>NC_139910.1:26798430-27455930 GCF_905171665.1 Trachurus trachurus
GAGTTTATAGCAGCTTTATTAGAGTTAGTCTGCAACATTGGTGTTTAGTTAGGCCAGTTAAACACACAGGTGTTTCCCATGGCTTGTGTAATAATGGGCTCTGCTGCCACAAAGAAATTCATTTCAGATGAGTAAGGATGAATCCCCTGAAGTCTCCACAGCAGAAACACACCAGAGTCTGAAAAATACCAACAGTCAGACAGCCAGTCATAATCGCTCTCACCACTTCCATACTGATTGAATGTATGCTAGCAACACACACACACACACACACATGTGGGATTTTATGTTGACTGCCTTATTTGTTCCCTGGAGAAACTGACATCACAGGACCATTGAATGTGTGATTCCTCAGAGAGAAGCTTGGAAAATCCTGCCCTGCTGTCCAACCACAACCTGCCCATATATACTCACTAATAGAAGCCTAATTATGTGTGTGTGGCGCAACTGAAAGTGAACAGTGAATATGGGGTGGATGTTTTATTTTTAGGTCTAATGGACATTAAAGCCTTTAAAAGGTATAATGTGTAGGAATTCCCCCCATCTAGCGGTGCGGTTGCATATCAGAACGTATTCTTGATGTTGCATTCACATGAAATGGGGCAGACGTCAGACAGACAACAGGCGCTGCATGTAACAGGATAAACGAGTGGTCCGCCAGCACGTCGTATTGTTTACCTGACCCAAGTTTTACCGTCTTTCTCTCGTGGAGTAAAATGACATCCGGTTGGTTTGCCGACGGCCGTCTGCCTGACTGCACCTGAATGCAACATCAGTGCCTCCGTCCTTCCTCACAATACACAGTGGTGACAGTTTTAACAGGCGCTACCTGGAAACCTTTGATGCGTCACCCACTTATGAATTTGTAACGACTTGTAACAACTCATTCTAAGGTACCAGAATGCTTTCATTTGTATGCGGGTGTGATTCCACTTCAGTGAAATACGTATTTATGAAAGCAATATTTGATTTTTGCTAATAAAAAGACAAATAAGTTACATACTGGGGCTTTAAAGGATCATTGAATATGTGATTCCTCAGAGAGAAGCTTGGAAAATCCTGCCCCACTGTCCAACCACAACCTGCCCATATATACTCACTAATAGAAGCCTAATTATGTGTGTGTGGTGCAACTGAAAGTGAACAGTGACTATGGGGTGGATGTTTTTTTTTAGGTCTAATGGACATTAAAGCCTTTAAATTATAGGGTTAATCCATTGTCCTATAGCTTAGTCATACAGAAACACACACACACACACACTGTTGAGATAAAAACACCCTCAACATGTGCATCCAAACACACACACATACACACACACACTCATCAGACAGGACCGGCCAGCAGGACACACCCTCCTCAGGGGACCTGCTGCCTGTCTCCACCCTCTTCAAAGCAGGCGGACAAAGCTCCCACCAGTGTGTGTGTGTGTGTGTGTTAAGTGAGAGCAAAGGAGGACTTTGGGGGGTTGATACACGGGGGGAAGGGGGGTGGGGGGGGGTTACGGCACCACACCCCCACCCACGCACCTCCCATACCCCATCATTACTGTACCAAAGCGTCCACGAGGGGACTTAAAAGAGAAGAGAGCGCTGTCCCCTCCTCCCTGTCCTTTTTTCCTTTTCTCTCCACTCCTCCGTCTCCTCGCTGCCGTTGCCGCTGCCAACCCCCACCCACGGCCCCCCCCAGATAACACCATGCAATTAGTGGCTCCCCACTCTCTTCTTACTCACTCGCTTTCTCTACTTATACACTTATACCTACATCTCTCTATAACTCTGTTGTCGTCGGTTAGTGTTTCTCTTTCCATCTGACAGCTTCAGGCACACCCAACATGTTGTCCCACCAGCCGTCTCCTCCTGTCCTTAAAGGGATACTTCACCCAAAATCGATAATTCACCAATTGTCTACTCACCGTCTTGCCAAGGAAGGGTTTGGAGAACTTTCAGAGTCATCAAAACTCTTTTGGAGTTAGGGTTAGGGTTGGGTTAGCCTTGTTGTAAAGCGTTTTGATAACTCAGAAAGTTCTCCAAACCCGTCCTTGGCATGACTGTGAGTAGAAAATTGGTGAATTATCGATTTTGGGTGAAGTATCCATTTAATCTAACTCTTTTTTTTTATTGACCTCACCTCACTTTCTTTACTTCTCATCTTTCCTGCCATCTTTTCATCCTTCCCAAACCTGCTGTAACTAAAATGACATTTTGATTATGCCAACGAGACTTCCTGTCTGGCACGGCTTTCTTTCCTGCTCCTGTGTGTATTTTCTCAGTGTTTCAAAATTCTTCTGACATCTACAACCAGACCAAACTGCAGCCTGCCACTGCTCTTTTAAGTGGTTGGTTTGTTTTTAATCCAGACGACTGTAAGAAAGTGGGTGAAGTGTCTGAACCTGGAAACCGGACGGTGACATGAACGTGAATTGAACAACAACTGCTGACTTGACGGCTACATGAAAACATTACACAAGACTACAACAGTTATTTTCTAAAGCACTTAAATCCTGTCTCTCACACACATTCATACACACCTAACCTCAAATGTCAATTTTCTAGAGCGAAATAATAACACACCCAGAAAAGCAAACTAATAAAGCGTATAATTAGTCGGTGGTATCGACCAGCTTCGGTGATGACTGAAGACAAACCTGTGCACACACACACACACTCTGCCGTTTTCATTTATTTTCATTTAGCTGCAGTGGCTCCCCACAGCTGGAAAATTGCCCACACAGCAGGAATAATGTAAATACACTGAGCATCCATCATCAGGACTTATTGCTCAATCTGCTTCTCAGAAAATAATTAGACACTTTTCAATACAACACACACACACACACACACACACACACACACACACACACACACACACACACACACACACACACACACACCCTGCTCCTGACCTGTGGACGTAGTGTAGCTGGTGAACAGAGTCGATGGCCAGCACCATCTCAGCCAGGTAGAACTTGGCCATGTCTTCTGGCAGTCGGTCCTCAAACTTACTGAGCAGAGTCAGCAGGTCGCCACCCACATAGTAGTCCATGACCAGGTACTAGAGACACACAGAGACAGACGGTTAACAGTCATGGCTGCCAGTCAGATAGCTAGCAATAGCAACATTTGCAGAAGAAAGACAGGGACAGAAAGTCAGCCATGGACTGAGTGAATAAGTGACACAGACAGTAAAATGTTTTCAAATGTTTTGAGAGTCCACCAGTCGACTGGGATTTCAGCTGATACCTCCGCCCGGCCTTATCTTTCTTTGTTGGAGGCATATTTATTTTATTGGTAACACTTTACTTGAATAGGTATTCATAAGATTGACATAACACTGTCATAACTAGGGCTGGGACGATATGCTTTTCTCCCGATTCGATTCTTCTACGATTTTTTGGATGGCGATTCGATTTAAATTGTGATTCTACGATATTGCCGATTCTCTCGATTTTTAGTCTGCATTTTTAACATTTATCTGCACACAAATACTGTAGGAGCCTATAAATTAACATACTCCATTATAAAGTGAACTTAAACCCTTTCCAAAGCATGTACTCTCTGTATGTAAAAGAAGCTAACAAATACACATTGCACAATATTTAAAAAATTCAACAAAAAAAAATTCAAACTTTTTTTTTTTTTTCAAAAAAAAAAATCGATTTTTGGAAAAAAAATCGATTTAAAAATCGTCAAAAAAGACATCGCGATATCTATGTGAATCGATTTTTTCTCCCACCCCTAGTCATAACCATGACATAACAATTGTCATAAACATCAATGAATACTTATGACAGCTGTCGTTAAGTGTCATTCGGTAAGTTATGTCACTTAATGCAAAGTTGACATTATTTGAGATGTCCTTGTTATGAGAACTTTACTTAATTTTTAAAGTTTGGCAATTAGGTCTGCTATGACAGTTTAAATTGTCTTTATGTCAAGTTGTCAGAAGTAAAGTGTTACCATTTTATTTTATTTTATAATATTTGGTGGTTTTATTATGTTGTTCTCAGGCAATTCTACCCGATATGTTTTTATTTCTGTTGTAAAGCACCTTGTAACTCGTTTTTGAAAGGTGCTATATAAATAACTTATTATTATTATATTATTATTATTTGGCTGAGGGGAGAAAATTCTGGACTGTTACTTTCTTTCACCTGACCACAGTCATGTGGGCGGTGCCTCCTTTCTGTTTGAATCGTGGAGAGGACCAATGGATGAAGAGGAGGGACAAGAACACACTAACATGCACATGCTACTAGACTGGCCACCAGAACAAAGAGCAGAGAAGCTCAGGCTGGAACACATGAAGGGCTGTGTGAGCATGTGTGACTTTGCATAGAAAACTATTGTATTGTAAATTATTATTTGACATTTATTTATATCTTTCAGCGACATCAGCAGATATCACGAGCAAAAGAAGTAAAAGGAAAACAGTGTGAACTTGTGAGATCATTAATGTTGAAAAATAAACAGGCTAATTACACAAGAAGGTCAAAAATATTCCGTCCTCTCCCCCACCCTCCACTCGCTCCCCTCTCCCTTTTTTCTCACAGTATCATTATTACCGAGGGGCACTGAGGCAGCAAGAGGCTAAATGCTTCTTAACTTTTGAGGGTTTTCCTAAAAATAGACGGCTAGACGGGCAGCGGTGTATATTCTTAAAGCCTTGGGGAGTGTCCAGGGTGAAGCATTTGTTGTGAGAATGTGGGAAAAGGAATGACAAGCAGTCCTGGCATTTGTGCTCAGGGTCACACAGAGAGGGCAGACAGTCAGGTTAGAGAGAGGACGACCGAGGAAGCTCCTAACTCCTTCTTTTGGCTCTTTTATGTAAATGTTTTTCTGGCCATTTTAAACTTCTGCTGCCCGATTTCCTACAATTCTGAGTCATGTTATGCTTTTGCGGTGAGAACTGCATGTGCCGGTCAGTGCCTGGCAGGTCACCAGGCATCGTGCACAAGAGCTACTGTATTCTAAATATGAACAGAGTGTGAGATGGTGAAAGTGGCAGCTGAAGCTACTCACAAGAAAAACTGTGTGTGCTGCTTTGGAAAGTACCATAATGTGAATGTGCCATGAAGGTGGGGCATCTGATACATCTGATAAAGGCTACAGTCAATTTAGGAAAAGAACCATTCTGTACAGTGCAGGATGACTGTTAATGGATACATGCATATTTAGTTTCATTCATTGAAAAAAGAAAATAAAAACAGTTTAAACACACACTGATGACATCACTCTTTTTGTTTGTTTGTTTGTTTGTTTGTTTATTTTGTGTGGTGCGGTGTGGTTTCTCACACAAATGGAGATTAGGACCAGATCTACTTGCTGTCTCAGCTTTTATGTGAGCGACATGTGAATTTTATAGTTTTTACGTTGGTGTTTGTATGTCTAACTGTTTGGAGCCCAAACTGATGACAATTTTCTGTCCTTGTGACAGACAATAAAGTTTTTCTGAAGTGAATTGAATTGAAAAAATAAATTCCTCCTCCGCAACTCCTGAATGAAAGGCAGTTTAAAGAAACAAACTTATGTGGTCTACCCCTTGTTTTAACAAATCCTTTTACAAATAGGATAATATCAAAACAAAAGAATATAATAATAAAATAGAAGAAAATAAATGAAAACAATGGCTGCAGACCAGCCATCTTCTCATCATCCTAGTAAATTCCTACACAAGAAAGAAGAATTAAGAGACTCTTCAATTACCAAGTTATTGTCATCCTGGAAGGCGTAGTGCAGGGTGGTAATCCACAGGCCATCTCCGTTCACCAACACGTCACGTTCCTCCCGAAAACACGCCGTCTAAACAAAAAGACACAGTAAACATTACACTTAAGAAAAGTTACATATCACATACACAGACAACAGTACAAGAGAATGACTGTTTCTGTTGTTCAAGTCAGAATGTGCCAAGCATCGGCGCCAGTTATCCATATTCATAAACCACGTCACGCCCACACCGCTTCAGCTTCTAGCAGAGATGGTTTTTCACCTACGTTTTCTGGGCAAACTGTTCTCTCATGAAATCACATTTACCGTTATTTAATTAGCTTAACTTCTGTTACTTAACCCAGGAACAAGAGAAGCAGGTTGATCCTCTTATACGACCCTGATCCAACATTCTGCGGTGCGTGTATCTGCGGTATAAAACTATTTGACACCTCCGGCCCAGTGCATTAGGAAGGTCAAAGGTCGGGACCTTCTGCCGAGCCGCATGCTTTGAATTCAAAAGGATTCGGTGTCTCGGCTCAGAGACGGTTCAGCGTGGAGCCTGCAGTAACCTGACTTCTCCAACACCACGTCTTCATCAAAGAGAAGCTGCTGGAGTTTTGCTACAGAAGAGAAGCCTGGTTTCATCAAGTCGTGTACCGACTCGCTTTAACTACTCAGACAAGCATCTGCATATTGAAGACGCAGGACATGAAAACTGGATTAGAACTACAACGTTACTACCAGCTAGAGATGCAGCCTCACAGCTCTTTGTCTCCATTAAACAGTAGATGTCCATGTCCATGTCTGTCCAGGCTTGTGTACACAATGAGTTATGGCCATACAGTATGTCCTAAGTCAGGGGTTCTCAACTAGTCTCTCTCTGGGCTCCACATGTTCCCATGGTCATTAAGTCGCGACCCACTTTTATAGAATTCAAACCAAGAATTTTTTTTTAAGCCTTTAAAAACTCATTTTGCTCTTTATTGAGCAAAGTGCATTTCAGAGCACATGAATGAAACTGAGGAGGACCATGACAACTGCATGTACGGAAGTGAATAAAAAAATATTAAACTGCACAAAATGGAGACCAACAAAACGATATATTTGACTTCTAATGCATCTCTGCATTCAGAGCATATTCACAAAAGTGAATAAATATCAAATTGCACAAAATAAAGACCCACAAAACCAAACAAAACAAGATTCACTGCATTCAGACCACATTAATAAGAAACTGATATCTTTGCATTCAGAGCAAATAATAAGAAACTGAGGAGGACCATTACAACTGCATGTGTTCATGTGTCTCGTGTGCCTTTCAAAATAAGTTATTTTTCAAAATAAAAGACATGTCTAACATCAGATGTGCATTAAATATTATTTACTTTTTTGACCAGCTGTCCGCGACCCATCCAGAACGGGTCCGCGACCCACTTTTGGGTCCCGACCCACCAGTTGAGAACCACTGTCCTAAGTGACCCCAGTGATCTCTGACCACCAAAGTCTAAGCAGGTCATCCTTGATTCCAAGAGGACATTTGTGCCAAATTTGATTAAATTCCCTCAAGGCGTTCCTGTAATCTCATAATCACAAGAATGGGATCTCCGGACGAACAGAGAGACGACCCCAAAACATTACGTCTTCAGCTGCACTCGGCCATAAAAAGGAAATACAATCATTAGCAGTGGAACTTCATATCCAAAATAAATCTGTTCAAAATCAAAAACTTTAACTGAAACCAAAATTTCCACTGCTGAACAGGTCATTTCGTAATAGTTAACCACATGCATGGACAGAAAAATGTGTTTGGTCTCCAACGCGCCCTACATCTCTCACTGCTCTGTCGGTCCAAATGTGCTGACTGAAACAGAAACTGACGGTTCAAGAACCCAGACTGAGATGGGAGAAGGAATCTGATTACACATTTTCCAGGGAAAGAAAGAGATGCGTTACTGCGAACGACGTGTAAATTCTTTCCCCCGCTCCTTTGATGTTCCCTGTCTACAACTGCAGTTACACGCTTGTAGTGTAACTGTCTACAGTACATCTGTTGCTCTCCGCTGTTTCCCATGTCCAGGCATTTGAAACACATACAGCAGGGGACTAGTTCTGGCCGATGACGTATGAGGCATGAAGATTGAAGACCCGGGGGACCAACAGGAATGTCAGACCGTCAGGAAGAGGTCGATGAGAAAAACATGCATCAACAGCTCGCGCCGCGCAGGCAGCGACATGTTCTGCAAACATCTATCAACCAAAGCCTGATATGAAGGTGGATAATCAAGGGTTGTGCGTTCACATGACAGCAGATGCTTTTTTTTTTTTTTTTTTTTTTTTTTAGATAAATCATCTTTCCTTATATGATTATTTACTTTACATATCTCTCCAGTTCCACTGCATGCTGGCCCAGTGTCTGTATCCCGTAAACCTCATGCTCATTTGTAAAAATCTGAAAGAGAAACTCACCTCAGCTCGCTTCAGCATCTCCCACTTGTTGAGAATCTTCATGGCGAAGACCTTGTCAGTGTTTTTCACTTTTACGACTGCAACCTGCATGAAAAAACGACAAGTTGCCGTGTTAAAAAGCTGTTTTAATCATTTGTGTGACAGCAAAGCCGGTCGAAGAATGCGAAGCATGTTAGAAACAAGACAAATAGGAAAATACCAATCAGATGTAATATTGCAGCTTTTCAGGCCACAGGAAAAGGAAAAGGACAAACTGTGCAGTGTGATAATTCATGTGTAGGGGTGTAACGGTATATGTATTCGTCCCGTGCCGTCACGGTACGGGGGTCACGGTTCGGTGCACACAGTCACACGACGAATACGTCTGAATGAATATAAAAAAAAAATAATAATAAAAAAAAAAGTCGAGTCCTCACTCGAATCCAGGTGGCGGTAATGAGCCTCGAAGCTGCCTGCAGCCGTCATAGCAGACGAAGAAGAGAAGTGATGAGAGAGTGAAGTTAGAGGAGGAGAGCTGTCTGCTTCATTCATGTCACTGTGGCTTCTCAATGAAACAAACGGCGGCGGCGGCGGCGGCTCGCGACCATAATACATCCATGCTCGCGACTGGTCCACCGGACAAAGTCCGTCGGCGATGTTTCACGGATGCGCGGTGCGTCGCTAGAAACGCATCAAACACGTAGCGCATGTTCAACCCGATATGTCAATCACTGGTGCAAGTAAAAAGACTAGTTGTGTGCAACAACTTATCCCGCAGCTTTTAAGCCTCTTGACATGAACACAGACAGGTGAGGAGAAAAGGAGACCGCACACTATATATAATCAGACATATTTTGTCTGATGAAGGGCTGACGCCCGAAACGTGTGAGTGACATTAAACTGTCACGGGAGCTTTTAACTAGTGTGCGGTCTCCTTTTTTCCTTACCTGTGTCTTTCTTGGTGGTCCAGCACCTAGTCTTCAGTTTTTTGGGGGATGTGCGTGTATCTGCCTAATATGTTTTATGAACACAGGCAGGACCAGAAACATCACCAAAGTAACTGCTAGTCTAATTTAACTGTGTAAACCAACATTGATGTCAGTTTATTGTTTTGTTTTTTTAATAATATTTTTTTAATAATAATAATAATTTAATAATTCGAATAATAGTTGCCAGTTGTCAAGTGCACGTTTTTTTTCCTCTAGAATTAATGAATGGCATTATAACACTCCTAATGCACTTGTTTTATTTTGTATTCTTTTTTCTTTTAACTTTTATAACACAAGACAGATTTTAGTTTTACATTCAATTCGTGTCTGTTGTACCGAAACCGTACCGAACCGTGACCCCTGAACCGAGGTACGTACCGAACCGTGACTTTTGTGTACCGTTACACCCCTATTCATGTGTGATCAGATTTCCATATTTCAATAATAGTTCCACAAACAATAATCATTCAATTCAGACAGATGTGTGGGGGAAAAGAGCTGAGACAATCTATCATTTATAGAATCTTTCAACTTGTGATAAAGTTTAAACCATAATTTTATTTTTTCGAAGAAGCCTCGTTAAAGGGATAGTTCACCCAAAATTCAAATTTCACTCATTATCTACTCCCCCTCATGTCCATATGACGGTTGCGAACGGAGCTCACTTTTCTTCGTCTAAAAAACATCCAAATACCTCCATACTGCTTGTCTGTAATGTCCGTCTTGTATTGAAGCCCCGACATGAGAAATTGTTCCGAAAAAAATGTAATAAGTCTATATTTCAAGCTTGTTTGTAGCGGAAGCTCCCAGTGTTGCTCTGCCGGAATCTCACGCGATTTGCGGAGCCGTGAACTGGGTGTCAATGCAAATCACGCGAGATTTGGACGGACCAGGAGGAGCAGTGCTGGGAGCTTCTGCTACAAACAAGCTTAAAACATAGACTTTTAAAAAAATTTCGGAACAATTTCTCATGTTGGGGCTTCAATACAAGATGGACATTACAGACGAGCAGTATGGAGGTATTTGGATGGTTTTTGGATGAAGAAAAGTGAGCTCCGTTCGCAACCGTCATATGGACATGCAGTGCTGCACGGAGCCCCGCTGTAACTCAGAGAAGGCACGGAGGACTCTGAAACTTCTCCCAGCCCTTAGTCCACGTGAGGGTGAGTAGATAATGAAATTTGAATTTTGGGTGAACTATCCCTTTAAGAACAATACAACAATAAGGAACATTGTCTCAATTATGACACCATCTATTCATCATTAATGGTCTAATGAGAAGTAGATGAAGGCAGCCCGTCAGATTGAAGGATAAACAAGGAGGAAACAAACGACGGAGCAAACATCATGAAGTCAATTTTTGTGAGAGAATGGTTTATATGGAAAAGGAAAAGGAGTTGCAAATGAAAAAGGGAGAAATATACATTTCAAGATGAAACAGGATGGGTTTGGTGGGAATAAGGAAGGGATGAAAAGGGAGTGGAGAGAGGAGGGAGAAAGAGGAAATGAGACAGAAGGAAGGAGAGGGGGGGTGAAGGGATAGCGGGGAAAGGAAGTAACCAGAGATACTAAAATGCTGACCTAAAAGGCCAGCAGACGCACACCACCTGGATCCAGAGCCACACACCCTCCACATACACAGACACACAACACAGCCTCACGCAGCTGGACACTTAAATGTGATTCATGCTTCCTACGAGAACAGTCCGCTTCTTGAGAGAGAAAAAATCTCTAATCACTCAGTGATTTGTCAGAGTGCTAGATTATATTGGAAGGACAGTCATGTGCAGATGTGATGGTGTGGAAAGATGTTGCCAATTGATCACAGAAGAATGATCCTCGTCACATTCATTATCGAATCAACGTCAACGATAGAAAACCAATTTACGGATCATTTTAGACCATGAACCTACACAAAAAGTTAAAGGGATAGTAGCATTTTTTTAAAGTGGGGTTGTATGATCTCCAAATAGCCCCTAAGTACTTTAATTGCAGTAGCAGACTCTCTGCACTCCTCCCGTTAGCAACGCCAGCCCATAGCCCTGCCCAGAGATTTACAACATACATACAGTGTTGTGAACAGACCCAAAGAAACGGCCTATTTTCGTGGCCTAAAAGAGGTTTTACCTGAAAAAAAAATACACAGTTCCATTGTTCGCTATAATATAATTTTTTCCAGCCCCTCAAAGTGCAGGAAAAATGCAGTTTTTATTTGGACCTAACCAACTGCTGATCGGCGGGCGCTAACCCTGGGCGGAGGGATACGTGAGTTGGTTAGGTCCAAATAAAAACTGTGTTTTTCCTGCACTTTGAGGGGCTGGAAAAAATTATATTATAGCAAACAATGGAACTGTGTATTTTTTTTCAGGTAAAACCTCTTTTAGGCCGTGAAAATAGGCCGTTTCTTTGGGTCTGTTCACAACACTGTATGTTGTAAATCTCTGGGCAGGGCTATGGGCTGGCGTTGCTAACGGGAGGAGTGCAGAGAGTCTTCTACTGCAATTAAAGTACTTAGGGGCTATTTGTAGATCATACAATCCCACTTTTAAAAAATGCTACTATCCCTTAACAGAGTTGTCATGAGACACAACTCATACTTCATATGTATGTGTATGTTCAAATACATTTAACATGGGCAAAACATTTTATATAAAGTGATGGAAATTAAATGTATAGGTGGTTTAAATCAGACTGATTCATCACTTCTTAGCACTGGTTGATAAGGCACAGCACTGTCCAGCTGCTCCACTACAATCCCACACAGTGAACATACGCCACAACTAAACCAACCAATGAGTGAGCAACGCTAAGGACGTCTTTTTAGTTCACACTCCTCCATTGTGTTCCTCTTGTACTGTATTAACAACATAACAACTGCCAACTTTCCCTTCACTGATAATTGCTGAACATAACAATGATAAACTTCCTCAGCTCCGGCTCCACATTTTGCCAAAAAAGGAGCTGCACACACAAGCTGCCGTGACAAACCACAGAGAGCTGCCAGCCCAAGCCCATGTTCATGCAAAATATATGTCTGGGTTGATCTCCTTCAGACTCTTTAATAGTTTATGATATTCCACTAATCCGCGAAGGAAATGTCCAGGTTTTATGTGCACTTCTAAATGGTTAATGGCACACAGAAAATATGCACAAACAAGATCATTAAATTGTTAAAAAAGCACCACAAAAAAAAAAAAAAAAAAAAAAAAAACGCAGAAAATGCACACAAGTAAACAGACGGACAGGAATTTCTAAGTGCACTGTGCGCACACAGATGAGTAGTGAAACAAACACAGGCGCCCTATGCAACAGAGGGGTCTGTAGTCTATTAAATGAGCTGGGGAATGCTGCTAATGCAATACAATGATAACATTCCTGCAGTGTTTGGATTTCCCCGAGTGATCCCTCACCAGAGGAGAGGGAGAATGGAGGAGGAAGAGAGGAGGGTGAGGGGGGGGGAGCACACTGTTCTTGGCGAGGCTGGGTTGTTTTTGTCCTCTTCTCCATCTCTCCTTTCTTCTCTCTACTGTTCCTTCCTTAATCTTGTCCTCCCCTCTTGGACCTGATGTCAACTATACAGGCCACGAAGACTAAGCAGAGTTTAATTCACAACTCCCATGCATTGAAGGAAGTTTTCTAGCTGTTTTTTTTTTAGTTTGCACTGCTACTGAAGAAGACTTGTTAGCAGAAAGCATCAGCTGTGCCTTTAAAAATGTTTTTATCCAGTAAGAACAGGCATGAAATAAACCACAGCACTTTTTTAATATGAAAGGAGGGTCACACATGCTTGAGTTTTACACTGCTGACTTGTATCATCAGAATGAACATGTCCTGTGATTTTCAGCCTTCTATGATTATATTTACCCTTGAGGTTTGAATGGTCCTCTTTTAATGACATCATCACATTGCGCCCCTTTCTTCTGCTATGGTTTAATGACACACGAGTAGAGCGCCACAAACTCTTTATCTCAAGGCGCTTCATTTCTAATATTGAACGACCACATTTGGGATTTGGTTGCAATCAGAAATGCAATTTTTATTTATATGTCCCAATGTTTAATGCCAATAAATGGCTCTTCTTCTTCTTCATAAGTTGTGTGTTATCAAACTATGTTTAGGCTTATACTATTTCAAATGATCAGTTAAAGGTCCCATATTATACTCTTTTTACTCAATTTCACTCAGCTGTCAGACGTCCAACTAAACTGTATTGTAAATGTATTGGCCCCAAACTGATCCGTGGTCCTGAATGTCGGCTGTCTTAAAGTCATTCAAATGAGCTCTACTGAGAACAAGCTGTTTCTGTGCCTGTACCTTTAAGTAACATGGTTACTGTACACGGCAAAGATTATTACCACTTTATGACTTAAAATTGGTCGGTATTTCATCAATTTAGCTCAGGAGTTTCTTGCTGTGTACTGCAGCCATAGAAATAGACGTAATAGGCCTTTTATCGTGCTGAGGGGCCGGCCTCACTCCCGTCGTGACATCACCACAGGAGCTGAGTCTGAACAGCCTGTATGAGCACCGTTTTACCAGTCGCTGGGCTGCAGAGTCAATGCAGGACCCGTTTGCTTTCCCCATTCTAGGAGTTGGTAGGCTCAGGGAGGATCAGTTTATGTATGTAGAGACCAGAAAAAACCTGGTTTTCATAATATGGGACCTTTAAAGACAATTAAATCGTTAATCACAATTATTTGTATGGCAACTAATTGTCAACAAAAAATTCATGATTGTGACAGCCCTAGTTGAAAGTTGCTCAAGCCTTTCACAGCCAAGGACACATTTGCAGGCATGTGGCAGCTGACTGGAGTCACTCACCATCATACATTATTAGACTACTGCTGTTGCATTGGGTCACCAGAGAAACTCAGCAGTTGCCACGATGAGAAACATCTACAGCGAAATCTGCCACTGGAAACAAAACCTCTGACCCTGGCATTGTTTGCTTCAGGCGTATCTGCTGAGCTCCGCCATCGGGCCTGTTTGTGTTGGTGAAGAGCACTGAGTCCTAATGGACGCATTCTCACAGGCAGCAGGCCAGCACACACTGCTCCATTCATCAGATGAACTCCACAACGTCACGCACCCGCGCCGTTTCTCTGCCTGCTGCTGACAATGGGAGGATGAAATCAAAACATCCTGCACTCAGGCTCTCTCACCTCCCTTTGTGACTATCAACTATTTTTTCTTTACTTTGTTTTCCTGTGTCTGCGTTCTGCCCATCTGGGCCCGTCTCTGCCTCTGTCTCCGTCTGCTGCCTCCATCTCTTTTTAACTCCGAGACTCTAAAGTTACAATGGAAAAATCGTACTCTCACAAAGTTTCGTGAGGCCATCCCAAATTACACATTTTATGTGTTTGCTAGGTCTGACATCAGGTCAGATGACTGTTCTAACTGTCATACACCTGGAGGATAGTGGGACTGCCTAACTTTGTGATGCCATAAAGAAAAGCTGAGAATTATTGTCAGTTTGCAGCATCTCTCAGGTGCCTGAAGGAAGCAGCACACAAACCTGTAGAAAACTGAAAACTCTCATACTGCTGTTGAGCACAGTACTTGGGGAGTTATTATATATTTATCTATTCCAATGTTTTTCAACCTTGGGGTCGGGACCCCACGTGGGATCGCCTGGAATTCAAATAGGGTCACCTGAAATGTCTAGTAATTGATAAAAAAAAAAAAATACTGATCAAAATATAAAGATATTATTATTAAAAACACCACACACAATCTTAAACAGCTGTATTCTATACTTTCACTTTCTTGATTATAAATCGAGTTCATATAAAATGCAGCATATAAAAATATCTGAGCTGGCGCATCTCGATTGACGGTCGTGATCATGTGATTGTGGGGTCGCCAGAAATGTGTGATGTCAAAATGGGGTCATGAGCCAATAAAGACTGGGAACCACTGATCTATTCAGTTCATCAAAGTTCAAACTTCATTCATTAGCGCTACCGTTGATCATTTTATAGTCATGGGTAACTGGATTCTATCCAAATTGACATTGGGCACCACTGACAGGTCACCAGTCTGTCACAGCGCTGATAGATACAGACTAACAGCTTGTGCCATTGGCATCAGCTAATGGGGATCCTTTTAAATAAAAAAAATAAAAAAAACAGCCACAGGTAATGTTTTGGCTCTGGGTTGTGGGAGGAAGCCAGAGAACATGGGGAAGCCACACAGGTTTCACACAACACACAAAGTCCAGCAGGTTCAAACCCAAAACCCTCCAACGCTGAGCTAAGCGCTGCACCACTGTGCCTCCTGTGCATATTTAACAAAGCCAGGTGGAGGAGCTCACACAGTTTTTAATTGGATTTTGGATTATTAACTATTTTATTGATCCTGTCTGAACTTCCACATGCACCACATGAAAATCATCTTCCAGTTTCAGTAAATACTGTTTCAATCTGATTAATCCTGACGAGGGGAAAGAGATGATACAAACAAAGGAAATAACCTTTAATTATGTAGTCAACGAGTGTAAATAAAGGGCTAATCTGCAAGTGGTGAGTATATGTAATCTAATCTTCTGCACAATTTAACCACTAATCCTAAACCTAGCAAGTTATTTTTATATTCTGCTACATTGCTATTCCATTTTTCTATTCACTGCACTGTTGCTGTAACATCCGCATCCCAACACAAAGCTACAAGTATGACTCCATCAGGTGATTAAAGGTGTACAGAAATGGCCGTTTGTCCTGTTTGTCGCGCCGAGTTGTCACGAGCTGCAACACGAGTTTACCCGAGTGAGGAAAACGAATTTGATTGGTCGTTATCGAGCGGGCGGGATATTCAAAGCTTGGGGCGAGCCCGAGCTCCGTGTGTGTGTGCGTGTCTCAGACGTTGAATGACGGATTACGGATCCAATATCAGTGGCTGGTGAATCGTGTACAGGCTGACGTATAATCCGTGCGCCTGCATTATCCAATGCGAAAAAAAAAATACACACTTTCATCCCGGATTTACTCAAAAATAGAATTTTGCACAAAGTTTGGCCTACAACGTCTGAAAGATGAGTTATCACATTAATTTTATCACCCAAAGTGGGCTCAAATTCAATTTTCTTTTCTGTACACCTTTAAAAACTGGAGCCATGGGACAGTCGTGTTTCTCCAGCTAATTTGATTTTTCCGTCATATAAACGTGGTACGAGCGCAGCTGGCTGACGGAGCGGGCTGCTGGAATGTTACCACAAGGTATTACCATTCATGGGTCACACAAACACACCAACACGCTGACAACAAGCCTGAAACACACACACACACGGACTCCCATGACTCACACAGGCTTATAGCAGCAGTGTTAGTGTGTTGTGGTTGTTGCTACTGGCTGCCAGGTGTGTCCAGCCTCCATCCATCGCTCTGTCACGTTCCTGCCTTCTCTCCGTCTCTCCACCTGTCAGCGTTTTGTAAGACTTCACTAACTTGTCTGAGCAGATGTGTATCACTGCTCAAAATCTTCAGCTCATTGTTGAGACCTTGTAAATCTGTTGTCAAAAAGAATTACTGATGACTGTCAGCTTGAGGATAGGAGGTTTCTTTTGCAGGACGCTGACATTATATAAGAGTCTCTTGGCTGAGGACCACAGTACCTGTCCCTCCAACATTCCCCAGCTTTGACATCATTACCTGAAACCCAGTGACAAATGGATCTGGGCATATAAAAGTCAAACTAAAACAAACAAAAACAGATAAACCCACAGTGGTAGTTTCACCGACGCTCTAATTTGTTTTCTGTTCGTGGGTAAAGTGAGAAAGAAGACTTTAAAAAAGTTTTGCTCGAGCTGCAAGTAGAGTCATGCTTGTGTGGCAGACCCAATACTACGCACTGCTGCTGGAATGCAGCAGAAAGTAATCCACTATTAAACGCAACAACACTCTTGCCTTTTACTCAGGTATGGAGGCATAAGGGTAAGAAGGGAACAGCTTTTCACCGGCGGGAATTGTCCCTGGATCATACCGCAAAATCTTTGCCTCAGGGAAGATGTGGAGATATCGCCTGTCATAGCATTGAGTCGATTGGACAAAAAACATACAATGCTGATGATGCAACTTTGAGAAAATGCCCCAAACTACCTACAACCCCTGTTTCTTGTATAAGCTAAAAAAAAAAAAGGTGTGGGAGGCAAATTGCAGGTTCTGTGTGTGCATGGTACTAGATTACAGTATGGTTAGGTTGAGTGTTAAAACATAAGTTATATTACCTCTCCGAAGGCTCCTCGTCCAATCACCTTTAGAATTTCAAAGTCTTCTTTATGAAGGCGCATCTGCTTCACTTTGGACGTGAAGGGTTTGGCTGTGGAGAGGAAGAGGAAGAGGAGAGAAGTTGGGTTAGTTAAAAATATAATATATCATTTAAAATACTTTTTTCTTCTCTTTTTTTAATATAATGGAAGACTCTTGTTAGTCTTTAGGGGGGAAAAAAAGCCACATCCCATAATAAAAGGCTGCCATGCTGTTCTAAATGAATGTTATCAAAGTGTAGGTGACCACCTGGACCTCTATAGCACATGACACCGGACACAGGGAGCCTGGATGATAAAGCTGGCTATTGTTACCCCTGCAGTTATGGTTCCTGGTGGAAAAAAGGACTTGGGAGGGATCAGCAAGGGTCGCCAGCGTTCTCTCACAAAGCTTCACAGATTCCATCTATGGCGGACAAAGTCAGCATTTCCCTCATTTGTGGGGAGCTATTCAACCACTTCCTGGTTTACATGAACCCAGCATGCCAAGGATAACCTGGATTGGTTGCAAGTTCACCAAGGTCAGCATATTGGTTACACTGATACACTGATCTCCAGATAAGGCAGAGACATATGAAATAGTTGTTGTTTTTTTAATGTAAGCACATGTAAGTGGTGTTTTAGGGGCCCTTTAACAGAAAGATTAGCACTGTTTAGCATCATTAGCATACAGACAAGCAAGCATTCACATACAAATACGCATCCACGTTTGACTTGAGCATTCAGAGGCTCTTTTGGTTAACAAAAGACACAATCTTCACTTTCTACACAAATGTCTGCAACGTGTGTGTGTGTGTGGGAGCTGACCACCAGCCAAGCTGACACTCTTGGCCCATCTGCAATCCCTCACTGGCCAAACATCAAGCTCAACTCATCTGGTTACCATGACTTTACAGAGCCTCTGGTGTCAGGGAAAAGGACACTAAAACAGGGAAACGCCGGTTTTAATCAAACAACCAGGTCACTCTCACTCTCAGTCTCTCTCACAGCCTCTCCTGAGTCCTACAACAGCTGGCCTGGCCTGCTACAACCGCAGGGCAGGGGGAAAATAGGGGCCAGTACGGTGTGCCATGTCTTGGCACACATTACTACAGACCAAAAGACACACAGGCAACGCAGCTATCACACTCAGTACGACGGGGGAAACACCTAAAGAGGGGGAAATGATTAGTCCCTTCTGTTATTTCCATGCAGACTAGTTAGAGATGAAATACATCTGAAACATTTAACCTCTTGATCAGCTCTGTTCAGGGTGGATATCAAGCTTCAGGCACAAGGAGTCATTGCAAGAAATAATGTATCACATACAAACAGCAGGGGAGTCTGTGGCACAGATGGTTGGCTGGCAAAATACCTAAAATCTTTACAGGCATTTTAAAATTTGTAAAAATGCTCTGCTATGACTATTTTTGGATTAAAATTGCTTTCCCACAATAAAGTTCGTTAAAAAAACTCTCAAAGAGGCTAAAAACACATCTACTATTTCTCCCTCATTGAAAAATCCAGGTTCTACGAATATTCACGAGGATGTAGCCTAAATGCATCATGACTTACACCTGCAAAATGCAAAAAATAAATCATCGGGATTGGTTGCTAGGGATTCTGACGTATTAAACCTGACTGGATGCTGAAAAACTGAATCCAACTTTTTCAGACTGTAGCTTTGAAACTGCATTTTCAAATCAAAAATGCTCAGTTGTGGCTGCATTAGCGACGTTGCTGCTGAAATGTCTTGTAGACGAACCCAAACACTGCATTGACATGTTTATAATCTCAAAAAATCATTTTTTGTTTATTCATCTCAATCTTTGAAATTGTGACCTTTAAAGAATGTGAAATGAGGTCTTTCTAAGAAAGACGGTCCTCACAGCACCTGTCATTTCAGCATTAATAGATATGATAATCATTTCATCGTTCATCCAGAACAGGTTGACCAGAGATACACTGCCACAGGCACTGGCACACTAACTCATTAATAACTATTTAAATTTGCCACTGTTTGGCTGGAGGCTGGTGGTGATTTCCCCCAGTCTGGTTTCCACTGCACATCCAATCCCTTTCAATCTCTGCCAGTGTTCTATTTCAGCCAGCATCTCTAACTAGACACGGCATGTCTTCCAGGGTTACAGATAATATCTGGCTACTAAATCCCTGCAGATTCGTATTAATTCATGTATCAAAGACACACAATTATGTTGGAGGAGCGAAGGATTAAACAGAGGATCAACTCTATTTAATATGGTTGTTTTTCAGTGTTTAAAGACAGAAACGGAATTCTCTTCAGTTTTACGCGGCGTCAGAGCGAAGAACAAAACACTGCATTCAAAGGCCTGGTCACGCACAAATTGTTTATAACCGGATTCTTGCATTTTATTTCAGCTACATGATAAGACTTCCACCCAGTTGTTGAATGCAAAAAACAAAGGAGTGCATGTGCTTACTAAAAAAAGATATTTAGTTTTTTTTATAATGGTCACGCATGTGTTAAATTCCACTATTTATTGTCCTAGGTTTTTCATTTTATAAGTTGACACATCATTTATGATGAGTAAGCTTTCCTTAGCTAACCACATCCCATACATACCCCTTCAGCTAGCCTATATGAGCAACCTGCATTGACGACAGCCTTATCAATTAATGCCATCATCTCAGGAGGAGGGACTCATTAATTAAGCGTTGTGCACACAAACTATGGCAGTCTTATTACCCGCCTCACCGTCCACACAAAGAGCTTCATCTGCTCTAAGGAGTTACAGTAACTGATGTAGAATAATTTTCTTTTTAAAGACAAAATGTTGAACCCTGCTGGTGCTTCCCATTCAGCTGTCATCCCAAGTCAACACTCACTACATTTACATGACACTTGAGAAAACCGAATTATTGCCTTAATCCGACTATAACTGGACAACTGAAGTGCATGTAAACACCTTAGTCCGACTGAAATCGGAGTTGGAGAACTGGGGGGCGGTGCATGGCGCAGTGGTTAAGGTGGCCGCCCCATGTAGAGGCTACAGTCCTCAACGAATCCCGCATCAGGCAGACCTTTCCTGCATGTCATTCCCCCTCTCTCTGCCTCCCCCTTTCCTGTCTTTCTCACTATGTGCTATCAAATAAAGGCAAAAATGCCAAAAAAATATACTTAAAAAAAAAAAAGACACCCAGATAATGCGATTGGAATTCGATTTTCTCCGTCATGTATACACCTTAGTCGGAGTATAACTGGACAATGCATGTGCGCATGCTCCACAACAGTAGAGACGGCACAAAGTGGAGCAGAGAAGCCGCCCGAACCCGGCCAAGTAAAGAAAAAAACCCAACGTCAGCGCCGATTCAATGCATTTCACACAGCACCACCAGCAAGAAGAGAGAGAGAGAGAGAGAGGAAAAAAGGAAGCCCGTATCCTATTCTCAGACTGGTGCGTCTGGTCGGGAACTGCAGTTGAGAATTTATTATTACGCTCACTAAGTTGTTTATATTCAGTTTTTTAGGAGGTGACAGAAAAGTCAACAGGACAGGGGGCGTATTAACCTGCTGAAACAACAGGTGACGCCGCATGAGGGGGCGGACCCCGTCAGTTATTCCGTTTTCTCAGTTGCATGTAAATTGAGACAAGAACAGAAGTCCGACTTGACGCCAAAATCAAATTTTGAGCATAGCTCGATTAAGCTCTGCATGTAAACGAGTGTTTATACAAAGTCTTCACCAACAAAGGCCCAGTGCAGTTGGGAACACAACTGGGCCTCTTGGTAATCTTACACGCCTTGCTTCCTTGCCGCATCTTCTTCATGTGAACTGAACTGACAAGGCCGAGTTGATCACTGGTTAGCTTTAAGCTATACAACACGTATAGTATCGAATTCACTTGTGATTTGTGATTGTACCAGTCAGCCTAGAGAGTGGGGGTCGGGGTGGGGGTGGGGGGTCGGGGTGGCAGAGTGAGGCAAGCTGAGAGAGAGAAAACACTGATTAGTAGCTGTGCGCTGACTCAGGAGCTCCACTAAACCAGCCACATGAGAAATGTCTTTCATCTCTGAGCCAGGAGCCCACAGGCCCTGTCCACAACAAAGCACACACACACACAAACACACACACATACACATACAAATATGTGCACACACTCAAACACACACAATTAATTAGATCTAGTTCCCTCGATCTACATCTGACACATAAGTGGTGACTATGTCTCGCTCTGGCAGCCAAACAGATTATAGAAATTGCTTTTCTGAAGAAGCCAAACTCACTGGACATCAGTCCAACAGCAGGTGGTTTATTGGAGCACACAGCAGCTTTTAGCCTGTTATTGTGGTCTGTAATTTAGAAATGGAAGTCGACTCCATGTGTGTGCATGTGTGTGTGTGGGGAGAAGAGTGTGTCCGTGTCTTTCTACGGTTGTGTGGACAAATTCTGGTTTAACATCACAGTTGCGTGGACATTTTGGCCAAACAACTCACAAACACAAAAGGCTGTTGTCACGGTTAAGGTTAACACATAGAAGGGTAGGGAATGCGTTACGTCAATGACACATAGCTGCAATAAAACAACTGACTACGCTCCGATGTGCACCGGCAGCACTGACACCTTATATAGACAGGTGGCTTTGCAAATCATGTCCAATCAGTGGAAATTAACATGTCAAACATTTATAAAATGGCGGGGTATTGAGTGTAGATTGATGTCGGACATGCAGCTTGGCAAACTGAAAACACTGAAGTGGTCTGGATACTTTCTGAATGCACTGTATGCCAGTATGTAGGGTCAACATGTCACAATTACTTCATTTCACAATAACTGCGGTATTAAAGATTCCATAAATACAGCACTTTCCAAAATAGATTATGTCAGAATCATAAAGGCAGATGAGCGCAACTCACACGTCTAATATCTATCACCACCTGCAGCATAGCCACCCTGCTTTGTACCCCAAAGTAAAGGTAAATGCACAGTAACTGGATTAAATTACATTAATGTAACACTGAATTGGTCAGAAATGAATTGTTACACACAAAAAGAAGGATCACAATGCTCATATTTGTATTTTACCAAAGAATTTGTCCCTGGACCCCCTGAGAGTATATTCTATCTGAATTGTGTCAGGTCGCTAAACCACAAAGACACTTTTGAGTGGATTTTTCGATTTCCAATGTAATAATATTCTTCTACGTGTAAGCAATGCCATAAAAGCAATTATGTTTTTATAACTTTTCCTTAATGTTGTGTGTCTTCTATCTGTGGTACCAAATATGGCCATAGCTGCGTTGGGTTGAAGATCAATATTCAATGCTTCTGACAGCATTTTAAAGATGGTAGACCAATAGGTTGCCAGGGCTGGACATGACCAAAACATACGAGTTAAATCAGCAGGAGTGTTCGACAATTAGCGTGTCATTTCTAATAGGAAAAAAAACAATTAAAATATATTTAAACATTTGCTATATGACAATTAATGACTTGAATTTGTCAAACATTTCCCCTGGGGGATTAATAATTGGTCCTATATTAATAGATACTTAAAATATTTGGGTATATAATTAGTAATTTAATTATGTTTTGACTAAATCTAATTATGCACATTCATAGTGTTGTGAAATTATTTTGTATAAAATCATTGCTGAGCCAAATCATTAATTAATAGAATGATGAAATGATTGCCTGTAGTCAAAGAGCTCGCCCTCCTTTACCCACGGATCAGCTTGTCTGTGTTTCCTGCAGCTGACATGGATTCATAGCGACAGGCTACATTTCTTTTTACAACGGAGGAAAAAAATACCACACTGCTTGGTCATACATCCTTACTCACTGACAAAATATCAAGGTAGGCCTAAACATAGCAACGGTTGCTGTGACAAGGCGTGGTAGGAACCCCTGGCGTGACTTGGGAAGGTGGCTACCCGAAGCTTCAGCATGACTGGAGCTCTTTGTTTTCACGGGGGTTTTGCAACGCGTCGGGCAAGTCAGCCAAGATTGGGAAAAGATGACATGTTAGTCACATAATGTACTGCAGCGCGCTTTGTGGGGAAGACATCCATCCGCAGAAAGACTGCAAGACACACACACACACACACTTGCAGATTGCGCTATGCAAAACATACACACATGTTCGGTAGCAGGCCTTAGGATGCAGCGAAACTGGAAAAACACGAGTGACGCCAGCTAATCCACATAGCCAGACTGGTTTCACCCAAAATGCTGAGCGCTTTATCAGGCCCATCTCGCTCCGTGCCGACCAGAGAAGTCAGAGCCATTTTTGTGTGAAACTGGGGGAATGACAGGCAAGTGTGTTCACTTAGCAGCCGGCCCGCAAATGATATGCTGAGTAAAACAGGCCTCGGCCTCCATGCCATGTCTCCAGGGTGTGTTCATGTGAAATGTGCGAGTGCCTGCGTGTGTGCAATCTCTGTTACACATGTCGGCTGTCTGCGTGTGACTCAGGGCTGGGTGGAAATGCAATTCTTTACTGGAACAAACATGCTGATAACTCTTAATAGACTGTTTGTGATATTTATTTTCACAAACCTAAATGTTGTTACTTCATCCATGTTATTTTCTGCAACGCGCAAATGCAAAAAAATATATATTTTTGTATAGAGTGTTGCAATACGCTGACAGTATGCTGACTGTTGTGTTAGTGTAGTGGGTGTGTTGCATGTTCTGTGCTCTTTAGTGAAAAATGGCACACCCACCACTTTAGTCAATATTTCAGAAAAGCAAACATACAGTTGTCTTGCACATAGAGTCTGACACATAGGGTAATGAGTCAGTGTATTTAGCAATTAAAGCGTTAAACAAGTCATAAGAAAATAAAAGGATCATAGACTCTTAAACCCTAAATAAAATCTAAGTTTTGGACTCAGCAGCTCAACCACTCTCAGCCTTCTCCCTCTCTCTCTCTCTACAACTGAAATTAAACTTTGTTTTGAGAGTTTGTCCCAACACTCACAGGTTGCTGTGTTTACACCAAACCAGAACCATGTGGTGTGTGTCTGTCTGTCTGCTTTTCCTGCACGTGAAGCCACAATCTGGTTATGTCCTAATATCATCAGTCATTACCTGGCAGGAGAATCAACCCCTGACAAACCAGTCGGTCCTCCTTGGTTACTTGCTGTTCTGATACCAATATACAGTACTACAGTACTACTGCAGGCTGAGGGTGTAGCAACACTGCTTTTGTACAATCATCAACATGTAAGACCTGCTGCTATTTACTCTGAGCAGTTGAACTACTGACCTTTGCACAGTTTAAGGTTTACTACTGGACTCTTAATTGCTTCAATTTCAATAAAACTGAGGAAATGGGGTCATTATAAAACATTTTAGTGGCGGTACATGATACAAGTAGACATTCAATCCAACAAACCACAGAGGATCATCAGAAGTTACCTTTCCTAATACTGGTGGTGAACTGATGGTGTGTGGTTTAGAGCTCATCTTTACATGTTACATGTGAGTCATGCATCTGAGATAACCAGAGGCGACTGCTCTGAGACTGCAAGGACAGCTTCCTCTAAAATGCCTAAAAATACATACAAATTCAAATATGAACTATTGTGTTCGTTCAGAATCAGCTGATTTATCACAGGTTGTCTGACGTGATCATGTTCCCGTAGCTCAGCGTCTCTGGGAGTGAATGGAGCAGTGGGCTGGACTGGGCGCTGAGCTTCTGCATGATGATTGGACGATCCGTCTCTAAAGGCTGAATCCCTTTTTGATTGACAGCTATTTTTGAAACATACACCAGCACCAAAGGATTCAGTTCCGTTACGGATTTTGCGAAGTCAACAAACTGCAACTTCATTTCTTGGTAATTGTTTGCTGAAGCAGCTCATTTCCATTGTAGCCTAAATGTCATACACTGTAATTAAAACACAACTATAAACTTTCTTTGTCTCCGTTTAAGACAATTCTCATATTTCCTTGTTCGAGTTTAGTATAGTTTCATTATAAATGAGTAAATGGACAAATGATATGATGTAGGAGCGACTAGCAGCCGCCACTGGAGATAACATATCACCAAGGCAGCTTTAGGTCAACAGTGAATGAGTGAGAGGGTGGAGGGAAGCTGTGCAGCGCCTCAGAGAAACGACGATGATGATGATCCAGATGACTAAAACTGTAGTATAATAGCCAGTGAAAACTACTTTAGTTGTTGTTGCTGATATGAGTCTGTATTTGGTAGAGTTTGGCCAGCTGCTTCCAGTCTTTCCAGGGCTACACAACACACACAGTTGTGATACTAAAAGGACAGCGTGATCTGAGTGGATGGATGATTCCGTAGCACTTCTGGTCTGAATTAAAGGGTGACAAAATTGAGGAGAACAGATGACAACTGTGGGATAAAAACAGAGAGAGGGAAAAAAACAAAAAAAACATGAGGAGTGAGACAGAACAGACGAGAAAGGAAAAAGGCGATCGAGTTCAGCTCGTGGGAGAAAGTGAAACCGGGCAGGGCCGAGGGAGCCAGAGAAGACAGAGAGACAGAAAGATCAGCGCATACTCGGCCCTCCGTCAGCTGCTGAGCCAGTTACAGTAAGTGTCCAACCCTTACACTCCCACCGCGCTCCCAACCCCATCCCCAAATCCAGAGTAGGACGGAGGGACATCTGGAAGCCATAATGGGGATTATTTACAACCACAGTGAGGTAACGACACAAAAATGCCGCTTGCGAGAAAGACAGGGGAGACGGAGAGATGGAAGGAGAGAGAGAGGGAAGGGAAGGAGGGAGGGAGGGAGGGAGGGAGGGAGGGAGGGAGGGAGGGAGGGAGCGTGGCTTTCCAGGATCTGACATGAAGAGGGAGGGCGGCAGACAGGAGAGGAAGAGACCTGGAGATGGCCTTTCCTCCATCTGACCACGGTGGAACAGCAGAGGGGAGGAGGGGGGGGGGGGGGTGAACTTATCACACCTCATAAGCAGACTGGGAGTTTTCCTAGACTGTGTAAACCTCTGCCGAGGAAATACTTTGCATCATAAAAAAAAGGAGCAAATGATAGGCCCGAATTATTCTGGCCTTTGACTGTGCCAGGGTCATAAACGTCCAGTCATGAATGAGATGCTGGTTTGTTTGTTTTTTCCCCGATTAAAGCAGAAGTAAGCAGAATGTTTGTGTTAATATAAGTCTTAAATAGTTCTATCTTCCGACAGCAAAGACTTCTATAGAGTGTTTGGTCTGAAACACGGGTCTGTCAGTCACTCTGCTCTGCTGTAAGCCGAGGAGAAAACTTTCCTTGTATCCTACAACCTTTATCCAATGAGGAGAGAGAACGGCATAAAGGGGCGGTCCTTTCTGTGTGTGCAGCCAAGGGATGCGCGTGAATGTGGTGACGTAGGGACGAGGGCGGGGACTGCTAACTCCATCTGCTGACAAGAAGTTAGCCAAAACCACCGGATCACTTACTTCTGCTTTAAGTACAATGGACAGTGAATACATATCATAGGAGAAAAAAGTGGAGTCACTGTTTCAACAAATCAGATATTTAACACTCACCAAACATTGCCCCCCTTTGTATATAGAAGTCAAACACAGAGCAGCATGCAGGTTCCTGTGAGAACACGTGGCACAGGTTTCTCCTGAACGAAGCTGTCGGCCAGGCCGGGCTGTTTATTACATTACCTTCCCATTCCAAATGGCTACGCATGTGACATTTCAGTGCCACTGTGTCAGCAGAAACCAAGTCAAACGGGGCTCACCGTCTCCTATCAGTTTCCTGCTGCAGCAGGTCGGCTTCAGAAACCGCTCCATCCTCACACAAAGTGCATCAGACTTTGAAATTGTGGAGTTACACTATTTAACCACCACAAAAGGATCTATGTGTTCGTGGTACCTATTCACTGTATTTGTATCATTGCATTTATTGTATTCAGTATATTTCATCCTATTCTAAAGCCTGACCAGGGTCAAAGACTGCAAATTAGCTTAAGCTAGACGTCTTATATCCATCACATTTTCCCATTTTTTTGTGGCAATGTTGTATGTATCGTCCCTGTTAAATAAACATTAAAAAGAAAAAATGAAAAAAATAAAACATCCCAGAGCCACTGTGTCCTAAATTCGGGGACACAAAGCTTTGGCCTGCTAGAAATAACAACTCCTTTCTTACATATCAAGTACTTCCTGGTTGAATAAAAGCCAAACAAATGCAACAAAGTTAGGGCTGAGTAGCACACCGAGGTCATCGAAGGAAAAATTAAAGCTGTGTGATTCTAATAACATAGTCCTTAAAAGGGAAAGTGACTCATTGCCAGAGGCACTTCAAAAACACGGCGCTGTAAGCGTTCAACTGCAAGTAGCTTAAAAACATCCAGTAAATTACCTAAATTACAGATGGAAATAGAACCAGGCCCCTTCATGTCACAGCCAGAGGTTCTCCCAACAGATGTGTGGAAGGAGGCACCACCAACCCCAATGAAACTTTGCTTTTTTTTTTTTCCCATCATGTTTCAGCCTCTTCTCATGTGACACGTGCGCGACTGTCTGATCCCCACAAGCAGCGGCGAGGGGCCACCGACGGTGCCCCGACACGTACAAGAGGTATGTTGGGGTGGGTGGGGGGTTTGCACCATTACATTAGTGTTAGGCACAGCAAATTCATGAATGACAAACAGGGAATAACTGACATGGCACGTAAACATGCCTTCGAGTATTCAATTGCATTTAATGCTAGGCTGCACACCAGCGACACCAGAATTCCCAGTGCTGTCTGTCTGCAGTAACTCTCCCCGCCCCCTCCGCCCCACCACACTCAACCTCAAGTTCCCCTCTCTGCTGTTTTCCTTTCTCTGCCATCCCTCGCCTTCTCTCTCATTCCTTTCTAAAGTTCTCCAGTGTGACCGCTTGCGTCAGCCCCTTCTTCTTCTTTCTCAGAGTTCCTCGTTGCTTTCGTCCTCTCTCCGCCTCGCTCCATCTTACTTGGCCCCGTCACGTTAACAAGAGGACAGGAACGGTCAGAGGCCTAAAACTAAACAATCTGTGCCCCGCGGCATTAAAGACACAAACAGGATGTTCCCGAAATATTAAGAAACCACAAACACCAAAGAAAAGGAGGGAGGCAGGGCTTGACTAAACAATAGATCAGATCTGTGTGTGTGTGTGTGTGTGTTACAGCTCAAAGACCGCTGCAGTGAGCATACACCCAAAGCAGCAACGTGAGAAACGCTGCCTCGCAGTGGGCTGGGCTACATCACTTTCTGCTGTCTGTACAGGAAGTGCTCCCGGAACATCAAAGAATTCTCAGAGCCCGCACATCGACCTGCTCAGCCCATATCGCAAACAAGTTGATTTACACTATTCTGTGTCAACACGGCCTCCTGATACCATCTGGAGATATGAAAGGAGCCTGCCAGGCCACGTTACCCGGCCTGGCTGGTCCTCCTTTACTGTCTGCCACTCTGTTGGTGGTGGGAGCACCAGGTGCTGCATTGTTCCTTCGCTGGGTGATATTGATAGTAACAGAGCGATGTGACTGTGATAAGACAGCAGGGTGTCAGGGAAAAGACGTTCAAAAGCAAGTAACAAGTCACAGAGCTATTCCTGATTTTATTACAGGAAATAACAAGAAATGAATCACAGATTACACAGGAATATAATCACCATGGTTATTTCTCATACTTTGTTATTATGTCATCATCTGGACCATTATTTATTATTTTCATGATGTGTAGGTGTGGTTAGCTGCACTTCCTGTTTCGTTGGAGCTGGGAGGCTGTGTTTGTGTGCTGTACGCAACATGAGCTAAAGCTTTCAACGTTTTAACTGGCTGTGACAGAGACTGAAGGAGTACAACATCACACAGCGCTGCCGCTGAGCAGCAGTGGGTCACATTATGTTGCCAGTCTGGGATTTGTCAAAAGCTAAATATTTTTCAACTCTTGCAGGGATACCATTTATGATATTTCTTTTCTTTTCTGAAGAACTTAAAGGGATAGTTCAACATGTTGGCAAATTGGCCCATTGCCATAATCCCTACAGTTTTAGATGTAGGTTCATTACAAAGCTATTTTTAGAACGGCGGAGCAGAGCCGTGAGCTGCTCAGAGCTACGCTACGGAGGCTAATGGGATTTCTTGGTTTCCCTCATCAAACTCATCAAATACACAATCCAACAACTCAAAAACACTCTGGTGGACAAGTTGTGACCTGCACACCACCACACCACCACCATCTGCCTCACCACGCTATGAGTTAATAACAGAACGTTACGAGACAGAGTTGTTTTCAAGCGGTTTTGCATGAATTCACCTTGAAAACAACGTTCTGTTATTATCTCATAGCGTGGTGTTGTTGTTGGATTGTGTATTTGATGAGTTTGATGAGGGAAACCAAGAAATCCCATGAGCCTCCGTAGCGTAGCTCTGAGCAGCTCACGGCTCTGCTCCGCCGTTCTAAAAATAGCTTGCATCAACAATTAAAGGTAACAAACCTACTGCTATGACTATAGGGATTATGGCAATGGGCCAATTTGCCAAAATGTTGAACTATCCCTTTAAGAAAATATCAATTCATGAAGGTAGAGTGCTAATGTGTTTGACATGGTAAGAGCACTCCCTACAAACATATGCCATTGATCGTGCAGCCATACTTTGCAGAGAGCTTAATAGCAGCAGAGTGTATATACACGTATTGTTTGCCACTGACTCCGTCTCCACTTTGGGAGGCTCTGGATGTGGCCCGGCAGAGAAACACACACCGACAGCTGTATGAATCTTCTGCTTTTACTGCCAGCAGAAAGCGCTCGCTGCTCGGGCCCCAGAAACAAATTACTTTATGGCAGCCAGAGCTCCCACATCGACCTGAAAGGAAAAACACTACAGGAGTGGTTACAAGAGCCAGAAGTAGGAATACCAGGCATGTGCTGTGGGAATGTTCAGGAACCCAGACAATCTTTTTCCAATACCGAGTGTGTAAAACTCCACTGAGCTGGCACGGCCTCACGCACAAGAATGTAGCCGTCCTGTGGCACCTCGTCCAGTTCCAGCATCACCTTATAAATCCGGACATCAGTCAAATTAAAGTCACCAATCACTTAAACAAAAGTACGACTTTACTGCCAGTGGTGTTCCAGCACCAACTTGTCACAACATCCTGACAGACGTTATAGCGCAAGTTTCCTACTGCCTTTTCTGGGCTCATCCTCTCGCTGATTTGTTTTCCCTCTCTGGATGTCGGCAGCTTGTGGAAAATGAGGGGGGTTTGTTACCACGCTACGGCCCTCTGCGGCTCAACTGGTACGGCCCAGCACTGACACTGCACCATTTAAGGGTTTGATTCCCATTGGGACCACCCATACTATAAATGGATCCACCCAAATGGATGAAAACATCCACTAGGCGCTCGTTAAAGTGCTTTAAAGCGATAGTAGAAGGGACAACAATAATGAGGACTTTTTGATGGAGCTGGCACAGATGGAAAGGACGTCTCAGGTCTCAGATGAAGGAGAAAGAGACGGTTGAAAGTTAGAGAGAGCTAAGATACTTCATTACAGGGATGGACTGGGGGTATGAGGAAAGGGAAGATAAAAAAGAAATGACAACAGAGAGGTTAGAAAGAGGGGGATGGGAAAATGGCAAGGGGTGGTCAGAAAACAGAGAGAGGGCAGTAAAGAAAGTCTAGGGAAAGTGAAAAAGGGACATTAAAAGTAAAGCTACACCGTCTCTAATAACGCACATGGAAAGGTACACTACTCACAAACACACACCTCCCCCCCACCGCTGTCACTGGAGAAAACAACCTGAGTTCCATTCACTCCAGATCATCCAGGTCTTCTATTCAACGCGGAGATGCGCTGGGCTGTGGGCAGCCTGTGGCAATGTGTGTCATGATGGAGGTAACCCAAGATCCCTTTCATTCTCTGGAAACCTGTCCAGCTGGGTGAGGTGCTGAGGCTGGAGCCGACAGGAAGGACCCCAAGCTATGGCAAAGTCAGCGGTGACAATGACAGACAAGGGGGGAAAAAAACCAGGCCAAGACAACAAGCGTTTATAGAGTGGATAGTTCAAAGAGCAGTGACCTACTTGTGTGTAACCTCACAAAACACACTGGAGGCACCTCACTACTCATATAGAAGGGCTCACTATGCATTGAAAGTTAACTTAAGAGACGAGTTGATATTGGTAAGTCATTGGTAGGGATGTCACATTACCGGTTTTCACAATTAACAGCGGTATTAAACGCCACAATTAATTAATCGTAAAGATTCCTGAATACCGTCACTTCCCAAAATAGATTATGTTGTAACCATATCGGCAGATGTGCACCAAAATAAAGGCTAATGCTCAGATACTGGTCCATTTAACTAATTGCTAGGAACTTAAATGTTAGCGTGTCATTTGTATTTAAAGAAAGAACAAAACAAAACAAAAAAACGATTAAAATAAACGTAGACATTTGGTATAGATGACCATTTAGGACCTGAATATTTCAAACCCTTCCCCTGGGGGGTTAATAATTGGTCATATATTAATAGATATAGATAGATATTTTGTGTAAACAATGAGTAATGTAATTATATTTTAACTATATTTTACTTCACACATTCATAGTGTTGTGAAATTAATTAATGCATAATAATCGTGATAATCGTAACACCGTGATTATTTCTCTGACAGTAATCGTACCAAGAAACCAAGAAAATGTATAATCATGACATCCCTAGTCTTCGGTCTACAGAGGTCTACACCAGCACTAGTGTAATAGCAGTCAGTTAACGTTCCTCTTTTGGCACAACAAAAACTATTTAAACTATGTTAAAATACACTGTGACTGCAATGATTCATATTTTGTTTAACATGGTTGTCCCACATAAAAATAAAAAAGGGGGTAGAAGCACATCCACACTTTCCTCATCTCTGAGACATTCTGGATCAGGCCACATGCCTCTCCATGTCTGGTGCTAGTTGACTGGAGCAGGACTCAGTCACATCAGGACTCAGATGAGGAGCTGCCTTCAACTGGTGGTAGCAGACACTGCATTAGTGGTTGTGCTAATGCAAACTCTGTCTCTCTCTCTGTAGCGACAGGCGTGTGGGTGTTAACCTGCAGGAGGCTGCTGGTCGTAGCACAGCTAATGTTAGCCTCATTCTACAAACCAATGACAGATTTACCACAGACACTGTGTGAGAAGATAGTTTTACTGCTTCATGTTTTCTTAGTTTTGTACGAGTATTACATTATATTGTAATTTAATGCACAGTGAAATCAGTCTTTGATAACATCCTAAGCCTTCTGCCATTTTACTTGCAGCAAGGCATGTACCTGCAGTGTTACTGAAACTGCACTGTAGCAACTACTGGAACTACCAAACAACAAGTCATGTATGTATGGCAAGAAAACAGGAAATGTAGTAAAGAATACCCTGGAGCAACATTTTAATGAAAAGATTTCCAGGAACTATTGAGGATCTTTATGGTTAAAAAGACAATATATGGAACCCTAATATTTGTGAATCACTGTGTGGTGTAGTTACAAATGTATGTCCTGTAGTTGTATCTATGTACATTTTGTTTTGATGGGTCAAACATAACCAAGCTTCTTCCTGTTTGTGAGTCTACACTACACAGGATGAGATTAGAGCACAACAAACAAAACTACAGCAAGAAAAGTAAATCGCTGGTAAGTTATGTAACCTAAAAAGAACCAAAAAGTAACTTCTCACTGACAGGCAACACTGGAACACCACTTCTCCGATGCAGGTGGTGGCCTCTCCTGTTACAAAGGAATAGTGTACAGGCTGTGAAGTTAACCAGCACTGAAATCTGGAGGAAAAACCACTAAATTACCACTTTGGGCTCCCAGAAATAAATGGAGGGGACTGACGCGCTACGCTATATATACACGTCCCCCCTCTGCTGCAGCCGCGCACAACACACACTTTCTAGGCCACAACGAGGGCTTGTCGCTGCAGAAAAGGACCGGCTTGGCTGCTAATTATAACCTCCAGAAGAAAGGTGTCAGTGCTGGGACTTGTAACCAAAAGCATCCTGAAAATATGCATCTGGCAACAGCTGGGCGTGCTGGGACACGCTGCCTGTTCAGAGCAGGAGGAAGGTAGACATGTGGCCGCTTCAGAAAAAAAAAAAAAAAAAATTACATTTCAAAGCAAAGATTCAGTGGTAGGTCTAGGATACGCAGCCAATAGGCAGATCAGATCAGAATAAAAAGATAAGCAGAGGTTGTTGTCCTCCACAAATGTTCCTTTCCAAACATCACATTCATATATCTGAGTTGAGTTAAGTGGCTGATGAGTTCAGTGATCCATCCCAGAGTTAACCAGCCAGGGAAAACCCAGGCCTTATCCGTGAAGGATATATCTGTGAGCCCTAAAGGTGTAAGCTGTGAGAACGGCGGCCGTGCAGTAGCAGACGCCTAGATAAGAGTTACGGGACTAATGACCTCACTGATAAGCAGATTGAGTCAGCGTGGGAGGCTGCAGCGGGACGGGCCCTTGTTTTGACGAGGACATGAGACATCTAGGTGATCCCGGACACCCAACTCTCTCAACAGGCTGATAAACCACAGGCTGCACTTTTGTCTGCTTCCACAGCAGTGTGTGGCACCAAGTCGAGTTGCAGTGTCAACACACACACACACACACATTCAAAAGATAGACTCTTTCTAGCTTAGACTTTCTAACTGCTTTTTATTGGTCTCAGTGGGAAATGTCATAAAGTCAAAGATGTGAAGAATTTATAAGAACTCAGGTAAGACGAGTTTATGAAGTGACATTAGGCATGAAGCATTAGTTATGATAAAGATATTGCATGTTTGCTCTATAGTATCATTCCTATCTGGTTTGAAAGAGAAGAAATCTGTGTTTATGGATTTAAAGCTCAGTCAATCATGCAAAGATCCCTTTAAGTTCTGGATCATGTCACAAGCATAAAACAGGTGCTCCGACGTCTCCACATTAATGTGGGTTTGCTGGGGTGAAAGTACAACGGTTGTGTCATTTTAAATGTTGCCGCAGCAAGCAGTTGTGGGGAATATTATCTCCTTTCTTTAGTAAAGGGAGGTTCAGTGTATCTTCTACTGAGGGAGATAAGATAGAATACACTGAAGCTCCTTTCCTTATCACTTGGAGAAGTGGACCAGCTCATATCATGGCTGTAGCTGACATACTTCCAGGTCAGTTCACTCAGTTATGAGCCTCGCTGAGCAAAAAAAAAAAAAAGACTACAGCCTCAGCCTCAACACCTGTGACTTCAGCATGTGGGTGATCCCTCCTCCACATCTTCTCACGACTCATTTGCTGCTGGATGGATCAGTTAGCATTAAAGGGAACCATAAAGGAGTTCAACGGAGCTTCGTTCCAGGTGGGCCGTCCAAAGCTTACTGTTAATATGATCAAAGACACCAAGACCCGAAGTTCTGGTGAAGAAGAAAAGCCGCTGACCCTGAAGATACCACTTCTGTGGAACAAGATGAAGCAACAACAGATGGGAATGAAGATTAACCAAACAAACCAAAAACTTCAATACCGGTTTCTGTCTCACAGTGGAATGGATCGTGTGTCATGAACAAAAGAAAAGTGAGCGAACAAAGCCGTGAAATGTCTGAAATTAAAAACAGTGAAAGAACACCCACTATCTAGAGTCGACTGATCAGCATTTATAGTCAACTGCCTGATCGCTGAACCCGCGTCCTGAACGGTGATTGCTCCATCATATCTTAGCAACCGAAGGGAAGCATGGCAAACCTATCAAGCTTTAGATTTCAGATTGTTAAAGCAGGGTGCATGGAACTGTACTGAGATAAGATATCTGTATCTGTGATTGTTTACCTGAACAGAGAGTCTATACCATGCAGAACAAAGACTAGACTGATTTTTACTTCCTTACAGCTATTGGGTCATGTATATAATCATGTACATATCTAGTTACATAGTTCAAAACCAGTCAGTCTCACACAGCTAGCTTGTTAGCTGTAGTTAACTGTATTTAAAAAGATACGTTTGCAAGATACTTGTATTTCTGTTGCCAAAATCAATGGGCGTGCTCAGAATGACATATTCCACCAGTAGCATTAGACTGACTGTGTCTAGTGAAGGTACGAGTCCTGTGCTAGTATTATTTTCTTGTTGATAAATTATTGACAGTTAGGGTTACATATATTGCATGCTCCTTTGCCACTCTACAACGAGACCAGTGCCTGCAAATGTAACACAGAAATGCTGTAATCCGCTAAATTCCAGTTAGCAATAATGTCAAATGGGTGAAACCTCGCTGCACTGATAACTGCCCTTTTTCTGTGGTGGACGATACACACCCAGGCTAATAAGAGCTCTGGCTGAGCCAATTCCCAACCTTGGGAATATCATTAGAATAATAAATGGAAATGCCTCATTTACGCTATTTCCTTATCTGAGGAGTCTGGGGGGAAACAGAACTGCACAATTAAGGCATTTTGAAAACAGATGGGAACCCGACAAAGCAATTAAGACTAGACATCTGGCTAAAGGGGCGAGAGAGCATCTAGAGCAAATGTAAAGTAATTACGACCTAATATCAACAAATTACACATTTTGGATGGAGAACTGCACCAAAACCTAATTCCATTTACCCGTAGGTTCAGACTTACTGATACTGAAGTACGAGTCAATCACTGCTTGTTAATTGAAGATACTGCGGGTCATAGTATGGGAAAAGGAGTGCAACTGTTTGTGTCAGTAATTTATCGATGGGAGTAAAGATAATAACAGTAGATAAAAATAGATATTTAGCTAAATAAATACCCATTATTTGTAATATTTTTGTTCCTAAGGGGAATGCTAAACTAATTCACTACACATGTGCATCTAAATTGGCTGCGACAAAATATGAACAATCAATAACAGGAAGCGGATAAAAGTATCTATGGCACCTATTAGTCTTGTTTCGGGGGCCTGAGGGGGGAAGAATTGATGAAATGTACTCATCAGCACCACGTCCAATTGTTGTGTCTGTATTATGACCTTCAGCACAGAGAGGAAACAGTGTGAGGCAGCTGTCTATATATAGGAGACGAACAGTAGAAGACAATTGAGATGACAATCGGAGCGACCACAGGATTTCCCCACCAGAGACGGAGGGGCGTGGTAACTTGGGCTGGTCGGGGCCACATATTAAATTTACTGACATATATAGAGGGACTTTCAAAACAACCATTTATAGTCGTACATAAACAGGTCTTCAGCGCTCGAGTCTTTCAATTGTGCACATAACTAGTCACCAACTCGCTCTCACACACTTCCCCACAAGCCACAAAACCCCTTTCATAACGGATGCCACAAAACCACTAAATCTCGGTGTGAATGTGACAGAGCCGAGGAGGGAACATGTCAACGCCTCAGTGTGTAAACAGACTGCCAGGTGCTGCGCAGATTGAAGCCTCGTTCTGTGACAAAGGATCTACCCAGACTGCCCGGTGGTGTTTGGGTCCAGTGGGTCAGTTGGCCGGACTTGTGTTTTTGATGTCACCGATGAGCCTTTCCAACCACTCCGACGGTTTAGATTAGGCCGGTGGTGAAAACCCTGAGCACGGTGATTCAGTCCCACGCCGGAGGAATGAGGCCCAATCAGATCAGCTGCATGTGAGACCCACCGTCCGCCGGCGTGAATGACCGCCATTCAGAGAAGAGGGATGAATGATGCTGACGAACTGCTTGACCATCTGACATTATTGGAGTCATGTGTCTTACGCTACGGAGACAGGGAGGTTGGAACAGGGAGTACAAGAGACAGGCACGCATACAGCAGCGTAGGTATATAGACGGGGCTAAAAATAGATTGGGTCACCGTCAAATTTGCCACCACCACACCACGAGGCAAGGTCAGTGCTCCATCCATATCAGCAACCACTGAGGCAGAGGAGCAGAGAGGACGACAGCAAGACAGGATGACTTCAACTCGCATCTTCTTCAGCAAATCCCAGCTCACTCTGTGGGCTGCTCTGAATCTGTTCCAAACTCATCAGTTTGTCACCATCTTTATCTCTCTTTGTCAGATCATCTCCTGTTTTGTTATCCATATTAAAAAGATTGAGCGGAAACTCCGCAATACTTGTATGTTGTGGAGTTTGAATGGCAGACAGCTCTCACTAAGTGTATCCGTTTTTTACCACCAAAACAAAACCAACATGTCAGTCATGTGGAATTTTTATATTGTGTTTTAGACTTATATAATGTACACCATCTGCAATGAAATGTCATAAGTGCCTGTATAAGGTGCTAAATTAAATTTAGCACCTTATACAGGCACTTTTGCCCCGCAATCTAGCACTTCATATGGGCACTCCTGCAATACAAATTAGCGTTTTACTGTACAATCCTTGTTCACAATAGAATGTTGTTAACATTGAGCTAGTAAATCATGTGTCATCCCAAACCTATAGTCTATATTGTTGTGCATTCTATTCTGTTGTTATTGTGGTTGTTGAAAAGTTTTGTAATGCCAATCTCACTTGAAAATGATGGGTATTGGCATTAGTGGCAAAAAAACAAAACAAAAAAAACACGATCTGGGAACCCTTACTAAAATTGTCTTTCTTTCTACCTCAGTAAATAGTCTTGAAAAAGTCTCTTCACTGATTTACACACAATAATATCAGTGATATACCAGTGCTGCTATTTCCCCAGCAGCTCTTGTCAACTCGTGCACAATAGCTGCTTAAAACTGTTCAACCGTTAAAACAGGAATGCACAATTAGCTTAACTTGTTTACTAGGAGTTGATATTGGTTTTGGCATGCTGCATGTTTACTTGCTTTAAAAGCTACATCGCTGCAATGAGTAATGAGAAAGTGGGGGACAAATATGCCTTCCCACATTTCCCTACTGTCCACTGGGATTAGAAAAGATTCTGCTTGTGTAACTTGCATAGTGCTGCAGCACAGCTCTAATGGTCATGCTAGACGGCTAATTTGCGCCATTGGAGTGTGCAGTCCTTATTTAGCCTGAACAAATTTGAAGGGCAAATACCTCTCGATTTCATTTTGGCATGAAGTTCCCTTTACAAGTGACAGCGTGACATGTGTGTGGAGATGCGGCGGAGGAGCTTTGTCAGGGAGATGCTGCTGTCACTGATGTTGCAGGACTGAGAGTGCCGTCTGATCGACTCAGCCTCTGCACGTGTGGCCATTTCACACACGCTAAAGCAAATGCATGCAAACGTAACCCCCCACCCCCCTAAAAGAAGGGACAAGTTGGTATATCCGAGCACACATACATGCACAATGCACGATTCCTCTGGTGCATGCCCCTAGACAGACACGCACCAACCTCAGACATCTCTGTCACTAGGCAAAGCTGGGATACAGCAGTCTGGGAGGGAGGGAGGGAGGGAGGGAGGGAGGGAGGGAGGGAGGGAGGGAGGGAGGGGGCAGAGACAGGAAGGGGAGGGAGAGGACAGGAGGAGAGAGCAAACAGAGGAAATAAAAGGAGGAAATAGACAGAATAGAGGAAAGGAAAGGAGAGAGATGATATGAGAGGGATAAATGACCGACAACAGATATGTAGCATTGCAGAGTGCACGGACGGAGGAGACAGCGAACCGACACAGTGACACAGACCTGAACAATGAGAGCTAGAGAGAGAGAGAGAGCAGAAGCGGACGGACAGACAGACAGACAGACAAACAGACAGGGAGGGTGAGTGGGGCTGGGTGGCAATGGTGGACAAAGAGGCAGGCCTCATCTGAACAGCTGCTGTTCTCCCGAACATTGCACCTCAGCTCCGAATTCCACAGGCAGCCCGGCTATGAGGGGCTGGGGCCTGAGTCAGCGCTTTTTTGCACACGCACACACACACACACACACACACACACACACACACACACAGCTGAGCCCTCTGCTCAATGCAGCCAGGGGATGCGCCGGCTACAGCAGCGCATGCACAGGGGACATAAAGCAGTCGCAAACCATGAGTTTGGAGCTCTGCCTAGATTTTTCAGGCTTCTGCAACTAAACCGTGCGCTATGGTGGAAGTTTTCTTGTGCAGATTTAATGCATTTGTGCTTTGTGTTTCGACACAAAACGTGCATTAGATTTAAAGGTACATTGTGTAGGAATTACTCCCACCTAGCGTTGTGGTTGTATATCGCAAGCAACTGAGTCGTATTTTTCATGCTGCATTCACGTGAAATTGGGCAGACAGCAGACGGACGACAGCATAAACAAGCCTCTATGTAAACAAGTGGTCCATCAGCACAAGGCAAAAACAATACACATGACAATATGTTGTCATGGCGATGTGGTATTGTTTACCTGACCCACGTTTTACCGGCTTTCTCTGGACTTCTGTGACTAAAATGACATCTGGTTTGTTACCGACGGCCGTCTGCCCGACTGCAGGTGAATGCAGCATCAGTGTAACGCTCCATTCCTCCTCACTGTGTTACCGCGGTGACTTTTCACAGACGCCAAATAATCATAACAGGAGAAGTTACACAATGTCCCTTTAAAGAGTTCCACATTTTCAAAGCTGCTAAAATTCATGGCATAAAGATGATGCTGCATTATGACGCAAAAACAAACAAGGCAGCTGTCTCTGTCCAAGTGAAAGAGAGTGGAGAGGCATAGCAACACGGGCAGGGCTTTTGTACTGAACATCATCCCGTCCCCATCAATAAAACATAGCCGTCATTTCAGTTGCTGACTGCAACCAGTTATTCATCCATGTACTGTCCTTCTGCTAACTGATCCCATGCTAAAGCTCATTGGAGGTTACATCAAACACCACAGAACAACAAGAACAAGAGAATAGATTAAAAAGTACCAACAGATTCCATTGGCAACCAACCATAATAACCTTAGGTCCAAGCCTGCAGACCTCTGCCCAGCCCAAACAACCCTCCTCATTCACCAGATTATCAACTGGATCTGCAGCAAACCTTCTCAAACATCTCAACAACATCAACATATGGATGAAGCTACAGACATCTTCTTTTTTTTGTGAAATAGAAAACTATTTTGCAATGTAAGGGAAACTGATGAATAAGAGTCTGGGATCAAGACCAAAGTGTAATGGGTTCTTCTCTGGTCCACTGCCCCATCCCTCTACTAAGTTCGGCGCAAACTGATTCAGGACTTTTTTTGCGTAATCCTGCCGAGAAAGAAATAAACAAACTTTGACAGAGGTAATAAAATAAACAGGGGCCAGAGAGGATAACGTGCCGCAGTTTTCTTCCATGTTATTTATGAACTTGTGCCCCGACGAGGCTCCTGAGGGCTCAGGTTTAAGAGCAACTAATAGGTTTTATCCCGGGGTCGGAGACAGTGGAGGGGCCGGCAGCAGACACACTGATAGATTTATAAAGTAAACACTCAGCTGAACTCACATTGTGTTTTAAACCTAGGTTATGCTTCTCCGAGAAAGCCATTTTCACTGTCCTCTTTGAAGGTTGGGTGTATATGAGAACTCATTTAGTACTACACAAACAACAAAATAGTGTGTAGACGAAATTTAAACGACATCTAGTAGAAACTGTATGGAAGCCAAATTGCGTCTATGGTCTACTGCCCAAATGATCTTAGATTGACTAATCCCTAGAGTTGACAGTGGTTAACCTTTGAAGGATCCCAGTTTTATTAAGCTTCTTTCCCAGTTGCAGAATACAGAGAAGATGAAATTCCCTCTTAGTGAATATGTGCCATACACTGGACAATGCGTTATAATGGTAACTGAATCAATAGTTTAAAGGGATACTTCACCCAAAACCGATATTTCTACTCACCGTCATGCCAAGGAAGGGTTCGGAGAACTTTCGGAGTTCGGAGTTATCAAAACGCTTTTGGAGTTTGTTTGTTTTTACTACTACAACAAGGCTAAAAACAGAGATAAAATTATTTTTTTCTGAACAACTTTTTCATGTCGAGGCTTCAGGACACTTGGGTCAGTACAGATGAGCAGTATGGAGGTATCTGGATGTTTCATAGTGTGTGTTTTAGATGATTCAAAAGTGAGCTCTATCCGCCGCCTCAGTTTTGATGACTCCAGTTCCCCAAACCCTTCCTTGGCATGACGGTGAGTAGAAACTGATTTTTGGGTGAAGTATCCCTTTAAGTAAGATACTGATTTGTAGCATTCAAAGGTTACCATTCAGAGGTTAAACACACAAACAAACAAAGACCAATGCATTTCAGGAATGTTCCTTTAATACTAAGTAGCAATTACTATGGATTCCATACAGCTTTATGAATGAAGAAAAGACAGAGGAGTGTCTGTACTATGCATTTTACTGCTGGTGTATCCAATTGGCCTTTGCGTACATCTTACTCAGTGATTCTCTCCCCTAAACTGACACATACTCAGCCAGTTCAGTGAGGACGAGAGGAGAGCGAGCCCCGGTCGCCGGTTGGCTGTGGGAGCGTTTCAGCTGAACGGGTGGAGGGCTACGAAAGCCCTCTGACAGCGTTAAAAAAAATCTTGTGAGAAAACAATGTTGCTCTGTCTGTTACATTTATGTGTGTGTGCAACTGATGTAGACTTAGCAGACAGACTAAGAGGAAGAACTGCCAAATGCTTCTCTGAGCTGAAGAGTCGTTAAAAGGAGAGCAGACCAACATTTCCCTTCAGCATGAGCAGAACAACACACTCACAAACGACTGAAACTGCACTTAGGCCTCCAGTGATTTCCCAGAAATCAAACCCATCTTTGCCTGTTAACACAAGAAACCTAATATTTTTAGCGATTCATTCAATAAATGCACTGGTTGGAGTTGTAGTCATATTTTGTACTTTATCATCTGCATCTCCCTGAGTCACACTGATTCCTAACAAGGCAGAAATAATGATATAACTTGTGGTTATGCAAGTGCATGCATGGCGGGTGCTCCATGCTAAAACAGGTCCATCTGACAGAGGTGGACTTATTTTGAAAAGCTGCAGTGGGAAAAGAAATATTACAATGAGGTAAAAAAAATAAAAATTAAAAAAAAAAGCAGCCAACTGGGCAGCTTCACTTTCATCTGATCTGTGAACACTGTCTGAGGTGATGGACGGACAGCTGAGCAGAGAGGTCAGCCAAAACCAGCTACAGTAGCTGTGCCTTCACACCAAAAGCTTCCAAAGCGTCAAAACGCCGGAAGTCAATTCATTTTCAATGAGAGCCCGGCGACACTGAGCGTCCAAAGCGTCAACAGGCGTCGCCGCGCTTCCAAAGCTTCCAAAGCGTCACCAGACAAGAAGTTGAGCCCTGGTTAACTTTAGGGTACTTAGCTATGACGCGGTTCGGCGGCAACCTGTCAGAATAGAGATGTCCATCGGCTGCCTTTTTTTTTTCTTTTTTTTGTATTTCGGCTCCCCAATGACCAGCGCGATCGAACTTTGAAATCACGTGACGAGCAGCCAAAGCGGCTGAAAATATTTGCCGTTTTGGGAGCTGTCTTGTCTGACGCCCAGCCTCAAGCGTTTTTGACGCTTTGGAAGCTTTTGGTGTGAACGCACAGTAGGAGGGGAGAAACAGAGATGAGAGGATGACGTGAAAGAAAGAAAGAAAGAAAGAAAGAAAGAAAGAAAGAAAGAAAGAAAGAAAGAAAGAAAGAAAGAAAGAAAGAAAGAAAGAAAGAAAGAAAGAAAGAAAGGGGAAGGGGGTGGGAGGAAAGGCCATTTGCAGTCAGATCCCGAGGGTCCTGCGCGGCTGGCTAATGACCTGCGCTGCAGTGTGTCCTCTGGGAGACGGGAGAGGAAGCCAACCCTTCCCTGCCAGTTTCTGATGACACATCACAATTAGCAGCAGCATGTCTCTGCCCACAAAGGCTCCCAGACAGATTGACTAAGTGTTTATAAAGGCCACCTGTGAATAATCTGATGCTATAAAATGCCATGTCCTGTTTCATATGCGTTACCTCGGCAAAAAGGTCCAGCAGGTAATCCTCAGCACTGACTGGAGATGTCGAACTGATTTATCGTATTTATCTATAGCCTAGATCGTAAATGGACGGGAAAATAAATCTGTTTAATTCAGCTATATCAAATGTAGGCAACCAATCGCAGAAGACGGCTGGTATCTAACAGCTGTTAAACCTTTTAAAGGCGGATTCCACCAAGGTCAGTGTGTTCATCGTGGGCAGTGCTGCTCGGCCTGTGGAAATTGTTGTTTAATGTCTTCTGTGGCCATGTACGGCGCTTTCCAGTCGGAGAAAAATAGCCCTGATGATGTCATTAGGGGTTATCTGGACGGGATCTTGAAGGCTAAATCTTTTAACAGAACACTGGCATTATAAAGCTGAGATGTGGAATTTGAAAGATGTGGTGAGGGAGGGTCTCGTGAAGGACACTATTGATTTGATCTGCATTAGGGGAATTGTAGGATCCAGTCATATTGGGGGCTTGACCTACAGCAGGGCCTGTAAAGATATACTGGACTCTGCAGAACAGATTGCAACCATTCTGGGTTTAATCTGACTCTTGCAAGAACCCAAATTTTGCGGAAGTAGATCATTAAATATCCTTTTGACATCTAGTATTCATAGTGTGTTTTATGAAATCTTGAACAACTGTTGTTATGTTTTAAACACTTGCTCTTCATAACCATTGGCACCACTCTCATCTGTTTTTTTGGAGCAATTAAATCAGGTTCTTTAAGTGACTATGTAAATGAATGATTAATCTTCATTTTCTTCTTCTGGCAGCTTTGTTTGGCATGCTGCAGGGTTGATTTAGGCTAAAAGTAAATGAAACGCAGAGGGCAAAAAGAGCATAATAAAGTGTAAGTGGCTGCTGGACTGCTCCCTTCGGGACACTAAACTCTGGTGTGAAGCAGCGGACACCAGGAGAGGAGACATTCTGCATGGGCCCCTCGGCTGTGTCTGATTGTTTGCGAGTCCACTCAGGACAATAGGAAAAGTGTGTGTGTGTCAGAGAGAGAGAGAGACCGAAAGACTGCCTCAACCAGAGATATGCTGTTTGTGACTTGTGTGAAAGGAATCCACCAGCCAGGAAATAAACATGCAGATGACCTTGAGTCTTCCCAACAACAACCAAAGTGTTGGGAACGAGTGAGCCACAGAGAGTACACAATGACACAATGCTACACGGCAGCTGTCCCACTTCCTTGTGTGACATCATGAACCCGTCGGGGCCCAGACTAGCTCATCAAGAGTCCTTGTGGTTCCTTCCTGTTCCCCGTACCGGCCGCCGCCACTGCAGGACACCCAGCCGGGAAACGGCAGAGTGACTGGAGGGGTAACAAGGATATCCGGAGAGGTTCCAGGCCAGACAGGATATCAAGGTCTGATACTGATACAACGTTTCTACTATGTGGTACCAGCTCGACTCAAGCTTTTTGTCTTTCCGTTAGGTAAAAGCGCCTGGAATGTGGTACCTGGTACTACTGTACTTTTCTGGTACCACCTCGGCAGAGCTTCCAAAACGGTACTAAAAAGTGAGGTCAAAACACTGCAGATTTTTCAGCATAATACTAACATTAAAAGTATAATATGTAGGAATTCCCCCATCTAGCGGTGCGGTTGCATATCTGGACGTATTCTTGATGTTGCATTCACGTGAAATCGGGCAGACGTCAGACAGACAACAGAAGCTGCATGTAACAGGATAAACAAGTGTCTATTTTAACAAGTGGTCCGCCAGCACGAGGCAAAACAATACAGGCGTGACAATATGTTGTCATGGTGATGTGGTACTGTTTACCTGACCCACGTTTTACCGTCTTTCTCTCGTTGAGTAAAATGACATCCGGTTGGTTTGCCGACGGCCGTCTGCCTGACTGCACCTGAATGCAACATCAGTGCCTCCTCTTCCTCACACTACACAGTGGTGACAGTTTTAACAGGCGCTACCTGGAAAACTTTCTCCCTGAGCCGACAGCTCCGCTGAGTTTCCGTGGTTACCTACGGTCACGCTGCCACTCAACGTAAAAAATGGCGATGCAACATGGCCGCCTCGGTTCGGTGCGTCGCCCACTTATGTATTTGTAACGACTTGTAACAACTCATTCTAAGGTAGGAGAAAGCTTTCATTTGTATGCGGGTGTGATTCCACTTCAGTGAAGTACGTTTATGAAAGACATATTTGATTTTCGCTAATAAAAAGCCAAGTAAGTGACACACTGGGGCTTTAAAGAATCTGATTTGGGAGGAAGATTGACAGCCCTACTCACCACAGAGCATTTACCCACATCAGCCCTGTTATTATCAGCAGCTCTTTCAGAAACTTTGATTCTTCTATAATGATCCAAAAGCACCGAGTCGTAATGATGACTTAAACACCATAGGACACTGCTTCACAACCCCCTCTCCACTCTGTCTCTATTATCCAGCACAGCTGTCAAAAATAAAAGCACTAGAGTACATTTCCTGTCTGACCTCCCTGTACCTGAACACAGCACACTGTACAGCATCACTGGCGCTGCTGCAGCTCTGCCTTCTGCTACAACCCAATTGGCAAAAGCAGCTCGCGATCCATTAGTTTAAACCAGCTCTACACTCATGTTTATTACTGCAGTGGTGGTGGGATGAAGTATATGAGGCCAGGGGTCTGAAGAGATAGCTGATTGTTGTTGGTGGTGGGGTGGATTAGCCTCCGAGCAGAATTTAAAAACCATGTGACACACAAAAAAAATTCCTCTTCACAACCACAAATCTCTTTATTCTTATGTGTGATGGCATTTTGTTTTCTGGTCTGCTCAATAATGTTAATAACAGGGAGGGACTCCAGTGTGTGCACTGAGAGATAGCCTTGTTGGGCAAAACCACAATAATAAGTGTGTGTGTGTGTGTGTTAGTGTGTGTCTGTGTGATTATGTGTGCGTATCCACTGCGAGTAGTGTGTGAGGCATGCTGCCAATGAAAGCCTTGCAGGGTGGAGCACACATCAGCTGCAGCTGAACAGCTGGCCACTGCGGGCTAACGCCGAGTCTGGATTGAGACAAAGTCGGGCTGCCTCCCCCCGGTGTTTGCCAAGTGTGGGCTGGCATGGCCGCCCCATTTCATTCAGCTGCCCTGCAATCCGTTTCTCCCAAAACAGGGAAGGAGATTAGGAACGTAAAAAAAAAAAAAAAAAACTCAGGAAGGGACGGGAAAACAGGAAATCTATGAGATATGACTGCGTGTTTTGTGTCCACAGAGGACACTGCCTGCAAACACCTGATTAAACAACAGATAAGATTGTGAGATTGTGACACAGGCTGGCAGGCTTACACTTAATGTCACCAGCCTGGTTCGAAAGAGAATAAATGCTAGGGCGGCACGATTAATTAACCTGAACTACACTGCTACACCGCTACACGCAACGTGACAATAGCAACAATGGCGGACTTCCACCGGGTCCCTCATATACGGCGCCTGAAACGGGTCCACGCAGCATCAATCGGCATATTTGTCACAACATCCGACACAATCCAACAACTCCAAAACGCTCTGGTGGACAAGTTGTGACCTGCACATTGGATTGTGTATTTGATGAGGGAAACCAAGAAATCCCACGAGCCTCCGTAGCGTAGCTCTGAGCAGCTCACGTCTCTGCTCCGCCGTTCTAAAAATAGCTTGCACCAACAATTAAAGGTGACAAACCTACTGCTGTGACTATAGGGATTATGGCAATGGGCCAGTTTGCCAAAATGTTGAACTACCCCTTTAACATGCACAACTGAATATTTGCTTACTCATTGCAAGATATGGCGATATTGAACAGTGTCATCACACATCGGACATGTTGCTAATAAACACCAAAGCAGGCCTGAGCTAGTGACGGTGGAGACACAGTGAGTGCTGTGGTGTATGTGAGGAGTCAGGATACAGCGTACTTTCCCGTGTTCATTTCCCCCTTGTGTCTGCAGGTCATGTAGGGGTCTCTATTTCAGCTGAAATGAGGTCACCAAACAAGAGGGAAAAGCAAACCCAATACAAATGTTTGTCTTCTTCTCTGGCGCGGTTACGTTCTCAGGAAGACAAGGGAACATCGCCTGCTGCACCTTTTGTCACAGCTGTGCTGCCGAATCAAAAAGGGGGCGCACGCACAGACCCCGGTGACTCAAGTATGATGATGATGTATCTTTTTCCCTCAGAGCGTACTGGAGCTGCAGAGGTATCCTCTGATCCTCCGAGTGGCTGACAAAGGCCGATCGCTCTGAAGCCGGAGCGGTCTTAGGTTTCATAGGGCCCATCTTGAACCATTTTTCTGTATGTAGGATTAAACTGTGTTTTGAGTATGTGTTAATGCAATCTGTCTGATCCAGTCTGTTTCTTATAGGACACAGTCGGTCATGCGCACACCCCCGGCTGTGGTGGTAAGTATAATAAATATACGGAGCCATATTGGTTGTCTATCACGTCTGCAGCTAATATTTAGCTTGCAATTGTCCACATAGTACAAAAGGTGCTGCATGGGTAACAGGTGTGCTTTCTCTCCTTTGACCCTCTGGCTGGGTACGCAGCCGGGGAAAAAGAAAACATGGGAGTGGTGGTGACGCTCCAAAAACAGAAGACAAGACAAGACTTGACCTCTATTCTACCATATTTTGGTTGGTGGCTACACCACCAAAAGGTGTGGCCTACTAGCCTATCTTGTGGACATGCATTATCACAATGCTCCAACCACACCAAAGCCAGAGCCAGTCATTTCATCCTTTCCCAACAGATGGAAAATCTGCTCTGTAGTGTCGTCTGCTGCCACATCCGTCACTATATGATTCACTGTTTGTTTTTGACAACTGATGAAGCACATGAATGCCTCGTCCCAAAACACTTGTCTGTGGCACACCATCACAATGTGAATGACTTAATAAGTAGACCATCAATTCACCCTACTTAGCCCTAATGCAATACCCTCAGGGAGTCTTTTGTTTATGCTGGTTGCCAATTTGGTCCTGCATCATCCAGTGAATACTCAAAATAAATAAACTGTTGAATTTATCTATCAGATATCTTCATAATCCTTCAGTTGAGTTTTATACACCTTTTTTCACTTTTAAATCTTTAATATCATACAGCACTAGAATCTTTTTGAAGTAGACACCAACTGACATGAGCGGAGGCTCTAAAAGGCTCTTGTATTATCAATGCTACCTTTACGTAACTTGGGCTACATTTAAATACAAACTCTGCAGACTATAAAGTTAGATTCATTTATATGAATGGTAGAAGCAAGAGGGATTCTCACACCAAACCTCCTCTAGAGCAGAAAACACAGGACTGCTACAGCACCACTATGCCAGCCTGGACACATATGCATGTTGTGTGTTGTGTCTGGTCGAGCTCAGTCGGAGAGTTTCTAGTGTCAACACAGGAAAATGTCAGGATGAAGTCACCGCTTGGCACCCGAGTGTAGGGCACCTCTCCTTTAAGACCAGGGCACACGGGCATTGTTGCAGGGCCAGCTGCATGGGCAGGTTTCTTTTGTTTTTTTTGCAGCAGCAGATCATCCTTGGACTAACAACTAGGGTAAAAATAGACTGTTCTAAAGGAAATAATACATTTGTAATGAATAAAACACAGTAGGCTAAGACTTTGGACTGAGAGGAAAGTACCTCTTTATCCCCAACCAAAAAAAAAAAAATCACCAAATCCAGCCACTTGCAGTGTTTTGCCAGGCGGTGCAGCTCCATTTATAGCACAGGATCGGTTGACCAGATGGCGGCTGCCTGGTGGAGATGACCAACTTCACAGCCACAGCCAAAATTTACCACCATTTGACTGATTTAACTGCCATCCTGTCTGTCTTTGACACTGCCACTGTGTAATGAGCCAAACTGCAGCCCATTGCAAGCAAGTTGTTGCTGCAAAAAAAAAAAAAGCAGGGAAAAAAGCTAGCAAATATGCAAAACTGCACTTTCTTTCCATGCATTTTTCTTTTTTTCCTTACTGCCTGCTGTATTATTAATTTGCCTAGTTGATCCAGGGCAATGATTTGCTCCTGCTCTGCCTCAGAGTGTTGTTTCTTTCAGGGCTTTAGAGGACAAGCAGGCCAGCCAGGCATGCTCCGGCAGCGAGCTGGGCCTCTGCGCCAGATAAAAAAGGTGAGTTGTTCACATTCCTGCTTCATGCACAAACCAAACCCCCGATGTCACACACACATGCACTCACAGTCCTCTTGCACAAATGATTGAGTTATTTGTGTGTGTGTGTGTGTGTGTGTGTGTGTGTGTGTGTGTGTGTGTGTGTGTGTGTGTGTGTGTGTGTGTGTGTGTGTGTGTGTGTGTGTGTGTGTGGTCCTCCTGCCTCCCGTGTGTTGTTTTTTCTATCCTTGCTTTAAGCAGGGGAGTGGAAAAGTTACAAAACTCTAAACCCAAACTCCTCTCCTCATTATAAACTAATCAAACCTCCGGGTGCAGCAGATGGTAACAACAAAACACCACTGTAATACTTTTAAACAATGCATATCTGATACAGACGGTCACAGAGATAATCAGCAGGCTTTCACCTACCTACACACCCATAAAAAAACAAAAAAACAAAAACAAACTGACATGCAAAGTAGTTGTGAAAAGCAAGCTGAACTCAAGAGGGCTGGTGCAATGACAGAAATGCATCTACAGGACTTTATGTAAGAGACAGCGCATTTACATGAGAATAAATAGTGGCTTGGTGGTTTTGACATCTTCATGAGATCTTTCCTGGATCCATGTCAAAACCTAAAGTGGCTCTGGCTTAAGATCTTCCCCACTAAAAGTTACTAGTTAATGCCCATCTGCATATAGGCTATGGTTTCTCCCCCTCACTGTCAACTTTGTACCACTTGTTTTTCATTTTTTACAACTTATCTGTTTTTGTCCTCTGTTGTGTGTCTTGTAAACCCCAGCATGGTGCCATGTAACATGCTTTTCCAAAACACATAAAACACATTTAATTACACAGGAATAAAGTGGCCTTGCTTTTAGTTTTTTAGGGAGGGTTTTGAGTGAGAAGAGAGCAGGCCAGCAGAGCCCCACTACTACTATAAAAGGAATGTGATGGGGAAGGGAGGGCCACTGCACCAGCAACATTATTAGCCTATCATCTTACCTAAAAGACAGGGAGGCTGAACGCACAGGCCAGACAAGAGGAAAATAAATTATTAAACTAATAATAATACAATTTAGAAAAGCTTCCTTACCCCAATCCAAAAACTCCAGGATGTTTTTCTCTCTCCTGAGCGGGGAGTTGTTGCACTCATCGTAGAGGCAGACCAGGATATCCAGCAGGGTTTCCACACTCAGACACTGGCCATTGGAGTGAACCGGCCCGTCCAGGATCAGCTTCTCCAGCTTCTTCAAACGCACCTCTCCCGACATTATTCCGGCTTGTTGGTTTTTGAAGTAATGATGATGGAGGAGGTGAAGGGAGGAGGAGGAGGGGGTGAGCAAACACCTCCTCGGCCTGTTAGTTAGCGCAGAGGGGCCTGTGTAGAAGTTTTCTCACCTTGAATAACGTCTCGAAAAAAAATAACCAAACTTTGAATAAGATGGCAAAAAAAACCGGAGCTAATTCCACATCAAAACCGACCTATTCATGACCGCCCTCCCGAGATCCAGTATCTAGGATGAGGATGAGACATGTAGCACTTCCCCATGTTATAATACCTATCCCCACAGGGTGCATAAGAAAAGAAGTAGTCACAATTACAGACCCTGGTTTGCCCTGGGCCGGCTGAATTTGATGAAATCCCCCCACCGTTTGCTGGAACTTTCTGGTTTTCCACTGTGTTTGAGGGGGAAAATGGAAGAAAAAAAAGAAATCGAGTCGATGCGGTTCAGCAGATCCCCCTGAGTTGTTGTGGCTGATCTATGGGATTCTCCATTCTTGCAGCAACCCCAAAAAAATGCAAGGCAGATCTGCAATGCTACAAAGCCCCAGCGCCCCTCCTCTGCTCCAGGAATGGCAGGGCGACAGGCTTAAGTTAGCAGCCTGCTAGGTTAGCCGTGGAGCTAGCCAGCGGAGCTAACGTTAACGCTACTTTTCTCCGTCCCCAAATGCCATCATTCCCCCCTTTTCCCCCCTAAAGAGTTGATATATAACGTACACAGTGTCAACGCAGCTTAACCGAATTCGGCTCGTTTCGACGGCGTGGGTATTTTTTTCATCCAAATGGAAAATATCTCCTTGTTTTCCCAACTCAGAGCTGGCAGATATGTTCTTTAAATCCCATTCTTCGTCCCAGGAACCGAATGTCTTTTTTAGTTTCTTCACAGTTCAGAACGACGGTTAGTTCGAGAGTTCCAACAGAACAGCCCCCTCTAAGTTAGCCGTTAGAAACGCGGGTCCTTGTTGAAGGTTACAGCAGGATCTCGCTTCATGTCAAAAGGAAAAGCTGTAGTCTGGTCTTCCTTAGTCCAAATACGGGACACAGCCTAAATTCCCCCCCCTCTCTGTCCTTTCCTTAGCGTTGCCTGCCTCCGCCGCCGGTCGGTCGCTTCTTGCCGTGTCTGCACAGTCAAAGCTACCAGCAGCTTGCTGCCAGAGACTTTTCCATAGCGGAGACAGCAAGTAGACAGCCGCTGTCCGTAACGTCGCGCTGAATTGTGGGAAGTAGGGCTCGGCCGTAAAATATGAATGAGTTACAAATGGACCCCTAGCTCGCGACGCTGCCGCCACACGTTGAATAAAAATAACTTATAGACCTTTGTAAATTCAGTTAAGTCTTTTATACCTAACGATAAATGCAATGACTTCGACAAAGTATGTTGCGACGACGGCAAAGGTCGATTTTTTACAAAATATTATGGATATTTTCCAAGTTTCACGCATGCGCAAAGTCCTGAATCCACACAGCCGCCATCTTTGCCGTGCTTCCCTGTGAACCGGCCGGCTCCCCTCACAGCCAGCGGCCAATCTTCATGCGTTGTAGTATTTCCGGTTGCTGCTGCAGGCAAAATCCCAGATCATCATCATGGCGCCCGTCACAGCATCTGCTGTGCGGAGGGAGGAGGGGGCGTGTGGTTGGTCATGATGATGGTGGTGGTGGTGGTGGTGGTGGGGGCTGTCAATATTGTGAATGGAAACTGCGGGCTGTCTGTCGGTCTGCTGGTGGCGTGGTGCGGGGAGGACATATTTTCTCCAGACTGGAATAACAATGAGTGCTGTCCCTTTAACTGGCTGCCAAACACTGGAGAACAGAGGACGGTGTGCGTCAGGAGGAACCTGTGCTGAGAGCTGGTGCTGCTGGTGCTGGTGCTGGTGGTGGTGGCTGTTGCAGTGGACCACATTCACACAACCTTGACTTTGTTTCCCCGTGCCATGCGCCGATGCAAATGAATAAACTTGCAAATTCCGACATATTGTGGCAGGTTATGGTAGTCTGGCTCCAAGTGACTCATGAAACGTGTCTATTTTTGTAATAATGGCACTGCATAGCCCACATGTCTGCACTGATGGCTGACTGCTTCTAATGAATTGCATCAGATCTTCTCAGACAGCATCAGAAATAGCACCTTAAATAAAACCAAAAAAAAAAGAAAAAATCTCTTTGGGCCTTTTGATTGCAGGGTCACAGCATCTAAGTGTGTCAGGCTTGTCCAGGATTTTCTGCCCGAGAGAGGCTTGAAGCTATAAGGGCAGACTAACTATAGACCAGCCTGTAGGCTAGAACAGGGTTTTGTGATGACTCTGATGTCTGCTGAATTCCCACAGAAAGACTGAGTCAGACTTTTCATAGGCACAGGTCTGTACATCAGAATTAAACAGATCCATATAGCTGAGTCACACAGATGGTCCTCAGTCAACCAAGCCATTATACTTATTGTCTGTTTTGCTGAGTGTTCCTTTTTTTAAATGTTACCTTACTGTCTAACATTATCTTTTATGTAGCCTATACGCATCCAATGTAATTACATACCTCATTATAGGAGCAGTATGTCAAAAGTGATATGCAAGTTGCAACAATAAAAATCCAAGTATTCAATAGCTAAAACACTAATGTTTGTTGCTTTGTGCAGTTTAACATTGTGTCACTTTGAACTCATTATCATCTCTTGTTTGGAAATGTCCCGTCCTTTTGAAGCGTGTGGCTCCTATCGCTGCTCAGAGTACATCTGTTGATGATTAACAGCCCTCATAGCACAGAGCTGGATCTTAGGGGGTATAAGCCAGAGATAGGAACCTTGTGTGTATCTGCACTGCAAACCAGTACAGGCCAACATTAAATAAAATGCCTGTATATTTCAGAAAATATTCCAATGGCTTCTCGCTGCAGTCCTTTCCCGTGCCAGGGAGAAGAAAAGGCACAAAGAGATACTGTGATGAGATGAGAACACACAGAACGACTTAGCATGCAAGATGTGTCCAATAAAATAGATTCTGATGCTGACCAAGATGTAATTCGAAGCATACTGTGTTGGCATGAGTGTTTATCAGAACCAGGACATGACTACATATATATATATATATATTCTACGATGTGTAACCACCACGAGATGATTGATTGTGCTGGGTTTGGAAATATCCTGTGTGTAAAAGTGTGTGAGCAACAGCACGTAACAACATAACAACACCAGTAAAAAGCAAAAAAGTGTCTCTGCTCTTTCTCGGTTTCCCAACATTTATGACTCCATGTCTGTCCCATGTGTGGCTAAGCAGAACCAGGTCACCTTATCACAGAGCAGCAAAGTTTTCACTGCTGAACATGTTGGGTTTTATTATTTTTTATTTGCTTTTGCTCAGTCACAATTGTGAACAAGTATAAGACATAATGTCTCACTTACTTAACCAAGATAAATATCCAAAAGGCTTAACAGTTGTGTAATTGGGAGGCCTAACGGTTCGTGAATTAAAAATGCATGAATTGAAATTGCAAGGAGAAATGGGACTAAATGCTACATCTACATACGTATATATTATTTATATTACTGATCTATTATCGTCTCTGCCCTCCCCCACTCTGGCACTTCTTGAATCATTAACTGTTTTGAGACGTCTGTCTCCTGAGTGTGTAAAAATGGCTAATCACATCTATTGCCACACAGCTGATTGAAATATTTTGTATACAATTATATAGTTTAACATTTTTACTTATAAATCCTGACTGGGATAATACCCACTTATAGGTGATCAATATCAGTGATAATTGTTGATTATCATGACTGGGTGAATGGGTGAATGTGATGCACTGTAAAGCGCATTTACCATTTAGTATATGTATATCTACAGCAGCTGTGGTTTTACTGGGATTCAGTATCCGTTTTGATTGACAACAGGGGGACCTCCAACACACAATTTATGTAAAATAAAATGTAGCCTACAACAAACTACACATATTTGTATTGTTTAAAATGCAGAATCCTTTGAATGAAGTGAAGGTATGCATTGAAATACATTTAAAAGGGGTAAAGAAGTAGGCTACATTAAAATTAAAAAAAAAGAAAAAAAGTGATCTCGCTTCATGTCATTAAATGAAACACAAATGGAAAAAAGATGCAAAACAGAAACCAAGTAATACACGTGATAAAAATTCAGTGGATGTAAATCTCAGAAGATGATCCAAGCAGTTGTGAAATGACGGTATCATTGATTCAAGTCCCAACAGTGGTTTCTGGTTTGGGAAGACGACTGTTAATTCAATACAAGTGTGATTTCACTGGCACAGAATTTCAGTAGAAATACTTTTGTTTAGGGTGGATGTTCCTGTTTAGAGTACCGGCTGCCTGAATAACACTACAATAGCGCCCTCTGCTGTACACATGGCCTTCCCACAACTATTTAAAATCTGATGTTTCTGTAGCTTCATTGAACTCTATATACAGACCTGACAGTTCAGAGGGAAAGCCAACATAAAGAGTGTAAGTAAGGAGCTGGGTCACCACGCACTCAGGTTGTCTTACTTTACTGGATGATGAACAAAACAGTCCCTGATGTGCTGTTTCTGTGTTGTGATGATGGTAGTGAAGAGAGCTGTCTAACACATCCATATGGCTCTGTGGATGGAGACTGTCGTCCTGTATCTCTATTTGTGTGTCAAGTCTCTCCTTTAATTTCTCAGTCACAGAAATGATCATACATCATGGCCCACTGAGCTTCTGCAGCCTATATTGTTTTGGCTTTCAATCAAATAATCACGTTCCAATACCCTGCACACCAAAAAAATAAAAATAAAATAAAAAATCTCCCCTGTCCATTAATTAGTTGATCAAAAATATTTATTGTTAGTCCTATCTAATCATGTCTGATCCTATTTGGTTAAGTCTACACTGCTGGGATTTAACTCTCTTGTCTCTGGGCTGATTGGCCTGTCATTATGTGTGAAATGCAATTAGACTGTCCTGTACTTTGTCTACACATGGAGGCCATTGAGCAATAATTGTGTTGTCCTTGCACAGGTCTAGCGCTTTCACCTTCTGACAGACTGATCAATGATTATTGGCAGGCAGGCTCGATGGATCTGATCCAGACTCACTCTGTATGGTTTGGAGCCCGGCACACACACACACACACACACACACACACACACACACACACACACACACACACACACACACACACACACACACACACACACACACACACACACACACACACACACACAAAAGAGGCTTGTATGGGTCATTAAGGTGCAAAGTAGAGCGGCTCATTCCACCAAATATTTGATGTTAGGCTCAAGCAGGCAATAGTTAGATCAGGAAGTTGCTGACAATACGACTATGTGAATAATGAGGAATTTACAGTGCCCACCAACACAAGTTCAATATTGACTTTGTGGAGCAGGCAGCAGCTCCGCCTCGCTCCCAGGGAGACGTCTGTAATGAGATGCTGTGATATGATATATGCAAACCTCACGGAAAACACAGCAACTCCACAGCAGCTCCTCTGTCTCCCGTGGGCATTTGAAGTCGGCCCTCTACAAACAGCAGTTTCTCCAAGCAAAGGGGATTTCATGTTTCACAAATGGAAGGGAATGACCTATAAATTGGACTGCTTTTGAATGCAAATGGCTTGGATGTTAATTAACACCTGTGTTGTTGATTGTGGGAGCTTGTTGGCCTTTGATTGAAAAGAAATGGCACCTAGAGGCATCAGATGTGGCTTTGAACTAAGCAACTTGGCTTTGATTGGCAATGGGAAGGAAGAAAGACTGAGAAATATCACACAAAGGGCATCTTAATTTCCCGAATTAGGGGTTGTAATGTGAGGCAAGGAGGGCAGCGCGGGCCGATGTGTTTGAGGCGGTGGAGAACAGGCCTCTGGCTGGACTGGACAATAGCTGAGCCCTGAATTTACATGTCTGCACCCATGATTCTTCTGACATCAGACAATCTGATAGAGCAGTAAGTGGATGTTGGGTCAGGGTCAGCTTTGAAAATGAGTCTGAGTAGAGGATGAAACTGAAGAAAAAAATGATTTCTTGTTATAAATTGTGCACAAATGTTGACTTACTTATCAGTGGTGAAAAAATGTGTTACACCTACATTCATGTTACATAAGTTAAATATAAATATGACGTGATTTCCCTGCTCCCTTTTCATTGTCTGTCGGGGAACAACAGACAGATTTAGGTTAACTCTGACTATTTCCCTGTTTATTAGTGTTTCATTAAGGGCTGTACTCATCATACAAGCTAATTCTAACAAAATTAACAATGGAAACAACTTCATTTTGTCATAATACATGAACCATTTAAAAATCTGTAATAATAAATCATAAACATAAAGAAATTGCAGAAATACATACAAGGCAGATGCGTTTAGTGAATAACTCAGTTGAAAAATGAAAACAACAGCATGATATCTTTAAAAATTAAATGTACAGTGGCCTATAACTAACAAGTGAAGGCTATACATAACTATATTTTTCATGCCGTGGTGAGAGATCTGTCAGTGCTACAATCTGTGTTTTGCACTGTACAAGGATGTGATGGTGTGGCCTCAGGTCTCCAGCACTAATTAATAATTTGTCTGTTTGTTTGTGAGCTGGGCAGCGAGCAGGTCTGGCAGTCATCTGTCATTTGCTCTTCCTGTGTGTCCCTTCAGTCTGTCTGACATCTCTAAGCAAACACAGCCCAATACACAACCCCAGGCAGGGCCTTGTGGGCAGCCAGTGAGAGCAGCCCTCTTCTAATGTTTGTGTGACAAAAAAGGCAAGGCAAATCCTCGCAATGGAATCAGATAATCACCAACCTGTGAAGAGCCTGCCCCAATCCACATCCACGCCGGCCCCCCCGGCCTTCGGATTAACTGTCTGTTTGGCTAATAATTTTAATCTGCTGGAGAGGGCCAAGAATGGGTGACAGGGCTCGGAATAAACATCTAATCCTCGGACCCCCTCCTCCTCCCTGCAGCCTCTGCGCCACTTCCTCCTCGACCCCCTGTTCATACACTTGTACCGTGCTGAACAGACAGGATGGCGTGCAGGTTTTTTAGTCCTGATCCTCTATACCTTTTGCTGGACACACACACACAAAAAAAGGCTCTCCAGCCCAGCGGGGCAGAAATAAGCCCACTGTGTGACAGACTGTTGCCAGACTGACATCGTCCAGAGGAATGTACACATCAGAGTGTGGGGTGTGTGTGTGTAGACAAGGGTGCTACTGAGGAGAGGGCACTTCAGGTTCACAGGGTCAAGACATGTCTGTCTGGAGCGCATGTGTAGCAGCAGAGAACACCATCCCTGGAAAACCATCTAAATCTGAAGAAATAAAAGTGTCAAGACAAATAAAACTCTTGGTTCATGCAGCTAAATATATAGAGACAGATACTAATATGCATTCACAGACTCCTCAGATACTGTCTGATGTATGAGAACATAGGGTAGGACAAATGGGTTTCTGAAATGCTGATATTAAAGTGTTTATATTTGACACTTCTGTCAGAAAATCTGATGATTTACTGTTTCCCTAAAATCATTTTTGATCAGAGAGGATCTCAAAAATAGCATTCAAACCACCTTAATACCTATTTAACTTTTATATATGGTTATGCAATTTTCTAAATACATAAAGTACATAAAGAAACCATGAATTAATTAATTAATCCTCTGATTTATTCACCCCAATATAGAAGCAGATCTAAGATGCTTACTGTGTCACATGAAAAACAGAGGCCACCAACATGAAGCATAGTTTTTAGTGGAACTATGGTGAAATTACACCTCCACAATACGGATGGCACTCGAGTCTAATTGTTGCTGTTTGAAGTATGGCCACTTAGATATCCTGTTTAGGATGGGGCTGAATTGTCGCACCTTTGTTCTGATAAGGGTCCCTGCCCCCATCGACAAAGTGCGAACGACTGGGAGGGCCGCAGCAATATAAGGGGCCAGTGAAGTGTCGGCGGGACACTGTCTATCTCTGGGTGACTTCTGACTCTCTAATCATGGATTTCCTCCGCGCTTGTGTCCTGTGCACCGCTCTCCTGGGTCTCGCCAAGGCTTTTACGCATCAGGATATGAAGGACGCGCTGCTGGAGAAGCTGGGCTTGGATGAGGTTCCCAAAATCCACAAACGGGATCTGGAGAACCTGGTTGTCCCGGCGCATATTAGAAACAAGTACTTGTCCATGCTGAAGATGCACCACAGCAGGAGACGCAGATCTCTGCCCAGCCTGGCGGGCATCCTGAGAGGAATCCCCGGCAATGCAGGTAAAGATCTTTTCTTTTTTTTTTTTTGAATACATATAACATGTAATTTGTAGGAATTCATGTGAAAATAGATTTGACACTTTGAAGTCAGCAGTGCGTAATCGTGTGTCAGTGCGCAAAAGCAGCTTTACGCACCAGATTCCCTTTAGAAAAACACCAACATTTAAAGATCCTCGAGAAAGAAAGTCAACTCAAACCTCTGATTTGCTTTGTGCTTTAGATATCTCCGGGGAGTATGTGTACTCTGACACCACTCGGTATCGCATGGTGTTCGACATGGAGGGGAGGATCCCGGAGAACAGCGAGGTGACCATGGCGGAGCTGAAGCTCTACCAGCGGGTCAACTACCACAAGCGCTTCGCCGTGGAGAAGAAGAACCACCGCGCCGTGGGGAACGCCCGGGTCAGCATCTACTGGGTGGAGGTGCTGCCCAACGGGTCCAACAGGACGTCGCTGGTCGACTCCAGGTAATGGACCATTTCCTCATTTCCTCATACAGTCAGAGAGGCGACAGTGGGTTATCTTAACCATAATTCAATTGGCAATTCTCATCTCCTTTAATTAATCGTCCTTATCTTTCGTGTTTCACAGGTTGATCCCCATTCACGAGACCGGCTGGAAGAGCTTTGATGTGACCCAGGCGGTGCACTATTGGTCCAAGACGCAGCAGAAGACACCTATGCACCTGGAGGTGTGGATCGAGGGCGAGAGACCTGGCAGCTACGCGGCAGAGATGGCCAAGAGTGTCCACTTTACCACCCAGGAGCAGACGGACAACACCTTGGGAAAGCCCGAGCTCATCCTCTACACACTCAACCTCGAAGAATACGGGTAAGGGCGCGAGCTTTTGATATACAGGATATTGTATCAGTGTGACAATTAGCCCATATCCTCCCTTTTTGTGTCTTACCTGTCACCATTTGCATTCATTAGTAGAGTGGTTGTAGAGTGGCACAGGGGCGTTAGTTGGTTAGAGAAGGAGCACATCCACTTTATTTAGGTGTTAGTCACATATCAGTGTTTTATATCCGAAGTCAATGTCACTGAAGAGAGTACAGTTTATTTACCAGGGGAAAAAAGAAGTGTTATAATGTGAAAGTCTGTCAGACAGGGGTGTAGCTAAGAGATTCTGGGCCTCCTCCTTCATGCCCCCCCCACAGCCCCCCTCCTTTCCTGAAACATGTCATCTAAATTTCCTCATCGTTTCCTCCTTTAGTTCCCGTGGCGACTGCGACCTCAACCAGAACAAAGACACCTGCTGCAGGGAACAGTACTTCATCAACTTCCGCGCGCTCACCTGGACGCAGTACTGGATCATCGAGCCCGCCGGCTACCAGGCCTTCAGGTGCACCGGAGGCTGCAAGCAGCCGAAGCGTAACTACGGCTACGGCGAGCGGAGGTGCACCGTGTCCGAGAGCGCCCCCCTGCCCATCATGTACCTGGTGAAGAAGGGCGACTACACCGAGATCGAAGTGGCCGAGTTCCCTAACATGATCGTCGAGAGGTGTGCGTGCACGATGGACAACTTGTCCGTAGTATGAAGTCATGGAAAAAACAGCTGTAGTGATCCTATAATCGCCGACTGCCACCAGGTGTTATGGGAAACTACGGTGTCTTTTCATTGGGGTGTTGATATATTTAATGGTTTTCAGCAACACGTCTAGTACTTTCTATTTAAATGGACATTTACCAGGAGTTTCCCAAACAACAGGCAGAGCCGCTGCCATCAAACTCCTCCTCCTTCCACAAGCACTTTTTTTTATATAACTTGTAAATTTGATCTTTTTTTATTTTGAATTTGTATGAGTTGTGTCTAATCTGCAGCAGTCATTCAAATTCTGTCTGATGTGTTATATTTTCAAGCTGTACATAATATGAATGAGTTTATGTTTGAAAAATAAAATATTTTGTTTCACATAAAGTTTCCCTGGTGTCCCTCCTCCCTTCTATCTGTCTGGGCCCATTCATACGTAGTTTACATACAGCTGCCTTCCCCTCTTTATTTACACATAGAAAATAGTGAAGCAGAGTAAATAATTTGCCTAATGACTTATAACACTTGTCGCAATGAGGCCACGCAACGACCGGCGGCGATTTATTTGCAGTGGGAAGGAGCTACACGACCACATATGGAGAAACATGAAGTCAATCCACATTAAGGCTCCTTGTGTGTTTACATCAGGCTTAGACCGGGCCAAACGTTGCTAATCAGGGTCAATACCTAACGCGCTGTTTGCTGTCTGAGTGGGGGGCCTTGTCATTCACTAATATGCTGCTGACGGAGGTAAACGTGCTGCCCTGCCACAGACAGGCAGCTGTGTGTCTGGGAGGAGGGAAGTGGATTCCCATGCATACACCTCCAGCAGCAGCAGCAGCAGCAGGAGGGATGAGTATAGAGGGATGCAGGTGGTGCTGTCAGGAAGCATGAATGTCAAAAAGGCCATGCATACTGCTCATTTACTTAACTCATGCAGAGCCTTTAAAAAAAGTGCATCACCCCCCCCCCCCCCCCCCTTTCCTGCATATGCACTTTCCACTCTGCATTTTACTGTTTTACCTCAGTATCATTGGCTATTTATTGTCATTCTCATTTTTATCATTTACTATTTATCACCTATTACTAAACTATATATTCTTAAAGGGATAGTTCACCCAAAATTCAAATTCAATACAAGAGGGACATTACAGATGAGCAGTATGGAGGTATTTGGATGTTTTTTGGTATGTCTTTTTGGACGAAGAAAGTTGGTATCCATTGACAACCATTATATGCACAAATACTGCTGTGCGGACCCCCCCCCCCCCCGTAACTCAGAGAAGGCACAGAGGACTCTGAAAATTCTCACAGCTCTTAGTTGACATGAGGGTGAGTAGATAATGAATGCAATTTGAATTTTGGGTGAACTATTCCTTTAAACTATACATTCTTAATTATTTTACTCTGCATTATTTGTATTGACTGATTTGTTGATGATTGTGCAGCTGAGAAACTGAATTTCCTTCGAGACAAATAAAGTATCTATCTATCTATCTATCTATCTATCTATCTATCTATCTATCTATCTATCTATCTATCTATCTATCTATCTATCTATCTATCTAGGAGACTTGTATTCAGGAAAGTACACCTGTATCTGGAGGAGTCAGCAGTGAGTGAGTCAACACTGTGACATTAAGGGGCTGATCATAGATACATGGACATTTCCTCAGAGAACAGCTGAATGTGTTACTGTTATTCAGAGCAGGGTGGAGCAGTGAGGGAGGCCTCCAGGCTGAGACACAGCTGGCCAGATGCTGCACCAATGGCAGCTTTGTGGGGAAGGGGGCAAAGGGGAAGCCAGGACGCCGTGGGTCTGCAGCCTTGTACTGTACTGTACTGTACAATCCTCCATGGGGTCCATTGATTGCGTGGTCCTCTATTACTAGCTAGGGCAGAGGTCTTCAACAGGGGGTCCGCGACCCCCAATGGGTCCGCAGAGGTACTGCGATCCGGTGGTTTTAGCTAACTTCCTGTAAGCCGATGGAGTTAGCAGTCCCCGCCCTCGTCCCTACATCACCACATTCACACGCATCCCTTGGCTGCACACACAGAGAGGACTGCCCCTTTATGCCATTCTCTCTCCTCATTGGATAAAGGTCGTAGGATACAAGGAAAGTTTTCTCCTGGGCTTACAGCAGAGCAGAGTGACTGACAGACCCGTGTTTCAGACCAAACACTCTATAGAAGTGATTGCTGTCGGAAGATACAACTATTTAAGACTTATATTAACACAAACATTCACCTTACTTCTGCTTTAATATATGAACCTGTGTATTATTCGAATAGCTTTATACATGGCACTAGGTCCAGTTTAATATAAAACACAATTTTATACAACATATACACAGGGCCGTTGCCAGGAATTCTGGGCCCCCTAAAAGAATACTAAAGTGGACCCCTGTCCCCTGACTTTTCCACTTTTTTCTAAGACTACGTATTATCATTTTTTTTATTTACTTTGTTTTGATGCTAATGCAGCATATTAGTCAGGGCCTTATGCAGAATACTTCAATCATACAAAGATTAGACTACTGGGCGCTGGGCCCCTAGAATTATCATCACCTTTCTCCCCTACACAATGGTCCTGCATACTGTATATATACAGTATATATATTAAGGGGCTCCTGCTCCATCCCTCCATCAGTTTGGGGCTTCCTGGCCTGAAAAACATTGAAGACCCCTAGGTTAGGGTATCTTCATGCAAGAGGGCAAAAGGAAGTTTTCTTTATTGTGACCACTGAGTGGGCCAAGAGGCAGGGACTATGTGGCCTGGGGCTCAGCCCAATGACCTATCCAGGTGTGGCCCTCAGCTCCACCACACTGTGTGTGTCAGTCAGTCAGTCAGATGGCTAGGTCCACACGAAGATGTGGATTTGCAGGCATATTCGCCTGTTATTTGCGTTCCATGACCGTAGCCACATTTACCATTAATAATTGCTCTTGTGGGCCCCCTAGTGGTCAAGGGGCCCTAAACAGGTGCGTAGTTTGCTTATGTCTTGGGTCAGCTCTGCTTGTATTACAGTAACAGCTGTGTACCACTGTTTGAGCTACTTGCTAACATACTGGCTCAGACAATGCTGCAACGATAGTGATCCACAAAGTGGGATCCAGGGCAAAGATGGGAATCTTATGTAAGCAAGCCAAACTCTCCTCAGACGGGAGCCTGTTCTAATTTGACTCAGTTCATGGTCCTTCACATAATAAGTTTGAGAGCTACTGGATTACTGTGTTTAAAGCTTTGTCAGGTGGAACCAAACACTGGAGGAAAACCTGATGCAAATACCTAGAATTAAGATTTGCTTTTAAGCAGAAGAACAAGCTCAACAATGAAGGCAACATAACCCCCATGCAACATGACAGAGCCTGGGTGAAGGAGAAAGGGAAAAATGCATAATTTAAGGGGGTAAATATTAAAAGAAAATATTTTGTACTGTTTATGCATTATTATTTATATTGATTTATAGAGATGTGGTTTCACTTTGACATCAAAGGGTCTCTTGCTGCCGATCAGTGTCAAAAAGCCTCATTAAATCTACTTTGATCCACCGTCACTAACATTATAAACCGCCGTAACAAATCACAAAGCCACTGTATACCAGCTTCTTTAACTTTAATAGAGTTGAGACAAATTAAAAAGAAAATACAATCCCCAAATTCTTAAACACAAATATCAAAAAACCATCAGATAGAAAAGACAACAAATCTCAAAAAGTCTCAAAGCTTTTGCACTGTTGGTTTAATAATAAAAGACCTGATATACAACCTGCAACATAAAGCGATAAAAATATAGAGTCTGTAGTATTATAGATTATACTGTAAACTCAAAGCTTGCATTCTGCTAGATTTATGTATCCAGTACAATAAAACAGGAGGGCACAAACTCTCCAGACGTTTAAATAGAATCAACAATTCATCACACAGCAGTACTCTGGCAAACTAACACTTTCTTAATCACAATACAGTTATTACTCAAAGTCAGTTTTAATTCATGAACATTCGTGCATGGTTGAAATAGTGGTGACGTATTTACATGTTTATTAAATATCAACAAGGGCAGTTAGAAAATGGACACACACCTCCGAATTAAGTCTGATCCGTTCTACTCTAATTGTTTTTGTTTCCAGCTCTGGTGTCGTTCCAGTGTACAAACACAAATCTTGGCGTCCTGAGCCGGGACGCAGGCATGAGCTGTTTGAATGAGCTGCCATTATTGCTGGGCCACACAGTCACCACCATGAACTCTGGAGTGCTTTGAAAAAATGGAATAATGCCTTAAAGTTGGAAAAAAGAGGTTAACTCAAGCTGCTTTTTCAAAATCTGTTTGAAAAAGGTCCTCAATGAACTGCGGGGGTTGTGTACTGTGGATATGTCGTGACACTGTGTAGCCCTTTAGGTTTGCTGGTGAAAATGAGCAACCGTCCCATCTCTTTCCCAAACCACTTTGTGCTGAGCTAGCGACATCGATTTGTTCAAAAAATTTTCAAATAGTCGTGTTCATCTAAAATCGTTTAAGTATACACGTAAAAAGAAGAAAAACAAAACAATGCTGTTGTGGTTTTTAAGCTGGACTGATCAATGCCAGATGTTTCTCAGAAGTCTACCGCACTAAAGGAACCATTGATAATCTAGGGACGCACAATTCCTCCTGAGAATCAAAGCGTAGTCAGTGCTCTAATTTTAATATAAATTAACAAATGAATTAAAAAGGCATAACATAGAACTAAAGATGGCTTACTTCAATCCTTAGAAATGGCTCGGCCAAAATACTTTTTCAAAACAATGTGCATGTTAATAGATTAAAAGACTTGAAATGACATATCAAAGACAGGTCACTGATGAATACTTCCCTAATGAGCAGTCAACTGGGGCTTGTAGGTGGGCTGATGTCCTTATTGTTTGAAGTAGCAAACGAGGCCATCGCCCATTCAAAGGTCTTTTACACCTTTGAACTGAATCAAAAGTCATAAGCCAGGGAGAATGTAAAAAAGCCAACGAGTTGTTTATTGTAGGTCTATGGAGTTTGGGTTACAGGTTTGATAGTGGGAACAAAAGACAAAAACTTGCTGTAATTTCTCTGCTGCTTCAGTTTCAACTGTTTGACAGTGGACTCTATTGACACGTACAGTCTAACAATATATCAGCTACCATCCTCCTCGCTAAGAAGCCAAGGTTCCGTTCAATCATTACCGTTTCATAAACTTCTCATACAAGCTATGCAAAAAACAAAACAAAACAAAAAAAAGACAAATATTTACAATTTGTAATAAAAAAAAAGCAAAAACTAAATCACACAGATAAAATGCACAACCCTGAAAAAAAAATCTTTCTTAACATCTGCCGGGCAGGCAAAATGTTTCTGGTTCCTGATATTACAAACAGATTTGTTTTAAAAGCACGTCATTTAAAATTGGTGAAAAAAGATAATAAAATATACAACAAAAAAAAATGAACAGATGATTGAATGAGACTGAACCCACGTTTATGTGTATAGATATATATAAAGCTTCAATTACACTCCTGTTTGCCTGGTCTCCTCTCTGGGGTGGAATGTATGTTGCTCCATATCGCTTTTGTCTCGGTAGTAAGTTGGTGGGTTTTAGATTAATAAAAATGGGTTCTAGGAAATGAAAAATATGAATTAAGAGAAAAAACAAAACAAAAACAAATGAAACAGCGGGGTGGAGGGATGTTCCGTGGCAAGCGGTGGGTCTCTGTCGGCCACCAGTCCTTTAGAACAAGTGTTTTAGTAATATCCGGGCTGATACTGCTGGCTCCACGGCTTCTGGTTCCAGAACTGCACGGAGACACAACAGACACAAGGTTTATTGTGTGTAAACATTACTGACGACATGCTGTGTTTCAGAGCTGTTCCCGGGGCAACACATACTCATTATAAACGTTGAAACAATGTCTACATCTGGTCATTTTAATTTGCCGTTGCTTGGTCAGAGATTCTGTGTTAACCATAGCAACAAGTGCTGATATCTTGTATCTTGTATAGTAACAGCTACATAATCAACCTATAGATCTCAAACCTTGAAGATATGAAAAAGATAATGTAATCTTTAACTTTCAGTCACTTGTGGGAAAATATTCATAGGATTGGTACAGTTTTCTATATTTGTAAGTAAAATGATTCAATGCGGAGCTCCATCATTAATGTAAAGCAGTGTGTGAACAGCAGAGACACTGACCCCTTGCTGCCAGCTCTGGTTGAAAGCCTGGGCCTTGTCCATGCCGTTCCTGTTGCCAAAGTTTCCGCTGTTCCTGTTGTTGCCGAAGTTGCCGTTCTTGTTGCCAAAGTTGCCACGGTTACCACCTCTCTGCTGGAACTGTGGAGGGAGCAGAGGGGGAAGAGCATTAACATACTGAGCATGCATTAACTGTTTCTATAACCATGTGGCAGCTCCGGTGATGTGTGTTGTCATGGTCACACCCACCTGGTTGGGGTGTCCCCTGTTTCCACCACGGTTCATTCCTCCTCCGCCGCCTCTGTTCATGTTGCCTCCTCTGTTCATCGGGCCGCCCCGGTTCATGGGTCCTCTGGGTCCCATGTTGCCCCTCATGGGCCCGCCCCTGGGGGAGCCGCCCAGGCTGGGGAGGGGGCCGCCGCCCCGGTTGAAGTTACCACGGTTGGGGAAGCCTCCTCTGAAGGCAGGGGGAGGCAGGAAGCCACGAGGTGGACGATTGAAGCCGCCGCCACGGGGACCAGGAGCTACAAACACATCAAGTTGAGATGAATGAGTTTTAACCATTTCACAACATTTAACCTTCGTCTTGTGTTAGCTTTCTGCTACCATCTATGGTGTTCCAGTCAGTTTTGACCAGTGTTTTAAATCAGCTGTAAAATACACAAAAAGTTTTTTTTTCCCCATCCAATTTGTTTTTCTTCTCTTGGTTACATTGTTAGGCTTCCTATCCATGAAAATAGTGGTTTTAATATTTTTTGGTGTGGGCTTTTTTGTCAGTAAACCCCTTGACTTCAATTGTACCTTCCTCTTGTCAGCTTTCTGCTACCATCTATGGTGTTGGGGTTTTGATTCAAGTATTAAATCAGCTGTAAAACACACTAAAACAATCTCTTGGTTACATTGTTAGACTTCCTTATCCATGAAAATGTTGGTTTTGCACTTATGATTTCAGTTTTAACTCTCATTATTGTTCTTATCGTTATAACCGGGTCAAAATTGACCCCAACACCACAAATGTCATAATTTTAACCAGAGCATTTTAGAATTTTGTGGAATTTTTTTTTGTTTTATTTTGTTTAAATAGAGGTTCCTGACAAAGTCAAAAAGCCTTGATGCTATAAACAAACTCATGTGGTACTTTTATGCATTTAAAACCTGAAAACGAACACCAGAGAAAGGTTAAAACAGTATTAATCACATCCCTAAAAAACAAGCCTACCTCCTCTGAAGCCGCCTCTGTTCTGGAAACCTCCACGGCCGCCGCCCCTCTGTCCTGGGCCGCCGCGACCAAACTGGTTCTTGCCTCCGCGGCCGCCACCGCGCAGGCCGCCGCCTCTTTTTGGTGTTGTGCTTCCCTGGTTAGGCTTCTTTTCGGCGGGCAGAGCCGTCTTGCTCTCCTCTTTGTATTGTTCCAGCAGCTTGGCGGCCTCCTCCTTCAGCAGCTCGCCGTAGATGATCTCGCTGAAGCTCTCTCCCTCCTCAGGCAGAGAGTAGAAGCCTGGAACAAACAGGAACATGATGAGGGACGCACAAAGAGAAGAGATACTACAAGATACCCAGCAGGGGATTGAGCGATGTAGTAGTACATGTATATATACACATTCAAGCCTCTTTCTCACCTTTCATTTTGAGGACAGCGTGCTCAGGCACTTCTTTGCCGTCACTCTCCACCTTCTTCTGGACTCTCTCCTTGTAGTCGTCGTCAGAGGGGCAGACCACCACGGCCTTACGCTGGAAGCCGGCGAACAGACACATCTTCCTCTTCTGGCCCGGGGCGGACAGGTTGGTCTGGAGAAGTGGACAACGATGCTCAGTTACACTGGGATTTATAATGCAAGCATTACCTATATCACATGTCAAAGGTAGTGATCAGATTCATACTAAACCACTCACATGGTCCAAGATGTAGTTCCTCTTCTTGCGGGCGGCGATCTCAATGAACTTTCCCAAGAAGAGAGGTGCACGCTGGGAAATGGCGGTCAGCTTTGTGATGTCCTTTGACTGGCGCTTCAGGCTGTTGATCTGTGTTTAACGACAGGATAAGTTGCATGACTTCTCTGTGGAATAACAACTGTGAGTCACGTGCTGCCAAACAGCTGTTGTCAGTACTGACCATCATCTTGTCCACGATGGTGTCACTGCCCAGGATGTAGTATTTCCCAGGGTTCTCCTGGACATGGTTCTTCACCCACGTGGTCTTTCCTGAGCCTGGCAGACCCACCATCACGATGATCTACGGAAAACAAAGGCAAAGAGAGAATTAAAACTCGCTGTTGGGCACGTTACTTTTGAAAAGTAGTTAGTTATAGTTACTTTCCCAAAAAAGTTAGTCACTGAATTACTACATTATAAAAGTAACTAATTGCCAGGAAAAGTAACTATTGCGTTTTTTTAATAAATGCTCAAACATGTCAATTACTTGGACTTCCATCCCTAACCTCCTGTTTACCTGGAACAATCCAACTCAGGCCGACTAAAATGTGTAGATAACACACTTTGTGTGTATTAATTTGTGTCATAACTTAGTTACTGAAAAAAAGTAGTGCTGTTATTCATCATCACTGTCAAAACGTAACCTTTAAAACACTCTCACCACTGAAACCAATGACAGAATGTATGTAACTATGAACCTAGCAGGTTAAGATATCTTCAGTTGTTAACTTGTTTCTTAAAGGTCTTTAGAACTTTACATTTTTATGTCATGTCCTTTAGTTGACTCATGTCTGCTTAAATGAGCGATTTGATTTCTGTTTTTTTCTGTGTGTGATGTGTATGTTTGTTAAAAAACCCTCACAAATAAAATAAAAAAATGACAACAACAACAAACACCTCACCACTGAAGCCAATGACAAAATGTATTTTCAAAACGTGGCTAAAGAGAAGAGAAAACACCGTCTATACTTGCCTCACAGTCGGCCTTGGTCTGTGGCCCCTTCAGCCCTCGGACGCGGTCGCCTACGGCGATCTGCTGCAGGAAGTCGTAGCCCTCAGGCTGAGGGAAATACGGAGTCTCCATCTGACCAAAGTTGAACTCCACGGCACAGTTGTGGCAGATGACGTGGGGGAAGAGGGCCTGGCCGTTCAGACTCTCCTTGCTGAACTGGAAGGCGACCACGGGTTCGGCGCCGTTCTTGGAGAAGGACAACACCACTTCCTCACCCTCAAAGTCCTGAGCAATGACAACAAAATGGAAAAGTTGTTCATTTTTGTGACAAGAACGGGTTACGAAATGAGAAAATGTCACACTTGGTTAATTAACACATGATCGGTCATGTCTTACAATGAGGCAGCAGATGACATCATTCTCCTCATAGGTTTCTCCAAAGTCCTCGGTCACACAGTTGGTGGTCTTCTTGGCTTTCCCAGAGTAGGCGTAAGAATGCTCCTCCTCCCCTGAACATCCGTCGCAGAAAACATTGATACATCATTAAGTGACATCAAACAGATGGCATCATATTTCTGAATTAAGACACGGAGCCTCAGTAACTGGTGTCTGAATCATCCATGTTGGCAGCAGGCCAGCCACCATTACTATGATGCAGCTAGAGCTGGAGCCATTTTATATTAAACTGTCATCCTGCTCACAGACCACTAGAGGGAGCTGCTGGGACAGAGGTACGTCCATAGGACACAGCAGCCTGTGTCAGTGCCATCATTTGGATCAACGGTGCAGTGTGTTGTCCTTGGTTTAATTAAAAGGTTTGCCTTTTTGTAGGCATCGAATACTGCACTGTAACTTGAATAATATAGTATTCATTATAGCAAATAGTTGTGTTGAGACAATGCTGTGACCCATGTTCAAATCCTTACACATACAGTTTTCTGTGCATCACATGTGACTGGCAAAGTGCCTGCGGCTATGGAAAGATACTGTACAATATTTAGCAGTGAAGCAAGTGTTAAGGAACTGACCCAGAAGCAGTGTGCCGGTGGACAGGGACCAGCCAACCTGCACATCATGGATCTCCATGTTCTTGCTGGAAATGTGCTTCACAGGAATCTTTTCTGTAATCTGTTGACAAAAAGACATAAACAGGATGTTGGACTCATTTCACTGACTGAAAAGTGCTTGTTCATTTCAGTAGTAATGGCCATGTAGTAAATGCAGCAGGGTGGGAATAGGCTAATTCTTTCAGATGCAGTCCAACCTGCATGTCTCTGGACATTTAAAAATGCAGCTTTAAAATGAAACTTTCTTTTCTAAAAAACTTGTCTTGTCAGGTAGCCTAGAAATCTAGACGCACCCTAGCGGCAGCAAAAATATTTGCTCCGTAGGTGGGTCTAGAAACGAGCCATAGGAACTTTTTGAGTCTCAAACACCGATTGTGTTCACCAATCACAGCGCTCTATCTGTTTAGAGAGTCGTTGGGCGGGCTTAAGGCGATGACCATATACATTTTAATTTGCTTGTCAGGCTAACGGCATCCTGCTCTTTGCTCTGATTAGTCGTAGCGCTAGCTAGCGCTACCCTATTGCGTGCAGAGGCAGTTTGAAAGACAGCCTTCATCCCGCCCCCTGGATTGAGCCGAGGTCTACCGGTCGTTGCCAGACTATACATTTTAATGATATAGTCTGGCTTGTCAGGCTACTTGTCAGGAGGACTGACTCTGAATCTGTGTAATGCATTTGTGTTGCTTGTGTTTGAGGTCTGACGTACTGTTGTGTTATTTGAGTTTTATGTTATGTTTTGCATGTGATTTGCCAAGCGACTGCAGATGGAACGGCGCTCTTAACTAAATGGTAACGTTTATGTTTAACATTATACACGGCCCTTTTACAAAATAAATACATTAGAAATTACCTTCATCTCAAAGCAGGCTTTGCCTTTGTCGACTCCATAGGTGGCCTTGCCTCCAGACCAGAGGTAAGCAAAACTCTCCATTGTGAGAGATGAGGCGCTGAAACGGTCACGTGACACCTTAAAGTGCAGGTCGCAGTTGTCTGGAACACACAAAGATAAAATTCATGCAAATAAATCTCTGTCACAGTTAAATGTCAACGATGGTCCTCTTTAACCATCATCCCATGTGATTTGCAAATGCATGTTGGACCTAGGGGGAAATGTCAGAGTATTCAATGTGGGGAAACTTACAGGTATCCAGGCAGACTTTTGTGTCATCAAACTCCTCATCCTCTTCCTCCAGAGGGGGCACAGGAGACTTAAAAGAGGCCCTGAAAAGAGATACCAACCAGTCAGTTAGATGATTCACATGTTTATGTGGCTGCATGGAACATTTAGATGCCTTGGGTAGCACTTCCTGAAAAATATTGGGGGAGAGAAGTGGAGAGACAGACTAGGGGAAAACAAAACACAATAGAAACAGTAAACTGGGCAAGCGAGCCTCCAAACCTTTTGCTGTATTGTGGGCCTTGACAGAAAACACTTACCTTGCAGTATCCAGCGAAATCTACAATGTGAAAGATAGATGGAAAGAAAGCACCTGGGCACCTCCCACAGGTGAAAGTGACCCCCCAAAAATATAATAATAAAAAAATAAAAAATTCAAATTGGATGTCACCCCTGTCAGGTCAGTGTGTTTATGTCCTGCTGGACTGCTGTGGGGGTCAGCCACAGCAATAGTATGTGTAGTTATATTTAACTTCCTATGTGTGGAATTCTAAATGAAAAGGTCACGACTGGCTCACACTGTTCTGTTCAACTATGTTACTATGCAGTACAAGTTGTTACCAAACTTAAAATGCGCAGTCACAGTGCACTGAGAACTACAGCAACTTACCAACTCTGTAGTTTCAGATTTTGACCCTAAATCTCTTGTGGGAAGTTTGAGAAACTAGAGGAAACAGTGTAAAGAAGGAACATTTCAACTGACACTTAAGTATCGCTCCACCTTATGAAATGATTTAAGTCCAGTAGAGTCATTATTACTTATGAAGAACAAACAATTAAGAGTTCATTTGTCTGTAGCAGTGTTAACACCTCCCCGAGTACAGAGATACTTATCATACTTGTCCTCAGACAACCTCGCTGTGCAAATGACTGCTGCAGGGGAGGCTCTGGAAAACACACTGAGTTGGAGCATATGGTGACCGCAGCCCACACATTGGCTGCCCAGGAGTCTGTTGTTTCATCTAGGGTGGGGTGCTTGTTTTATTGGGGGGGAGGGGGTCATAATGGGTGGAGTAGAAGACTGGGCTTTCAATTAGAAATGAATGGACCCTTGCCAGTGCAAACCAAAAAAAACAAAAAAAAAAACATCTGATATACTATTGGAGGCGGGGGGGCAAAACCAAGAAACCTACTTGTAGAACAGTATCATGTTCTAATACAGGCATGGGCAACCTATTCTACAAAGGTTTTTGTTCCAACCAACCAAGAGCACACAGTTTGACTGAGATCAGTTGGTTAAATTAGTCAAGTCTGGTGTGCTGCTGCTTGGTTGGAAAGAAAAGCTGCAGCCACACCGTCCCGTTGTGGAATAGGTCGTCCATGCTTGTTCTAATATTTCTAACATTTGAAGAGAACCAGACTTTCCCCAAAGTTTAAAATGTCCCCAAAAACCACTTCTATTTTCTCCCCGTTGATTCTTACAATGTGTTAACAACGCAATGAAAACAAAACACTGACCGAGAAGTAGGTACATGTACGCACACGCTCACAAACACCCATGCACACCATGCATGATGTCACCTGCGCAGGGGTAGAAAGCAGCCTTGCAAATACACACATTCGTACTGTCACACCATGATAAGACACACACACACACAAGACATGACACATGAGACAGAAATAGCATTTTGACGTCATACAACCAGTGAAAAATCAAACAAAAACAAAAATTAAAAACACAAAAAGTAAACCCAAAAAAATATAAAAATAAAAGGACCATTGCGAGGTAAAACGATGGACGGTCGAGAGCGAACTCCTCCGTGGACGTTCCAAACACTCTTGTGTTGAGCTACATCCTTGTGTTCTACCTTGCAGCAGTGGACCCTTCCTCCCACTCCTCTCAGCTACTCCTCCCCCACCCACCATACAAAAGTGAACATCTGCTACTGTCTTCTGGGTTCTCTTTGAGCAGTCTCGATTCACCTTGAGGACACAACTGGCTTTCCAAAGCAGTAAGTGGCAGAAGGAACAGATGTGAAAAGTTCACAGAGACTTGATAGATGCACTTCTGCTACAGAATGCAGTCCATTAAAGACACAATGTGAGTGGGCACTGTAAAAGGTAAATGGTAAGGCTCTTTAGGTACTCAGGGATGACCCTCAAAACATGTGTGAAAGTAAGGTTAATAAATAGTATAATACTTTAAATGAGGGTTTTCCTCTTGCTAGTTATGTGCATTGGCACTTAAAGCCAATACAGTTCAACAAAGCTATGGATGGCGCTTCAGGGATGCTGAAGGCCATTTTTGCTCTGTCCCATCCTTACCAGCTGTATTTGTTCTCTTCAATAAATTCAAAGTAGCCCCTTCCATGTTCCTCCCGGCGTCTCTTAACACCCTTCTTATTCTTCTGATCAGCATTCGTGTCTTTGTCCGCATCCCCTTTGAAAATAGAACAAAGATATAGCATGAGGTGCTCCTTTTTGTGAGAGAGAGGTCGGACTGGCAGTGGGGTTCTGGCCCACAAAGCCCGTTCATTATTTACATTGTGTCGACCATAATCATCAATATTAAATATGACTGAGGCAACACCTCATGGTTACACTTAAACAATACAATCATATTTCATATATTGTAACAAATCTAATGACCAGGTGGTAATTACAATGCAAGCTGGTCCAAATTAAAACTGTAAACAGTATTTGCTGGGGCTGGAAAAACAAGTCTCTGCAATATAACGGGACATTAACCCTGCGATAAAGGGCCTTAGAATAAACTGTTGTCAATAAGAGTCAGATATAAGTCTATTTCATTAAAGAGGACATGTCTACTGTTGTCTGGGGCAAATGCATCATGCAAGGACATGTGGAAACCTACTTAGACCTAAAGTGACCCTCCCCCCATGTCTTATCCTAAATTACCTAAGTGGCGAATAATTGTAAATCTATATTCTGTACTGATCAAAACAAGATGACACTTTCTACTCAACCCAAGGACAAACTAACCACGTGCTAGCTAAACAAGCAGTCCAGCGCCTGTCCCGCAGACTTCCGCACAGTTCACGTTAGCTAGTTCAAGTGGTCCCGATCCCATTGGTGTCCAATATATATTTGGACCTATGCACTGTAGTGCAAGTCATCCTACGTGGGGACATGTAGTCCAGCTAAGTCTGAGAGCTGATTTCACATCCAAATTATTATTTTAAAAAAAACTGTCCATTGAGCACAGCCAGGACAATAATGTGTACTTTAATCATTGCATTGGTCCATTTAAACATACTTGATATCGTAATAACATTTATATGGATTATAAACAAAGTGAATTTCGTTGTAAATCTCTACCATTTCAAATTCCAATATGGGAAACCACTGAACTAGTTAAACGGACTAGCGAGTTAGCACTGCACCACAGACACAAAGAAACTGACGTTAGCCGGCGAGCTAACATGCTAGCCAAAGCGAAACGAAAAGCCAGCCTGAGCTAAACGTCGAGCTAATTAACCACACATATCGCCTGGCTACTGGAGCTAACGTAATCGATGAACTAATGCTAAATGTGATATTTTTATGGAGTGCAGCTACCGACGTTTAACGCTACTAAACGGATATCGTTAGCTAAGCGCTATCGCCCGATGCTATCGTTAGCTTGCCGGCTAACGCTGAGGTGAGGTCACGCTGTCTATCTCAACATGGACGCTCTGCTCTGTTGTATGGTAACGCAGTCAGACCTAGTCCTCTCCTCCCCAGCCGGCTCCCTCCCGCCGTGGTGGTAGCATTAACGCTAACGCTATAGCAGAAAACCGACAGCCAGCCACAGTCCATCCAGCCAATCACATTTTTTTTCTCCAATAACCAATTCACCGACTCACCCTCTGCAGCCTGGTCCCCGGGCTCACCGTCCTCTGTTTCTATTTTCTCCATGTCGTCCACATCTCCCTTGAGCATGGGGTCCATCTCGTCGTCTTCCTCCGCTTCCTCCTCACCGTCACCCATTTCTTCGTCCTCGGCAACGCCGCCGCCGCCGTCGCCCCCATTCTCCGGCTCTTCTTCTTCCTCCTCCTCCTCTTCCTCGTTGGCCTCCATGCTTTCTTCTATCGGGCCGTCGCCCTCTTCTTCTTCCCCCATACCCTCATGGTCGGCGGCCTGCCCGAAACCCTCGTCCGTTGCGGCTTCTTGGTCCAGCGGGGAATCTCCGCCGAGGGCCTCCTCGTCCAGCGCGGCCTGCAGGCGGTCCATCAGCTCGGCCTTCAGCCCCTTGTCCGACAGATTACGCTTTTTCAGCTCGTCCTTCAGCTCGTTGACTTTCAGCTTTTTGACGTTGATTGAGCTCATGGTGAATGTTTGACGGCAAAACGGATTAAATAAAATGAACAAAACACGACGATAAATAAATTACTGGACGCTCTTTGTTAACGGATGTGGCTCAATACTGCGCCAAATGGCACCCGCTGACCGACCAATGCTTCACCGGCAGAAGAGCTGTGCGGAGTCCGCGGTGTGTGGGGGAGGAGGCCGATGACGTCGTCTCCCGTAATTACCCAGAGAGCAGCGCAGCGTGGTTATGTAGCTGTGTGCAGTGTATGTAGCGCGCCGGCCATCTGTCGCTGCTGTAATAACAAAACAAGCCGCCAAGGGAAGAGAGCGTTGTTGTGGAAAAAGTGGGACAATATGGGGAAAACAGTGCGCTCAAAGACCAAGCAACACATTACTATATTTATGCAGTAAATTCATACTCGCTTTTAAAAGGTGTATTCATAGCGTGACATATTTACGAGTGGACTATTTTAGTTGGAATTTAAATGTGTGAGGTGCTCCGCTTCTAGCACGGAGGAGCTTAGGCTACCGTAATGTACAATACCGTAGGCTACATTTGTAAAGTATAGCCCAATATCTATCTACTCTGACATAACATCAACTATTAAACTGTTGAGCTGTAATTAAGATAGATCTATAGATAGATAGATAGATAGATAGATAGATAGATAGATAGATAGATAGATAGATAGATAGATAGATTGATAGATGGATTGATAGACAGACAGACTTTATTGATCCCAAGCTGGGAAATTACAGTGCAGCAGCAGCAACATACATACAGTGACAATATCAACACAAGAATACAAAGACAACCCATAGCTACATAGTAAAATGGCTACGGTATATAAAATATGATATAAAAATGTATACAACAAATAGGCAGTGTTTGTAAGACCAGCCTATGCCATCATTTAATATCCTACCAAGTCAATAGGTTCAGTTATTCTAGCCACCTTGTTTCAAACCCATATTAGCTCATTTGAATATGAAAATCGTTTGTTCTGTTAAGCGTTTCTTCCCCTCAAATAGGCTACTTAGGCGTATTTCTCATATGAGAGTGGCTGATGACTAAGCTACTTGGCCTGCCAGGGTTATGCCACATTCATAACTAAAGAACATCTTTTTTTTTCTCTCTCATAGGCTCTCTTTATAATCGGTCCAATCTGACAGTTTGCACCCCCCAGTTCTCATCTTGAAAGCAGTTGTGTAATGTCATCTGATAACCACGATGATGTCATTAAATGTACAGGCTCCTGAGTTGGATGTACTGTACATGCTCCAAGCAGAGTATGCTGACCTCTGCTGCATCAGTGTTGATCATGCTGTTTTTTTTAACCTAGGCTATCTCTTGTGACTAAGTCAGTGCCATGGGGGCGCAACACTTGCTGGAGTAGCCCTTTAATCTATTTTTAATGCAGTCTTCCCTGTTATCATTTATACATCTGATACTCTCCTGTTCTGCATAGTTCAAAATCTAGAGGAAAAACCTTTCCTTGATAAAAAAAAAAAAAAAAAAAAAACAAACCTTGATAGCTACCATTTTTTCTTAACTATCCCCGTCAGTGTGACCCCCTCTAGTGCTACAATGGCATTATCTTTAGAAGTCACATAACAGGGAATATATTGATGCAGTGTTGTTGGATCATCACAGTCTCTCCAAAGGCGGTGAATCTGTTGCAAGAAGCTGCACAGAAGCTGTTATAGAGGAGAGATTAGATTGGGATCATATTTTTTTAAAAAGGGAAGAAAAGATCTGCCTGACTGTTTGAGCCAGAAGCCTTGCTCCCTACCGCCTCCCCGAGGAGGCTCTAATAAATAGGCAAGTAGCATCATGAAGTGTCCTCTCCAGTGCGCTCCCTCCTTCTCCTCTGTGCCACACACTCATCACTCCTCTGAGTCAGTGTCTCCTGCCTCTTTACTTTGACTGATTTTTTTTTTTTTTCACATCCAAACTCTACCATGAGTGAAATGTTTTTGCTTTACATCCACGGAGCGTTGGCTAAATTAAATAAAAGTGCGCCCTGCCTTTGTTCGGATGTCTTTTTAAATATTAACAAGTTGTCATGTCATCTCTGACTGGAAGAGGAGAGAGATTTCCTGGCTCGGTCAGAGGAGCACACTGGGTAAGTCCGATTTATTTCTTATGAGCGCAGTTTGTTCACATTTGTTAAAAAAAAAACCTCAGTCTGGATGACTTTCCTAGAGGAATAATGTTGTTGCTCTGCTAGAAAGAAAAAAACAAACATTTGGGTGTGGTTTGAGTAGTTCATGTCGATTGATATCTAATTTTCCACACAGCCAAAGCCCACATACATCCTTCTTATACTGATTTATCCCGCAGAGCGCACAAGTGCAGCCTCACTGTGAGCCCGCCGGCTTTTCTCCAAGTATTAAAGGGAGGGACTGCCAAACCAAGGAGCGCCCGGCTCCTGAGGGTGCCGGAGGGTCCAGGGGCGACCCACATCGGAATATGTGCCAGAGAGCAGACGCCGTCCCCTCCTACAGGTCCCTCCCCGGGTCCGTCGGAGACCGCATCAGGAGTAACATGTTTGGGACTATATGCAGAGGCTCTGCGTCGGTGAATCCGGGCTTTGGGAGGTCTGATAGGAAAGTTGACTGTTGTGAGAAGTGCTCAGCGACCCTTGTTGCTCTGAAGAAACAAGCCCTAAGCCTGGCTGTTCACCATCACTTCTCCTGCAAGGTCAGTAACCACAGCATGCTCTGATGGAGCTGGATGTGTTGGACCATAAATGCACTTAGGGTCAGCCTGATCTCTCTCAGGCTGACACCAACTATATCAGAGAGTCTTTTAATGTGTTTGGGCTCAAGAGTTTGCATGGACAGAATATATCACATCTCATAGCTTCTCAGCAGGTGGTGGTATAGGGTAATAGTTGATAAATTCATGAAAATCTATTAGCTAAAAGCCTTCAATAATACATTTTAGAATAAAACTACACATTATTGGTGTTTTGATAGGATTATTTTACTTAAAACAAACATTCATAATCCTGTAAAAGAATTATTACACATGTTCAGCTAATATGAACTGATATAATTTATATGTGCAATAATATAAAATATATAAATCAATATATATTACCATAATTAAATGGACAACAGGAAATAAATACTGCAGCAGTTTTCTATTTTCTGTGCAGATTTGCTCATCAGGAATATTCCAACAGACTGTATAAGGAGGCTATTATTATTTTCTGAAATTTTACAAGGCAAAGGCAAGGTAACTAATTTATCAAGAAAAACATCAATAATGAAAATAGTCTTTAGTGCAGCAGCCCTCATCATCGTCAGCCCTTGATTTTATTATATTAAAATATGAATGTTCACATGGGACTCATTCTTTAAGGTGCTGCCGTGAAAGGAGTGCTTATCTGAGCGCCCATCTGTACATTTGTCACCACGAACATCCATCAAACGCACTCCGATCGACAAAGTAAACCAGTGCCATTCCTGCGTGAGTGGTTTCAAATGGGCATGAATATTTCATCTCAGCATCCCTGTGTCATCTCTCCACATTCTCGTCCACAGAGGGAACACTATTTATTTTTGTCCTCTCGAGTGGGACGGGGGCACAGTGTTTTTAGACAGAGACCACAGTCCGAGCGGCAGGGAGATGGTATCTTGTGGCCACAGACATGGTCAGTAGAAATCTGATAAGCCGGTATACGAGCTCCTTGCAGGTTTATTGATCCGAGCATGATTTCTTGAAAGCATCATGGCGCTGTAATGTCTTCTTTTATAAGGGGTTGCAATGTGGCTATAAGATGGAAAGACCCATCTTCTTACTACAGCACTTTTCTACCTCTAGTCATTTTCTTGTTGTGAAATTCTCACACCCAATCCTGGAGCTGAAAGCTGAAAGCTGCAAGTTGTCTAGTTTGCGCATTTGTTGTAGAGTGAGCAGAATAGTGGGACGTACTTGTGGCTTCATTACTCCATATTTTAGGGAAGTGTAGTCCCCGATGATTCAGCACTTTTGGAGTTTGAATGACTTTGCTTTACATAATAGTGGAGAGCTCCTCTAAAGTATTCTTCAGGGGGGAATATAGGTCATAGGCAATGTGCTGGCAGGGTGAATGAGGTGGCTGTGGGGAGGGGCATGGAGGGACTGAGTGTTGTTGGATGTTAGTTGGTGTCAAGGGCAGACCAAACAGGATGTGACACAAACATGTCCAAGATGATGGTTTGATGCCGTTTTCGTTAGATGTGACAGTCTGGGTGCAGACAGCGAGCTGAGAGCTCAGATGACAAACTTGTGTCTAACAGTAACACATGATCAGGAAATCATCATGACATGATGCCACAGAATGATGACACTGAATGACTGCCCAGCCTTCATTTATGGAAACAGAACCTAGCCTTCTTTTCTTTAGACCATTTTAAACCAGCACAGCCAGATTCAACACACATGATTGAAACTAAAATGGCTGTGTAGTGTCATCTTGTTGTCCATTCATTTATGATTAATGTTTCAGTTTAGTCCCATTGTAACAATTAACATCAGCTTCATAATTAATGTTAGATGCTGTATTTTTGCTTGCTGCACAGGAAAGCGGTATTAAAGGTCCCATATTTTACACTTTTCCAGTGTTTTATTTGCAGTTTTGATATCCATAAGAAATACATTTGTGGTTTTAAGAACCAAAAACCATCTCAGTGGAGTGCTCTAGTAACAGCAACTGCAAGCTTGGATGGTGGGTCTAGGTGGGCGGGGCTTGGGGCATGTCTGAGGGTGGTGGCTGCTCTGTTGTGACATCACTAGGTTAAAGAATTCCTGAAGGTTTTAAGACTCTCAGTGGACTGAGGCTTTGGTACTCTCACAGTGCGTTTATAAAACCTAAAGCTGCTTAATAATCCAAAAAAACACATAGAAATCTCACTTCATACAACATGAGACATTTAATCAATACCACTGACTCTATGATTTTTTTCTTAAGTGCTAAGATTGCCTGCACTGACCTTCCACGACTCAATTGTCATATCCTAAATGAGTCAATGACCATTTATGTAATTATCAAGCTGGATAAACAAATTATCTTTGTTATTATGGCCTCTGAAGAAGCTTGTACTGGACCTGATTTCATTAGTCGGATTCCAATTTTCAAATGTAAAATCTGTCTGCTGTCTTTTTTTGGTAACACTTTAGGGTCCCTTAATTAACGTTAGTTAGTACATTATTAAGCATTAATATGTGTTAATTAATGCTGAGTAATGCATACATATTGATAACTAATTACATTATTCAACTTAAACCTAACCCTAACCCTAACCCTAGTAAACATTAATTAATTAACTGCTTACTAATAGGCTACATGAATTAATGTGTTTCCTAATCCTAAGTAATACATAATGATTGTTATTATATCTGTAAACAGTTAATTAATGCTTAATAATGTACTGTAACGTTAATTAAGCGACCTTATTGTAAAGTGTTACCCTTTTTTTTTAATTCTACAGGACTCAAGTGACCTGTCAGCATTTCTTGGAGACAACCTCCGGATCCATAGTCGGTCCACCACTGAATCCAGGGACAGAGAGAGGGAGCAGGGCCAGTGTGCAGCCTGTGGTACAAACCTAAACCAGCTCAAACAAGAAGCCATCCACCTGGCTCTGAGCAGGGGTCAGTCATTAGCTAAGCCTCCCTTTGAACCCAGTCTCAGCACCGGCTCACTGCTGGGACAAAGTGAGACAAAGCATGGGGACCGAGCTCCAAGGGAAGCTGCCATGGCTGCGCATCAACCACACAGTCGAACCCACAGCCCTCACAGCCCACAGAGCCCCAGGACACCCCAGAGGACGCCTCAAACCCTCAGGCGGAGGGGGCCCAAGCCCCCCAACCCCGATATGGACCGCTGGGTAGAGGAGCAGCAGCAGCTGGTCGCCTCTAAATCTGCATCCAATACTGATGGTGTCACCAACTACTCTTACCATAAGGTACCCCTAAAAGCTTTCTCTTACCACTAAATCACACATAACAGATCCCCTCATCAGCCCCCCCAACCCCTTTAATGATCTATATGGGTAAAGTATGTCTTTACGGGTGCATGTGTCAGCAAGGCAATGATTCACAGTGCCTAATCAGAGCCTATTTAGATCCTATGGCTGCGGACATTGTTTAAAAGTACTTTTGCTAATGGAATGGAATTGGGTCATGATTTACCCCTCTCATAAAAGCCTGCAAGTCAAAATGCACTTGTGATCAATAGGGGGATGGTCATATTTAACAGGGTGGCTGGTGAAATATGCATTACGGTGATGGAAGTAGATTGAGCCCGTCCTTCCAAGTCCCCAGTGAAAAAGCTTATAAAGCGAGAACTGTTTTATATGATGTTGTTGGTGGAGTTTGTTGATTTTTTAAATTTTTTTTTACTCATGATCCTTAAAGGGAGATCAAAATATTATCTCTTTGATATAATCTGTGACCTGGTGGACATAAACCTTCATAGACAGTAAGTGAGTCAGTCAGTCAGTCAGTCAGTCAGTCAGTCAGTCAGTCAGTCAGTCAGACATCACAATAAATTAAAAAATGTTAAACCCCTCCTCAGAATAAATTCAGTCACAGTTCAGCACCTGTAACCAAGTGTGGCAGCTTTGTCTAGCATTGAACTTCTCCACATAATGACGTTTTGTGCACTTGGCTGTAGAAAGAGAGTGATACTCGAATGTGTGAATGTTTGACAGGTGAACTTTCTTTAACCCTTTCAAAGCCTAAATATAGCAGCGAGATAATGTGCCCTAATGAGCTCATTATCAACATCATGTCTGGCCAACTAGCAACCAACAGTGGTAACTAAGCTAAAATTATTTTAAAATAGACTTGTTCACAATAGGGCATTTTACTCCTGGCAAAGCAGCACCTCTGTCTTACACTATGTTGACTCATAGATAACAGCCAAGCCAGTTATCAACGATTATGTTACATTAGCCTAACAACATCAGTGAAGGTTAGTCCACATGTTCTTGTGATATAAAGAGAAAACAATGAAATGACCACATAGATTGCTCGTCCTTACCCCATGTGTAGCAGTGGCAGCTCCACCCCATAATTGTTAGCATATGCAAAAACATTAAAAACACATGAAAGCTGTAAAACACTTGTGGTTCAGTTGGGTTTGTGCACATAAACTACTTGGTGAGGTCAGCTGGGTTTACTAATGTAAGCGCTTGCATAAGGTTGGAGGATCTTTATCCTTATCATGTATGAAGCCATTATACACATATTTAAGACTCTTTCATTGGATTTTCATTTTAAACCAGGTCAACTGGAAACACTGAGTCAGCCAGGGACAGCATTTTCATTCGCCTGAAGGAGCAGGTGTCAGCATAAATAGCTAGCTGATAAGATCTGTTGACGGTCAGCAGCTGGGAACATGAAGCCGGCTTTTGTCTAATTCTGTCTGTAATCAGGGACCTGCTGTTTTTCAAAAATTGTAAGAATTTCAAGTGTTAAATCTGCTGCTGTTATCGTAATGATCGTAAACGTGCTGCTCCTGACAGGCATAGCAACAGCAACTGGAGGGGGCGGGGCTTAGCTAAGTGAGAGAGATACTATAATTAACTACCGGTAGTTATCCATAATCAACTTACCGTATCAAAATCATTAATTGCAATGCAACAACAGTTTAAGGCAAAAGTGCCCTGGGTTGTGTCAGGCTGTGTATGAAAGGGTCCTGGCAGGTCCAGGATCAGATCAATACAGGTTTATGCAGCTGAGGTGAAGTGGTGTGAGAGAAGTGGAGAGGAGCAGGGCCGTTGCTAGGAATTCTGGGCCCCCTGAAAGAATACTAAAGTGGGCCCCTGACTTTTCCACTTTTTTTCTCATACTACGTATTATCATTTTTTATTTAGCCTACTTTGTTTTGATGCTAATGCAGCATTACTATGAGTATTAGCCTGGGTCTTATGCAGAATAATTCAGTCATACAAAGATTAGACTATCCTGGAAAAACAGGCTTACGTTTTTGACGTTCGGAAAAAGGTGGATACAACGGTCCTGGAGAGGAGTGAACAGGGAGGAGGCAAAAATGGATAGCAGAAGACGAGAAAGTGAAATGAAGTGTTTAAGATGGCAGACAGGAGAAAAGGGTAGGGAGGATGATGGAGTGGATAGCTGGAGAGGAGAGAAGGAAACAAGAGATAATGAAAGAGAGAGATCAGAGCAGAGTGCAAGAGACATTGAGGATGAAAAAAAAAGAGAGAGAAGATCTGAGCCAGTGAGGAGAGAAGAGGGGTGGAGGAAGTACAGTATTCATACATTATCTGGCTGTATACAGTACTAACCTGGCCCCCGTCCTCCCAGTCTGCCTCCAGACCACCACTGTTGTCCTCCTACCGTGGCACTAATTGGCCTGGTTGGACGTTATTAAAGAGAAAAACCTGAGTTGATGTTATTATCATGCCCTAAAAAGACTGAGACATCGATGAGATGTGGCGCTGGAGAAGGAGAAGAAGACTGTAACACAGAGACGTTGGCTTTTTGAGGCCTGCGGCGAGCTACGGTGACTTCACGCTGGGCAGCAGCAGCAGATGCATGCTGAACGGGCCATGCTGCACACACACACACACACACAGCGTTATGAATGAGTGCAGAACACACACCGTGTTGGAATAGCTTTATGTGAAGCTGCTTGACTGTGTGTGTCAAAGGCCGTGACAGTATGTTTACTGCACCTCTTCAACTCTGAGTCATGTTTTCAGCTCAGACAGCAGTCACTACTGCCATCACAACGATTTCCTCACACTCCACATGCAGATAGCAACAGCTGTAATGTGAATTAATGGTGTATATTTAACCCGATGTACTCCCTGCCTACATGCCCTACTTAGACAGATGTACCCCCTGTTTCTCCCCAGAGTAATGCACGTGATAACAGCCCATTTTGAAGTGGGTGCTAGAGTGCAATTACAAATTTGGATTTTATAATGAGCCTTTTCCCCTGGCAGGCTGCAGATGATGCAACCCCGGGCTGTGTTGGTAGTGGGGCTCTACAGACGAGCTCAAAGATCCCTCACATCTCCAGAGTGGTGACCATCGCCAACACTGCAGCCATGTCCTTTTTGGCCAGGTAAATATTAGAAATAAATCGGCAAATGTATTTAAAAGGTAGCCTGATCTGCAGCCTCTCTGTGGACTGGTTACAGTGTAAGTTTCAGTGGTGTGTCATGCTGCCTCCCTTCTTCCCTGCAGAGCCGCTGAGAAGCTCAACCTGACATCGAGGAAAAAAGACCAGGCTACTGATCCAGCCCCTGCGCATTTCTCCACCTGCTTCAGGGAGATCATCCAGAAAAATCCTCCGCCTGTCCCCTCCTGCCTGCTCCAAGCTGCCACCAGAACCAAAGACTCACCCAATGTTGGCAAGGTAGACCGCAGAGCTTCAAATTCCACTAGAGTTACAGTAGATGGAGATTTTCCACTGAATTTCAGTGAACCACACTGACACAATTATTCATGTATCAGTGTTCACTCCTAATGCCTGAGGCCAAATTGATGTAGTTTTAATACAAATAGTGGGTGGAGTGTTGCAGATACACGGATTATAAATCAGTATTATAGTCAGTGTTAACAATACTTTAAGAGCATATTGCAGGTTATACTTGTTTATAAATTAAATTTCAGATTTCAGATTTATTTATTTTTGTAAAAATGGGAACAGTACATATTGATGGACATTGACATGTAAATATGTGGGATTGTAGCCAAGTGGCTAATTTCCATCCCCAGTCCCATTGGCAGGTTGATGTTTAGACATAAAAGACAATGACGATTAAAAGTACAAAAAGTAAAAAGTACAAGAGGCAGGACTAGGACAACAAAACACCTTGACATCTTACACAAAACAAAACATATATGAAGGACATACATAAACCACCAGTTAACTGACCATAGACGGTTAAAAGAGTGGGTAAGGGGACCAAAAGGTTACTGAGAAGTTATAAAGTGCTACAGTGCTAGTTAAAGTGCTATGTGCTAAAGTGCTGTTTGCTAAAGTGACGAGTGCATAAGTGCAAGATTGAATTGAATTGCACAATGCCCCAATAAAGTGCAGGATCGACTTAAATTGCACTATCCCATAGCACACGATTGCACAATTATGTAATCTTGTGTGAAAAATAGCATTTGAAAAGTTGAGTGAGGATTTTAAATGTTTTTCAAGACACAAGGGCACAAATTTAACCGCAAAAGTGACGGTTTTGAGCACAGCGCCTAAAGACTCAACTTAGCGTCATATTATGTCACTAGAGGGAGTTGTTCAAATCGACCGCTCTCCCTCTGCCTACGTCACTTCCGGTTTGGTTTTTCGACGCAAAAGTAAAAATTTCTCACAAAAACGGCTCCAAAAGCCTTAATAGTGTATTTATAAATATCATTTTTAGAAAAACTTGTTCCTACATTATTTTTCTAAGCAGGTGGGGGGGTCTAACAATATGCTCTTTAAAGCTGGGTTGTCATAGTTTGACTTACCACAACGGACCTTCACAAAAGATACCTCACAGTCATTACAGTAGGAAAAAAGCTTTTCTGGCTGTTTTTTTTTTTGGCCATTATTGCCTTTGTTATGACAGGACAGTGAGAGATGGAGGAACAGTCAGAGAGAGAAAGAGAGAGATGATTGATATGCAGCAAAGGGCCGACGACTGTGGGTGGGATTTGAACCCATAGCCCCTGGGGACAAAGCCTACATGGTAGCACCTCCTCCAGGTCAGCCACCAGAGCGTTTCCTGTCCATGACGTCTAAGAAGTTTGCTTCCCTGTTGCTGTCTGTATGAAGCTGCAGGCGTTAGCATAAAACAGCAGGAAACAGCACATTACTCCTGGTAACCGCAACTGCAAGGGTGTCAAACATGTGGCCCGCGGGCCAAATCCGGCCCATAAGAGGGTCCAATCCAGCCGCTGGATGAATTTGAAAATGAAGTGTGAAAATGACATAGAAGACAGAAGAGACATAATATTGTTGAAATTGCACATATTCTTCTTGCCATATTTCAGGTTTTTGATAATATTTTGAAAGAATAATTCATTAACTGTAAACATCTTCAAAATGTACTAATGTGCTTCTTTACACTCAGACAAAAGGAAAAATTTGGAAATGTAGAACTAACTTCCACTGAAGTTAGCATGCTTGAATAATTCATCACGTTCATTCATCACCATTCTGCCCTGGAGGTGTAGGGATTCTCAGAGAGAAAACTTACAAATAGCCCTTTTAATCAAAAGCCACAAGAAGCGCACTTTAGATAGATTGAGGTCAGCTCGTTTTCCCCCGCTTCCAAATGTTCATGCTCAACTAATCACCTACTGTCTCTCAGCAGACAGACATGAGTGTGGAACCGGTCCCCTCATCCAACTCAAAGTGAATAAACGTACTTGTATATGAAGCTTTGGTGTGGATGTGTTGTGCGGTTCAGCTGGAAGTCCAGTTGGAGCAACAGATGAATGTGTTTGTGTCGCAGCAGAAGCCAACACATTGGACTCAACCACTCCACCTCCAACGGTCCATGATATGAAGCTGTAGAAGTCATACTTCATCCTCTTCCACAACCACCACCTTAAGTGTGTTTTTTACCACCCTGGTTGTGAAGTAAAGAGATCACAGTCAATTTGGAGGAGATCCTATATCACTCCTCCTTCTTGATACACTGTAATGTGGTGCTAATGTCTCCATCTTGTTCATCCCCTCCCCTTCCCTCCTCTGGGAGAAACAGGGAGGGGGATCAATATGGCTGCCTGCCCTTTCCCTTGTCTCATAGATGGACTCTTGGGTTTAGTCTAGAGTTACAGATAAGGGCTCAGATAGACCCCACTGCCAGCCACACCTGCCCAAGCACTCAGCTCTCTGTGCCTCTGTGTGCAGGAATATTTGTGTGCGGGAGCGGAGGAAGACGGTTTTCTCTGCTTTTAAATGGGTCTCTTGAATAATTTAACCCTCATAAATAGAGTTTGACACATGTTCAATAGGGTTAAGGAGCCACCTCTTGCATAAGGTTTTAAGATTATGAGGAGGCGAGCGGAGAAAAAAAAATCTTTTACAGTCATTGGAAACTCATCATGTGGCAGATGGAATATGGCTGTCAGGTTTTCAGATTGTCAATGTCGGATGATGTCATTGCAGTGTAATGCAGTCCTGTACTGTTTCAAGAAAAGCACATTTGACTGGTTGTTTTGGTGCACAGGGCTACAAACCTGATTCCTGATTATGAATAACATTATAATTGGTTTACATAATGTAATACAGCTATATCTTCTTTAGTGAGGTAAATGTTGCCTTGTCTTTCTGCAGACTAAAACCTCTGAGCCTTGTACGATGGCTGTCAGAGTCGGAGTCTAACCTAATTTAAGACCTCAAAGCCTCTAGAATCTAAGGCTTCCTGTAGAGAACTGCATTAAGGAATTAATGTCATGACATGCGGAAATATCGCAGGAGGTATGCATCGCCATGCTGTTCTAAGTGCATGTGTAGCCGCTGCACTAACCGGATCAACCCGGCGGTCTACATCAACAGAGAGAAAACATGTTTTTAAAAAAAAATCTTAATGAAACATTAAACAACAACAAGCTGCTTGTTTTTGTTTTCATTAAATAGACCACCTGATGTGTTTAAGGACACAATAAAGTGATGCCAGCTCCTCAGCGCTCAAAGCTAATCCTTTTTGACATTTACCACTTTGTTCTGCCAATGCTTCCCTTTTGCAATTGAGGTTTCTGCGAGCTACGTTGCATAAAATAGTATGTCAGGCTGAGCAGCAGAGACTCAAAGCTCAAGGCTGACTTACCTTCACACAGCAGCTACACTCATGTATAAATAAAAGTAAACTGCACTGTAACTTGCATCTTACAGGACGATTTAAAGAAAATATATGAATTTCAGTGGCATATACTCTATACACAGTATTTTTCAAGTTTACTCTGAAACCTGAGTTCTCATTCAGCAGGTTAAAACTTGCTGAATTTGATATAAAGTTATTTTTGAACTCATTATTTTTTCATCCGTTTCTGTATGCCGCTGGTATTTATTCTCCAAAGTTAAACCTGCTTTTTTGCTACTCTCAGTCTCCACTGCAGGGCTCCCAGGCTTCTCAAATCACACAAATACATGCTGCCATGTAGCAGAGTACACACACTCACTCTTTGTATTGAATAAATAATGGTGTTTTCTTCTGTGTGTCTCACAGCAAGTTAAATTGTTATACCATTTCCCATATATTTATATATATAAATATATAGAAGAGTATACAGTATGAATATAAGAGTAAGGCTAATAGTAGTGTTCACACTTCAATAGCCTGTAGCTGTCTACTATGTCTGTAGCTGTCATGTAGCATTATCTTGGTATGCCAGTATGCTAGTTGTAAATAAAAATGATTAACCTAGTTAGACATATTAAAGCATAGTCAAACAAATAACAAATACATATATTTTCAAACCTTTCTCTAGTATAGAGTCATGCAGATATGTTAAGTCTTATTTGCAGGTCTATGTGTCCATCTCTGTTTCTTTGCAGAAGGTGAGGTTTAAATTTACATTTACAGTAAGCACGACTAATGCTGCGTTCAGTTTGGCTTGGAAATGAGAGATGGGAATGACTTCCCACCTCTGACTGTGTTCCAGTAAAAATCTGAAGCTTGTTGTGAGCATAAGGTATCACAGCTGATGACAGGAGGGGCTCCGGTTGAAACTTCAGAGTTGAACTATACCGTGAATGACAGAGTGACATAGCCTACTGTGAATCTCAGCATGGTTCTTTCTTTCCATTTCCTTGGGTATGCAGGTCAAAGTGGTGCTGAGGGTAAGTCCAACGCTGTCAGGGGGCCAAGGCCAACCACCTGTTCTCCACATTGACCCGTCCAGGAAAAGGGTCACCATCATGGATCCAATCAGCAAAAGCCAACCGCACACTACAATGATGCAGAGCAGGGACGGCAGAAATCTCCTCAAGACAATAAACTTTGATGCTGCGTATCCTCAGGAGTCCAGCCAGGTTTGCTTCTTTATCCTGATCATCACTGCTCAATATGAAGGAAAATGCTGTCAAGTGTTTCTGTCTGTGTTTGTTTTGTACTGATCTTGGTGTATTTTAGTTTATTTCAGCTTGAATTTTCATTTAAATTCTACTGGTATGATTGTTTATTATTTTATTTCAGATTTTTATGTTTGTTTTTACCTTTTTATTAAAGCAGAAGTAAGCGATCCGGTGGTTTTGACTAACTTCTTGTCAGCCGATGGAGTTAGCAGTCCCCGCCCTCGTCCCTACGTCACCACATTCACGCGCATCCCTTGGCTGCACACACAGAGAGGACCGCCCCTTTATGCCGTTCTCTCTCCTCATTGGATAAAGGTTGTAGGATACAAGGAAAATTTTCTCCTCGGCTTACAGCAGAGCAGAGTGACTGACAGACCCGTGTTTCAGACCAAACACTCTATAGAAGTGATTGCTGTCGGAAGATACAACTATTTAAGACTTATATTAACACAAATATTCTGCTTACTTCTGCTTTAATTATTATTATGAGTAGTAGTAGTAGTATTTTTGCATTAACAGATTGTGTAATATGAGTGTAGCTAGCTCATTCTCAAATATTCAAAATGCGTCCCCCCCCCTCCGGACACACCATGGTTAGTTTAGCTCTCTGTTTGTCTGATGACCTGAAAACTGATAGGGCCTAGATAGCCACCACAATTACACAGTCCATCAATTAGATTCAACTTTCTCTGAGCTCTGCTTACAACATCTGAGCCCAAGGGAATGTACAGAATCAGTATGCATCCCTCCTCCTTCTCGCCCCGGCTCTTACGTTTCATTGGATGTTCTTTCTCGGTGCGGGGATGATTCATAAGATGCTCGCCGTCCTTTGTTCTGTCTGACCAGGCCGAGGTGTGTGCGGGCGTCTTGGCTGACGTCATCCGCTGTGTGCTCAGTGGCAGCGATGGATGTGTCCTGGGTTTGGGATGTGCTGCTGTGGGTGAGTAATCGGTCACAGTGAGAGGCCACGGGTTAAAATCTGAAGATGAGAGCGGGATGCTTTTAGCTACGCTTAGTGGTCAGCCCACCCACCCCTCCCCCCACTGCACCCCTGTCGCACTCCGGCTATCATTCACTCTTTCATTATCACTTAACTTCCCGTTTCTATTTTATCTCTGTGTCCTCTTGATACACATCTCCAGCCTTCCTGTTCCTTGGCTTTTCCCTCTTGCTCCATTTGCCCTTTTCTGTCATCTTTGCTTTTCCCAAAACTTGCTGCCATTTCATCTCCTGCCTTCTTAGTCATTCATTGTTCACCTGTTACTTTGTAAATAAAAGCATATTCATCAATTATACAACACATATGTTTAATTTAAAAGCTTGCCATTGCCTGCTACACATTTCAGCAGACTGCACAAAAAGACACATTTTGTGTTATTCTGCTGAGGCACTGAGCTCAGGGGGGACTGTAAACAAAATGGACTGTAATATGTTGCTATTAGAGAGATGGAACCCTGCACTTAGCGTTGGTGAAGGGGTTTAATAGATTTGCAGCACACACACACACACACGCACACAAACACACACCACACACACAAAGACGTTAAGGTAAGGACAGGGTCTCCTTGGAGCTGCTTTTTCACATGACGCCACTCTCCGTAAATCTGATTGAATTAGTTGGCCACTACAGACTGCATGTGGCCCGCAGCCAGGGGGATATCAATCTCCTCCGCAGAATACTATTCTCTCTGAATAACGGCAAGCAGCTCGGCCTTTAATTGGAGTAAACCAATTCTCTTATCCTCATTCAATTAGAGTTTGGATAAGACAAGAGAGCATAAAACAGGCCTATAACTCAAAACTAATGTGGGCCAAAAGTGCAGAAGGAGATACAGCGTGGCACCAGTCCATAACAAAATCTGACAGCGTTTCTGGGTATGTGTATCTGCTCTATCTTCATTTGTGCTGAGTGTGTGTCTCTATGTGCACATAGTGAACAACACCATTTCTCATGGCCGGTATTGTTTTCTGTTGGCGTAGAAGCATTTATCCTCTCTCAGTCCAACCCAGTTTAGATGAAACACTTCATTTAGCCCTGTGTCTATAACACTGACCAGTACAGAGGTGGGCATTTTAAAATCTAAACTGGTTTGGAAAAACACAGAGGCTTTGAGAGGGCAGACAGATATTCACTGCCCCCATGAAACATGCTGCTATCAGCTGCCTTTTTCTTCCTGCCAAGTTGTAACAGGGAGATATACTGTAACGCATGGGAGGATGAGGATCACACTATCCCCCTCAGGCTCCACTCCCATTATGCAGACAGTGACATGGACACATGAACGCAAACTGGCTTCCCACCTGTGACCAGGCTGAGCTTCAGCTGCATGGCCTTAATTTGCAGACACTGCAGATGTTGTTGTGGGTCATCTTGGATCCCAGCCTCTCTTTTTCTTTTGAATTGACTTTTTTGTTTTTAAAGGGATAGTTCACCCAAAATTCAAATTTCACTCATTATCTACTCACCCTCATGTCAACTAAGAGCTGTGAGAATCTTCAGAGTCCTCCGTTCCTTCTCTGAGTTACGGGGTGGTCCACGCGCAGCAGTATTTGTCCATATAATGGTTGTGAATGGATACCAACTTTCTTCGTCCAAAAAGACACACCAAAAAACATCCAAATACCTCCATACTGCTCGTCTGTAATGTCCCTCTTGTATTGAAGCTCCGACATGAGAAATTGTTCTGAAAAAAATTAAATAAGTCTATATTTTAAGCTTGTTTGTAGTGGAAGCTCCCAGTGTCTCGGTTCACTGCTCTTCCTTCCCCGGTCAGTGCAAATCACGCAAGATTTGCACTGACCGGCGGAACAATTTGTGGGACATTACAGGCGAGCAGTATGGAGGTATTTGGATGTTTTTTGGTGTGTCTTTTTGGACGAAGAAAGTTGGTATCCATTGACAACCATTATATGGACAAATACTGCTGCGTGGACCCCCCCGTAACTCAGAGAAGCCACGGAGGACTCTGAAAATTCTCACAGCTCTTAGTCGACATGAGGGTGAGTAGATAATGAGTGAAATTTGAATTTTGGGTGAACTATCCCTTTAATGTTTTAGCTTTTGGATCCAACGAGCAAGATGTAACATGTTCATCAGTCAGCCTCACAGGTTCTGGTTTGTTACCTCAGGACTGCGCCAAGCGAAGTGCAGTGTTCATGCTAAGCTGAGCTAATGAGCTTTTAGCAGTAGCTTCATATTTATTGCCATCGTTCCTATTTAATTATTCATCCCTTGGGGATGAAGAAAGTGGTTTCAATTGAATTGAATAACTCCTAACAAGAAAGCAAATATTTTTACAGAACATACTAGACACAGTGTAGTGTGCAATTGTAGCCCATGTCGATCTGGCCCTCTGCCATGTGTTTGGTGCGGACTGCCCAAGGTGGGGTTCGAACCCTGGCCAAGAGCACAGTGAGCACTTGGTAGCTGGTTTGCACGTCCTTTTATGGGTGAGTGAGTGCACCTCCGTTACACAATTAACCCACTAAAAGTAGCTGTTTTAGTAATTAGCTAGATTACCTTATAAGCTAATGAAAAATGAAAAACCAAACCAAAACATTGCTTTGCTGAGTGAGTCATTAGAATCAAACTCCTGTAAAAACCCTTTGGACCTCTCATGCATTGAAGAGCCATTATGTTTGATTGTTTTGCGGTTTACATGTAGATACACACTTTTAGCTTATCAGTTAATATTTGACTGAAAGGGCTCTGACATATAAATCATATAAATCAAGGGTTAATGTGTTGATGTTGTGTTTGCATGTGATCATGTACATGTATAAGCACTTGTATGTGTGTGTGGTGTCTGTATGTATGGATACATCTGTTCCTACTGTTGTCTGCCCCAGGCTCCTGGTCCAGCATGGTGGGGAGCGATGAGAGCATCCAGAAGCTGGGGCTGATTCCCTGTGCCATCTCCTGGCTGTACAGCGCCATCGAGCGACGGAGAGAGAAGACCTGGACTGATCTGACCGTATCAGTGTCCGCCATTGAGCTCTGCTGTGGAGAGGAGGACACACTGAGAGATCTGCTGGGGGAGGTCGTCCCCTCATTAGGCAGCGTCCAGGACAGCCCGAGAGCCCGGGTTAGACTGCAGGAAGATCCTGTCTACGGAATACAAGTAGGAGGAGAAATGTTTTTATTAGGAAAGAAGAGAGCTTGTTAGATAAACAGATGCTTCTACTGTGTATCTCTGTCTGTCTGATGATAGCACATGAGGGTTCATTGATCCAAAATAGTGGTGTCTTCCTTTGAAGCACATCATCATGTCCCCCCCAAAAAAGTGGCATGATTATGTATTCAGCATTTGTAACTATAAACAAGCCTGTCCTGAATCTGGAAACCAGAGAGCCAAGGCCATACTTTCTGTTCCTCAAAGTGACAATTTCTTGGCCATACCTCAAAGACTCCATTTGGGAATTAGCACACAGATTAGTGTTTTCTACAGTTGTTTTAACAACTCTGAACCAGACACTGAGCCTCTGAACAGATATTCTCACTGGCAGCAAAGAAAATGGCCCAGTAATTTTCAGCCCATGATATCACAGATATTGTGTTAGATGCTTCACTGGGATCCCTCTACGTTACATCCTAAACTCAGTCTCCAGCTATGATATGATTACTGACAATCTGAGTCAGTTGGTTCAGTGGTCTACAGTCTATGTATTAAGAAAATGCTGCCAGTGAGTGAAAGCTGTTAGATTGTAGAAAAGATTACATCTGATTACATTATAATTGAGCTGCTCTCTCCTCCCTCACACTCCTCTCTGCTGATTACAGGCAGTAACAGATAAGTGTAGGTGTCTCTGTGTTTTGTTATCGGACATGAAATCTATTAAGGAGCTGTTATTTCCAGACATTCTGCTCTTGGGATGAATTACCAAATATAACAATTAACACAATATGCAAATCTCTGCTGGGGCAAGACAATTCTCTCAGTTACGCAAAACTCATAATCACTGAGGACATTCTCTCCACATTAGGTTTTATGACTATATCCTCTCAACTTATTTCCAGCTACGTAACCACAACCGGGTGAAGGCTCCTACCGCTGAGCGCGCTGCTTCCCTCCTGGACGCAGCCATCTCAGCCCGTCGCCACAGTGACTTTGTTACGTACCTGTCCCACAGCTCCGTCATGTTCTTCACACTCCACGTCCAGCCCCCGCGAACAGAGAGCAGCACCATTGGCAAAGGTTGTAATGAATTATTCAGTCACCAGAACCACTTTTCTCCGCTGAATTTAGTCTTTCTCCTTCAATAACTTTCCGTAGTTAATCCTGAATTACTTTAATGTGTATTTCAGATATCATTTATATTTGAAAACATGCAAAACTTTATTGTGTTAACACTCTCCTCTGATCTGCATCCCTAGGTTCACGTGGCCCCACTAAATTGACCATGATAGACGTGCGCAGTGGTATCAGGGGGATGAGCAAAAATAAACCTCCTCATTCTGACCTGGGGCCTGTGGTCTTGTCTCTGCTAAGTGGACATAAAACCACACCCAACAAGTAAGAATGTTACTCCAGACAACTAATGGTGGAAACTTTCTGGCAGGCACTTATGTAATGTCAACAACACCACAATAGCAATTCCATTTATTCCATTAAAATGTACAGATTTGCCTGATTGGAAATGAACATGACTGATGCAGTTAATGTCTGGACATTTGCGCTGTCTCTGCACAGGGGAAGTAAGTTGACCATGCTCCTTCGAGAGTCCTTGGGCCATACAAACTGCCACACTGCAGTGATCGCCGAAGTTGCTGATTCACTGGCAAACCTTCAAGAGACCTTATCCACCATCCAGCTGGCTTCTCGCATCCGCCGGACGCAGAAAAGACCGAAGGTACAGTACATGTCCCGTAATAAATTTAATGTATAAAACGACCTTATGATGACATCACGGTGTCGGTTTTGTAAAGGGAGTGAGATATTTATTATACTCTCCTTGATATACTCCCATAATGAGATTGTTTTTGGAGTCCAGTTCTAACACCATGATCCGTCTTTTTTCAACAGCAATCCACGTCATGCTCTCCTTGTGGGAGGAGTTTAACTAGAGAAAAAAGAGGGGTGAACTCTTTGTCCCTGCGGGCGTTCCACTCCACCGATGAGGTAGATGTTGACATCCATCCTTTCCGTCTTCGTGGCGAACTGGATGAGCACTCCAGTAGTGACCAGTCCTGCGACACAGTCATTCAAATAGACTCAGATGGCTTCATCCAGTCTAGTGCGGCTCCAAGGCTGGCACAGCCTGAGTTTGTACCCATCATACCTTCTTTGCATCCCAACAAGGCTGACTTGGATGACCCCGAGTTTACTGCTCTCCTGCAAGAACTTCTGAGAATTCCTCAGCTGCAGGTAGAGAAGAGGAACGAGGAGACTGAGACGCTCAAAGCAGAGGCGAAGCCACCGGAGAGGGATTGTCTTAAATGTGAAACATTTGCTGAGCTTCAGGAGCGTTTGGGCTGTATCGATGGAAGTGAGATGACAGTGGACATGCTCAAGTCTTGCTCTAAAGGCCCTATCTCTGCTGGCAATGTCACAACCAAATCACAAGGCCAGAAAGAGGCAGGGAAGCAGGCAGATACCAAATCATCAGAGGCACCACAGATGTTGAACCAGGGTTTAGGCTGCAGTCAGGCCTCTGTTGGAGAAAAGCCAACAGATGGTGCCTCTCCTGGAGACAGTTTTCAAAGGGAGGATTCAGGTCTGTATGACTGTGAGGAGTGCAGTGGAACCAGCTCCAGTGAGGAACTCCTCAATCAGACTCTCAGTCTGAACATGACCTGTTGCTCTGAGCCCCCCAACACTGGAACTCTTAAGTCGGGGCAAAAGCTCCGGACTCAGGACTTTGACATGGTGGCTCAGGGCACTTTGACTGCACCTAAGCCCAAAGGAAAAGAGAAACAGGAGGCTCCTGAAGCTGCTGAGTGGTTCAAACCAGACAAAAGAACCTCACCAGTCGGCAAGAGCTCCCCAATGTCTCCTCCCTCGTCCTGCTCCTCCTCTCACTCCTTGGCTACCAGTGTTATACATGGAGACGTCTTACCTACCCGCCCCGCAGAGGATGTTAAGGAAATGAAGGCCACCATCACAGTGACTGTTCAACAGCCGCTGGACCAAAAAGGTCAAGATGAACTTGTCTTCTCCATGGTGGAGGAGGTGACCATCAGTGGAGCGCTGAACAGAGGGAGGACAGGCGGAAACATTATTTGTATCAGAGACAGTGCCCAGTCACAGGCGCATGCTCAGGGCTCTGCCAGCTCTCAACCAATCAGGATAATCAGCAATGTCAGTGATGAATCTGCAGCTAAAACAACCAAAAGCTCTGCTGCTCAGCCTGTACCCACAGGGGCTGAAAACCCCCAGTATCAATCTAGACGGGAAAAGGGGTTCTTGCCTTCATTTATTAATCCGATGCTGATTAATACAGATGAGGACTGTGATTTGAACAGTGGAAAAGACAAAGAAAGCTCCAATAACATGTCTGGGTCTGAGCTCAAAAGAAATGTCAAATGTCCAGAGGATAAGAAGACGCTTGAGAAGAGGAATGGAGCTTTTGCCTGTGAAACACATGTCAAAAAGCCCGACAAGATCTGCAACTCGCCTTTCAGCCAAATTTCTTACGACCCAATGGTTTTGGAAGATTCAGCTTTCTGCGATGAAAGTGTAGAGGGCAAAATGTGTGGAAGGAGACCAAGGAGTGCAGACAAGAGACACCCTAGAGACAGGGAACATGTTTATTCCACTAACACTCAAAGGGGCTCAGAGGGGGGAGAAATCATCGGCAAACATGTCGGGAATACCCCCAGGAGGATTGGTGCTTCACCTGGTTGCCAAGAGACCGACTCTGCTTCCTTTAAAGCAGGTAGTTTGCCTAGAGGCTGGCAAAACGCCAACAACCCAGAAAGATACCAGTGTGGCCACATGGCAGACGACCATAGAGACCCAAGGGGAGTGACATCATCCACCCCCTGTAGCCCCAGGGTAACTCTGGAGAGGAGGCAGGGCAGACAGCACTCCCCAGCCAACCATAACCACAACGTTGCCTCTCCTCGGAAATACGCTACCGAGTGCAAACAGAGAGACGGCAGCGCTTCTAGAAAGGGTGGTGGGACTTTGTTTGAGACCCCAAGTGTTAGAATGAAACACGATCATATGAGCGAGAGGCTGAGGTCTCCCTTTGACGACAGCGGGAGGCTTTTCAGTACCAAACTGGAGCAGCTGGCGAGCAGGACAAATTCCCTGGAGAGAACTCCAAGAGACTTCCCAAGTCTGGATAGAGGCGGTAGCAGCACCTCTATGAGCTCTAAGGGAAGCTTCAAGGAAGGGGCCTGCAAGGGAGGTTACAGAGGCGATAATGAGGGCCACTGCACCTTACCAAGAGCCAGCAGGAGCCCCAGGAAGAACCCTCGGTCTGACCACAGTCATCACTTCTTCTCATCCGAAAACGCTGCAGCTCAGTCTTCCAAGCACACTCATTACAAGCTCTCCGCTGTCGGGAAACTGAAGATGGCTACGCCTAAAGTCCGTCGACTGTCAGCCCCCAGCATCAAGAACCTCAGTCTCTCCCACAAAGGCTTGCGGCAGTCCATCAACCGCAGTGCTAGTCTTTCCCCGGACAGTAAAACCGTCAGCTTTGAGCGGACATCCTCCTTCCTCTCCTCTTCACCCCCAAAGACTTTTCACCCCGTCAGTCGGACTCCAAGCCAGAGCTCCACGTGCTCGTCCACAAAATCTGCCATCCAGGGATTCGTCAACGGCCGCTTTTCCGACCTTCTGAAGGAAAGGCCCTCCAGTCCGACTTCAGGGGGAGTGGATCATTTGACTGCTCTTCCCTCGCCGTACAGCCGGGTCACTGCTCCCCGCACGCCCGATCATCTGAGCGGCCACGCCAGCGACACCACCAGCGTGTTGAGTGGCGATCTGCCCCCTGCTATGGGGAAGACCTCCCTGTACTTCTCCAACAGGAACAGTATGGTCAGCAGCGGCTATGACAGCATGGTGAGGGACAGTGAAGCCACAGGCAGCAGCACCTCAAACAGAGATTCTGTCAGTGACCGGAGCGGCTCTCTCCTCAGTGTGGCTCGCAGCTGCCGCTCATCTCGGAGGAAAGGTAGCACAGGTAAAACACCTGGATTTAATGGCTTTAAATGAACTGAACTCATTGACTTTCTCTTCTGGGAAAGACCAGAGCCTAATCCAGGTGTTGAGTACTCTATGTGTGTCTGTCAACTGAGCATGTCAGACTGATTTTTTTGTACCCATGTAGCACGGTTTTCGGTTTTCACTCATTCTAATACATACAATTTAATACATTTTTGTCTTTTTTAATGATGCAGTTGAGGAAACAGAAATTTTGTCGTTTCGAATGTGAAATAACTCTATGGTATGTTGCTGCATTCAATAGAGATACGGAACAGATGCATTTTTTGTTGTAATTTTCCTACACAACAATGCAGCTAACTGTATGTTAAAATTATCTTTAGTTACTTCAAACAGAAGAAAAAAATGTTATTTAATGTTTACATGAGACAAAGGTGCATGAATATAACATTTCTTGTCTAGACTTGAATCGGTGTATGCAGCTTCCAAACCATAAACAAGTCTAGACTTCAATCATAACAGTTTGGGTTTGTAATCTTACCACATAAGATTTTAATGTGACATTAATTGGAGACGACACATCTGTAGAAAACAGTCAGACATAATTTCCTTACTGGCATTAAGAGCCGAATTGTGTAGGAGGTCACATCATTAATATATGAACCCAGTGATGGCACTCGCTAATGGATGCATAAATGCAGAAGATTAGGAGTGTTGGTTGGATACAGTGAATTATAAAAATGTGTGTGCATAGTGGAGTTACACTTGGAGAAAATTTCAGAAGCATTTTGTTTAATATGTGGTTAACTTGCTAATGATACTTTTAATGGAGCAGTATGAAATAACAGAAAAGGCTTTTACATTTTACAGTCAACACATCTACACTCTGATAAAAGCCATACATCTTAATATCTAAGGGCTTCTGTGCTATAAAACCTACACCATGTTTTCCTGAAGTGACAAACCCAGTCCACCCAGAGAGACTTAGTGAAATCATGTCTCCTGTCCTGACTGTAATGAATAATACGGTAGCCCTGGCAAGCTGCATCTGCCCCGAGGCAGACGCTTCTGTTCCAGAAGTGCACATGGCCGGGGCGTTGAAGGGCACTCAGGGATACAAGCCTTTATTTATCATACACATTTACTCTTATTGTGTAGAGTGATGCTTTTAGTGTAGAGAGTAGCAGCTCAAGGATGCTCAAGTTGCTGTGTTAGATATCTACAGTTTGGCTAACACAGATGAGCATCGCAAGCGGACTCATTCATTCATAAAAATACTGTATAACCTCAGAACAAAACAACGTAATCTTCAGTCTGTGTTGGTGAATTTCAGTTTTTGCCATGTACTGTACATCTATTACAAATGTGAATTCTGGGCCAAGTTTTAAGATTGTGTGGCATCAAGCAGCAGCGTCTCTTTGTGCTAGTGTTTGTCCATTGATAATGCCAAACATTAAACTAAAAATCTAAATAAAATTCATCTAAAACACAAGTTTTAATTCTACAATTATTGTAATTTTACACAGGTATCTGTCAGTAGGTTCACTGTGTGCGCCATGTGCCACAAGGTTTCAGAGAGGGGAGAAGAGAACAGGTTGCAATATAGAATTTCACTGCGCTTTCTACCTCACCCCGCTGTAGGTTCTCAGCAGCGTCGTCCCTCCCATGATACAGCCCTGTCCCTGAGACGCTCGACTAGTGGTCTGCGGTCTCGCTGGCTGGAGCGGGGGATCCCAGAGGCCTACGAGATCAAGGTTTATGAGATCGACAATGTGCAGAGGATGCAGAAAAGAGCAGGTGCTGGAAAACAGGTGCTGGGTTTATTTTGCTTTTTTGGGGGGGAGGTTAAAGAGCACTGCATATTTGTATGACCTTTATCAACCTCAGCCAACATCCCATAGGAACACTCGTAGACCAAATCTCTGCCCAACCTTATCTAGACTTGGTTCTGACAGCTAATCAATTTTGCTGCTTCCTGGTTAGCAAGACATTTGGATTTTGTGAGCTCTGGCTCCTTTGTATTAGCAAATGACTTTGTAGAAAATATTCAGGTAACTTGGCAAGTTTATTTTTTTCAGCCACCACTGGCTGTCACTTCACTGCTAAAATTAATGTCATAACCAACCGATTATATTAGCTCTAGCTGATTAATGCCTACACTGAAACATCTGGTTCTTTTTTTTTTAAATTAGAACTTTTCTTTCCTCCTTTCCTCCTCCTTTGAATAGAGTTTGACTATGAGCCATGCTAGACTTGCACTTGCCACAGCTGCTTCAGACTCTCATGGGTAATACAACTCAAAAAAAGTATTCTGAAGAAAGCAGCCTCATAAAATTTTCAGAACAGTTTCAGTTGTACTGTACAATAACCATCAAGCGCTTGTCTTTGAGTTTGAAAACAAAAATTAGCCCTCTGGAGTAGTAGCTGTCAGCTACAGCATAATTCAGCCAAATAAGCTTGAGACAATTCCAGTGCTTCCAAAGCTTGTAATGTTTTATTTCAATGTGCCAAATACAGTCAACATTTTACTTACTTTTTTTTTTTTTTTTTTTACTGCTCACCCTATGTTTTCATGTTGTAGGTACAAGTTGTAAACAACAATTTGATCAGCCCTAAAAATTGCAAACTGAACACAGGTCTTTTTTTTTTTTTTTTTTTTTTTAGCTAGTACTAAATTTTGAATGCTAAACCTATTTAGAATTGATAAGTTAAAGGAGTCCACTTCATTAACATGCAATCAAACCTCAGCCCCATCTACTGTGGCTGGCATAAAGAAAAATGTTTCAAATGTTTTGACGTGTTGTTGTGACTGGCATTAACCTTACATGACTATGTGTGCAGTGTGTGCAGACAAGGCACCGTACTGCTTGTAAGTGCAGTTCTGATAGTGGCTCCATCTCAGTGATTTGGGGGCAGCAGTTGCTTAAACGTTTGAAACCAAGTGAGCCTGTTTATAATATAGGTTAGGAAGTGAGTGATTGACACTTCCCCTTCCATAATATGTTGTTACAGTGCCCTTGAGGAAACCACAACTGCTGTAACCACAAATAAATAGTGTGGTTGTATGAGCTGCTGCCTCACAGTCACAGCCACTGTTACAGTAGGTAGCATGCTGCTGAAAATATAGCATGAGCAGGGAACTGACCCTGGGTAAGTAAAGGTTGAATGAGAGAGCCCGCCTTGCTTGAAGATGAGATGGGGTGCATATGGTGAGGTAATGTCCCCCATGACGAGAGGTCTGGCCTCACGGGACTATTCCCTTCCTCCACCAGTCTCAGGCACGGCAACTTTGATACAATTTTAATGACCACATGGGGGAAATTGGGTCAATGCTGCAGCAACGAACAAAGAACACTGCAAGTACAACAAATATGACATAAAAGGTAAAAAGATAATAATCTTATAAAAGATAAGAAAAGATTTAGAAGAAAATAGTACACATTTATCTTTATCATATTAAGTACAGTAAATAATGTTATCTTTACATTGATACTTGTCTTTTATTCGCTCAACAAATAAAAAATAAAAACAGGTATAATATAATATAATCCCATAGCACTGTAAGCTTCATATTTGGGGCATTTTTCACTTTTGTTTCCCATTAAAATGTGCATGGTGACCTTTGAGAGTGACCCACCTGTGTAATAAGGTTAGCATGATAAAACTAATTCTATTTAGTAGCCTCCAGACCTGTCTCCTTTTCCTCCCCAGAGGTGTTGTCTCTGCTCTCATGGTGTTTATGATGTGCTGTGTGTGGAGAGAGAGCCGGGGGGGTTGGGGGTGCTGGACTCTACTGTTGTTGATTCAGCCTCCAATGCTTTTTTATTGTATGAGTTAATGCAGGACAGAGGTTTTTGTGGAGCAGGAAGGGCACGAGTCCAAAGAGGAAGCGAGGAGGCAGAGCTGTGAGGCAAAGATACAGAGTGTGATGACAGGTACAGGTGCAAGCAACTGGTCTGAAAACAGGGGGGAAACTGGACTGCTTCACTAAGAGTCATAATTCAGTCCCAACACAAAGACGCAACACATATTTTTAGATTCAGTTTCATGATGTATTATCTCTGATGTCCACTGCAGAGAAACATTCATGGATCATCTTAGAAAGTGTAAAAAAAAGATGCCCCTTGTTAATCCAGAACCTGCCTGAGAATAACTAGAGTTTTAAGTTTTTGTCAGCAAGTAATATTGGTTAGTTGTCTTTGAATTCATTGGAACACAGCAAACAGGACTCCTAAAAACTAATACTGCATGTTTTAAATGGCAGCAATTTCCCCAAATCTCCACAAATATAGATAGGGGTGCAGTTGTTTTGATTTTAAGATTTGTTTCTTCCATTATTATACTGTAGTAATTAAATGAAAGTGTTCACCACACCCTATTTTAGTGTGTGCTATATGAAGTAGTAAATATGTGTGTGTTTGTGTTTCCAGGGCCCTGCGAGCTTCAGTGCCAAGCTGAAGTTTTTGGAGCACCGTCAGCAGAGGATCTCAGAGGTCCGAGGCAAATACAACAACCTGAGGAGAGAGCTGGAGCAGGCCAAACACAACCTCATGCTAGAGCCTGCCAAGTGGAACCAAGAGTGTCAGTGAAATGATTTATTATTCTATTGTTATAGCACTTGAATACATAGTTGTTTTACCATATTGTTTGCAAGTTTATGACTGTAATAGGTGCAGGCTGTAGAATTTCAACCTGCCAATTAGGCCTGAAACTAAAGTTTATTCATAATGATTGTTTGATCGATTTCACAATAGAGCAGTCTGATATTGGTTGGCTTTTTTGAAAACATATTCACTGCCATCAATAGCATTGTTTTTTTAATTTGAACTATTTGGGTTTTCCGTCAGGGGTTGTTGTCTTGCCAATAAACAAACAATTTAAAATGGCAACATTAGTAAAGCAAGTCTGATTATACTATTGAGTGTATTGAAACAGTTTGGATAGTTCCGTCTGGACAGGATTCCTAACCTTAAAGGGATAGTTCACCCAAAATTCAAATTTCACTCATTATCTACTCATCCTCATGTCAACTAAGAGCTGTGAGAATTTTCAGAGTCCTCTGTTCCTTCTCTGAGTTACGGGGGGGGGTCCGCGCAGCAGTATTTGTCCATATAATGGTTGTGAACGGATACCAACTTTCTTCGTCCAAAAAGACACACCAAAAAACATCCAAATACCTCCATACTGCTCGTCTGTAATGTCCATCTTGTATTGAAGCCCCGACATGAGAAATTGTTCCGAAAAAAATTAAATAAGTATTTTAAGCTTGTTTGTAGCGGAATCTCGCGTGATTTGCACTGACAATTTCTCATGTCGGGGCTTCAATACAAGAGGGGCATTACAGACGAGCAGTATGGAGGTATTTGGATGTTTTTTGGTGTGTCTTTTTGGACGAAGAAAGTTGGTATCCATTGACAACCATTATATGGACAAATACTGCTGCGCGGACCCCCCCGTAACTCAGAGAAGGGACGGAGGACTCTGAAAATTCTCACAGCTCTTAGTCGACATGAGGGTGAGTAGATAATGAGTGAAATTTGAATTTTGGGTGAACTATCCCTTTAACTCTAGCTTACAAATGATAACATAGTAATACAGTAGTACAGTGTGTACTTTACCTCACAACCTGACTCAGTGTTACGTCTCTCCACCCTCCTGCAGTCGACCTGTGGCAGACGTTCGAGGTGGACTCCCTGGAGCACCTGGAGGCCCTTGAGGTGGTGACGGCTCGGCTGGAGAACAGAGTGAACCGCTGCAAATCCAACATCATGATGGTCACCTCCTTCGATGTCTCCACCAGGAGACGCCATAAGAAGAGACGGCGCAAAGCTCCAGAGCAGAGAGCCTCCAAGGCGACCTGAGCTGAATAGTGAGAAATGAGACATGTTGTTTAGATGAAGCATCTGTTTTCCTCAGACTCTTGTGTTGTATCAGTCACACCCGGGTACCTGTCCAACACTGAAACCTTTAGCCCACATACTGTTTTACCTTTACACTTAACGCTTTATATTCTCTGCTACCCCAGGACCTCTTATACCTTTAAATGAACCATGTGCTGCAGACTGGAGTCTTGTACAATATTTCCAGCTCCTCCTATAACTTCACAGGGAGGTCAAATGTCAGAGACAGAGCTACAATCCAACAGCTGGTAGGAATTCACCTACAAAGGGCTCATACCTACAAAGCAATTTCACTTTTTAGACTTCCTTGCACATCGGACAACTTCAGTAATTCACTCTACTTGTCCTTTAAATAACATTTAACATTAAAAGAGCCTGTTTATACAGTATACTCAAACATTTCAGCAGCTAAATGCTAACAAGACATTTTAGTGTAGCTAAAGGACAAACATAACCTTTCCTCTTCTGAGTATTAAAATCATCCGAATCGTGGTGTTAGGAGGGTTCCTTTGGGTTTAATACAATATGGTTACTATTGGATAGAATAGAGCTATTACAGACGTCTATGCAGGTCATTGAGACCCTGACACAAAGCACTTTTGAGAATTTGTTATGATCTCATGTCACTCTCTTTAAGCCGTTTCTGAGAAATCTGATGCGTACACGTACCTCAATGCCGTCGTGACATTGATCTCAAGTACACACCACCACTCAGCGACAAAAACAGCCACTGTGCATTTTATAGAATTAGATGCAGCTCACTGCACTGCATTTAGCTGTGACTGTGTTGTTTTAGGTTTTTGAGGTGATAATTCTACTGATTTAAATGGGATTATTAAAGTCATTATTTTAATAAGTGTGTGTCGATTGAACACCAATTTCTGTTTTGCAGCAAAACTTCAAATTAAAACATCAGTTTGTCTTAAAAGTTTTTTTTTTCATGACGTTTGGCGTTCATAGTTGTTTTCCAACTGTTCAAAAGGGAAAGCTTGCAAACCAGAAGCCATTTTGTATATAGATTTTGGTGCTGAATACGATTATGAATATAAAACTTTATTTCAAATCTTTTGAAATTAATGTAAAAAATGTTCTTAAATTTAAAGGAGGCTGCGCTGAGGTGAATATGAACAGGAATTGAAGCTGTTCCTGTGTGAGCGAGTTGTAGGACTGAAACACGAGGTTCTAGTTCTGTGAAGTTACTGCCAAGTACAGTTGTGAATGTTTCCCCCCTGTTCAGAGGACGGACGGTCTGTGATCAATAAACCGGCTGCTGAAACACATTAGTAAATGATTGGGGCCAGAATAAAAAATGTGGCTTCTACTCTCCGTCTAATGGAAGAGTAATTACATTAAACGAATAACGTCATTGTGTCTGAAGAGCCTCGTGGTTCTGAAGACATTGAGCCAATCAGAGGGGATGTGCTGATGCATAATGATCAATAGACCATGTTGGGCTTTCTACCCAGGTCGATGCATTTAAATATACAGGGAAGACACACATACACTGGATGTCTGTTTTGTGAATCTTATTACTCAGCATGTTGTATGTTACTGTTAATGGATGAGCACAGCTCTCAGTTCCTCCCCGTGTTTCCTGTAGACATTGCAAACTGTGTGTCCTTTGATTTGCAAGAATTAAAAGTCGTCATGCTGCTCCGGCTCATTGTTTGTCTCTATGTGGAGAGATCATGTTTGTGTAAGAGAGTGTGTGTGTGCAAAGAAAGAGACAGGGTGAAGATTCTGCTGTTATGTTGTGATGCAATACAACAACAACAACAACAGGATCCATGGCAAGTGAAAAAGGTAATGAGAGCAAGCAGAGTTCAGCCCTAAAGCCAGCCAATTATGAAGTCAGGAGAGAGAGGAAGACTGGAGAGAAACACACACACACACACATATGCTTCCTTCTATGACTTTGCCCTTCCTCTCTTTCTGCTCCACTTCCTCATTGTTTAGCCTCATTTGAAGTTCCACAAAATCAGTGGCAATGCATTAAGAAAAGCCGCAGTCTTTCAAACAAGACTGTTTGTGTGCTCAGATTTAGAAAAAGACTTCTGAATAAGGATGCACATCGTCCATGCATCATTTAAACTTGAATAATGCATGTGAGTGTAGTTTAAAACTGAAGAACAGACAGTCATTTATCCCTGTCTGGAGATATATCATCTTCTGGAGACAAAAATCCAGCCTCAGCCAGTTCAAACATTTGAAATGTTGTTTTGAAATAAGAGAATCACTAATGATGTTTACACAAGTAAATTGCTGTCCTATTCATTTTTGCATTGTAAGAAATAAAAGCAGGAGAATAAGGGCTGTGCTATTTTTGACCCTGCAAGGAGTCTCTAATCTTGATGCTTAATTAATACCGTGTTAACAGTCGATTCAAATTCCATAATTCAATAGAGAAGATGGTGTAATTTGAAACTGGTTCAGTAATTCAATAATTTGATGTGTTACCCTACATCCATTTATTTATTTTTAACAGAGATGATTACTCTACAAGCTTATTGACACGTTATTAATTAATTTAGGGCATTATTCTGATTCATCTAAAATGCTGCATATAAAAATATATGACACAGATTACTACTACAGTACTACTATTACTACTGCTACTACTACTAAGATTCCTTTATTTGTCCCACAGTGGGGAAATTTACATTTGTGCAGCAGCAGCAACAAATAGCAACAGGATAAAAGAGAAAAACAGAATAAAACAAAAGGAATAAAAAACATCACACAACAATAATTGCAGTAAAGTGCAGTAGCCTATGTGCAATAGTCCAAGTTTTGGGGGGGGGTTACCGAGAGCGGTGCCTGTTGTGCAGTCTCACAACTGCAGGGAGGAAAGACCTGCGATACCGCTCCTTCACACACTTGGGGTGAAGGAGTCTATCGCTATGGGAGCTTTCAAGTGCAGTCAAGGTGTCTTTCAGGGGGTGGGAGTCGTTGTTCCTGAGGGAAGACAGCTTGGCCATCATTCTCCTCTCTCCCACCACCTCCACCGGGTCGAGGGGGCATCCCAGGACAGAGCTGGCCTTCTTAATAAGTTTGTCCAGTCTCTTCCTGTCTGCCACTGAGATGCTGCTGCCCCAGCTGACCACACCGTAAAAAACTACTGAAGCCACCACAGAGTCAAAAAAGGTTTTTAGGAGTGCCCCCTGCACCCCAAAAGACCTCAGCCTCCTAAGCAGATAGAGTCTGCTTTGGCCCTTTTTGTAAAGTGCATTTGTGTTGTTTGTCCAGTCCAGTTTATTGTTCAGGTGAACACCCAGGTACTTATAAGATGTCACCACCTCAATGTCTGTCTACTACTACTAATACTATGACTATTACTACTACTACCACTACTAGGCTATTAGTAATAATAATAATAATAATAATAATAATCATGTTTACGTATAGAGCAATGTACAGTATATACACCAGATGAAGCTCAAAGTGCTTTAAAATGAGAAATAAAATTGTACATTACTTGTTGTAATGTACAATTTTATGTCTCATTGGGGCAAATAAATAGACAATTAAATTAGACAAAAAAAGATTAACAAAAAAATTATATAGGCTAAGGGATTAAGCTATTTATATTATTACATTATCAGTTAAATTCCATACTGATACATTATTCATACATAATGGTGGTTTCAACTAATCAAGGGATCTATGCCTCTTGTTAAAGACTTCATTCCTGGAGGTGCTGTGTGTTACAGAGTTGCACAGGCAACATGAAAGGTGTGCTGCTCTTTGATGTCCAACACTGTTTGATGCTAAAACTGAGTGCATGGTGACAGTGAAGAGTTTGCAACACTATTCAGCTGTCACAGTCATCTTATAATGATCCGATGTGTGATGAATGCAATGGATTTAAATGCGTTTTCTATTCCGTTTATGTAACAGTAACAATAGGATGCAACGACGATGTACATTTTTCTCTTTTCCCTTGTAATCCGCTGCACTGGTTGATCAGCTTAACACCCCATCATATGACCGCCTCATCTGCTGTTACATAACCGCTGTCACACAGCCAGCAGCCAGTGCAGCACATCTGCCAGGAGATGGCAGCGTCGGCCGCGTGCTGGCTTTAAAAAAATAATAAATAATCCCCTATGTAGGAATACACATCCTGATCCTGCAATGAGGGGAAGGTGAGAAAAATCCCCGGATCGGAGCGTAAACAAGAAGCATGAGAGACTGTGAGAGACGTCCAGATGACTGAGACAGGGCTGTGAGGAGGCTGCTGCCGTGGACCCACGCAGGACAACACTGACACAACACTGACACAACACTGCGAGGCGTTCATGTTCCGAAGAGAAACATCCTCCAGCGGTGAGTTCATCCATCTATCCATCTATCCGTCCATCCATCCACCTATCTATCCTCTCTGTGTTGTGTTCCGATTTAATTCGTGACATTAACTTAGATGAGCTCGGCTGTTGGTTTCTCAGCAGAATTAATTAAATCACCATGTCACATCAAAACATATAGGAAGCACAGGATGTAATCTGACATTATTAACGGAGATGAAACGCAGTAAACTCGACAGGCTAGACTTCAGACTGTGTGTGCTGGGGGTTTCTTTAAGTCAACATCTTTCCAAAACGCGTGGAAATGAATCAATCAAGTCAGAAAACAAGGGACGTTTTAATTGAGCGCGAGGAGTCGGTGAGCACGAACGCGTCAACAGCACGCGCCCTGGGTGCACATGTTGGCAGCAGCCTAACGCAGGGACACGTGCACACTCACGCACACTCACCACCCACTTGTGCCATACAAAAAAAAAAGAAAAAAAAGAGAGAGAAAAAGGATAGAGAATAAATTGAAAGCACTTGACAGTCAACAATAGAGACAATGGCGCTGTCTGTCTGTTTACAGCAGTTCACATTACAAGTCGTGGACTGGGTGTGAATACATTTTAATGATGGGTGTTGTGGAACAGAAACAGTGACAGAGTTGTTGCCAAGCTCAGTTCAGTGAGCTGCTGCACAGCCTTAATGATTGACATGTGTTGGAGGAGCACAGTTGATGGGGAATAGATGTACAAATAGATTTAAACAATAGGCTATTACTGTTTTGCATTTTTCATCTCTGTAGCTACTTTATGGAAGTAACAGTGATACATTGCTGCCCACCATTAAAAAAAATAAAAAATTAATACAGACCCTGAGGGCAACTTGTTTTGCCAGTATCTGATTTTATGTTTCAGTCAGGTATTGTCATGAGAATGAGATTACAGAGTGAAGAGTGTAATTCATGTCATTATTATGAATCGCTAATCGCCTTATCTTAGCATTACAGAGCCAAAAATTAAAAATAGGCTATATCAAAAAGCATCTGTAACACTCCCTGATAAACACATGGTTTAACATGTATCTTTATTTGTTTTTGTCTGGTCTTATGCTAAGCTAACAGAACCACACATTGACCCTATAGCTGCATATTTACTATTTACTCTCAGAAAGCAAATCAGCATATTTCCCCATGTGTCTATCTGTTACTTAAATCTCTACACATGGCTGCTTAAAGTAGTTTGAATTAAACAGAATAATAAATATCATTGCTGTATGACTGCTGTCAGTTACGTTTGTCAGTGTCAAGCCATAACTGTCATAATGTGTTTCAGAGCAATCACCACAAATCTTCATCCTCAGCCTCCCTGCATCTCTCTTAACGTTATGCTACACCTCCTTATGAGTCAGTCTGCTCCCAGCGTTTGTACTTTGTGTCACATCCCATGTTGTAGACTTCAGAGTGGTCACATGACTGCTAACATGCTGTGTGAACATCACACAGCTTCCATGGCCTCAAACCGCTCAGGCTGAAAATGTAAGTTGTTTCATGATGCAGAAATATGCTGCATTTATCTAGCTACAGCATGGCTATAGGCTTTATGGGAGCTTGTGTATAAAATCATACCAGTACTGCTCACATCTCCGATCTGGGGAACAGATGGACAAGGTGTGTTCCTTCCTGTACCTCTCTGTAGCCACAATTTAAGAACTTCTGTAAACGATACATGAACACAAAAGGCAAAATACACAAAGCCTTGGCTGTGTTTGACATCTCTGAATAATAATAAGAGTGACAGGACTGGTTAGAAGTTAGTGACTGCCCTGTAAAAGGTCAGTCCTCCTGATAATGTGATAATGTCAACCCTTTGTCAGTGGCTACAGGTAAACTCTTGTGAACCTTCTGTGAAATGGCCTGAGGTAAGTCACTAAACCTTGTGTTTGACAGGCTTTGTTAATCTGGATAGAAACATCAGCCTCTGCTTCATACAAAGCGTGGTATATGATGAGGGCGACTGTTTCTTTATGCATCACACAGTGCTGAGTTATAAATTAGTCTGTCAAATGTATTTTTAATCAACCCCTAGTCAATAAAATGTCAGAAAATAGCGAAAAAACAACCAGTTTATACGTAAAACATAAATCAGTGGATGGAGAGGCGCTTTGCAGTTTTGTTTTCTTGACTTTCCTAAGAAAATCACCTATTCCAATGGAAACCTGGCTACTGATGTTGTGTTAGCACGTTGATGTTAGCACTTCACCATTTCACTAAAAGCACCAATGCACAGGCTCACAGAGATGCTAACATGACTGTAGACTCTCAGTCTTGTTGGTTACGATGGGGGTTTATGAAAAGCATCTTTCTCGTTTACAAATCCATAGTGTATTAGATTAACGAATGGACTAAAATGTTGTTCAGAACTATATAATGTATTATCTGTTACCTCTGTCTATTCTGTTATTTCTCTGGCAAACTGAATGCTGATCATTGTAGTGCACTGTCTATGATGGAGTTATTTCAACCAAGGAGTCATTCAGAGTGGAGCACTCTGACATGCCTCAATAGACAGTCCTGGTTTAGACATAAAGACAGCCCTTTCAGTCAGTGACATAACTGCCTTTTTTTTTGCCACCAGTGCTGCTCCTCTTTGCATTCAGTTATCTCTTCTCCCTCTGTTTGTGTGTCCTGCAGGCATGGGGCATACATTATGTTCTCTTTTTAAAATCTACCTAATTTTTCTGACAGCTCGTGGGGGGACAAGGAGAAGAAGTAGACTGAATTCTGTGTGTAGGAGAGAAGAGAAAGGCACAATAAACCCCAGTGAGGACTGCAGAAAGTCACCAAGAACCAGGAACTACATCCTCCACAAGCCAGCCTTTTCCAATCCCTCTGTTCTTGGCCACCCAGGAGAGGCGATGGAAGGTTAAATCACATGCTCCGTCAAGACTGATCACAAACCAGACCTGCTGAGAACTCATTCTCCAGTGCTTGAGGAGCCCTTGCAACCTCTCTGGGAACTCAGGACAACACAAACTTTCCCAAGTAATTTGCTTATCTCACTCTAAGGAAGTAATTTGATAAAGGACGGGGACTTTTGATGTTTTTGTAGTAAGAGAGCAAAAAAAGAGAGCAGCCACGGCCCACTGCAGGGTCTCAGAGAAGAGTCTGAGGAACATCGACTTGGACCAGAAGGTTGTGGAGGTGACAGAGGTGATGGGTAATAAGAACGCCAGCCTGCCCAAGGCTCCCGACACGGGACTCACACAGAAAGAAGAGGGGGTGTTCACTAATGATGCCACAGGTAAAATACCTCTTACTCCATCTTTTGTGTTTTTCTCTCTCCCCAATGTACAACTACTGTGTACTTTTTCTGTTTGTGCACTTTAGGGAGGTGAACTTTTTTTGCAGTGTCAGCTATGCCTATGAAATGTACAGTATATTCATTACAGCTCAGTCAGTAAAATGTCTCACAGATAGTTTGTCATCTTTAAACAACCACAGGCTGACTTCATTAATCTCTTAGTACAGTATAGAGACAAAACGCATTATCCTGCAGAGAAGTGATTGAAAAGCGTTACAGAACAACTCAAAGCTTATCATCCATCTGTGGACCGCAGCTTCCTACAGAGTGCGCCGGAAAAAACAGAGCTTAAGATGATCAGGATGATACTAAGCTGTAAGGAAGCCCCCGCCAGTACTCTAGGATGCTTGTGAAGTGCTATACAGCTGGAGCTGATAAGCTACGTTACGTAAGAGTTGCACCATACAACCCCAGCTAATAGTGACTAATTGTCACACTGATGGCTGCAGGCGAGGGGCTGACTGTCTGTGACTGATGGCAACCTGCTGAGGTAACAGCCCGTTTGTCAGTCAGCCTTATCATCTACCACCCCTCCAGAGACTTACACACACACACACACACACACACACACACACACACACTGCTCTGTCTTACAGTTATCTGTACTTGTGACTCATTAAGACTCTCACTGACATTAGGCATCGTCTTGCCTTTAGAGAACAGAGAATCGGCAGAAATGTCCTCACTATGATGGATTGAATCACAAACAAAGATAGCAAAAGAGAGATTGTATTACAGTACAAGCTACACACATGCACACACACACACACACACTCACGAAATCACCAAACAACCATATGTTGTGGATTTCCAGGAGGTTCTGTGAGACTATCTCTTGGCTAGACACAGTTAATTCCTGGAATCTTGTCAAATACAGTAGGATAAAGCTTGACTCGCTGTTTCCCATAATATCCAGTCTCTACACTAAACTAAGCTAACTGGCTACTGGCGGTGGCTTCATATTGATGTTTGATTGATGATTGATTGATGTTTATAATACAGGTTTTGGATTATAAATATGTGGCCCCAGACTTGACAAAGTGGATGTACAGCCAGATTTTATATATACAGTACAGGCCAAAAGTTTGGACACACCTTCTCATTCAATGTGTTTCCTTTATTCTCACTGAAGGCACCAAAACTATGAATGAACACATGTGGAATTAACAAAAAAGTGTGAAATAACTGAAAACACGTCTTTTCTTCTTTGTCTTCTCTTTCTTCTTTTCTTCTTCCTCTCCTTCTTCCTCCTCCTCCTCTATCTCTGACCCCACCAATTCTAGTTTCTTCAAAGTAGCCACCCTTTGCTCTGATTACTGCTTTGCACACTCTTGGCATTCTCTTGATGAGTTTGAAGAGGTGAACCTGACCTGAAAATGGTTTTCACTTCATAGGTGTGCCTTGTCAGGGTTCATTAGTGGAATTTCAGTGAGAATCTACAATGTAAATAGTCTTGAAAATAAAGGAAATGCATTGAGTGTGTCCAAACATTTGGCCTGTACTGTATATATAAAATCCGTGTATGTATATACATATACTATATATATATATTTATAATCCAAAGCCTGTATTATAAACATCAATCAATCATCAATCAAACATCAATATAAAGCCACCGTCAGTAGCCAGTTAGCTTAGCTTAGTGTAGAGTCTGGATATTATGGGAAACAGCGAGTCAAGCTTTATCCTACTGTATTTGACAAGATTCCAGGAATTAACTGTGTGTAGCCAAGAGATAGTCTCACATACATGTATGTATACTATATATACCTGGTGGTAAAAGAAAATCCAGTTACGGTGAACAAAGACTAACTGAAACACATGAGACATTAGGTGTGTTTCACAGTGTTTGTTTGTGCTGTATGTTTCTAGGAAGTGTCTCTGGAGATGGAGCGCTGGGTTTCAGCCCGGAGCTGCTGGCCTCCCTGCAGTCCCTTGGAGAAAACAGTGACTACACTCTGCTGCCACACTCTCTGCACCAGGTGTGTGTGTGTTTGTGTGTGTGTGGGTGTGTGTGTGTCCCCCCCCCCCCCCCCCCCGCCCCAAATCCAGAGAGAATATGTGTCTTTATTTAGACAGACACAGAGGCTTTGTGTGAGGGTGTATGCATCTTACATGGCAGTATGTGAGTATTGTCTCCTCCTGTGTGACCTGATTGCAGAGCCTCTGTTTTCTGTGTTAGCTGAGACTAAAACATGAACTCCCTGAGTTGTTTTTTCTCTATTTAATCAAAAAAGCAAACACAACACAAATCTACAAACATATTTCATATCAGAATTTAAAATGGTCAGGTAAGATGCATGTGTGGAGGAGACGTCAGCAGTGGTTAGTGAGGCGGGGGAGAGCGTTCACGCAGCTCCACTCTGCAGGTGCAGGGATTTGAACTTGCAACTCCCTGTTCCTTTGTTCATTTCCTGTTGCTTCAGATCACAATTACAGCATTTAAGCAGACATGCTAATTAGACGTGTGATAAATATAGTTTGTTTAGAAAAGGAACACAGTATGAGACCAGTAGTTTCATGTTTGCTTGTGCGATACTTTGTTGGCAACAGCACTCATACAATATGATTAATTTGTCTCAGCTTGTAGTTTAGTTTGCATTGCTGCCAACTTCAACAATCACGGAACAAAGGCGAAGCTGTTTTGCCTCAAATGCTAAGAAAAGGAAAGTAGAGGCACTGCAGTGTAATCAGGATCAGACTCATTGGACTAAAACAGTTGTATGGCGTGACCAAGGTTATCATTTCTGACAAAAACATTAGAACAAATATTGTTGATATGAGTGATGGTCCAGTTAACTATGTGCTCCACATGGAGGTCCAGGAACATGCTCAGTGTCTATTTGACATGAGGATCCATATTTGGTCATAGCTGCTATTGTGCTGTACTGAATATTTCATGGACTGAATTCATTTGTCTAAATTGAAGACAAAATAATTAATCAAAGCAGCACACGAGTGTCTACAGAGGCTGAAAAATACTCCATTTTGGGCTTTAGTGTAAGTTTGCACATCTGCACCTGGTGGGAGGTTCAGCTTGTGGCGGATGAAGATTAAGATAAATGCAGGGTACATGTGCAAGTGCAAACATAGTTTAAGTAAGAGAATACAAGAAGAGCAGTGAATCACCAGGGATTTCATATTTGCGTGCAAGAAGCAGGTTCCTACTAACATTGATGGATCACTCAATGAGCTAATGGAGCACAAACGCAGGGCTCAAGTGGTTCAGTTATGCAGAACTTTAAGCCTTGATCAAATTTAAATGAGTGTTATGTAAAATTTCCCCCTCTGTATAGATGTCATGAAGTAGGAAATTAGCTCCAGAGACCAAGACTCTACCATCCTGTAAACATGTTAAAGTCTGCTCTAAAGTTGGACATTTGAACATGATGAGTTCATGGAGACTGAGTCATTTTTGGAGCCAGATTCAAGTGGAGATTTTACCAACTACAGTACTTAAGTTCCTCTGTGTCGACTTTATGTTTCAGCTTTGGAGGGCGTTGCTTGGCTGTGATTGGCTCCATTGGTCTCCCACTTGACCCTAAAGAATAGGGGCTATAGATAATGGATGAATTTATGGATTTCTTTTCATATATTGATGCATATACGATAGATGATTTAATATCCTGGATAAAACAAGCTAATCTAATTGAATATAATTGAGGCGTGTCCTTCTGGGGGAAATTATAATGGATTTTTGTTCACTCTTTGAGACATATGATCAGTGAGCAGATGAATCAATAATCATAGAAATGTGTGTGAGGGTGGACAAAGTCCAGCATGTCTAGATTTACTAAATCATACAGTGGAAGGTACAAAGTGTCTGGATGGGAAAAAGCCCACGGAGACATGTTAATCCAGACCATAAGTCGTAGCATGTGACTTCATGTCTCACAGGTTGTCTACATGCCTCTGCCTCTTGGTATGCTGTACGCTGTCATGTGACCCTCATCTTTGAAGGAATTTGGTAAATTTCAAACAAAAGCTTGTACATTTGGTTCAACAGGCTAATTAGTGTTTGACAGCAACAGACTCAGTGCACAGCAGCAGTGCAGTTTAATGTGCGTTGACTCTTCACGGGTTTAATGGTGGTGTTCCACACTGTCACATGATTTGTTTTTTGAGTTATTTCAAGCTACAGATACTGTATACTGCACTTCAGTGTGAACCAGCTGTTTAATCAATTACCTTTTTTTTTTTTTTTTTACAGATTGCGGAGGCCTACTCACTCAAAGAGGACTGTATCCTTTCAAGCACACTGTGACCTCATTTCTCTGTTTCTAGGTACTCCTACATTTACCAATCACTAGTATTCTCCAGCTGTGTTGTGACTGAGGCAGAGTGGCACTCGTGATAATGAAAAAGACATTAAAAGAGTGTTTTCTAATCTCTGCTCTATGAAGAAATTGTTTCCATCAGTGTTGAATGAACGGGGGCTAACCTCCAGCATCATATATTAACGCTTTCAGTTTAACCCAGAGGTGCAAATATTTAGTGATGGAAAAGTAGCATTAAAATGTAACCCCAAATGAATTATTCAAATGAAATATCAACAACATCAGCGGACCAAAAGCCTCTGTTAATGATATTTTTCTGTTAGTTTATTTGTCTCTTTGCCCATGTGTCCCTCAGTCACTGGGTGTTCCCCATACTTTGGCTCAGAGCCCCGAGGGTCTGCAGCAGCAGTAGTTTCCTCTGGTTCTGTTTGCGCTGTTGGCTTGGCAACAGCTGTCGGCCTGTCTAAATGCGAAGAGGATGTTGTGTTTCTGTGTGAGTGCAGAGAAGGAGAAGGAGAATGCTTAATGTATGTAGAAGGAGGTTTCTGAGACTGTGAAGGTGGATGGGATACATTTTTATTCACATCCCCACTTATGCAACAGCGTTTCACAGCCCTGATATCAGCAGAACATTTGTTTAGTCTCAGTTATTTCTCTCAGTACAGCTGATTCATTGTATGATTAAAATGATTGTGTGGGTTCAGAAAGATTCAGATCAAACCCGAATCTTTGATCTGGACTCAACTATCAGTCCCCTCATCAATGTCATATCTTAGGAACCTTTTGAGGGAATTTCTTCAGATTTGGTCCAAATGTCCTCTTGGACTCAAGGATGAACTAATTAGTATTTATTAGCCAAAGGTCACTGAGACCAAAAAAATCACATTTTTAGGCCGCAGTTCATATGTAAATAACAGTAATTAACACAAATATCTTCCTAAATGGTCAAAGGTGAACTCCACTGTGACATCATAATGTTGTGGACATTATTCAACACTCAGGGACAGAGGGGGACATTGTGACCATATTTCCTGTGACTGGATGACTGAGGCACACAGTCACAAAGCACAAAGTCTAATTCCTCCTCCAGATTCTTCACACAGCAAAAAGTATTTTAATGTTAGCAGTGCATGAATGGGTCAGATTCTAAATTATGTTTTTAAAATATTTTCTTGAACAAAAATATTGTATTTTTTCAGGTCTCAGTTACTCTTCCTGAAAGATTTCTTTTTTCTGATTAGTCAGACCATTCTTGTTAAGATAGCTTCATCTGTATTCTCAAGTAGTTCACTTCAACTTTCATCAACATCTCAAACTGACTTTAACTGCTTTCAAACTTGTTTTGGTGGCTGGGTGGTTTCCTCTATCTCTGTCTGATGAGAGGTACATGTTTGTTTTTTTGACATGATGAGCTGATCCTCTTATCCAGGTTGATCTGAAACAGATCAGCTGTTTCACTCTTTTGTTGACCTTTTGGTCACAAGATTATCGTTCTAACCTGTCTATCATCTGATGTGCTCCACTTTATCACATGCATGATTTAATTTCAGTTCATGTATCTGTATCTGTGTACATGTTTTACAGTGTCATTGAGTTATACATCTAGCATATTTAACTGTTTGTAATGTCAGTGGATCTTCTATCCAGTTTTTGCCATTACACAGCAGCTGGTTAAGTGAACACATTGGAGCCAATCAATGTGGAAACTTCAAAAATAACTAAAACTGGTTTTAATCCAAGATTGAAAATCTCAGTTGGTTTCTTTAACTTGTGCTGCTACCAGACCAGTGGGCCATTGAGTTCCTGCAGCTGGAGAAGCTCTACCATGAACGTCTGCTCTCCAACCTGGCTGCTCTGCAGGAGAACTGGGGTACTGCATGCATCTGTCCCTCTGCACTGATCAAAGAACTACAGTTTGCTGCTATCCTGAGGTATAGAGTGTGGATAAATGTATTTTGCATGCCCCTGTACCCTACATGTGTTCCCAGAGAGCCAATGGAAAGAGAAGAACACTGAGAGCAGTCTTCCTGCTGAGACGGACCCAATCAGTCAGAAACACATCGAGACCCTGAGCCAAATCTGTAGGACACACCCCAGGTATTTCATAACACCTACACATAACCTTTGCCTCTGTGGTCTGATGAACCTGTTCTATTTTAATAAAGCACGCAAATATGTGGGAGGAAGCCTGAATTCATTGACAGCCTTTTTATCTTGTGATCTGCCTCAACTATTCTTCCTCAGGGTGTGGTTGGAGACAGACGCTCCAGACTTTCAGGCTTCTTTGGCATAAAACATATTTAGCAAAGTCAGTCTTTCATGTGAAGGGTTCTCATGCCTCTGCTCCTGTTCAGATGGCCGGAGCTCAGTCACCTCTCGGTATCTCAACTACATTCCTCTCATGCCGTTTGCATTTCCTCTCATTACCTCATTATTATCACTTCCGGCTATAAAACTTTAAGCACCCATTTTGCCATACTGTAATCAACATGTATCTTTATCTTCCATGACACACTGAGGGGCTGTAGACCAAGCCATCACATTGATAATGCATGAAGATACACTAAAAATGCAGACACACATGGGAACAATTGGGAAACATCAATATTTCTGACAGGCTGGAAAAGATTTCCGCAAGGATAGTGATTTCCTTCAGACACAAACAAATACCTCAGGTCTGGATGCCGGGAACTGCTTGTCCCTCCTATGCTGTGACTCTCCTGGTATGTGATTCTAGCCCACAGTCATTCCATGCAGGTGGATTTGACTTGGCTGGATAACAGATCCCACCGTTCAATGGAAAGCTACAAGAGTATTTTAGCTTTTTGATATGTTGAAGACCCTCTCCAATGAAAATCAAGTTTGTTTTTTTTAAATATTTTTTTGTGTGGCTTTTTTACCCTTAATTGATAGCACAGTGAGATAGACAGGAAAGGGGGAGGCAGAGAGAGGGGGAATGACATGCAGGAAAGGTCTGCCCAACGCGGGACTCGAACCAGGGACGTCTGCATTGAGGACTATAGCCTCTACATGGGGCGGCCGCTTTAACCACTGCGCCACGCACCGCCCCGAAAAACAGGTTTTGAACCGTGTTAACATCCGTATGAGCGAAACAAACACAGCCACTGTTGTTGCTGAATATATTGAACCAAGCACAGTCAGACTGAGGCAGTTATGATTCCATATGTCACAAACCTAATGAAGCAATCCTGTCAACTTGCAGGGAAAGAAGGCGGACTACAGAAACCCAGAGTCTTGTCAGTATAGACAAACAGTTTGCATCACAACAAACACTAACACTGTCAGCCATTGGGAATCACAAGTAACAAGTAACAAACTTTTTCACTTGATGTGAGAAAACCACACCAAACAAAGTATTAATCATTGCAGAGCTGTTTTTGCAGAGTTTGGAGAAGTTTTTAACTTTTAAGTATCACACCATTAACCCTGTCTGACCTCCCAGCACCTGTCTGCTTTCTCTTTCTCCTGTGGTCCCTCTGCTCCTGCTCTGTATTGACCTGTCTTCGTCTTGATCTCTCTCTGCTATCACCTAGACCGTCCATCAGTGTGCAGCAGGTAAGACAGAATGGAAAACCTGCTCTTTCCACATTGGTCATCAATCAATCTCAGACTTTTTCTAAATGATGAATTACTGTTCACTATGTTTGACTCAACAGAACACTCTGACTACAATGCTGAAAGATATCCAGACACTACAACCCTGTCATGATAAAGGTAAACATGCATTATTGTCTTCATCCTATTGCCATGTTAGCAGATCTATGAGGCTGTGCTTTGTGCTAAACGCTCACACAAAAACAGCTACACCCTGATGCTTAGCAGGTGCATCATTTACATTGTTCACTATACTACTTTGGTGTATTAGCATGGTAACATTTACCAATTAGCAGGTAAAGACAAAGTGCAGACTGCTGGGTCATCAGGGGCATTGGTTTTGCAGGTATTAGTCGTTAATTTAAATACTGAACAAAACATTTGACTCAAAGTTGATGAAACCATTTGATCTCATGTATTATTTAGCAGATTTTAATGGCTATGAAAACAAATGAGAATATAATAGAACTTGTTACTTAATTCTTCACTTAAACAGTAGAAAAGTGACACAGTACAGAGAACTTATAGTGTATGCCATGTCCTGTGTTTCTAGTCAGCAATCCAGAAACATTACAAGAGGATGGAGAGGAAGAGAAAAGCGTGGACGCAGAATCAAGGCTATCTCCACCAGACACCGGCTGTCAGGAGGAAGCTGGGGAAGAAGATGGAGAGGAAGAGGAAGAGACATATGAGGAAGGACAGGAGGTCGATGAGGAGGAGGAAGAGCAGTGTGAGGAAACACCAGAGGAGGAGGAGGTGAAGGTGGAGTGGCCAACAGGAGTAGCCCAGGCTTCAGACAAGGACCTGGCCAAACTGTCCCACAAAGAGGGGGTAGGTCTCTACTTTCTCTGCTCCTCTGCTGCGTCCTTGTCTGTTTCATCTTTATTTCTAAACTAGTTTGCGTTTTGGAAGGATGAAACAGATGATCAGTTTGGGGACTGCAGAAACATATTATACCTAGAGTACAGTAAATGTAGCGTGAACATGATTGATGAGAGCTGTTGTAATGAAAAGAGAGATGGAAGTTTTGTTCACTGCTTTGTATCCCTGTGTTTCTTGATTTTTTCCTCTTTCCTTCCTGCCTTCTTTCCTCCCTCCTCCCTTCCATCAATCAGTCTGCAGGCATCCGTCCTTTCTTCCTTCCTCTGTTTTTATGTCTTTTTACTTTCTCCCTGTAAGATTGCAGTGGTCTAAGTTCCACATCCTGGTCCAAACAGCTCTTTGTCTTTGCTGGGATCCTCCCACTGAAGATCTCTGTGTAGTGAGATCATCGCCAACTTCTCTAAGTCTAAAAACCTCCACCCATGCTCGCTGGTGTGGCCTCACACTTGGGATGTCTACTCTGCCAAATGTGCTACATTACTGAGTGAGAGGCCGGGCCAAAACATCATGTCCTGGCTCAAACGCTGAGCTGGAGGGGCCTGGTTCTTCCTCAAAGTGCAGATGAAATCAGAGCCTTTCCAAATAAGCAGAACAAGCTGAGGGCCTCATATTGATTGGATTAGAATCCTGGCTATTATGTAATCCAGTCGAGGTTCGGCTGGGTGGGGCATGGGTGGGGGTCTTTGATTGTGTCATATTTCATGAGGGGTTTTGCAGGTTTTCTAAAGGCAAGATTGCATTTGCTACTTTCTCTTCTTTAGCCACACTACAATAGTTTCAGATCCCAAACCAAGCAAATTAACAATTACACAACCCATTTTAAGAATTAAATATTTATGAACAAAGCTGAAATTAACTACTGGTGACTCCCAGTTGGCCAGGGGCGGTGAAAACTCACTATTATTTCATGACAAACGGAAGGGATAATTTACATTAAATATTAAAACTTGTGGAGTAGCTTGCATGTAGTTGTATTGATAAATGAACATGGACATGGACAATAAATCCTTTACATATCTGGAGGCTCCACTGACAGAAATGAACAGCAGCAAACAGATATGAATGAACAGAAACATGTAGAGTTCATTCAGTCCTCAGCCGACCAAGGCAGAGACCTGCTGGACACTGAGCAGCCGGCAGCAGCATCAGTTTAAAGGCTGTATAATAGATCACTTTGTTGCAAGCGCGATATGTAAAAAGGCCATACTGTGTCCTTTCACAGGCCCTGGGATGAGCTCTGAGAGCACAATACGCCATTAGAAATATTTGAAAGACATATTCTTCTGTTGCAAATGAGTCATTATTTATGATGCTTTGTGGCTTTGAATGTTTCTCTTAGCTCAGCTCTGTTTGCTGCCGTTCTTTCCAGTCGCATCTGCTGAGACTCATCGCCACCGTGCTTATAGTAATCCACATAACTAACTCATAACACCTTGTCTGGAAATGATGACTTTAGGATTAACTGATGTTTATTGTTGATCCAATTTGGATTTTCTAGCTCACTGTAAATGTGGCATCATATTAGATTACAGTGTTGGTGCACAACTTTGGACCAGTGGTTTCTAGTAAAATGTATTGTCTCTAATTTAATGACATCATTGTGTAGTTTTCTACATGAATTCATTCAATTATTTTACATTGAACCTGCCTTGGTTATCACACTTACAGTCCTACATTATCTGTGAAGGAGCACATGTCTAATTTCCTCACAACCTATTTTAAAACCACAAACACTGAATGATACTGTACTAGTGCCCCAGAATGTGGCCCAGCCAGTAAAACATGATATACTAATGTACCTCTGTACAGATCCAGTGTGGTGTTGACCCACTGACCTCACTGAATAATTGACCTATAAATTACTGCAGCAGATGCATCTGACAGCTTGAGAGATGACTCCATTTCTCTTGTCAACATATGACCATACTGTGTGTTATTGTGTCTGTGGTCGGTGTGGAGATTAGAACCAGGTCAAAAGGATTTCATTAGGTTGGAAGGTGCTTTAAGATTTACTAGCATTTTCTGGCTGGCTGACCAGTGCTGACTGCGCATCTGTTGTTGACTGTGTGTGTCAAACATCAGTCAGAAGCTCTTTTTGCAACAAATACCTAATAAATTCCTCCCTGCACCCTGGCCACTGAGCTTATCCAATGCTGCTTTCCAGCAGGAACGCTTTGCCAAAGTAGAGTCTGCTTTGCCTCCCTAAAACAGAGAGGATCATTTATGCTCCTGTGTTGTTACACCTGTGCCTCTGCAGATCTGTGTTTACTTGCCACAGCCAAGTTTCTATGGCTCAGCTCCAGTTCATCTACAAGGCTGCTGGTCTTCTGTTGACTAATACCAGAAAACATACAGGAGGTCTCACATTAATCTGCTCACAGAGCCTGCTCACTGCACACCACTGATTATGTTTTATGATGTATTTCTTGTATTATCTTCTCTGTCCCCATTGAAAACAAGATAATCTTATATAATAGTACTTTCTCTTCTTATCCGAAGGCTCTTTTTATGAGCGTTTTGTGGCATTTGGTCTTTATTTGATAGTGTGTCTGTCAGCACAGAAACATGAAACACAAAGACAGAAAGGAGGATGACACACTACAAGGCCTCTTGGCTGGAACTGAATTGAGAATATCACATGGTTGCGTTGCACCACTTAAACCTCCTAGTTTATGTTCTTCTTCTTAAAGGAGACTCCCATCCTTTTATAACTACAGTTAAAGAAGAGTATTTTATCCTATAAAAGTAGTGTTATTGCTTTTTGATCAACCCTCATTGATGTCTCTTCATTGACACTGACTTTAAGGGAATTTACCAAAGGGCACCAATATTTTATTGCCACAAGGTTTAGTGTCTTCATAATGCCTACTTAGATCCCTTGCTGTACAGATCACATATATGCTAACATGGTTTTGTCTTTTTTTTAAAGGGTTTTGGTAATTTTTAGTTTATGCCACTCAGTAGTGGGTTATACATATTAAAAGTGTATTAAAAGTACAGTAAGTGAGAATTTATGGCTGTAGGATAATGTGTAGGATTGAGTCAAAATGTTACAGTGACCATGTTTATGTAGCAACATGTCACTTAGTGCAACTGTGTAGCTCATTGATGTGTCATTAATATTTTTTGACAGTGATCTGAGCTCTCATTCATATCAGGTTGGATACCCAGACAGTATGTGTCCACCAGTAATTGTGTAGGCTCTTGATGGAACTGCTGACATTAGTATGAACACTTAACAAAGCTGTAGTATTTCTTACCGATAGATGCTGGGATCATTTTGATAGCAGTCCTCCCCTCAAATGCTGGAGAAGGATACCAAACCCCTGAAAGTTGCAGCCATCCTGTAAACAAGAGGAAAACATATTGATTTGTCTCCTTTGGCTCCTTCAGAGTTCCTCTCCTGACGGCCTGGTCTCCATCCTGAAGAGGAGGAGAGCATCACTGGATGGACTCCCTCCCCCCAGCGACATCATCACTAAACAGAGCTCAAAACGCAAAGTTCGCTTCAGTGAACCAGAAGATGGTATTGAGCAAGGTACAGTTTAATGTATTTGTTTTAAATCATTGATCCTCAACAACTCCTGTCCTGACATTTCCAGGACTAATTTTAAGTATGAAAAGTATGAAAGCACAGTGTTTTTAGATTTCTTTTGTGTCACAGATGTTCTACAAAGTGTTTCCACGCTATAAAGAAGGATATTTCATGTGTGCCATATTCCTTACTTCTCAGATGAGGTGGGTGGAGACTCCTGCCTGATCCTCCTGCTGCTGTGCCTGGTTACTGTGGTGATCAGCATAGGAGGGACCGCTCTCTACTGCACCCTGGTGGACACGTACTCCACCATCTGCACCGACTTCACTCAAAACGTCAACTTCTACGTCCTGAACGTACGGAGGTTCTTCGAAGGGCTCGGACACTTGCTGCCCCTCCGGACTTAGACGGGTCCACCTGCACCTTTAAGACAAGAGCAGTCTCAGACATTTTTTTGTAAATGAAGAGAGTGAGGATTGAACAGTTCACAAGCAAGACTGCACAGACAGAGGGCCTACAGACATTCATCGGATGCTGCCATCCAGAGTGTTTAAAACTTTGGTTTCTTCTACAGCGATGGGACTCGTGTCTCAGCAGAAGAGCTCAAAATCCTGCAGGTCAATAAGACTTGTGCATCTGATCGAAAGGATGATAATTTATCTATCAGTAAATAGGTGCTTACAGCAACAAAAAACACTAAAAATTTCTCCTCCTCCAAAGAAAACCATGTGATGATGTGTGCATGTTGTGGGATGAATGTTTAAAAAAAATTGTTTACTACTGTCTGTGTGGATGTTTAATCTTCAAACTGAACCTTACAGATAAACACACGAGAGGGCTCCTACTCTCTGCTATATTTATATTTTAACATAAGTAGTCTTATCTATGTAGTAGTGTTTCCCTCACAATTGTAGCAGTTGTATGGGTAAATCTGACTTTTGTTCCAGATGTTTTCTTGTTCTGGATTTTTTTTTTTTTGACGTATAAAGAGAGACGATGTCTTCAGCATCTTTAGCATCATTAGGATCATTAGTATGTTGTGTTTTTTGTACCAATAATGGGCCAAATGACGATGTTTTTTTTTCTTATTTCATGTTACCATTATTTACTCTTTTGACCCTTCCCTGAATGAATATACTGTGTACCTACTGTATATCAAACATATTAGATAGCACGACGACAAAGAATTATTTTATTTTTAAACACCGTGATTACAGATCAGATGAGCCTTTATGATCCTTTAACTGAAAAGGATCATTTCATAATGCGTGCTTACCTCAGTACAAGTGGTTACACTTTACATTCCTCTGATCTGAAGACAAAGAAACATTGTGCTGCATATGATAGTGCTCTAAGTCTGCACGAACGATGCTGCACATAAAGTTTCAGAGCACACTATTGGTATGATAAAAAAAAAAATTGTGTTCTAAGTGAAGACATCCTTGTTTTCAGTATGCAAAACAGCGATTTAACAGCCACACTACAAACTTATTTTATCCTATGTTTATACTTTTGGTGTTCTATGTTTTCATGATCATCTTTTGGTGTGTATCTCTAAAATTCATGCTCCAAATTTGAATTTGTAATCATAGTTTGCAATGTAGAAATAGCTACACCATGATGTTAAAAGACCAATGCAATGAGGAGATGCATTTAGATTGTGTGCATATTGGAGGTTGGTTGGTTGGTTTTATATAATTTCGCCCAAGAGCAGAGCTTTATGGACCAACAGTTGTGTTTCTGGGCTGGCTCCAGTAACACAAAAGAAAACACACACATTTTATTGGAGTAGATAAAATGAAATTTGAGCAGCATGATCCTTTATCACTTGCCTTGTATTGTTTTTTTATTTTTTATTTTTAGCCAATTTGAACCCTCTACCTGAACTTAAGACGTTTGCAAAAATGATGAATGTTACCTCTGTGCTGTCACTGTGGATATTGTTTACCTTCAAGTTTTGCATTATGCGATCCATCCTTATATGTTTCAATATTTATGTTAAGTTGTGTCCACAAGGGAATACAAAAACAAATTAACATTTGCCAGTGTGTTTTATTCTTTATTGTAGACCTGATACAAGAGTCTCTAAACCTTAAATTGTCCCATTCAATAATAATAATAATCGATTTTTAGTCAAATCTGATCGTAAAAACAGACTTCAGGGTTGGACACACACCAGCCAGTTCACTACAGTAGGCTACGTGTAATACCAGTGTTTCTCAACTAGAGGTCACTGTACACCGCAGAATGAAAAAACATTTTCTCTAGAAGGTTCACCACGTTCATTCTGCTGCAGTCACATACTGCAACACACTGCGTGGGTAGAGCCATTAAAAGTATTGTATTGATTGTATAGCAAAGTTTGCCCCAGGTGTGTGTCTTAACCTGGGATTTTCATGTTCACAGGCTTCATTTTAACCATATATTTGGCCTGCTGCCCCCTAAACTGATGCTGGACCAGTGCTGGACTAAGGTGGTTACTGTGTTGCTACATTCAATATCAAATTATTTGTTATTAAAACAAATAAGGTGTTATTACATTACAATAAATCAGTGGCGTAAACGAAAGTATCTGTAAATTAAATAAATGAGTCGACATACCGCTGGCTCTCTTGGACGCTGGAAGCCGTACTACTCATTAACGTATTAATACGGTACAGGTGTGCGTTTATTAGTTCAGGACAGTAACGTTAACGACGTCCGTTACCGACCAATCAGAGAACACAACCGGAAGTAGCGTTGCTAGGCGGCGGGACCTTGAACTGTAACGACAACAATGGCGGCCACTACCTCTGACAGACCGTTCCACGTTATCATTTTCGGTGCCACCGGATTCACTGGGCAGTTCGTCGTCGAGGAAGTCGCCCGATGTGCCGCCGAGACAGCCGCCGGGGGCAGCGCTCTGAGCTGGGCCGTGGCCGGGAGGAGCAGGCAGCGGCTGGAGGCGCTGCTGCAGCGGGCGGCGGGGAGGCTGTGTAGGTGGACTGGACTGGACTGGAGCTGACTGAGGCAGGACAGTCTGCGGTCTGCGGTCAGGACAGGACAGGACGATCAAATGTCAGGCCATGTGTCGCTGCCGCAGGACACTGTACTCAACTTGACAGACAGAACCAGCAGGCTGAGCTGTGGTTGTGGTGGTTTTATAGCTACAAGTTAAACGATTTCTAGACTTGACCCCGATGTATAAGTTGTTATTTTGCTGCATAACTGCTAGCTAGCTCTGGAAACAGACAGCTTGTCAGGTTACTGTAGCTGGACGACTCCAGTCTGACTGACCAACAAGAGCTTTTACAGTACTAAAAACATACTTATCATAGTTATCATAAGCAGCTGCAAGCAAGTATTGAGACAATATCATTTTCATATTTTATGAATATCTAATCCTACACTAGCCTAACGTTACATATAACAGGGCTCCAGACAGACTGCCCCTAAAATTTGAAACGGTGCAAGTAAATATTTCATCTACTGGCACATATGTACAACCAGTAAACGGGTCAAATCTGAAAGGGGCGACTCAAAGTATCTGGAATCTGACATTACAGGTGGCATGCCAATGTGTGTGAGAATCATGAATGAAAAAGTGTGAATTTTTGCTTTGCAAGTGGATTTACGGTGTGTGCCCCTAAATTTTCTGCTTGCGCTCCTAAAATTTTAAGTTAGAGGCCAGTGTGCTCCTAGTAAAAAAGAAAGAAAAGTGAGTCTGGAGCCCTGTATAATGGTCTGTAGTCTGTTATAAACACACTGTATAAATCAAGTTAGGGCCATTTATCTCTTATGTTCAGTAACAGTTTTTCTCTTCTGTTTTGTCAGCTATGCCTGAGGTGAGGACAGACACTGAGATCATTGTCGCTGATGTGTCCATTGAGGAGTCAATGGCCATCATGTGCCAACAAGGTGTGGTCATTCTCAACTGTGTTGGACCAGTAAGTATTTTGTCTGTGGGTGACACAAAGGAAAATTAAGACATAACATATCATATATTGTGTATTTGTGTATGAACAACACTCTTTATGCTCTCTCTGTCTATTCAGTACAGATTTTATGGTGAACCAGTAGTCAAAGCTTGCATAGAAAATGGAGCTCACTATGTAGATATCTGCGGGGAGCCACAGGTAATGTGTAATGACTAATGAGTGTCCATTTCTGTGTTTTTCATTCATAACATATTAGTATTATAGCTTGGTTGTAACTGCTCAGAAAGCAGACCAAAGATCAAACCTTACCTGCATCTCAATTTGTTTTTGTATTTGTGGACATGACAGTTCCTGGAGCGTATGCAGCTGGAGTACCACACTAAAGCCATGGACAGAGGGGTGTATGTGATTGGCAGCTGTGGCTTTGACTCCATACCAGCAGACCTGGGTATTCTCTACACACAGAGGCAGTTTAAAGGTAGGAAACACAAGGTTTGTGAAAGCCAGCCATTATGAGTGAAAAATAATTTATTAAATGTATGATTATTTTATCATTAAATCAAGGTGTACAGATACTTCAGTGCTTGCAAGATGAATTTCATACCTATTATAAATGGAATAGATAAATTAGCTTCAACTGTTTCAACAAATCATCATTTTTTACGTCAAGTAATACAAAGGCTGAGGCAGGTTTCTTCAAACTCAATAGTGCTTAACTTTAAGTGGAACTTTGTCTTTGACTGTGTGCTTTGATCTGATTTCAGGAACACTGACAGCTGTGGAGAGCTTCCTGAAAATTAGCAGTGGGCCTGAGGTACCCTGAACAACTACAGCATCTGCACTGCATGATGGGAAATCTAGCCAGATACACTCCAAAAGTGAAGCGATGGATCTTTTTGGTGTAAAAGTGAATTATATCATTGAGCTATCACTATAAAGGAACAATCAAGGATATGCCCAATCATGGATGACCTGAATATATCAGAAAACGTACATGCAGGCACAAAATTACAATTTTCTTTTAGTTTAGAAAAGACTGAATTCCTAAAACTGATTCAGATACAAGTATGAAGCACAAGGATCAATATCTTTGAGACTGAAAGGTCATCTGACGGAAGCTCCTGGGAAATTGAGATTAAACAGAGATAGATAAAATCATTAAGCATCATTAATTTGGGAGATTTTTGGGGTGATGTGTTTATAAACTTTATTTATTGTCATGTGTTTATTTCGAGGACACTGAATAGCATTGCTCCCTGCTCCATGACCTGCGACAGAATAAAAAGTGTTGTCAATCCTCACAGGGGTCGTGCGGTCACGATGCCACTTGGCAGTCTGCTGTGCATGGCTTCGCAGACAGCGGCTCTCTCCGCCAGCTGAGGAAGAAGTTTGGCCACAAGCCGCTGCCTGTCGTGGGAGCCAAAGTCAAAAAGAGGTAAGACTATAACCGAGCAATTACTGTCTGGCCAAAACATTTAGTTTGAGTAATAACGTTTTTATTGGAATGCGGGGCTTGGCAGCCGTAAATCAGGACAGGAGTAATCTGTGTTTCCTCTCCGCACTGCAGAGAGGGATTTTCCCTCTGACACTGATGCATCTTTCTCACACTTGACCTACATCTCTATAGTCTGATTATAAGGTGAATTACTCACCTTCATTTACCACATGGTGTTATTTGAGCTTATGCAGTCATCATAAAGTAATGTAATGAAAGATAATTGTACATAATGAGGGTACCACTGTTAAAATGGGTAAAAATTGATGTTTTGGAATGAAGGTCTCCATCTTGACTATTTTGTCTAGTCTCAGTGTCTCAGAACATATGCTGCATGTCAACTTTATGTTACTGTATAAAATCCGGCCCTATCGGAGCTACAGAGTTTCTGCAAGATGGCTGTAATTTGCAAACTATTACTGTCTGGCTGATTTATGTCCAGTGAGATTTTTATTGGGACGTGGGGCCTGGCAGGGACGGAGGGACAGATTTAGAGGACTATCAATGGATGAAATGAGCTGGAGCACCAGCTCATTTCACTCATCTGGAGTGTGTGTGTGTGTGTGTGTGTGTGTCCAGAGGTTTTGTGTTTTTCAGCAAGGAGATTGAGCAGTACGCCATCCCGTTTATGGGCTCTGATCCATCAGTAGTCAAGAGAACCCAGCGCTTCCTTTACGAGGAGGAACACCAGTCGCCAGTAAGTTAACAACAGTACAAAGTGGTGAGACCGTGTTTCCACTGTGTTTGTAGTTAAAGCTGCCTTGTAGAGTTTTCTTGTAAACACAGTTACGCTTGGCCACGACTGGGTGTACAATGAATTCTTCATTTAATGTTTTGCTGAGCTGTTTTTCTTTTGAATACTGTCTGGAACTGCTTCAAACAGATAGCTGCGTGCTTATCTCTTTTACATAGGCAGCAGGCAACATAAAACTCTGCTTGTTTTTATAATTTCACTGATTAATAGTCGATGGCACTGTTTTAAAGACAAGACTCACAGCTACCAAATATTGATGTAAATAATGCAGGTTGAAATATATAAAGTTAGCTCCACAAATACAATCCAATAATGAGGAGGAACATGTTTGTTTGGTCTGATGACTACACAAAATGTTTAATGGTTTAATTAAAGCATGTTCCTAACTCCTGATGGATTAAACTGACAACCTCCTCCTCTTCCTTTCAATGAAAAAGGCTCAGGTCAGTCCACACTCAGCTGTTGGTGGTCTGTTCTGACCAGCAGCTTAAGTCAGTTGCTTCCGCTTAGTTTGTGCTGCTTTTCCATGACATTTTAGCATTTAGCATTATCCTGCAACAATCAGTATCCGTGCTGTTCATCCGTAGTTTCAAAGTCTCACTCCCATTACTCTTACACATGAGAGGTTGAACTCATAGAAAGTACATCTCTTCTTCACTTCAGTAAATGCAGTGTTTCTTTCACAGCAGTATTCAGTCTGTTATGACCAGCGGCTAATCACCAATAATATTAAACCTGAGACAGATATTTTGGTGTAACCGACTCACTGTGTTGAGTCTATGACACTTCAACCACAAAATTCACCAAATTCAAACATTCATGATTTCTATTAAATTCTTTTTTTTTTCAAATGTATTTACTTAAAAGGGACAATGCACAAAAATCAACTGTGTCTGATTTAGCCTAAAAGCTCATTTTCATCAACAGTATCTGATGCTGTTAGGCACCCAAAGATAATAATCAGAATAGCACACAGTATACAATATTAATATTACTTGTGATTACCACTTGTTCATAAAAGGTTAAACAGTCTGTATCATGTCATATTTTTGTGTGAATAGCTTCACACATCAGTGTGTAATGTGCTCTTGTTGTGGTGCTGATGGTGATGTAGGTTAAGTGAGCTGTACCTATTGGTCCCACTGAGGTTAGAAACATGACTCTGAAACCTTTTAGTTCAATCAAAGTGGACATAAACGTGTCGTACACACAATATTTCAAGGTTATGAATAATTTGACAGACCCTGTATGAGCCGGTAAACAACATGCAGGAGTGTCCCTGAGGAGAAGAGCAGCTATTATCTCAGTACTATCTGTGTCCCTGAGGAACATGGTTTGCTGCGCTGTATTAAGTGACACAAAAAGGTTTAATATTAACAGCGCTGTCCTTCTCATCTCAGGTATGTGGAATGTGGAAGACAGTGCGTCCTGGCAGAGAGAGGCGAGACCCTTTTTCCCTGCTGTACCTGTAACTAGGTCAGCCGCTCCGGCAGCTGTCACTGTTTTGATCACAGCCAGAGACACAGGCCTTAATGAAACTATCTCATTATGTTGTTTAGACCGCCATCTACCAGCGGAGTGGAAATATGATGAGTCATCTGTAGTGATTCATCACTTTCTTCCCCGGTGCTCATTACTCCCTTTGACATCTCATCTCGTCTCACTCTCCCTCCCTCCCTCCGTCCTGCTTTTCTCCTTTTTTTAAATGTTTCTCTTTTTCACCTCTCCCTCCTGCTCTTTCAATCTGATTCCATATTTCTTCCCACCGTAATACTTTCTTCTTCCTCACACCATCTCCTCTCCCTCATCCCCCCAGCTTGCATCTCTTTCCTTTTATCACCTCCCTTTCATCTCTTATCCCTTCTTCCATGCTATTTCTCCCTCACTTCCCCTTCATCTCTCCTTTTCCCCCTCACCTGCAACTGTTATCTGCGACCCCTTATCTTTCCCCTGCCTGTCACTGTTAATTTCCCTTTTGTACAACATACACTTTCTCCGTTCTCTGTCCACAGGTCCAGTACAGTGCCTTTGTCGGGGTCGGTGGGGTCTTCTCCATAGTCAAGCTCTTCTGTGGCGGCCTACTTTTCTGGTTCATGGTCAAATTCAGCCTGGGCAGGAAGCTCCTCACTACGGTACCTCCATCGTTCTTCAAACAGCAGTTTATTGTTGCTGTGTTAGTCCCTTGGTTGTGGACTTAGAAGCTTAAAGACACTGACATTAACTGGTTATTCCAAGCATTTAAGTAGGGAATGAATGTCACAGTTGTATGTGGTTGTCGAGCTGAAAGGCTTACTCAGAGCTACTCATCTTATATACAGCAGCAGAGTGTCACACTATGATGCTTGCAAGTAGAGAAGTGTTACAGAAAACAAGGATCATACAGTTTAATGCTTTTGTTCTAATCCAAGACAAGGTGTTAAAGAGTCTGTATTGGATATCGTTTGTAGTGTTGAAACTGAACTCTTTGCTTCTTTCTCTTTCCCCAAAGTTCCCATCATTCTTCTCCTTTGGCTTGTTCAGTAAGGCAGGTCCAACCGTGAAGCAGGTAAGAGTTTATTTTTCTGCTAATTTCTTCATCATTTCCATGGTGTTTTACTGTTCTTGCATTTAGGAGCTTCAACATCAAATGAATGCAAAAAAAACATAGATGGTGAGGGTGATTAAGTAGTTTTATTGATATTATGTTTGTGGTAAAAAAAAACAACAACAACAATAATATATGGATTGATTCTTATTTAAAAGATGGTATATTCTATTCTTTTTAGTAACCACCACTAGCATGTATTGTATATGAATGTTTTATTGCACAGCATGTTGTTTGATTCTCATTGATCGCTCCGTCGCTCACCGGTCTCCCCTCCTCTCAGATTGAAGACACCTGTTTCAGCATGACGTTCTTCGGGGAGGGGTACTCAGAGGGCACTGACCCCTCACAGGGCCGACCCGACGCTAAGATCTGCACTCAGGTCATTGGAGCGGGTAAGAACGCCATGACAGAGCTCAGTTGCTATGGTTATCGGCCTCCATACTGTAGAGTATCGGCGCTATACAATGTCTGTTATTTTGTAAAACTGCTGGGCATTATAGGATAAGAGTCTTAAAGGGACAACGAGGAGTTTTGGAAAAGTGAAGCGTTTTCACGCTACATTTATGAGCCTCCGTGCGCACCGTGAAATTCTTTGACCGGCGCAAGACAGACTCATGTTTTCATTCATCAAGAATTAAAGTCAGAGGTTTGAAGACGATCACATACCGTCGTAGTTCCCACCATAAACGGCGATTCGGCGGCGTTATTCTCATGACTCGCCACAAAACCGAAAGTAAGGAAATGCTGGTCGGCTCGACCAGCATTTCCACCACCACTAGTAATAACAAAATAACGATGGAGACAAAACGATATATTTATCGAAAATGGGCCCATTAACAAGTGTGGGTAACGGAGATTTCATGGCGATGTGGTATTGTTTACCTGACCCACGTTTTACCGTCTTTCTCTGGACTTCTGTGACTAAAATGACATCTGGTTTGTTACCGACGGCCGTCCGCCCGACTGCAGGTGAATGCAGCATCAGTGTAACGCTCCATTCCTCCTCACTGCGTTACCGCGGTGACTTTTCACAGATGCCACCTCCACCTGAGCCGACAGCTCCGGTGTCTCCGCTGAGTTTCCGTGGTTTCCTACCGTCACGCTGCCACTGAACGTAAAAACATGGAGACACCACATGGCAGCAGCACCGAGCTTACCCGCTCCATGGAGATATGAATGATATGAACGGCTCATTCAGAGCTGAAAGGAACACTTCACTTTGTTGATGGGGGGGATTACTGGTTAATGAAAAACAGACTTTTGAACCAAATAATCGATTTTCGTGAATAGATAACAGGAGAAGTTACACAGTGTCCCTTTAATGCACAATTTATTCCTACAGGGCTAAATGGTGCATTTATGGGGACTATTTTCAGCTGTGGATTGCTTGTGCTTTGTGTTGTTTTTGAACATTTAGAGAGTTTTTTTTTATTTAGTTTTTACAATAGTTTTCTCCCTGTTTGTTGTTGACAGAGCCTGGTTATGTAGCCACAGTATCTGCTATGGTACAAGCAGCTGTAACCGTGCTGAATGAGCTGCACTCTCTTCCCAGGAGGTCAGTAGTATCTCTCTTCTTGTTGTTGTTGTTACACTTACCCCATCTGTCATAAATGGGAAGATTTGTCATTTTGTCTTTCCTATATCTGTCTCCCTCTTTGATCTAACTGTCATCCCACTCTGGTTCTACATCTCCCTCCCTCTCTGGTCTGTCTTGTTATTGCCAGGGGAGGTGTGTACACTCCGGGAGCTGCCTTCTATAAAACCAGCCTCATCGACCGCCTGCAGAACCACAGCATCAAGTTCTCTGTCAGGAACTAACAGCGGCCCTTTCAGGGTGACCACCAAAGCTCACACCACCTTCCAGTTAGGTTGATATCAGTATAAACATAATGCACTCTTTCATCCAGGCAACACCATGACTTCTTTACAGAGATTGCCACTGTAGAAAGCCTGAACCTGCGTCTGTTGTCTGTCAGTTGAGCAGCTCCCCTGTGAGAGCTGTGATTCATCACATGGTTCAGAGAGTTGTGGCTGCAGCGAACAGATCCACAGGGGCAGGGAGAGGTGTGTTGTGTTGCTCAAGGACACTGGAGAAAATGAACACACACACACACACACTCTACCACCCACCAAGGCCATGGCTGTGCCTCTGTTGAGCTCCTTTGTTTTCCCTCTTTGCAAAGAAGCACCTGTTGTTTTCTAGTTTCAGCATTAGAAACTTCCCTCAGCAGCTCGAGGACTGAGAACACTCATTTTAATCTTGACCTTTTGTCAACACTCAGGTGGTTCACAGATACAGAAATTAACAATGCCTTTCGGAAAGGAAGAAAAAACTTTTTTTTAAATCAAACTTTACAAAGATGCACATTTGTACTTTAAATGAAAAACACTAAACCTGAGATTTAACACAATCTATGGCAAAAACTAGAAAATATTGTTTAGAGTCATATTTTACTGTGTATTTATACTGTAGTCATGAATCAGATTTGTACTGCGGTGGAGTAATGTGCTGATTTTAATTTGTGGCACATATGTGATTGTTGTATGATCCCTGTCAACACTCGTGTTTGTTGTGCACGTGTGAAACGATGTGTGTTCTCGTGACTCACGTTATTTCAGATTAAAGCACAGCATTGCTACCTGACACTCTGTCATCTCAGTTGTGTGTGTATATACACTCGTGTACAGATACAGACTCAAACACCAGACTGTGGTCTCTTTCGTCTTCAGTGCTGAGGTGGTCACGTTTAGCTGTGGTTAGGTTTGTGGTTTTACATTAACTACTTCCACAGAAAAGCCAGTGGTTGCTAGGAGACCATTGTATTGTCAGAACAGATATCATAGGTAAATCACATAATACACAATAAAACAGTGGCAAGAGAACACAAATACTCTGAATGACCTGGTTTTCTGCTTTAACTGTGATCTGATCTTCATCCAAATCACAAACAGTTGAAAGTGATGTTTCATGTTTAATCTTAATGGTGACGTCCTGCCATGATTACCTCAAGCCTTTAGTTGTCACTCAGGAGTTAGCTTACTGTACCTAAGAAGAACCACAGAATTAAGTCATCCCATTCATAGCCCCCTTTCTATCTTAATGCATGTATTTACATTCTCTGTTCAAGGCAAGGCAATTTTATTTGTATAGCCCGTTTTTACAAACAGTTTGTCTCAAAGGGCTTTACATGGCATCATAACAACATCCTCTGTCCTTAGACCCTCACATCCACTGAGGAAAAACTCCATGGAAAACCCTTTTAACAGGGAAAAATTGGAGAAACCTCAGGGTGAGCAACAGAGGAGGGATCCCTCACCCAGGACGGACAGACGTGACATAGATGTTGTTACAGACAAGAAAACAGTTTATAACAGAGAATGTGGTTAGCATGGTGTTCAGTCCTTGATTTGGTTTGTTTTCCAAAAGCATCCTGTGAAACCAGTGGTCCTACAGTGTCTCACTGGCTCTGGAGGACACAACTTGCAAAAATAAATCACATATTGACATTTAAACTTCAACATAAAGCCACATTTACAAGAAAGTGGAGTGAGTTTAAGCTGCCCTGGGAACACATTTAGTCAAAACATGAACATGGTTGTGTCAGGTGATGTGCAGGGAACAGACAACGTCAGACAGAGTCCTCAGATCTCCTCCATCATGTTGTCTGGTGAGCCAGCCAGGCTGCAGTCCTCCCTCCTCCACCACCAGGGGCCACTGTTTGCTCTGCTCTTCATTCATGACAAATATTTACACGAAACACAGCCCGACACGACAGCAGAGGTCATTTGGTGCCTTTGAGGAGATGGAGACGGTGCGTGGAGTGTGTGGTGCAGCGGTGGAGCAGGAGGAAGGAGGTCACGGTCACAGGAAGGACACGCAGCAGACGGAGGACGTCAAGGTGAAGGAGGACTACTGTCCCTCCTGGCTGGGAGTCATTGTGAGTCCTCCTCTCTGTCTCATGTGCCTCCCTCCCCCCAGCTGTCACCACTGCTCTCACAAAACACAAACACACACACACACAAAACTGCTTGCAGCTCTGTGTGTGCACTGAAAACACAGTCTGCTGACGCAAAATGTCAGTGGGATAGTTTGTATGTTAAATAGCTCCTAAGTACAGTGTGATGAGAAGCAGTTGGAGGCTTTTTATTTATTTCTGCCCTGTGTGAATGTACAAGAATGAGAGGGGGGGGGGGGGGTTGCAGTGGTGTCCCATTGCATAACAGCGAGCGGCCCCACCCCTCTCGCTCACCCATGCACATCTCCAGTCCGCCATTGTGGCTGTGCAGATATTCATGTCATGTCCCTCACCTCAGACTCTCCACTCTCTCTCTCTCCTCTTCTTCCTCCTCCTCCTCCTCCTCCTCCTCCTCCTCCTCCTCCTCCTCCTCCTCCTCCTCCTCCTCCTCCTCCTCTTCAGATCTGTCTGTCAGACCAATCTGCTGCTCCTCACTAACTCTCATTAGTTTTATTGACACTGTTTAATTAAGAAGAGCATGTGGTGTCAGCTTTACAGTAAAAGTAGAATGAAGTCAGAACATCAAACAGCAGACGTCTTTACCCACCACACCTGTATGAATGTACAGAATAGATAGACAATAGACACGTCCATCCAAATAATTATGTAATATTAATGTGCTGCTGTTTTGATTTCTTTAAAAGATGGAAACTCATGACGCTGTTTTATGATGCAGCAAATATTGCAGTTATAAATAACAGGGAATATTAAAACAGATATGAAAAGAAAATACAAAAGAGATGAGACACACATACAAACATACAACGCTGCTTGCGAACTGATGTTCCAGTGAAATATTTCCCTCATCTATTAGTTTACTGTTTACTTTATGAGCCATTAAGCGCCTGATATATAGATAAGGCACTGCCTCCATCTGATACTGTTGAAACCATATAAAACATCTGCTCTGTACAATTAGGCAAAAAGGTTTTTTCTGTGCGATCCTAATCTTTATCAATATGGAAACAAAGGAGGAACAAATCTTCAGATCTTCAGTTATTATTTACTCAGAATGTAAAAGTCACTACACATTGCACAGTCTTACAGCAACTACATAACTGTTCAACTGACAGAAGAAAACACAGAAAATAGAGTTGAAGACGTGAATTAAAGCAGAGACATGGAGCAGCAGTGTGAGATGTGTCAGATGTTGAAGCTGGGTTAAAGTCGTGTGTTGTTCTGCTGCTTCCCCTCAGGCTTTACACACTCTGACATGTTTTCCTGCTTCTGCTACAGTGTCAGTAAATATTGAATTTTGTTTTGGTCTGAGAGTCTGAGACTGTGTCGCACTCGCACTCATCCTGCGTGGGTTTTTTTTTTTCTTCTTTTTTGTCTTTTCTCAGTCTGTGTCAGAGCAGCAGGATGCGCTGCCCTCACTCCTCGTGTTCATACAGAAACTGTCTGTTTCCCTCTGAATCTTCTGCTTTCTGCTCTGCTCTCTCTCCCACTTTGTCTCACTTTGTCTCTGTCTGGCCTCGTCTCCTCTCTCACTCCACTGGGATGATGTGACAAATATACACTCCGAGATCCATGATCCAACTGTTTACATTCACACCGAGCCTTTACTACTCATAATTGTAATGATCTAATCCTAACTGCCCATAAAGCAGAATGATGCTACGAGCTGCAGTGTAAATAAAGTGATGCTGATGCTGCATGTTAGATCATTACAATGAAATCAGCCAGATTACCATAACAACAGTATAAATTTGTAATTTATACTGTCCCCTGCATGTGTTTCTCATGTGGTGGTTGTGTTATATGTATTGGAGAGCAAACCAAGACAAATTCCTTGTCACTGGTTGACATGGCAATACATTTTCTCTCTCTCTCTGACTCTCAAATAAACAGTATTTTCCTCGTTGTTTTCCCAGTGTCTTTGTAACTTACATGCATGTGTTGTAAACCTGCAGCAGGCAGCTGATGTGGTTCTGCACTCAGTTTGTCTCACATGTCAGTGCCTTCGTCTTGTTGGCTGACTGTGGAGAGTGTACACCTTATCTTGTTTAATTAACATCATTAGTTTGCTAAGAACCGTCCATCATAGATTTGAACATGCAGTCTTTCTGGCTCGTGTAACTGCAGCTGAAGTAACTTCTCTGTGTTTTCTAACCCATGATGCACTTTGTTAGATCTCACACTTTCCTGAACCTGTTGTCTGACGCAGGTGAGCAGCAGTGGCTTTTATTCAATATCACAATTGTAATTGTAATTGATACTAATGTATGCACAAGGTATTACGTAAGAGGTGCAGCCTTCTTTAAACTTTGCTCAAAACTTTGTTTCAAAGATGTAGAAGAGGCAGGATCAGTGAACATTTTTAGACGACAGCTGAAATTCTATTTATTCAACTTGGATTTTAATTAATTCTCTCCAATTTTGCTTTTCATACTGGTGTCTGTTTTTATTTTCATTTACATACTTTATCATCCACTGTCTATTTTCATTGTCCCTCTTTTCATCCTTACTTTATTTTTGATTGTGAAGGACTTTGACCTACATTTGTTTTATGACAAGTGGTCTATAAATAAAGTGTATTATTATGGTTATGTTATGCAGCTTTCAGACTAAAGATGTGCATCTCAGAGTAACATGATAGCCTATACACTGTAGTTACATACATTTTTTCCATCTATCAGGCTCACAGCAGAGCTTCCCATCAGGTTTAAAATGGCGTATTAGATTAAACACTGTTATATTGTTGTGACACACTGTGGGGAGCTGCTGCATCTCAAAGAAAATAACAATAACCCCCTTTATCACAAAGTGAAGCACTCGGCCCTCTTCAGCTCCACAACAGGCTTTGTGCAGTGTCTTATTAATGTGTGTGTTTGAAATGTGTCTGTGACAAATCATTTGATTTGAGAATTTGCCCATGCATGAGATGACGAACGTTTCTGTAGCCCTTCTGTTGATTTGTGTGTGTGTGTGTGTGTGTGTGTGTGTGTGTGTGTGTGTGTGTGTGTGTGTGTGTGTGTGTGTGTGTGTGTGTGTGTGTGTGTGTGTGTGTGTGTGTGTGTGTGTGTGTGTGTGTGTGTGTGTGTGTGAGATGAAGTGTTGCTTCTGCAGCATTTATTTGCTGACTCTGACAAAACTGTATCCCAGACAGTGTCAGCGGCTGAGAGGCTGCAGAGCAGACGCCACTCGGCTGAGTTGGGAATAGAGATTGAGGAGGGACAAGTGGAGAAGACACACTGATAAAAACGAAGTGATGGTGCTGGAGACGACACTGAGAGGAGGGAGAGGCTGAGAGTCTGAGGGAATCTATCTATCTATCTATCTATCTATCTATCTATCTATCTATCTATCTATCTATCTATCTATCTATCTATCTATCTATCTATCTATCTATCTATCTATCTATCTATCTATCTATCTATCTATCCATCCATCCATCCATCCATCCATCCATCCATCCATCCATCCATCCATCCATCCATCCATCCATCCATCCATCCATCCATCCATCTATCTATCCATCTATCTATCTATCTATCTATCTATCTATCTATCTATCTATCTATCTATCTATCTATCTATCTATCTATCTATCTATCTATATTATGACATGTACTGTATGTACTGTACATATAAAATAAGACATGGAAATTGGAACAACTTCATATACATATCTAACCAATAAATATGTATAAGTGATTTTACATTTCCATTACAAACCATATTACAGTTTTTCTCTATTGGTTTGGCTCAATTCTTGAAACAGAAATTACATTCTCAAAATAACATGGACAAGTCTCCAAACCACCTTGCAAATATTCACAACAGAATGGCATTTCTCATTGATTTCATCAAATTGCAAATGTCTTAGTACATGTCTCAAGTGTCTTAGTGCATCTTTGCAAATGGTTATGTACAAGTACCCTAGAGTTAGCACAATGAGCATACATTTAGCACATTTTCCAAATGAATAGATCTTGCTGATCTAAGCTGATTAGTTGATTCTCAGTCTAATGGTTGCTCTCTCCAAAACATGTCAGCATGATTTCACTGTGTAAATCATCATATGCACAATAGTCTGTTCAACTGTTAAAATTAGTCAACATACTGTAGGCTAATACCATGAAAACCATATGAATTTCTTGCAGCATTTCATAAATTCATGACAGTAATTGACAGTCAGGTGAAATTAGAACTTGACTAACGAAGGAGGAGTTCCTACATGTCAGGTGACCAATCAATCAGCTGTTTAGCTACCTGACTGGTGCTGTCTATGATTGTGAATGCTGCCAAACGCGTATATATAGAGCTTGGCTAGGGCCTGTACCTTTTGCTGTATAAACATGGAGGTACCTGGCCAAGAAAATTATCATGAGCAACTCCCTGCTCAAGGAAGAGGAAGAGGAGGAAGAGTGCGGATGCGTGGTGGAATAGGCGGAAGAGGCCGAGGAGCAAGAAGACACAGAGTTGTGCCTGATGAAATTCGGGCCACAATTATAGACCACGTCATCAATCATGGCCTCACAATGGCAGGTCGCAGAGTGAATGGTTACAATTTCCTTGGCAATATGAGTGCAGTGTGTGTGATGTCAAACTTTGGAGGCTGCTCTTACTGTAAAGTCCTTTTCTTAGGTTTTATACGTCTCTGCCATAGTGACAAAACATCTAAGCATTTTGACTTGCAGTGCTCACAGAATGCCACAGGGATGATGCATTTTGGGGGCACTGACTACTTACATGAGAAAGAAGTTTGGTTTTGACACATAAGTAAACTGTTTTGAGAGACATATGGTTCTGCAGCTCATCCATGGTGTTATGCTGAACCATCCAGTTTATTTTTGGTAAAAGCACTAAGTGAATGCAAATGAGCCAAAAGCAATTGAGAAAGATCTTTGCCATTTTGATGGTACTGACACTTTACATGGTAAAGGAATCTAGTTTTGAAGCATGTGTGAACAGTTTTGGGAGAGATATGCGCTTTTGCTAGTGAGCTGTAATGTTGTGCAGAACTGTAAGACTGTTTGGCCAAATGGTCTTATAGTTTTAAGAATGTAATTTCTGTTTCAAGAAATGAGCCAAACCAACAGAGAAAAACTGTAATATGAGCTGATAAACAGTCAGGTCCAAATGTCTGAGACCACTCACCTAGAGTGAGAAGATTTGTTTAGATCATTTCTATGTATGTTGGTTTAAGAAACATACAAATGAAATATACTACAGGTTAAATATGGATGCAACTTGTTACCATACATCTACTATGGGTATTTAATACATAATTTTGCATGTTCACATGGTACAGTAATATATATCCACATAGGCGACATACATGGTAATTCCACTCTTGGTATAAAAACACATATGTCATATATTACATTTAATCTTTCATTAGCATACAGTAGCTACAGATGCTTAACCAGCAGCTAAACACCCTGACAGTTGGCCAGCAGTTGGAGAAGCTGAGCCACAGGGAGAGGGAGGTGCTTGGAAACTTGATTCTAAATGATTCTAACCTTAGCTGTTTGCTGACATGAGTTTTGGGGAGATAAAGTGTGCTGTGCTCATTAGTGTCTGTATGAATATGCTGACAGAGCAGGAGTGTTTCTGTGATCTCCCTTTTCTCTCTGTCTCCCCCCTTCACTTTGAGAGACAGACTAGCACAGGTGTTAATGGCTGCATAATACCTTCAATTATATATAAATATATATATTTAATGCATAAAATCCTACAAAAAAGAATCCTTCCTCTTCTTATTTTCGTACGCAACATAAGGAAATCTATACTGTTTGAAAGTGAGGACCTTTCATTCTGCAGCTCTGTGATGAAACTGTGCTTCCCCACAGCAAGTGAAGACTGATGCTCTGTGTTGAACCTCTCAGTCTAGAGTGCTGCATCAACCTGCATCAACCTGTATCCGTGCCCATGTGTCAGCACTTTGAGACTGGGCTCTGGTCTCATCTCACCTGTGTCTCTCAGGCCTTAGGAGGCTGACGGATTCATGAAAACAGCAAACTAACTAATGAAACAAAGGCAATATGATATGATGAGGCAGAATGTATTACAGCCGCTCCAGAGACCAGAACAGTCCATAATGTTCCAGTACTATCCTCTGGTCTCCTTCAAGGGTATTTTTGTTATCCTGCTGAATAATGGATGAACTACAGACAGAGAGAGAGAGAGAGAGATAGTCCTTTGGCGATTGAGCCGTATTGCAGCACTTGTTTTTTTACTTTCTTTGCTCCGGAGTTTTCTTAAGTCTCGGCCTCCTCTGAGCCAAAACTCTCCTGTTTGATCTGAAACAAAAGGAAGTGGCCCCAAAAAGGAAGGTTTTTATACTGGAGCTGTGGTAATTAGGATTTCTGCATAAAACTGTCTCAACAATTCTTAATGTTTGAATGGGCTCCTGGCAGATGATACCACCATTACCTGGTGTTTTTCCCTCTGAAATACTATAGTTTAATTTTAAACAGCAAAAATATAAGCAAAGACCATAATTCTTCCAATTCCTGCATCAGGTCACAGGCACAGAAATGACTTTTGTGTAGTGGCAGTCTCATTGGCCAGTAGAGGCAGGGTTAACACCAGTGTGTTTACTGAAAATGATAAGATGAGAGAAAATGTATCAGCAAAATTAAAAAGTACTTGACTGATTTCACATGCAGAATTTGAGCGAGCTGAGCAGCTGTAATTTATTATGTATTGTTTTTCAATAACTCTGTGATCAACCCAACGGTGTCTAAAGTAAATGATGATACCAAGAATCATTGGCTATCACAGATAATCCTCACAGGTTTGGGGTTTAGGTTTCTGTTTCTGTACAGTATGACCTCTGACCCCTCAACAGCCAGGCTTGAGGTGGTGCAGTTACAGTGTCAAAACAACAGTAAGGAACTGTTGCATTCTGGGTGAATATGGACCTACGCAGTGTTTTGATGGAGGATATATTATGAATGATCCATCCACTGTTGACTGCTTATCCGTACTGTGTCACAGGCCAGAGCCAAACCTAAGTGACATAGGGCGAGGGTGTTGTTCGTGGACAGATCAACCTCACATACTCACATTTACACCTCCTGTCAACCTAGTGTGCATGTCTGTGGACTGGAGGCTGGAGACCGTAGAGGGAAGCCATACAGGCACATGCACACTAATGCCTCTCATACATTATGATCCTGATCATAAAACTTCTCATACATATTGTATATATCATACACTGCACTGATCTGTGTTAAAGGGATAGTTCACCCAAAATTCAAATTTCACTCATTATCTACTCACCCTCATGTCGACTAAGAGCTGTGAGAATTTTCAGAGTCCTCCGTGCCTTCTCTGAGTTACGGGGGGGTCTGCGTAGCAGTATTTGTCCATATAATGGTTGTCAAGGGTTAGGGGGGGGGGGGGGCGTCCGTGCAGCAGTATATATCATGGTTGTCAATGGATACCAACTTTCTTCGTCAAAAAAGACACACCAAAAAACATCCAAATACCTCCATAGTGCTCATCTGTAATGTCCCTCTTGTATTGAAGCCCCAACATGAGAAATTGTTCTGAAAAAAATGAAATAAGTCTATATTTTAAGCTTGTTTGTAGCGGAAGCTCCCAGTGTCTCGGTTCACTGCTCTTCCTGTGTCAGTGCAAATCTCGCGGAACAATTTCTCATGTTGGGGCTTCAATACAAGAGGGATATTACAGACAAGCAGTGTGGAGATATTTGGATGTTTTTTGGTGTATCTTTTTGGATGAAGAAAGTTCGTATCCATTGACAACCATTATATGGACAAATACTGCTACGCGGAGCCCCCCGTAACTCAGAGAAGGAACGGAGGACTCTGAAAATTCTCCCAGCCCTTAGTCAACATGAGGGTGAGTAGATGAGCGAAATTTGAATTTTGGGTGAACTATCCCTTTAATGTGAATCTCAGTGTTGGCTCATATATTATTTGATCCTCTGGAACATGTCAGCTGTGCAGGCAGATACAAGCTATACCTTCACATCTTTGAATACGCTCTCTTCCCCTGCACTTCCACACCCTGCTCTCAGACTGTGGTACTCTGTCTGTACTCTGTCACTTTTATCCTGAAGTAAGACCTGAGTACTGCAAATCCACTATAGCTCATCAAAGCCTCATTCACTGAGTCCTCAACTAATCAATCTGAATGACTCACCTAAATGCAACTAATTACACCAAGTGGGTGAAATCATTTTGTAACTTCCTTAATGAAGCAGCACTTTCAAAACACCGTTGTTAAAAGAGAAATGACTTGTTAATGTTAATTTGTTTCACTGGATTTGAACACAACGTAATGAATGAATGAATAAACAGAAAAATGTGCATTTTGTGTGCAGACACAGTAGGCTAGTCAGTGATCCCCTACATGTGCAAATGTCCATATTTATAGTTGTCTGTGGGTGAAAATGTCTTATTCTGTAGATATAGCAGGGAAGGTGAGAAGGTGCTGAGGTTTTATGCTGCTGCAGTATGTTCAGAGAAACTATATTTACCTCCAGCTGTGAGCAGATGGTATGTGGTTACCTTTATTCATTCGTCCATTCTTCAGTCTCCTGTCCATCTGTGTTTCATTTTTGTGACCAACATGCCTTAAAATATAGGCTCATACACTGGCAATGAATCTCTCTATCCCAACAGAGATTGATTTTGTTGAACATACAGACTTTTACTTTAGTAGAATACCGACAAACACTTTAATAATTGTTTCTCCTGAGGTCCTTCAGTGGTTTGGATATAGGCATAGGCCTACTCATGTCATGATGGAAGTAGAACTGAGGTCACAGTGATATAGTCCAAAAAAAACTCCCTCTTCTGTATTTGATGTAGTGAAACGTGTTTATTTGTTCTCTTGTCAGAAGTTCGATGAGATGATTGATGTCACCCTCACAAATGTAGCTACAGTAAAATGTGAGGCTTTAGCAAGCAGCCTTTAGCTTAGCTGGCTAGACTGCAAATTCATCTTCACCTTTCTACTCTCTGGTTTTTATTGAACACATTCAACAAACTTTGAATATTTCTTTATGTTTCTTTTTATAACTCGGAGGTGGTCAGTGAACTTTGTTTCCTTTGCACTGTGGTTAGGTTAGCTGGCTGCTAGCATAGCTACATGCAGCACAAGCGAGTGTTGATCCTCTCATCTGATTCTTGTCTGGAAAACAAATGAGTGTATTTCTTTAACAAAGATATAGTCTGTTTCAATCCAGTGAACATCAAAATAGTCCAGAAGTTAAAAGAAATGTTGAAAAATGCCCCAAATCAGAAATAAGAGAAGTCGGAGTAGATCAGCAAAGAAGGAAGAACAGTAATATCTTTAAAAATATATATATTCCTGATAAATTATTTAAAACAACTATATAAGGGAAATATATACTTAATATAGCCTTATATATCATTAATGGTCTTTTTTCAGTCAAAAGAATAAAATATGAACCATGCAATGAAACAAACTTTGTTGCTTCTTAAAGGCCCCAGCAAACCTCCTTTTTCAATCAGTCATGAGTGGTGGGGTTAACTTAGTGTTATAGCTACTGTAGTTTGAGAGATGTCTGTATTTTTCTCGATTAACTTTTTTTTTCTTTCTTCAGGGCCTTTAAGCATCATCTATAACTCACAGTAGAGCTTTAAACCGGCCTAATATTTATTGACTGGATTTCAGGGGATGAGGATGATGAATCACGGTCATTACTTCCTCGTAAATCCGTACTCTAGCTGCACACGGCCTGTATGAATTTTAAATCTATCCTCTATCTTGGTGACTGTCAGTGTATTAATCATGATTTAAGTCACATTCCTGTACTTTGGGTGGACTGTCTGCCACGTCTGTGATAATGTATAAATAAATGCCTAGATTGAGTGGTATAGTCCCTTTACAGAAAGAGAGAAAAGCCTCTCGACTGACAGGAGCAATAAAGACAGACACTGGTGTGACTAGGGTTTATTACTTTTAATCAATTCAGCTAGCTACAAAATGTCCACCACTTCACACACTGACAGGATACAGAGAGGGAGTCTTTAATATTACATGCGTTGAGGACATCAATCTCACAGTTTAACCTATTGTGTCATTCAGGTTTAGGTATTTAATCACCTTACTCTAACTACTCAACATTTTGGCGATTTGGTGTGCATAGCTCTAAAGTACAGAAGCAACAAAAAAACCCTTTTGTATGTATTTTTTTGTTTCAGAGTATAGTTATCATTGTTATTCAATATCATTATTATTTTTACCCATAACAAACCACACGGGGAGAATAAACTTACAGGTACAGTCTTCTTATAAAAGTAAGGTCTCTCAGAAATATGCGTCTTTGCTTTACATTGCAAACGTTTATTTTTTTTTCAGAGCATCCAAAACCTATGATACAGTACACAACCAGTCCTCCTCTTTCAGCACATTATCAACATCTTCATCACTGAACTGCATAATCATTTAGAAAACAGGTCATTTTTTGCAATACAACCCCAAGTCCTCGTATTTTTTTTTCATCTTTTTCTCACTTTTTTGATCCCTTTTGCATTATTGTACAACGAGATGGTCACAGTTGGTAAATATATCGAGACAGAAAGAGTGGCACTATTGCAAACTTGCAGGAGTATGGAACGATCAACTGTGTCCTAATACTGAGCATGCGTTTTGTCAATTTGCTACTGCCATGTTTTTTATATATATTTTTCAGACAAGTTTTATTTATAAGACTAAAATCTACCATTTGTCATGCAGAGAACGCACAATTCACATCACTTGGAATGCAATGTCTAATACAGCTACAGAGAGTCTAGTTGCACATTGTCTAAACAGTAACTCAGTATGAACAGTATGATTGCGATGAAGGAAAATGTACCAACGACTGCCTTTTGATTGTAAGTGCTCTTTGCTATCTCCACTCATCTGCACCATCGCTCAGTAAATCCTCACTCAAGTTTCTCCACCAGTCTTCTGCCTGTTTATCGTGACAACACCAAAATAAGGAGCATGACAGTAGCCTAAATGGAATGACACAGTTTTACTAGGACGATACTGAGATACTGAAAAGGAAAAGGAATAAAAACAAACAGCTTGTATAGCATTCCTATTATATACTTGTCATCCAGAGCAGTGTACTTTTATATATATATATATTATATATGATATATTATAATATATGATATATATATATATATTCTGATAAAGAGAATAAAAACTTCACAGGTGAGCTAGAGAGCCATCAAGTCAGCACTATATACAACCTTTGGAAAGAATGATATACGGAGTATAAGAAATCATCTTTTTACGAGGACAATCATCTTGAAAAAGCTGGACAGACAACACACAGAACAACATTTACAATGGGGAGGGGAGGTGATATGTGCATGTGTGCAAACCTAGAAGGTCAATACCATGATGAAAGCATGTCAGCGCCTGTCGATGTGTGGCGCGGGACGTCGGGATGATCGCGCTCCGGGCGAGGAGCTTAGCCACTGCCCAGCATCTTTGTGGCGCGCTGGTTGGCCTCGTCAATCCTGGTCTTGTTGGAGTCGGCCTGGGAGGAGGAGGAGGAGGAGGAGGAGGAGAGAGGAGGAGGAAGTCAGCCTCATGAACTGACTCTTAAATATCCAAATAATATCAGATGTAGTTTTCAGTGTCTTGTCAGAATCTTGACGTGGAAGAGCGGTAGGGCTTAGTATTTGTGTTTGCTGTAGTCCAACTATGGACATGATTAGCAATAACCTTTCCAAAAATGTGTGTAAAATGTGTATAAATACATATGCTACAGATATGTGACATAGAATAACTGTGTTGTGGCTGCAGTTTGGTTCCCACTATGGATTATTGATGAACCAATGCAATAAAAAATTCTGCAGTTCAATGATAATATGTGTGTATCCTCTCTTATTTAATGTTCTTAAATAATGATCTTACTGCTTACTGTTATCATCATAGAAACACATTTGAGATAAGAAATGTCTGTTTTATGTTATGTTTTATTTGTTAGGATCCCCATTAGCTGCGCTCTAGAACGCTGCTAGTCTTCCTGATTGCAGTAATTATTTACATTTCCAAATAGAAATGTATTTTTGAAAAGAGGGTTGGTGAATCCTGACCTCGGTTTCCTTCGCTTTGTTTAAATAATATTTGTGTTATTGTCATGCAAATGTCATGCAGACTTATGCTGCTGATCTTCCTTAACAGGGAATATGACAAAAGGATGATGTTTTAATTCTCCTATCCCACTGCTCTCTGTATGACTATGAAGGGGAACAGTAAAAATATCACATTTTGCTAAATGGAATAAAAGAATCTCTAGTTTTCAATGGAGTGTTGGAGGATCTACATAATGATTTTGAAATCTGTCCTCGCTGCCACAAAAGGGTTTGTGACTGAAGAAAAGAGGAACAGGTGAGTGAGAAATGTCTTCACGTGATTACATTAAAATCAGCTGCATGACCTTCATCTTCACAGAGAGCAGTGTCACTTCATGAAGGCTGTTGATATGTAAACTGCTCTGCACAGTGAGTGGTGTTTAAGTTGAAAGCTGTTAATAAATCTGCTGGTGTGTGTGTCTACCTTCTCCATGATCCTGTCGATCTGGCGGTTCTGGGTGTCGATCTCGTTGCCCATGTCCAGGGCCATGTGGCGCAGGTTACCGATGATGCCGCCCACCTGCTCCAGGTTCTCGTCCATCTCATTTTCCCGGGCATCGTCTGTTACCCTAAACACACACACACACACTCCAGGTTAGAGGTCTTGTCTGCAGCAACAGCAGGTCACACACCACATATTGTCTGGATGAGCAGGTTGAAGAGGTGCTGCCCGCTCCCTCTGTGACCAGCTCGCACAGGTTTCACCTCTGATCCTTTGTTTTTTGTCTCTGGAGCAGAGTTTGACCTCTGACCTCACAACAGGCATCTGGACACAAGGAGATTCCTCTGCACAACAGTTTCTATGCTGTTTCACTGCTGCTTAAAGCTTACGATGCTATTCCTTAAAATAAGCCGTGTGTGAAACCAGAGCATTAAATATAATATCTGATACCTAGTCCAAGTCAGTTTATGATGTTAACGACAAGGAAGATGAATATTATAGAATAATTTGGTCAAACCTTTTCATGCCGTGTTTTAGATTCTGATTAACTGAATGTTTTAGCAGCTTGTTGAAAATGTTCCCTTCACTCGTCTCTGTCTGTTTGCACTGAATCCGCTTCTCACCGCAGTGACAAGTTTCCTGAGGGGAAACGCTGACGTAGAACTAAGACGAGAGGAATTAATTAATCTCTTCACCTCCTCTTCGCCTCTCCTCATTTCCACTTAGCTGGGCCTTCTGCGCTGTCCTTTTCACACATTGTGCACTGGCTGTTCTGACCTCCACAGGACTTCTGCTTAATGTAAAACACTAGCCAATTATTTTACATGGAAAAAATACCTCTTAGGTGTAGATTGTTTTATTAAATCATTTCTTTTCACACCTCCAAATCGGCTTAAAGGGTCACTGCAGGGACGTACAGCTGGACTTCTATACACACTGAAGTTCTGGACACAGGTTAGAGTCCAGAACATGCTAGCAGCTCAATCACAGCTTTTGTAGCTGCGCATACAGTATCTACTTTACAGTGATTATTAGCTATCATGCTGATAATGCTACTGGACCACAATGGAGATAACTTTGTATAATTCTTACTTATAAGTGTTTATGACCCAAGACTCAAGCTGCTGCAGAGCTGCGTAAAACATGAACTCCACTAACGTTCATGATAATATTAATATGTCATGTCAACACCTCCTGTCATCTTTTTTTCTTCATTAACCAGGAGTCCTGTGCTACATCTCTGGCTGAAACTCTTCCTCTTCTCTGTCATTAAAAGCGTTTTTCTGTCATTAAACTTAAGAGGCCGATGGATTTCTCATGAGGATCCACCTTAACGTTCAAAACTTTTTTTTACACAAAAGTTTGACCTTTTTAGAAAAATACTTTGCTCTCCTGACGGTTGAAGAAATTTGATTCCACTCTCATGGAACCATGAGACCGTTAGCTTAACTCAGCCAGAGGATGACCTCTTGTTTGTTTAATAAATTCTAAAACGTAAAGGTTGTAGCTAAAACTTTTTCATCAAAACGATTAATTAAAAATAGGAAAAAAGAAAAAAAACCATCCAAAGAACATCTAGAGGGGTGCAGAATAAAATGAATTTTTTTTATAGTATAGAAATAATTGTTTTATACATTTTGACGGGTCCAAAATATATAAATATTTACAACTGGTTACGTTGGCAACATCGGCATGAAATGATCTCTGCACCAACAGCATTAGTGAGTTGATGTCACGTGAGGCGGAGCTCAGGGGTAGCAGATTGTGATAGCGCTATGGAGAAAATGGCATTGTGCTAATGCTAAGCTAACAAACGGTCAGTCGGTACTGTAACGTTTCCGGTGCAGGTGTGATGCTGTGGGTTTGTCGGGTTTGTCTGCAGGTGAGTTAGTGTGAAATGATTCAGATGTGTTTCCAGTCCGCTGTCAACACCAGAGCTGCTGTTTAAACATGTTTAGCGTTAGCTTAGCTTTAGCAACTAGCTGCTCCCAAAAGGCGTACCTGGCAACCAGTACAATAGGCTTTATGCACAGCTCCACTACTTCCTGAACTTAAGCCAGCTCCTTTATTTCCTGTCTTACATTATTGGACAAACTGATTAATCCAGGTGTGTCTGACCATTGTTGTGAGGTCAGGAAGTAGTGGAGCTGTGCATAAAGCCGATTGAAGGTTGGAGCGAGAGCAGGCGAGTGTGAGTGCGACACTTACTGCCCGGGAGGAATTCAACTTGTAGCTAACACCTTAAAGTGTAGACAGGATGGGAAGTAGCTTCAATGGGGGGAGGGTTTATTGCTTTTCCATATAAATGTTATCCATCTCCATCTTCTCCTGTCTTGTACGTCCATTTTACTGTGCTTCGTGAACCTAAATCCTGTCCTCTTACCTGCGGATGAAGCCTCCGCTGATGGCCATCTGTTCACGCTCGTCCACCACGCGGGCGGGCTGGCTAGCCACAACCCCGTCCTGGTTGTTCCCCCAGGCCTTGCTGGCTCCGCTCTTCATCCTGACCACCGGCAGCGATTGGGAACGAGGATGAGGAGGGACAGTTACTCAACAGTTTAAACCGAGTGATGATATCATTTACCTCAACCAGGCTGGCTTCCCATTAGTCATATCTACAAAGAGAGCCTTGGATTTGAGGTACTTGATCAGCATATACGTATGTTATTTATAGAAATATCAATATGTAGCGTGATCAGCTGACACAAAGGTGTTATTTGGTTTCATGCATTCAGCACAGATATATATGGTGGGGACTAGACTAAGTCAAGCAAAGCATAGCAGGCATGGACTGGTTGGTAGTTGGGTTTGGTACAGGCTCATTCTGTTGCTACACAGTAGTAATGTGTGTGATGTTATATCTCATATATAACATACTGCTCAGAATCAGGCAAGCCTTGTGTGCTAAGTCACATCTGTGCGTAATCTAGGCATGCATAGTTGCAACATTTAGGAATCCTTTTCTTTTTTTAGTTTCTAACCATCCTACTGGCACTTCTTGTATTGTTGCATTGATGAACCCCACCCCACTCCCACAGTCAAATGTCCCCCGTGTGACAGAAAACAGACAAGAGACAGGCTGTTTGGCAGACACACAACAGAGAGTGTACAGGACTGTCACATTGTTGGGAGGGACGACGATTAATGTGGAGAACAAACTGCGAAACGACTAAAGGAAACAAAACAAAGCAAGAAACTGGAGGGAGTCAACAGAGAATAACATCATGCTTTTACTGTTCCTATGTCTACTGTTACCCCCCACCCCCCACCCCACACCCCACACCCCCCTCCAGCACGGGCCTTGGATTTGTGTCTGTAAATGTCACTGCTTTTCCTCCAGGTTCAGATCTGTGTCAGGTAGCAGTGAGGCAGAGGAGCGAAGAGCGTGATAGAGATTTTGACTCTTCTGTTTCAAGAGTAGAAGGAGACGTGTGCTGATGCTGACAGCTGTGCTAACAATCACGGCTCGGCTGCAACACTTGACAAACGCTGGATCTCACACCATCAGATTCAGCACCTGCTTTGGCACAAAACCAGTCGGGACAGAGAGGAAGGAAGGTGATTTTTTTTTATCTCCAGGGCTTTTAAGGTGCCAACCCTCCTTTTACCCCTGGACATTTTTGTGTCCACACTTTCCCAACTCCCCACAGTCAAATAAAAGGTCACTGGGGCCTGATTTTTGGCAAGGAGGTGTATCTTTGGGTAAACTCTGGATGTCCCGAATTTCAGAATGAAAGTCCATTTTTTGGACCCGTAATGCACTTTAACCACATCCATGGCCCTTCAAGTGGACAAAAATGTCCACCTCCACCTATGGGGTTTTTAATGTATTTTAACTAACAGATATCACCATGAAACTTCCCAAGTTTATTACTCACATTAAGACAAATATATTTTTTTGTTTTGTCAAATGTTATGTTTAAATATGTAAATGAGGCAATATCTAATGAAATATGTGCTAATTTCCAGAACCGAAATCTGAACAATGGATAAAGCCCCTTTCAAAATTCTTGTTTTATTTTGTTGACATATTAGAGCCAGAAGTTTTCACTGAGGGGATTTTGGATATCTCTTCTTATCACTGAAATACTGTCACCAGCCCTAAACCCCATAGAAATGTTGTGTTTTTGCAGCAAAAACAACTGTCCAGGAAGGGGTTAAACATTTTGAAACCCATGTCAAAGTGATTTTCATGTTTAGTCAAGAACCACAAATATTTTGGGAGTAACTGATATCTAAGTTTTGTCCAGGGGTCATGGGTGTGGTACAAATTGAAGGATCATCCGAGTGGTGGTTCAGTCAGTTTTAACTCTGAGTAATTGATCACATATCTGTACATTTTCTATCTGATCATCCTCTGTCACTTCCTAATCCTGTGTGGTGGGGTCAGTTGCTGAGTCCTGTATAACCTTGGTGAGCTGTGTGGATGTACTGTAGCTGATGGCTCGGCCTCCTACACTGCCTTTATTAATAGAAATAGACTGAAGTAAGGCTTCGCTTAGCTTCCTGCCCATGCTGACATAAACACACACACCACCCTTGTCTGAGTCCTCTTTATCTTGTTCCTCAGCATTGTACAAATGGTTGTGTCTTTTCCTCTCACTTTCCTCTCCTTTGATACTCAGTTTGTTCTCCTGTGTAGTTTGCTTCCCCACAGTCTCAGAATGGATATAATGCACTTCCCTAATCAGCTTTGCTGTGATTGAACCGAGATGATCTGATTAGATCATATGAGTATTGCCGATCCTGTGGTAAAGCTGAACTCATTCTATCTAATTCATTCCCTGAGTGACCTGTGAGTTGAGCTACAGTGTCTACCAATCAAAATCCACTCCCAGCAGCACGCAGACAGCCAGAATCCAAAGACATTAAGCACCAAAAAAACCAACAACCAGCTAATTCTGACAGACAGCCTGCACCACGCTGAAGGGATTAAAGAAACATCCCAGTGTGCACGAAGGAATAAAAGAGTCACTTTCTGGGAAGTGGGGGGAAAAAATCCAAGAAAAATAATGTCCCGTTTTTCCTTTCCAGCATCCATCTATATGCATTCAGTGTGAGTCAACTTCCCAGCAGGCTCTCATGCCACTATCTGATATGCTGACCTACATGTAAGCGAGTTCCCCTCGGGAGAGGGAGCTTAGCGAACAGTCATTTTGAACAGCCAGTGCAGGATGAAGGCTCATTTAGCACAGCGCTCTGCAGGAGAGGTGGCACTGCAGAGAAACTACAGCACAACCAGAGGGGGGAAAAACAAGGCAGCAGTGGGCTGGATCAGCACACAGAGCCATGTAAAGACAAGGGCACCACGCAGTGCATGCTCAGTGGCATGATGTACCCATTTTACAGAACAAACACAGCTACATCCCCCAAAATATCTCACTGCGCATGTGTCCTAACCCAGTTTCCAGCTCCCAGGAACAACACAGATCACTCCTGTTTTTCTCTTTTCCTCTGAATGTGTCATGCTGTCATTTTTGCATCCTTGTGATGTGTTCGCTGCATCCCTTCCAGCACTGGACAATGTTCATGTAGCATTCTCCTTTTTGTCTCCTGTTTTAAACCATGATTTCTTTGTTTCTTCTCATGCAACAAACATCTGTTCTGTTTGATTTGGGATTCGGTCCAGTCTATGAAATGATTATTATTGGCACTATTTTTCAGTGCTCAGAAGGACAAATGTTATGAAAGTATTGCTTGGATATTTTGGCTTAATTTTCAAGTCCAACATTTTTTGCTCTACAGAAATACTATTCTATTTTTTTTCAATCACTGTATGTGTTTTATGCTGAATCGGTTTCTTCTTTTGTCGATGATGTTCATCCTCTTTTCATACCTTTTCAAAATAAGACAAGGCTTTGTACTTTTCTCACGGTAAATAAAACATAGAAAGATTCGTTCATCATCACCATCAACATCATCAACACCATCTTCACTGTTAATATCTCCATGTGCAGCATTGCTGTTATGAGTTGCATCGTCATGCATGCATGAGCATTCAAAGGGTCATGCTCGCCAGTCATTCCATGTCATTGGCACTTGGTGGTTTCAAAGAAATGGTGGTGGGGGGAGGGGAGGGGGTGTGGGGGGGTTAGGAACAAGGTCTTTGTTGCCTGTAAAAAGGTGAGGATCTAGTGGATGTTAGAACGGTGTGGTGGTGGTATAGCGATCATGCAGATGAGGAGAAGTGTCAAACAGTCCTGGACCAGGCTGACCGAAGGCATTTTGAAACCAAGATCACTGAATTACCCATGTGGGTCAACACATGAAATGATCCGAGTGCCAAGATGCTTCGGGAGCCCCAGCCCTGCTCTTTTAGTTGAATCTAAGTTGGATAGGGTTGGACAGCTAAAGAGATATGATGTGTAGAAGTCCCCTTGTTCCATCACTTTGCATTAATACTATAAAAAAATGACTCTTCAGGACGAATCAGTACGGAAGTTAGAAGAGGGACCTCTACAGTGGCTACACCTGCATGTATATGACTCCCATTATAAAGGTGTTTGGAGAAGTGGAAGCTTAGAGAATAGGGCACTTGGAGAAGGGCACTTGGTAGAAGGGCGTTAAGAGAGGCACTTATTGATGAACCGTGGCCTTGGCTGAGTGCAGGAGAGCTTACGTGGAGGACTGGACTTTTTGAGCTCGTCTTTGCAGGAATTGGGTTTTGCCCGTTTATCTGCATGTTCTGGTTCCTCTGCCCAACAGCAGCAGGGAAGTGTTACATACATTTGAGTAGATGTTTACATGGTTAATATACAGGTTTAGAGGCCAATCAGGTAGCGATGGCCCAGACTAATGGATTGTGGGATGGTTGCCAGTTGAGGAGTTATGGACTCTGGGATACTGTTGTGTATCTCTGGAGGTTATAGTTTCTATAGGAACCCAAGGCTGCTGCATGTGCCCGCAATCTACAGTATGTGTCATCGTCTGAAGCTGCATTAAAGTCGAACTGAAACTGCTCAGTGATCAGTATCCTACTGACTTGTGACTTATTTGGTCAAAATGTTGATTTCCTGCCTCGACTGCATCCTCTACAGTGTGTGGTACAGCGTGGATATCTTTATCCATCTAACAGTGTACGTCCTTATCATTTGATTACTGCATTATCTGTGTGGGCAGATACTACAAATGGTTTGTTATATCACTTCAGTTACATCAGATACACAGGCGGTTAACCAGCTTGGGGCCGACGTTTGCCATCTGTGATCTGAGCTCTCCTACCATACGTTGTTCTGTGACTCTGCAAGTCACACACACTTGTTACTGTTTTGACAGTGAGATCACATCTGACCATTGGAAGAGAGAATGCTAGCTAGACTCCTCCCGAAAGAGACATTGATGTTACACCAATAAAAGCAATGTTTACTCGAAATTGATGCTAATGTTTTCAGCTTAGGCTAACTAGTTTCCAGTTCTCAAATAGCAGCCAGTTAGTTTAGCTTGCTAGCTTTCCAAATAGTATTATTCCTTAAAAATATATGATGTCGTAAGCCACAGGATCATTGAGTTTTTCCTGCCATGAAAGGTGAAGAGAATACAAATTTCAGTTCGACTTTATGTATAAAATGTGTGTGTGGATGTGGGTGTGGGTGTGTGCAAGAGCGTATTTTAAAGCGTTTCTCATCCTCCTGTGTCCACCTTCTATAGCTGCAAAAGGGGCGGAGTCAGTGTTTATTTGGAGCTGGAGCAGAGCGGACTATTGGCCGACGGCCATCATGATGTCACTTCTACCTCGGTTACTTTATTTGATTCTTTCTTTCTTAGATATTTACTCTTGTTTCTGAATGGCAGGCAGGCAGGCAGGCAAGCAGCACCTACTTGTTACATGGACAGGAGCAAAGACCACAGAATTTCCCTAGATCGTTCAAATTCTTTTCTGCATCCTTCATGTCCTTATTGATTTGGTCCATTCCCTCCTCGATGCGCTCCAGTTGCTCTGATTAAACACAAGTCATTTATCCCCCATAGAACGAAGCACGAGAAGAGAGAGAGAGGGAGGAAGAGGAGAGGAAGAGAGAGATAAAGAGAGGACAAAGGAGAGAAGACAACAACTTCAGACACTCACTGTGACAAGTGAAAGTAAAAAAAAAGAAAAATTAAAAAAAAAGAAAAAAAAAAGAGGAAAACTGGACGCCACCACATATGTAAAGAACCTTTGGGGCACGTTGTCAGTACCTACTTGTTACATGGACATATGAAAAGCCCACAGCATTTCCCTAAATCTTTTAAATTTTTCTCGGCTTCCTTCATGTCTTGGTTGATATGGTTCATGCCATCTTCAACACGATCGAGTTGCTCTGGTCAGGACAAAGGGATGACAGTAGTGGAATGAATTTCATTGACTGATTGACAGAAATATGAGTAATGATGAGCAGCAACTGTGAGTGTGTGTGTGTAAGTGAGTGTGTGTGTGTGCCCTAGTGTGTGCGTGCATGCGTCAGGGCATGAGATTAAAGACTTCACTCAGTTTCTACTGGATGCATTGATTTGCTGGGATAAAACACAAGTTTGGACAAATTGAATTTTTGGTCCAGAAAATGATACAAAAAGCACAGTACACTAAAGCAGTGATTATAATTTGCTGATGTGATTGGAGAATTTGGTTGAAAGTTAAAACCTTTCAATGCTTCATATTTAGCACAGAGAAAGGAAGCTCCTTTGAGAGCCTGGTGACAGTGTGTGTTGTCTGACAGGCCTTTCTTCCTCTGATTTGTGAAACATTTTCCACATCTGATGATAAGTAAAATTTGCAATTTTAAACATTAAGGACGCTGAACTCTTTCCTTTTTTGCTTTTCACACATCCACCTTATTTATGGAAAAAAATAATGTTACTAATGGTGAAATGATGATAGCAGATGGGAATATATGAGCATCGTTACATCTGCTCTGGTCTGACTGGTCTGGCCTTGGAGCTACATGAACCATAACAGTTACTGAAGTAGATCTGAGAGGCTGTGGATGAAGGCATGAGCATGGTGGACAGACTGTCTTTTAGTGAGGGGGCCCTTTAAGAGGCTAATTACCATTTTTTGATTGTAATATTTCGCTGTCACACTGGAGTGAATAAAACTGGCTCATTTGAACCTGCCTGTGTTGCTTTTGTCTGGTTTTGCACATTGTCAAAGGATTTAAAATATGACTGTGTTGTGGTTTATGGGCGTCAGGCCTTTGTCATGCTGATGTGGTGAATGGTGGGTCGGTGACTGTTCCACTGCACAAAGGATTTCCATCCTGATTAAAGGAAATACAGTGCAGGCAGAGTGTGAGAGGGTGAGGCACAGTTAAATATGGAGCGGACTGAGAACTAGTTCATTGACTTTTTCAGATTTGTAAAATCCCTGTTTGCCATGCATTCATTTAAATAAATTCAGTGAATCAGGATCCATGTTGAGTTTGTGTTGCTAGGGTGAAGTGGGGTAGGAGCACTGAGCCTGCTGCACTCGTTGAAGACTGGTACTGTATGAAAATATGGCGGCTCAATTGAATTTTTATTTCATCTAAAGCAAAACCTCGGCACCCATTAATAACAGTCTCCAGTGTCAAGTGTTCCACAGCACTGCCTGCACTAAAGTCAATAACACAGAGGTCAGAGGTCAGCTCAGACCCACAGCCTCCTGTGTGTCTAGTGAGCCGTTGCAATTGGTTTGTGAGGAGTGACCCTGTGGGTACAGAACAGTGCTGGGAACACTGACTGCGGATGAGGGAATAAATGGATAGTCAGTGGAGGGATGAGGCTTTTATCCCCCTGAGTGAACAACCATGCTGCTACAATTAAGGCTCCCTCTTACAGGGCTGGTGAACTGGTTTACATGCCCCCTAGCCAACAGGAGAGCTCAGGGCCTGTGCCCCCCCCCCCCCCCACGAGAGCCCAGTGAAGCTCAGGTTACCTTATTATACCAACTTTCATAGTATCATTAGGGATAGTTCACCCAAAATTCAAATTTCACCCATTATCTACTCACCCTCATGTCAACTAAGAGCTGTGAGAATTTTCAGAGTCCTCCGTTCCTTCTCTCTTAGTGCTCGTCTGTAATGTCCCTCTTGTATTGAAGCCCCAACATGAGAAATTGTTCGGAAAAAAATTAAATAAGTCTATATTTTAAGCTTGTTTGTAGCGGAAGCTCCCAGTGTCTCGGTTCACTGCTCTTCCTGTGTCCCGGCGGAACAATTTCTCATGTCGGGGCTTCAATACAAGAGGGACATTACAGACGAGCAGTATGGAGGTATTTGGATGGTTTTTGGTATGTCTTTTTGGACGAAGAAAGTTGGTATCCATTGACAACCATTATATGGACAAATACTGCTGCGCGGACCCCCCCGTAACTCAGAGAAGGAACGGAGGACTCTGAAACTTCTCACAGCTCTTAGTCGACATGAGGGTGAGTAGATAATGGGTGAAATTTGAATTTTGGGTGAACTATCCCTTTAACTATTTGATGTTACACACTATAAATCATATCATTTCATGTGAGGTTGCTCTTTAACAAAGTGCATGTAACCAGGGATTGTACAAAGCAGTGTATGAGCTGACAGAGAAAGTGAGTATTTTGTCGTTACCAGCTAAATCGATCGGTTTTCTGATCCACCTCTTGTCTTTCTACAGCTCTGGACTGTCAGCAGGGTGGCAGGGTCTGATCAGCTGTTCTCTGCTCTGTTTGGATATTTCGTGCTCCAGGGGTATTTAGACGATAAAGGTTAAAGACATGTTGCCCAAACTAATAATTATTAAGTGACCTGTGGAGCACATTCATGGAGAGGTGTTATTATTTTGCAGCCACTGGTATTGGGGCAAATTTTCTGTGAATTATGTCATGAAATATAAAATCTGTCGTCACTGAATTAAAAAGTTATTAAGTCCATGACAGCAGCATGGCTTCAAGTTAATAATTTTGACATGCTAATAATGTTGTAACACAAACAGATCTAAGATCAGCCCAGAAATCATCCTGCCACTGGCTGCCACAGATACAAACACATTAACCCAACCTGATTATGGAGAAGAATGAATTTATCTTGATGTTGAGCTGTAGGGTTTTGGCACTGCAGTGGATGGCATTAAATATTCTTCAATGGATCTGTTAATGATTTGGCACTTTCAAGCTCTCCTTTCGCTGCCTGTGTTAGCTAATGAAAAAAACAACAAAAAAACAAGCTGCTGGCAAATCAAACGCAGTTTGGCAAATCAAAGGGAAAAATGTTAGCCAAAGGAAACAAAGGTTAAAGGAAGCTGAAAGAAAGAAAATTTCCCCAAAGTTAAGCTGGTATCTTGACCAATAATAAAAAAATATGTATGTGTCAAATAAAAACCAAAATCAGAAATTATTACTTTAAAAAAAGGCTGGAAGATATGAATTAGTTTGGAAATGCATTTAAATGAGAACAAGCATCTGCATATGAAACAATTTATCAATTCAGGTGTTTAATTCGTTAAACGTAACAGCAACATTATCACTTATGGAGCTGCTGGTTTGCAAATATAATCATAATCTAATGCTAAATCATTATGGCACATCTGTGGAATGTGACTGATCATTAATACCTGCGTGTTGAACTGAACTCTCTCAGACTTACCTCCCTGCTCGTCCAGCATAACCAAAGTCCTGATACCGGCATCTTTGCTCTACTCCCCAAAGGCAGGGGGAGGGAGGGAGGGGTGAAGGGGAGGGGAGAAGGGAAGACAAAATGAAGTAGAGGTCAGTAATCAGGCCAAAACAGCTTAGGAAAACAATGGCTGGTGAATGGAATGACGCTATCATGAGCCATTTCCAATTTCTCTGTTATCACTTTTCACCAGCGTTAGAAAACTGTCCTATTGTTCCTCGACCTCTCTATCTGTTTTATATTTTTAACATTCAGTCTTCTGATGCAATAAAACACACTGACTGAAGACAATTAAAGGTGCAGTTAGCAGAGGGGCGGCAGCTGCTCTGCTCACCTTTAAAACAACAGTGCTGACCAGGCTAAAAACTCAGTCGGCCATGTTGTGCTTTCACAGCTGACGAGCTATGTGACATTGACAGAGGGATATTTTGGAGGCTTATTTGCTTTTTTTCTGTTGAGAGAGAGGGCTAATGACGCTCTGATGGTTTAAGAAACTACAGCTAGTGGCTGGTCATCCTGGAAACTGTAAAACAGCTAGCTTACAGTAGCTTATTAGCCGGGGTGAGAAACATCAACTCCCTGTAAAACCACAAATTGTTCATTTTACATTTTAGAAGTTGGATGTATTTGATAAATAAGACATAATATGTTATCAGTTAGCTTTAGATATCATGATGGGATCTTATTTTTTCCATGGGAGAGAGGTTTGTTAACCTCTCAAGCTTTGGCTTCATAATGTAGGCTACAGACATAAGAGTGATACAGTATGTCTGTTGATGAAAATGACTCCCCTTGACAACTACAGTATTTCATTTCATATATATTTACAGCATACAGTAAAATCAAAGAAGCTAAACAACATCTGATTTTATCACCTGCGATGCCTTTGCTGATGCTGATGTAAATAAGAATATTTTGCTTGCACAACATCAGCATGTGTTGCCTTCTATTGATTAGAAGGAGCAAAGGTCATTTGGCTATTACACCTTAACAGGAAACATGGAAATAGCTCCCAGGAGATTAGCAATTTATTGCTGACAGCAAAGGGGAGTTCTCATTAAAATGAAAGCCCTGTCACTGGATTTCCTTTTACAAATGATGCAATTATGCCAGACAAATGAATTTCCCTTTGGGAATGAACAAAGTAATTCTTATTCTCATTCTTATTCATATTCTTATTCTTACTAATAACACAGGATCTCAACACCCTCTCTGACTCAGAGTCAGCAGCTGTTAGACCTTTGGACCGTGCATTAGTGTTGCTTGTAAACTTTAAGTGAGACCATCTTTGTTGCTCCAAATTCAAAATGGAGGTTGTCTGTTTTCCTTGAGCTTTATGAGTTTTATTGGAAACATCTGAGCCTACATGCATTCAACAGTGAAGCTATTAGTCACTGATGATAGGCTCGCTCCGCTCAAGGTTTTGATGCTGGTAGAAATGGAGGAGGAGGAAGATAGTGACACTTGGGAAAATGAAACTCTCCCTCCTCAGTAATGCACCACTAAGATGTGGCACCTGGCTCGGCTTGATAGGCATAAATAAGATTATGGTGTGTCAGTATGCAAGCGTGCACTTACACGCCATTACACGCCATTACACACACACACACACCCCCCCTGCCTCCTCAGCAGTTTGGGAGGAAAGCTGCACATTGATGTTTCAGAGGCGAGGGGGGAGCAATTATTCTGTAATCCAGCAAGTCTCTGTCCAAGAGAAATTCCACAGAAGTGAAAAACGTGTCCCTGGGGAAACAGGAATCTCCCATGATCCCATGCAGGAGCGAAGCTGGTTCAATGGAGCTTCTCCCTTTAAACCCGGTATTGGTATTTATACAAATGTATACATGGTAGAAGAGCAAATGTAGACAAATAAGAAGACCTCGTTTCCACTGAAAACACAGAGAAAACAACTGATGCTGCCATGGCATCCTGACAAGATATCATGAATGTGGCTGCATGTTATCTACAGAGTAGTGGATCGTAGCTACACATTAGCTATTTGTGCGGTAATGGCATCCAAAGCGTTCTGTTAATGGAGCCATTTCTCCTGTGTTCATTCTCATCAAAGCAGGAGGAATGACTTATGCAATCATTTAATTGATGACTGTCCTTCTCATTTCCTCCATTTTCTCACTCACTGATGCTTTTCAGTAGTGGCGAGATATGGCTGTCTCCGCTCACATTTCTTTTTTTAATAAAGACAAGACGGCATCCACTCTGCGTATCTCTCAGCCCCTCAGGCTGCTTCTCTCTGACCCACTACTGAACTGAAAGAGCTGCAAACTTTCTCCTCCTCTCTCTCTCTCCCTCCTTCCACACCCGCAGTACAGTGGGAGGGGTGGAGCTGTCCACGGATGATCAATATGACCTTGAGATGTCAGACAACCCCGCCCCTTCTCCCTTCTCCCCCCTCCATCCTTCACTCTTTTATTCCCTCCCTCCGCCCGCTCGCCGGCGCGTCGCTCTCATCCTTCTCGGCTTCTCTTCATCCCCGTCTTTCACCCTCAGTTTATTGTAGTCGCATTTATTGCCGTGAATGTTACAGGAGCAAATAAAAAACGTGTGTGTTGTATGCTCTGTCTCTGACGTTAGTTGATTTCCTATCATGTGTCATTCGGGCCATCACTCAGCTGACTCATGCTTCACTCAGCCCTGCCCGACGGGACTAATGGATTCAGGCACTTAGACCAGAACAATAGTCTGCGTGTTAAAGCCAGCTCTCGATTTTAGATTCAGTAGAGCCAGAAATAAATCAGCCAGCACCTCGGCACCTGGACAAAGAGCTGTCAGGCAGCACGTCATCTGCAAAAGCTTGATCTGTCTAGAAAATGCAGTTGTGGATTGATCCTTAAAAACGATTTAAAATAACAATGTTTAAGAAATTGTTTGCCACTCTCAGAAATATGCCAATAGTTAGCTTATCTCAAGAAAAATCAGCTAAACAGAAACTGTGCCCAGCAAAGACATACTCTGGTACTTCACTTCAATCAAACAAAACATAAGTTTAACTCTTCTGTGCAGATTAAACATAATAGGTCATTGTGTGTTAATCACTGAGATTTAAAATGTGCTGGTACTGTAGGTAGATTTGTATCAACTTAAGGATAGAGAAGGTGAGAGGCTTCCAGTCCTGGCTGGAGCTTAACTTCACATTTAAATGTATCTCCCAAACTGTTGACCTGATGTTTATTCATCTTCATGTTCTGAGAAGAGACGTCTCATTCTTTCCACATTTATTACATTTTCACAGAGAACGGTTGGTACCATGTGTCTGGAAATAAAACAAGGAGACTCTTATTGTCCTCACTGTACCAGTCTGCTCTGGTCCTGTACGACACACTACAACACTGTCTCCTCTTGCATGCTTCATGTGTGCTGCTTCAGTGTCCTACTCTGCTCCTCTATCAAACAGTTATTGCTGTGGTGTCCTTTGTTGAAAACAGGCTATAATGTGGACTTTTTTTTTTTTTTTTTTAAAGATTGTTGAAGAAAGCTTAAATAAATAAAAAAAGACTCCTGTCTCTACATGTAAGAATTTCTTTAAAATACCAACTATGATGCACAAAATGTCGACATTTGTTGTTAATCATAATTCAGTGTCAGAGTGAAATGAAATGAACATGTCCAGTAACAACATTAGGAGACAGTAACTAGATTAAATATCCTCATAGCTGTAATGTTCACGCTCCTACAGCTGTAAGAACTCAACACGCTGCTGTTTGTCCTCAACTCCCTGATTAAACCCTTAGTAAGTAGATTCTTTCTTTTTGATAGAATAAACACTGAACCAGTTTGTCCTGTGCAGAAGAACTTTGCCCTAAATGTATCAGAGATGACGACTTTCAGTGTCATGACATTTATTTTCTATTCTTGTCGTGTGATATATTTTGTCTTGATGATGACAAACAGTAAATGATGAAAGTTTTACACCAAGGCGGAGCCGTGAGTCAGAGTATTATGGGCTTTTCTTACCTCTTCCACCAGCTGCAGCATACGACGAGTGCTCTCCAGTGACTGTGGACAAATAAAAGATATGATTAGTTTCCCTCAGAGACACAGCCATCACCAAACAATGATATGATAAAGCCCATAAACCTTCACAATCATGTGCGTTTGTGTGTCTGTTTGTGTGCATGCTCACTGAATTGAGCATAAGCGAGCATGTATCACAACAAAGCGGAGTCAATCTGAACAATCAGCAGGACACAGACAGGATCAATATCTGACGTTTATCGACATGAACTCAACGTGAACTCACAGACACGGAGCGTCTGCACTTTGACTACTGAAGATGTTCCACCTTGTGACGGGAAATTTGAAAGTAGCGGCGACGAGTTTAATTCCTAAGAAGTTCATTTGCACATGTTAGGAATCGACTGAATAATCACTGTGCACTGCAACAATTCAAAATCTTACCAAGAATAGTTGTCTTATTTCTAGTCAAAATGTCATTTCTAGTCAAAATAAATCTAATTAGACTTAAAATAAGACTCATTACATTTAAAAGTAGCTTGTTTTTAGACACTTTATAAAAAAAAATTTCAAGCAAATTTTAGTAGAAAAATCTGACAGTGGAGCAAGTTTTTCTTTCTTATTACAAGAACAAATAACTTGCTTTCACTGGCAGATTTTTCTACTTGTTTCAATTGAAAATTAGTTTGAAACAAGTGAAAACTGTCTAAAAACAAGTTAATTTTTAGGTGATGAGTCTTATTTTAAGTGGAAAGAGATTAGTTTGGACTAAAATTGAGACATTTCGACAAGAAATAAGACAAATATTCTTGGAAATATTTTTGAGTTTTTGCAGCGTGAGCTCAAGTTGAAGTGCTGTTTGACACGTTTGAGATCTTCTAACTCAGCAGAGATTTACTTTAGAACGCAGCAGCTCTGCCAATAAAAATAATTACACTAAAAAAAAAGCCTTGTTTGATTCCCCCCTCTGCATCCCCTCCTCCCCTGACTGCTGGATGTCTATTATTAGTCTGTGTGCTGCTAGATATGTAGCTGTACGTTTCAATTCCCTCTCTAACAAGCATGAGGCTGCAGAGCAGGGCTGGCTGGTTGGAGCAGCTCTGTGATATCTCGTCCTTCTCACAATGACACAGCCTCGCCTCGCTGTGCTCGCCCTGAGCACAGCGAGGCGAGGCTGGAGCAGTGGGGGTTGGAGAAAGGGGGGGTGGGGTGGGTAAGGAATCAAACGGGGCTCAGGCTTCAGACTGAACGGCCATTTTTGATGTAGCCGTTCTTCTTTCGTTTTTTTTCAGCTCATCCTGTCTCTTTCCTAATTTCTCCATCTTTTAGTTTCACAGTTTTCATCTGAAGTCGATCCTCAGCAACAACAGTCCCACTGCTGAATAAGAGCTGGTCTTTGCTCTGACAGGAGCAGTTCATGCTGCCGTTCCTCTCCGTGGATCAGAGAGCTTCGTGTTATTCGGCGAAACAGAGGCAAAAACTGTTATTCTGACACCGCCATTTTGTGCATGCCCCGTGTTCACGCATGTGTGCGTGAGTGTTTAATATTCTGCTCAGCTGTGCCAGTGTGAGTCATATGTGAAGCTGGAGGGGTGTGGGCTGATCTGCTCCGGGCCAGGAGTGAGACTGTCTCTCTCTCTCTGTCTGACTTCTCAGGAAGACACACACACACACTCACAAATACACAAAAATACACACACCATGCACATTCCTACACATGAACGCAGATACACTTGCACAGTCCATTTTGTACATTTACACACAAATCAGATATACACACAGACACATACTCATGTTACCATGCACACAGCCCAGAGCTCACAACAACATGGTGCTGGGTCATTTCTATTGTTATGAATTAAAATCATTTTCAGGTTATAGTATAAAACATCCCTCCTATTATTGTGGCTGAGGCTTTAATTTTCTTAAAATAATGTTTAGCTTTAGAAAATTGATGGTGTTTTTGCTAAAATGTTGTTTATTTATTACTCTGTATGTTCTTCATTCAACTTCTTCAAATAAGTCTGGCTGAACTCAGATCAGGTCTCTGTGAGTCAGTATGTGCGCATGCCGTCATGTCTGTTTATGCCGTCATAAGTCAGAGCTCGGTGTTGCAGCGAGTGAGCTGCTCTCACCTCATCGGCGAGCTGGTCAGCACGTTGCTGCATGTCTGACAGCTCATTGCGCATGTCCGCGTCATCTGCCATGGCTGCTGGATGTGGGGGGTGGAGAAGGTCTCCAACAAGGAAGAAAAGATCCTAGTGGGAATCCGGGGAGGGCTGGAAGAGAGACAAAAACACAAGGCAACACCGTCAGGATGGCGTGGATGATTTTGAAGAACAAACAGGTACAGGCGATCAGTCACATGCATGTTTCACTCCCGCAGCATCACAGGCGACATGAACGCTCCTCTCTCTGAAGCTTCTCTGAACAGTTGGTAGCAGTAAGTGGGGGATTACAGAGAAGCACCAAAGGCGGCATTTGAGTGGAGGCTGAGACGGCCCAGTGTTGACGGAGAAATGTAAAGGATTAGCCACAAAGGCTTACTTAGGGTTGTTAATTGCTTTATGACTTATTCAAGACAAACTCAGACTAATTCAAAAGCAATTCACTCCTGTTTATCTTTGTAGGGTTACGTAGCGTCCGTCATCAGGCGCGTGTCCCGTCAAGATGTGGCTCGAAATGTGAAACAAATTCTACAAAAAACATGATAATAAGAAAGCGTGGCATGCAACAAAAATACCACATGGAATTGGATCATATTTATAAGTCATACAATAAAACAAATGAAACCAAGGGGGTTGGCCATTTGGGAACTGCTGTCTCCCAAGTCTCTGTGCTGCTGTTGCGGGCGGTATAATGGAGGATTAGGATGTGAATGGGAAGGGAAAAGGCGGCCGATGTTTGCGGAGGAATGCCGGTCTCAGACACACAGGGTTGACTGGGATTTGGGAGGATTAGCCACAGAGAGACACAAACAGCCTGTTTAGCCCCGTAGCTCTGCCATCCCTTCATATACCCTCCGCGGGTCAGGAGACTCTGGTATCACCAGACAAACAAACAGTGGGGGCATTTGCAGAAGTATAGGATTACTGTGGGCGAACACTAAAGATGAAGTTGAAACAATTTGTCATGTGTCAGATGAGTTAGAGATCATCAGTGGACGTGGCTACGAGACATCCTCACAAACTACCGTCCGAGTTTAGCTTGACAAATTATTTAAACTTTATACGAATCAAAATGAACTCCCTATTTCTGGCTGAGAGGCGCTCCTGTTAAAATAATGACTTTTAGAGCCCAGGGGGACGTAATGATGAATGATGGGTTGGAAGGAGGGAGCAGCATATGTTTCATGACGATCTTCAGGACTAAAGTGTATAAATAAAGCTTCATAGATATTTTTGATATTGATACTAAATTGAATGAATATATATACAGTATATAGCACCACTAATCCCACACAGAATCAACACCAAACTGCAGCTTTACAAAGGTTTTAAACTCTCTTGTTTCTGAGGGTCATGGCTCTTGGCCCTGCAGATGAAACCACAGGAACCGACTTCAAATGTCTTCTGGCTCCCCGTCAAGAAAGACAAACATCTGAGACTTAGATATCTAAAGTGAATGTGATTGTTAGTCATCATTGGATTCAAATTTGAAAGTGAAATGCAACATTTTCACCACTGATCACTTGATCAACAAGCTGTATATCAGGAATGTCTCTGTTGTTTTATCTCTGCTCTTTGGACCGTTAGGTTTAATAGGATTTGTACAAAACATACACACCACATTGGACTAAAAGTGGCTATTTTGGGGTTCTAATGTATGCAAAAGGCATCACTTATAACATGGAGTGGTTGTTTATTTTCAGTGTGTTTAAAACTGCTAGTTTTATTTCTGATGCCTGGAAAAGAAGACAGGAAAATTTGTTTAATTAATTTTTGATGATTTCTCTTGAACCTGGGCATTGTTTTCCTTTTCTTTTTTTTTTCTTCAGATAATGGTTTTGAACCTGTTTGTTTTCTTATTTCTTTGATGTGCTGATGATGCGCTCTTTGTTTTCTTGGTGTCTTATAAGCCCATGTGGGCTGGGCATACAGGAGTATACATGACACAATAATAAAGGTCATTCATTCATTCATATAATAAATTGTCCTTCAGTCCACCAGTCTATCACAAACAAATCAGGCGGACCAAACTAGAAACTCTTTCAGCTGCATATTTTCCACGTGTTGTGTATCTGTTATAGGAGTAAATGTGAACCTTGTCGACTTCATAAAGCCACAGTATGTCAGTGCTGTGTTTACAGCTTGTTTCTGCCCCCTCCAGCCTAATTTAGCAGTGGTGGTGGGCGTGAAGACATCTTGACTTTGTCACAACCCTCTTGGATCTCCACCGTCTAGAGTGCAAGAGTGGGAGTTAACAACAGCACGGCATTGTGGGAGGAAAACAGGTACAGTAACAGACAGCTTTCCTCAGCATGGCCTTATGAAACGCAACTGCTTCCAACAAACAAACACATATGTCTTGTCACTAAACTCATACAACAGTCAACCACAGTGACGTTACTCTCCATCACCACCACCAGCAGAAAATATTAGAGGGGGAAACTAATCCGATTCCTCAGCAAGATGTCAGGTAAACACTGATGGAGTACAGCAGAGTCTGCGCTTGGTGTGGGACAGACGGCTTCGTCCACCTGGACGTGTCTCATCCTGGTGACTGAGCCATCAATCTGGATGACATTCTGCCTCCAAGGTCCCCATGTCCCCTCCGTTGTCTGCTCCATCCGCTCGTCTGCCCAGATACCTTCACAACAACATCTGCTGGCCCGCACACAATCACACGCAGCATATGAAGGCAGTATCACACAGCACGTCACGGGCTGAATCATTAAAGCCTCACTGGGTGGTGATATAGATCCTCCTGCATTCAGCTCTGTGGACGCATTCAGTCGTGTTTACGTGTGTAGATCGATCGGCCGTGTCGTTAAGTCCTGAACTGACTACAGGGCTGCTGCTGCTGGAGGGAAGTTTCTATAGATCCTTCAGCTAGTTTGCAGATACAATTTGTATGTTGCATCAGAAACATTTCTATTTATGCATCATATTTATTCGATCTCTCCGCGCTCTGATCCCGCTCCCTCTCTCTTCTCTCGCTTCACAAAAGCAGCGGCCATGTTGGGTTGTTACATAAACCTCAGACTGGACTGTGCAGAGCTGAATGTCTGAACCGAGCCGAAAACACTTCAGAAAGAGTCACTGAAGGAAGAGGGGGCATCGCCGCCTGCCTGTCCGCTTACGTAACTGAATTCAGGCAATTAAGTTTTACCAGGCCGCGCTGACCTTTTACTTTATACGTCTCAATTACAAGCTTCACATTTCACATCTTAGCTGGCCTCAGCACTGCCTGCCTCAGCACTGGCCCGGGTTCACCAAGAGGTTAGATATAAAATACTGCTGGAGTAGCTGTTATGTCAGCAAATGTTTTTGTAATCAATGCATTTATCTGTGTAACATGATATCGTGGTCAGATTATATTTATGATAACATTCAACAGAGCATTGTTGACAATTTTCATTTCATAGATACTACTTAGTTGTTTTGTTAATCTATTATTTATCCAACTATTTTTTTAGTCAGTATGCCTGTATTTTGAAGTAAATACAAAGCAGTTGAAAACCTGTCCATTTGTTAATTTCGTCAAGTACTGATATCTAAAGCTGGAGCTGTGATAAAGTTGTATGAATTGTCTCTCCAGTAAATGTGTTCATTTAACTATTTCTATGCACTGGCAGAAAGCTCTGTGTACAGGAGCAGTGCACAATCACAACCTATTTCAAAGTTCTCTCTGACTAATTCAACTGTTGGTGTCAATGGAAACAAACTAAAAAAAATCATCAATAGGCACCTGAGCTCGGTAGTTCTGGCGGATCATCACTCAGAAGGTACGAGATGAGGGATTGGACCAATTCTGACTTTTTCTTTAGATCAACTGTTTCAATATGGATAATGACTGACCCTGTAAAACACTAACATGGTATTCACACACTGATCCTGAGACAGAACAGACTCAGACCACATGAAAGAGTTAAATAAATGCCTTTAAGAGTCAGTTACCAAACTATGGTGACCTTTGGGTGATGAGTATCCTGTCAGCTGTGAAACGCTCCGTCTCAAAGGAAACTCATTTGTCTGGAGATTCCCATCTGATTAAATGTTGGGCGGCTCATCTCAGAAATACTTAATTTTTTATCACATGTGGAAAGTCCTGCTGTCTGTCAGCCGTCTGGGTAAGGATAATAAACTTCTGACTGGACAAATCAAGACTCAAGGTTCTCTCATACCATGTTCATCACCAACACCTGATATAACCTGTTTAACCTGCAACAGATGAGATGTGCTGTGCAACAAACTGGAAGACCACTGCCCACTCAAATAATTCCTTTGCTGGTGAAACTACATCTCTAATCTTCAATAGCAATGGCAATTTATTTTGTAATCAGACTACAGTAATCTGGTGCATATTGCTCTCCATCTGTCAGTGTAAGGAATACTACAGACACCAACTGAAACCTTTAGGTAATTACAGTAACACATCACCAAACATCTGGCACACAGCTGCCTCAAAGAGTCCTAGTTCCATCCGTTAACACGTGTGATTTGGGGAAAATATGACGGAAATCAACACGGTATCCTGCACATCTCCTTGGATTTCTTTGAAACAACTCCACCTTTGTGTGTCGCTCGTGACACACACACACACACACACACACACACACACACACACACACACACACACACACACACACACACACACACACACACACACACACACACACACACACACACACACACACACACACACACACACACACACCCACATACCCTTTGCCCCTGAGTTTCTGTCACCTTGTCATTGTGCGTTACTCTGATGCTGACATTTATGGCAGGATATGGTAAGCACCGTGACCTTCTGTCCTGAATTAAACAGGAAGGTAATAAAGAACGGGAACAGGAAAGCTCAAAGGAAAAAAAAATGCTCAAAGTTATTAAAATCACACAACTAGGCTGCAGTAGAGTGCACTAAACACACAAACCCATCTACCTACCTCCTGCCCTGTGCATGCAGGCATACACACACACTTTATTACATCCATGTTGCAGCGAGGACTGTGGCAGGGTGAGGTTTGCAGATTAGCAGCGTGATTTAATTTATGGCACTAGAAGAGGTGCTGTGATATATAACCTGCATGGTAGTTAGCACAGGTTTCAAGGCAATTACTGGAAAAAAGGCTGAACGCTGCACATCCATCAGCAGTACTGAGAATAATTGGTTGAGCAATAAAACATGGATACTTGAATTTATGTATTGTATTACACTCTGTGGCAAAAATGAATGTTTAGCAGAACATCCATCCATCCATCCATCCATCCATCCATCCATCCATCCATCCATCCATCCATCCATCCATCCATCCATCCATCCATCCATCCATCCAGTTTACTGCCTCAGGAGTGACACCTTGGTGTAACCACCATGGGAACAATAAGCGAAGATACGAAGATGCCCTTATTTCCATTCCCCCCACACACACTCCCTCCTGAAGGATAGATAGCATATTTCATACCCTGTCCAATCACGTTCTACCTGGAGAATATTACCAGCCCCCCACCAGCTGCTCCACCTCAACACTCCCTCATTTCTTTTCCTCTCTATCGCCTCTAATAACTCTCATCTCCTCATCTCGGCTTTTCCGCTGTAAAACTTGAATTGTGCAACACCTGCGACCGCCAGCTAACCTGTATCTATAAATATTTGACTGAATCTCACATTGATGTTGCTAAATACTGTATTGTGATACAATATATGATCCAGAGTTAAAACACATAATTTCCTATTAATAAATGGATTAGATGGTTCTAGAACTGTGAATATTGCTCCATCAGTGCTACACGAGGCCGCCTATTTTTGTCTGACCAACATATTGATATGAGACAGAACTGTTATGTGGGTGAGATACTGCAGAGCTTTGTTGAGAGAGACACAATAGATCTTTGTTTTTCTCTGTTTCATGCATATAGAGTTAGATGTGTTTCTTTCTTCTCTGTCTCTTGTGTGTGAATGTGTGTGTTGTTGGCTGCCATTTTGTTTGCTTTCCAGTTTCAGTTTCATGCGCTCCCTATCTGTCACACATTTCTTTTCTTTGAGATCTTATACATTTTAACATTATGTGTGTCTTTGATGGAACTGTAACATTGTATGTCACACAACGCAAGCATTGATAATGTGATTGATACAGGTGAGTTTAAAAATAGCTCTCAAGCTGAGAAGGATTTACTGTACATATTTTGCTTGCTTTCTGCTTCCTCAGTTCATGATAGTGACTAGATCAACATTAACACTGTGTTCAACCACTAAAGTTAAAGTGGTGTTCAGTCTTGGCTGATTAGAATTAGCCATGTTGCTGCAGTTAGCACAGTAACAGATGGAAGACTGATATGAATTACCCCAGTATAAACACATCTTGTTACATAAAGTGACTTAATTGTGGAGGTTACTATAGTCCTTCATTTGGTATGACTGTTATCGCTCCTTACAGAGGACTGTAGTAACGAAAGCACTCAACAGAAATGGATCAAGTGGGCGTTCCTTTTACTGGCACAGCTTTACCTATAGATAACACTTTTACTGTAAAAAGATCTAATGCTGTACAATTTTCAGCAACAATAAATAATTCAACACCTTTAAGCTTCATGTATCTAAAAGTCTTTTTTGTTTGGATGTTTTTAAAAACATGACAACTGTGATGAAAAGATGATGCTACACTTCTAGGAACCACAGGAAGTCTGAATAATACCAGCAAGATTACTCAACAAGCCCAAGTGTCACTACAGCAGCTGCAGCTCTCTCTCCACAGGGGAGCTAGCATTAAGTGCTGAAGCGACATCCCAGCGGCCTGCTCTGCATTATTGACCTGAGGAGTCCAGAACCCCCCCATCACTTATTCATCTGGCCCAGTGTAACCATTTACATCTTGAGAACACGTGGCTACAGAGCCGGGGCTGAAGGATCATAACAGTACGAGCTAACTGTCTCAGAGGATAGTGCTTATAAACCTCCTGTGCGGTCACTTTACAGAGACAAAGTGAAAGTGAGATACAGAAGGAAAAGAAGGTTGAAGAGTTCAGGGTGTAAACTGGTTGATTAGTGCAACATTAGTCAGGAAGTATTTGATTTATTTATTTATTTTTGGCCACTTTTAGTTGTGTTAGCCGAACTAGCAACGTAGCTTCAAAGTTACACAAATGATACACTGGTCTGCTAAAAATCAGGAGGTTAGCACTGTTACTGTGACCATGTTAGCACACCTATGTTAAAGGGATAGTTCAACATTTTGGCAAATTGGCCCATTGCCATAATCCCTAGTCATAGCATAGCTCTGAGCAGCTCGCCGCTCTGCTCCGCCGTTCTAAAAATAGCTTACACTAACAAATAAAAGTAATGAACCTACTGCTATGACTATAGGGATTATGACAATTAATGCAAATTTGCCAAAATGTTGAACTATCCCTTTAAAGCTAACAGGGTTGTGTAGACAGTACTTTAATACATTTTGATTATTTGCAGGTGGTCCTTTAAACTGAGAGTTTAGAAAATATTAATTACAAAAATAGCTCTAGTTTTTTTTGTATCTGAATATTCATTCATTCTAAAAACTGAATAGGATTTTGCACCAATAGACAAAACGATATTTAAAAACTCGACCACTGATTACACTGACGACTATGGAATCACCTACCATTTGCACATAAATCCTAAAATCAGCATCACTGAGTTATAGCAAGTGAGAAAAATAGCTGCTACCTGGTTAGAGTAATATACATTTTTAATGTCTTTTACAATGACTCCCTTTAAACTGTAGGAACCAGCTCAGGCTGAGCAGCAGCGTACAGTAGAGTCCTTGCTGTGAGGCTGCAGACCACGTTGTCCTGACAGTGTGAATACAGAATAAGAACATTGGCCTGAAACGTTATCTTATTAGTGATGTTTAGTTAGAATATCATCAACTCTGGGAAATGGGAGGAAATGCCAAAGCAGTCTGTTTTACACCCAGCAGCAATAACAGCTTCAGAATATAGGAATATATTGATATATTCCCTTATGTATGACTTTCTGTTCACCATATAAGCCAATAACTACTGGGTTGGTGAAAATCCCTTTTACTGTCTTGTCTATGTACAGAAATACAAACATTCAAACATAATCTGTTCACAATTTTCCCACAAGGCATGTTATACAACACACATTTAAACCCAACAAGACTTATCTGATCCATGCCCACGGCACTTTGCTGAGCTATTTACAGTAGAGAAAAGCAGACAAAGGATGTTACTTTGGGAAATTACTGCTGGAACTGAGTGTTGTGGTTTTAAAAGTATTTAAGGAGCTGCTGACAGTCAAGTTGGTGCTTGGATTTATTAGTTTCTAATTATTATGGAGAGTGAGAGTTGTTCTGGGGTGCTGTTATAGTTTACAGCTTTCTGGAAGTGTTGGTCCCAAATTACATGAAGAGATGTTGACGGGCAGCGGTTACTCACTTGGTATTCTAGTCACACACCTACTCTCATAAACACTCTCTTTCCAAAGTGACCACTCGCTCTAAACAGCTTGAGGGATAGCCACGCAATGACCTGTGTGTATGTTAATGTGAAAACTGCCGTAAACAATGTCATCATCCCATTTATTGTCTCTTGGAGGAGGCTCTGCGGCCGCATTTGCTAAACGAGAGCAGATAGTCTGAGGGTGAAGACAAGGGCAAGTGTGTTGATTTACCCCCTCTGTCCCGCTCTCCTCACTGGGGCTGGGCTTCACGGCTCCTTATCAGCCAGCTCCTGCTCCTCGGGAACAAGTGGAGAGCGGAGCAGGAAAGGACAACACTTGGGTGGAGAAGAGCATCTCCGTAGCTGCAGACTGACATGTTTATCTGCAGCTACTGGAGGGAGATGAGAGGAGCAGAAAGCTCACACCAACAAGGACGAAGCAGTAGAACAAAAAAAGGTCATAATTCAGTAGCACAGCCAGGGCCGTTGCTAGGAATTCTGGGACCCTGAAAGAATACTAAAGTAGGCCCCAGCCCCCTGACTTTTCCACTTTTTTTCTTAGACTACGTATGTATTATCATGTTTTATTAACTTTGTTTTGATGCTAATTTACTATGAGTATTAGTAACCCTAACCCTTATGCAGAATAATTCAGTCACACAAAGATTAGACTACTGGGGTTTTTTGTGGGCCCTACTGGGCGCTGGGCCCCTGGAATTATCATCACCTTTAACGGCCCTGGGCACAGCGCACCACACCATGTATGAGCACTCCCAGCCCCCCTGCACACAATCACCTTTGTGATTTCTCTATGAGAGGGATCTCATTATGTGTCCACACATGGGAGCACCCACAGCCACAGTTATTAACATGTAGCTATGACGTTGTGGCTGCTAGACGCCCGTGGAGAGATCTGACATGTAAAACATGACAGTGTTGCTGTGAGGGGGGTTCAGATGAGGCAGGGCGGGGCGGGGCGGGGGGGTTGTTGGTGCAGATGAACATCAGATCAATCAACCAAGCAATTTCTGTGCAGGCCCGCCACAGCCTGGGCTGGAATTGGAGGCAACAACCTCTCGTGTTTTACAGCGTAATAAAAGTCAGGGGAGAGAGATGTGAAGGCTCCTCGGCTGAAAGACGCAGCAGATGTCCCTTTTTATGTCTGAGTGTTGGACGCAGTCTCAGGGCAGGGGACATTCAAGGAATTTGCAGAATTGAAAGGTGCAATTCCTGAGTGATGCAACAGTAACTGTTAAGTTACATCAAACTGTTAAGCCCTGATGAATATTAATGATTTTCATTACCACCGTGGTCACAGCTTTTTTAACATGGAGCATATTTGTCCACTTGAAGCTGGCGACATTAAAAAAGACCAATTAGTGAACCCCAGTTCAACAGGACACATTAAGGTTTTTTAAAAAACCTCAATGTGTCTAATCTACTTTCATGGTCATGGACCCCTAGTAACCAGGTCACTCCATAGAAATAAAGACATTAAAAAGCAATTAGTTGCACTCAGTGGATGAGACACAACTTCTAACAGAATACACAAAACATCAAATTACCAATCAACCTCTTTTCGATTTTTTTTTGTCAGTATCTTTATCTAATATTTTTAATGAAGATTCATACTCGGCAAAAAAAGATCAATGCTGAATATTCAGTTAATTGTTTGGTCCAAGTCTGAGAATGATCCAGAACAGGGCCCAGGAGGAGGAAGAGCAGGTTTTGTCCACTGATGAGAGGGTTTGCAGTTTGATCCCCAGCTCCTTCAGCCTCTGTGTCGTAGTGTCTTTTGCACAAGTAACAGAACTCTATAAGCTGCCCCCAATGATGCACCATTAATGCATATGTTAGATAGAAGTTCTATGTATAGACGAGTGCTGTAAAGCACTTTGAGTGGCTGTTAAGACGAGAAAAGCTTTCTATAATTGCATTGCATTTACCATTTAACCCCAGGATATTCAGTGTACTATCACAGCAGTGGAGTATCAGTAGAATACTGTCATATTTCAATTCAGTATTCTGTTCGGTAAACGCTCCAATGTTGACCTCAAAAAAAAAAAAAAAAAAAAAAAAAAATCAAATACTACTGATACCCTGTTCAGCTCACAAGGCATTTTAAGACATTATATACACAGTGTGGATATTAATGTTAGCACAGTGTGGAGTCACTAACCAGCATGAAAAAAATATGTTCATATCAACTGTGAAACATGAGAAACAGTGATAACAGGTACTGTAGACTGCGTAGCTGAAAAGAAATTCATTACTACTATAAGTCAAACCTGAAGGAGCTCCTCATACCATGCATGCCATTTTTCCCTAAAACGCACAGTGCACGTGTTCGGTTTGATAGAGAGAGAAATCAAACATCCTCTGACACATAACACATACACATAACAGTCTGTTAAAGGTTTCTGTAAAAGCATTGCAGATGCAGAGGCTGACCTGCACCAACAACTCTGGCCAGCTGCACTGCAGCATCATAAATTACCCAGCCCAACCGGCAGACCTACAGCAACAATATCACCAAAAAAACCACATCCACCACACCGATTCCACTGATCCTTGAATTACAACTGTCTCCACACTGAGCCGTGTTTGCAGAAGACTGATACACGGTCATATTGTCCTCACACCTGAGCACACAAACCTGACCCATGTAATGTGGAGCACAGAGGGCGTATTCATGTTGCCCCGAGCAGATAAAGTGATGACTTTATGCTCCACTGATGCAGAGATAAGTTGTCTATATATGCTTTTATTCTGGAAATTGAATCTTTAGTTGTGCAGGGACGGCTTACAATACAACACTACTGAAGCTCCGGCTAATGCTGCAGCTGAAAATGATATGAGTGAAGCTACAGATCAATGTGAAACTGATGCAGGTGGAACACGTGCACACACACATTAGTAATTGTATAGATCAGCTTGCCATAACAAAATCTGAGACCCAGAGTTTACTTTTGGACATATGTTAGTGAAGCTACTTCATATGGCTTTCAATATTTATTCTGGATCACTCTAATGGCAGCAATGATCTATGTATGAGATAATTATGCAGATTATTTTCATAGGGAGGACGCATACTTCCCTCAAATGAATGAACCTGGCATTTATTCACTCTGGCAGTTCTGTGTTTCCATCTTCTGTCCCTCCACCTCACTCTTTCTAATCACTTTCTCTTCCAAAAATTCATTTCATGAATCAAAAGAATAATAATCTAACCCTGGGAGAGTGGGAGAGAGGACAGATGGCAGAACGAGGACAGTGCCTGACAGTGTGGTGGATCTCTAAATGTGACTTTAAAAGGTAAAATCATGGAGGATTGTTTTTGATTTTCAGTTCCAAGAAAAGAATCTTCAAAAAGCAAGAGTGAGTGCAGTACGATGAATAAAACTAAATTTAGAGAAGTCAGGCTTTTGTGTGAGCATGAAAAGATCGATGGCAGGTGCACTGTTTCTATCAGCAACCTATTTCTATTAATAACTTTTTAGCCACCATGCGAAGTCTGACTAGTTTCAGTAAACACACGAGATCATTTCTGAAGGACGAAATCTCACATTCTGAAAATGCTGCATAGCTGAATGAAAACAAAGCCGACACGCATCTCTCCGCTAAAAGGCAGGAAATTAGCCTGGTGATGCAGTGAGTGTTTTTATGGTGTGGTTTGGTGAGAGCAGAAATGCGCCGCTGCGTTTTCTCTCTGCACTGCCACGGTCTCCAGGCCTCGGGAGCGGCCATTTTGTTTCTCTGTTTTTGTTTACATGCAGAGTACCTCCGAGAAAGTGAGAGGTCGTCCCATGTGGGCTGACTGGACACTAAAAAAACACAACAAACCTCTCAACACTGCCTTTCAGCCTGACTTGCCATTTTTACTGCTGCTTAGCTATTGCTGTCAAGTAGGTCACACTCACTAGCAAGAAAACACTCCTCTCCTCCCCCCCCTCCTGGTTCTTTTGCAGCACTTTTGGGAAATGGGACATTTCTTTATTCACTTTCTTACTTAGGGTTAAATGAGGAGACTGATACCACTCTCAGGGCTTTACACTTAATATGTAGCAACTTAGCTTAGTTTACCTTAGCAGGAAACAGTGCAACCAGCACTGTCCAATGTCAAAGAAGCTACCTACTAGCACCTTTAAAGCTCATTAAATCAACTCATTATATCTCATTTGTTTAATCTTTATTCAAACTGAACCATGAATTATCAAATGGTCTGTGAACTAGAGGTGCTGGTTGGTTTGTTTCCCTGGTTTCACTCTTTCAGGTAACTGGTTGGTGGTTGTTACCTCAGGTTAATTATCTAAATAGTGGTTTCCATCTTCTTAACACTACATTAACACTTGGTATGACAAGAATCCCACTTCCCAAAATGCCTCACATTACCTTTAAAGATGCAGTGTTGATTAACGTTAACGTCTATTTCACTTTATCTCTATTTAACATTCTTTTTTTGACCTTTGTGAAACATTATCTTATCACCTCTGAGTCTAACAACCATTTCCTTTCACAGTTAAAACCATGAAGTCGACTTGAAATGAAAATAAGTTTTTGATGATATAATTGTCTTTGCTATAGGACACAGTGTCATTGCTCTGTGCAAAATAAAATATCCTGGAAAGTAAACAACCGCCTTTCACGGTGTGTCATGTTGTAACCTCAGACAGAGAGGTCATAGTCTCCTCTGGCCCACAACAGGCTTCACTTTTCAGAGAAAGGAGACAAAGAGCAGCGTATCTGACCGGCACAGGAATCTTTCAGGACGTCTCGGAGTTGCTAAATGCGACAGCAGCATAACAAGCTCTGCTGAATCCATGAGGAGGATTTTGTTTGTCATGCAGCTAAATCCTGAACTGAGGGAAACAACTGCAGTAGGCTTTCAGCTCACATCCGCAATCCAGACCACCATTCTAAGGAGGGAGCGGGGGCCTACTTCTTTTGCTCAAGGGCACTCTATAAATGCCCTTGAGTGAAGAAGTATAAATGTTCCTCTATCTGTTCCTCAAGCGGGATACAGTGTCAGAACCTAAACTGCGTTTGTGATGCTGCACCTGTCCTTGATGGGATGTCATTCATCAACAAATACGTATCCACCACGTGACGCACAAGCACCTTCTCTTCAAAATACAGGTGCTATTGTGAAAAATGCAACAATCCACTATTAACACTGTCTCATATTGTTAGTGAAGCTCATTTGGAGGATCCTCAGACAATCAGACATGTCAGATTTCATTTAAGATCAAAATGAGACTTTACGTGACTGTAGCATGAGGACAATGTGAACAAACAGCGGCTCGCACATGGGCAGACATGACATGAGGAGAATGTTTGGGCCTGTTTAATACATCTCAAACCATAAAAGCTCTTTTGACTTTATGGGGGAGCTGTGAGCCGGAGTCTGTGAGAAACAAAATATACCTGCACCAAAACCACGCAATGCGCAGCCAGCCAGCCAGCCAGCCAGCCGGCCCGAGTCTTCACCAGCATCCATCACGTTGGGGCTTTAGCTCCGTTTCAGAACAGCACAATACAGACGCGTGTAGGAAAGTGCCCCCCCACCGCCACCACCACCACCACCCTCCCACCTCCTCCATCAAATGAACAACAGCCAGGGTGTTTCTCAGAAACAATCAGTGGCTGGTGATGGTGTTGTGTTGTGAGTCACCATTTATCCACAAGAGCAGCCCTCTTTTCAAAGTGTGTGCAGCACAGGCCTGACACCCCCTCCCACCACCACCTCCACCCCCTCCCTGTCTCTCCCTCTCTCTCTGCAGTCCAAACAGTGCGAGCCGCATAATGCGATATGGTATAGCGGTCATGGCAACTGGAGCATCCTTTGGGGGCTCGTCTTTGCTCTCTATGTGCTGTAGGCTATAATCTGCCATTGTCATGAACACGCAGCTGTCAGTGCCCAAACACTGCAGGGGCTTCCTTTCTTCTACATGAGCTTATACCTCTGTTTGCTTCTGCCTTTGAAATAAAAAAAACCCTCTCCTTCTATTAAGGTCATTAAATCATCACAGACCCACTAAGGGACGCCATCTGAAAGCATCTTGTGGTTAAATTTAATAATCTATTCATGCTGTGCCCATTACAAGATTCCCAGCGATGTGGCAGACATTCAATCAGCCCTTCGAGTGAAGGCATCTGTCAGTGACCATCGGCCCATGCAGGCAGCCAGTCCCACCGCCCCATGTGGTGCTATAAAACAATTCCAGATGCGCCAGAGATCAACATCAGCATCTGATCTGCCGCATCGTCAAAACCCCCCCCCCCCAGATGACCAACGATCAAGTCTCTATGTGTGAAATCAGGAGGCTCGGACACCGCTCAGAGCAGAACCATGGCAATGTGCGCCATGCGTGACATGCAGGGCGTCAATCCACCGCACAAAAAAAACCCACACACACACACATACACACACACACACACACACTGACTATTGTTTGTCACCTGCAAGATACTGACCACTTCACCCTCAGCCTGGACTACTCATACATGCTTTTTAATAACACACAGCTGATGATCTCACGTTTGGAAGCAACATGATACTCTTTAAACGAGCTTCATATTGGTGTGTGTGTGTGTTGCTTCTAATGCCCTGCATCATGAATCCAGCTCGGGGAGGAGAGCTCAGTCATTGTGCGTCCGATGCGCGTCGACATATAGGCTATACAGCGCGTGCGGAGCTCATTGACAGTTCTGCGCGTCGCTACGGAGACGGCGGGATGGATGGGGATGCTGAGGAAGAGGAGGAGGAGGAGGAGGAGGAGTGGGGGCGGGGCGAGGGGAGGTGAGGGGGGGTTGGGTGTCATAGTGCGGGTTTCACCGCGGTACTCCCCGGCGCTCTTCACCCCCGTCTCACGCCTGTAAACCCCCCCTCACCCCGCCCACCTTCACACCACACCACCAGGATGTCTTCATGCCTCCACCACGGATCGAGATGTGACTCGGGATTCAGCTGCTCGTGATAGCTACTGCGTAAAAAAAATAAAAATAAAAAAATAAAATAAAAGGCAGAGGCGCATTGATGGAGCTGGATCATGCTTCATGCTTCACCCCCCTCCACTCCCCCTCCCTCCTGTTTATATCAGCTTCCCTCCTCCCACCGACCAACCTCACCATGGCGCAGTTTACTATTAACATGACATCCCCTCCATCTGATCTCAAATCAACAATGATGCTGTTTTTGTTAAGGTTCTGTCCCCCCGCGCCCCCCCTCTGGCTCTGGCTGACATGTGAGCGGCAGACTGATGCATGTTTCACCGTGTTGCTGCGACATCAGCAGTCTACTTGCTGCTGCTGCTGCTGCTGCTGCGGCTCTCACTCAGCCACGACTCTGCTTTGTACGAGACTATAAGCCTTCTAAAATAGATGATAGGACTATGGTTTTAAAAACACAAACACACAATGCGGTGTGTGTGATCGGGATCACCTCCTCTGTGTTGTTTCCCCCTCTCTGCCGCTGTCCACGGTGCTGAAACCACCGAAAACGCCCACATTGAACATACGCATTATAGCGCAGCGCATCCGTCCTCTCAGTCCACCGCGTCTCACATTCATCACCCGGGAGGTCACACATCGCCTCCACTACATCCATCCTTCCTTCATTCCATCCTTTACCCAACTGAGAAAAAGATCCCAAACGAGACGAGATTCAAAAGCATCTAACGAGGGCGACTGCATCAAAAAAAAAAAAATCTCAGCCTGAGAGAGAAAACACACATCTGCCGCTAAGGTTTCACAAAATAACCAAACATCTGCTGCTGCTTCAATCTGTGAAAATAAGAAGAAGCGAGAAATAGAAGTGGTAAAAAAAAAGGAAGAAGGAAAGGTCCTCCGGTCTTACCTGTGCCTGTTGTCGGTGCCCAGCAGTCAGTAGTATGGGAGGAAATGTCTGCGTATATCAACAGCAACCGATACCAGTCTGTCTCTGTATATGAGTGCGATGCTGCAAAGGCACTGCGCGTCGGCTGAGTCCTCCTCACTTCTTCTTCAATGGGGGTAAAGCGGTGCAGCTCTCGTCAAAGATGGCGGACACTTTTGACGTCAGCAGCAGCAGCTTTTAATAGATATCTGTCAGAGAGAGAGAGAGAGAGAGAGAGAGAGAGACTTCAAAAAGTCTTTGTTATAGTGGGCAGCTGCACGAATGGCAACACAACAACTGAATATTTTAGATGTTGTGTGTGTGTGTTTCACATGCCACCAAGGGCCTAGTGGCTAGTTTACATACAGACTGGATGTCCAGCCACGTTTGAACCTGTATAATGTTTATTATTAATGATAGTTTTGGACAGGCTACATTAAAACAGGCTAAGTCTGCTGGGTCATGCTCATTATAAAACGAAACATTTGGCACTACTTTAAACACACCTTCTTCACAGTAGTTATTTAGCAGTTCATGATGCAGCAGAAAAAAAAGTGCCTGTAGTCCCCGTCTGTGGTCTCCCATTCAGCTCAATGGAGACACTGTGAAATAAAAGCCTAGTCATTGAGGTTTTCCACTAGTATGGATCATCATAGTTCACCCAATGATGTGACAGTGTCTGTGGAAACCAGGGATGGATTATTAATCAGGCAAAGTGGTCAACTGTCATCGAACTTCAGACCCCCCAGCAGGACCCAAAGGACTGCTGTGGTGATGGATATTGGGTAATTTGATTCATTGTTTGGGAACATGAACCACTAAAGCACAATATAAACTGACATAATAAAGTGTAGATTGCAAAGTAATTGTGAGGCCGAGTCCCTCAGTTGAAATCTGCGCTTCAGCATTATAGTTGTTATTTATGTATAATGTTTTAGTTTATTTGAAAAGGGACAGTATTGTAAAAACGAATGTAAATGTACCCAAGTTAGCTAAAAGGCTAATTTTCATTGGTAGTCCCTCTGCCTGCAGCTGTTAAAGGGCATCCTATAAAAAAGACAGCAACAATAAAATACCACATATAAAAAAGGTAACATATTCTATACCTACATATACAATTGGAAGACAATAACACACATCCACAATTGCATCATGCTCTTATATACCCTAAAAAATCTGTATCAATGTTCACATTTTTGTTACTGGGCTTGGATGTTTAAAATGAACTCTTTGGGTCAAGTTAACAGAGTAAACCTGGAGGTATTTATTGCTCCAGTATAGAGAAGATGCAACACTGCTCAGAAGTGGGAAGGAAAAGGCTCGTTCTTGCCCTTTGAAGCATCAGACAGCATCTGACTGTAGTGGTACATATAAAACACAGTAGCTTGAAGGAAATCATACAGCATGGACCTTGTATTCCAATTCCCTAATGACCTTAAAGGACATTTTTTAAGATTCTAGACTAAGGTGAACAGAAACTGAGCCTGTTGTCCATTCACTCGTTCATTAGCTTTACAGCTAATCCTTACAAAGTCATGGGGGCTGGAGGCAATCCCACTTTACACTGGGTGAGGGAGGGGTACACCCTGGACAGGTTGCCAGTCTGGAGTCACCAATTAAGCTAATGGGCATGTGTTTAGATTGTGGGAGGAAGCCAGAGCACCTGAAGAAAACTCACACAGGCCTTTTGTGAAGCACAGATAGTTCCAAGAGTAGATGTAGAATAAAGATGGTGATATTTAGCTCATACAAGTTCTGTCATTGATTAAAAGTACTAGTTAGCAGTGTCTCTTCAATCAAAGTATATATTTAGTAAGAGTATTGAGAGCTGGATTAATACATGTGATTTGATGATAGAATATCATAGATAATATTAGCAGCCGTATCCCTTATGGTTTTCCTTCTTGTTTGGACATAAACTTTTTAAAATCAAGATTTGTGTGTGGCTCAGTGTCATAAACAATGTTGAAATTGGCTTTATACTGTAGACCCACATATCAGCACAACACACATCATTCATCACATTTTCCCTCCGGCTTATTCAGAACAAACAGACAGACAGTCTGACCTCATGCAGAACGCCGTTCCTTTCTGAAACATCTAAAATGGGATCGATTGATGTCCTCTCAGCACGTCCACACCGGGTCATGTGTGCTCTCTGCATCGTGGGAATGTCCCCTCTCTCTTCTCCTCCAGCAGCTGCCTCTGCTTGGCACCGTAACAAATGTGTCTTCAATTGCTCTGAAGCGAACCTGTCTCCTAAATTAATGATAATGATAACTCTGCATGAAAAATCCATTTGGTGAGGGAAGCCAGAGGAGAAGAAAAGAGAGTGTGAGCGTGTGTGTGTGCACTCCATGTATGTCTGTGGGGAAAGCATATGTGTGTGTGTGTATTGAATTTGCGTTGTGATCAGACCTGTGTGTGTGGGGGGAAAGTGAGGAGAATTAATCTACAGGTCCTTCATTCATTCACTCTCCTCTAAAACAATATTAGAGGAGTATAACAAACCAAATTAGAAATAGATGGAAGTGGAGAATTGTGCTTCTATTTGAAGGGAGGCAGAAGAAACCAAGCATGATCAGGCTAGAGTAGAAAGGGTTTCTGGAATTGAGGTCCATGGGCTCCTTTGGGTCCTTGAACCAGCTGCAAGGGTACCTGCAATATATAAATATTATAATTATTTTAATGTTTCTGTTAAGAGAGAGTGCTATTATAACTGTACTAATCATGGGCAATGATGGTGGACTTCAGGGTGAACATGACAGGTTTAGATAAGGTAAGATATTCATGAATGGGGTAAATTGGGTCTAATATAACACAGTGTGGGCTACCATATTGTTTTGTGCGACAAGGTAATACCAGGAGAAAAAGCGTACATGTACAATCACCATACACAGGAACATAGGTTCACCAGTTATCCAATGGGCCAATATGGCTGCAGTGCAATGCATGAACTCCGACTGGGGATAAAATGTGATTTGGACTGTTGCATTATTGTTGGTGTCAGACAGGCTGGTCTGTGTGTTTCTGAAACTGCTGATGGTTTTCACTCACAATGGTCTGTAGAGGTTTTACTCAGAATGGAGCCAAAACAGACTGGTTGGAGCTCACAGTTCACGGGTAACTCAAGTTCTACTTCCTGTCACCAAGAACTGAAACCTGAACCTGCAGTGGACACAGACTGACCAACACTGACTGGACAGATGAGATCTGACCATATACTTCCTCCCATGGCCACCCTTTAACCATCTTCTGATGGCTGCTTCTGGCAGGTTAATGCTCCATGTTACAAAGTTAAAGTCCTGTAGAACCGATTTCATGAACGTGACACTGACATCCGTGAACTTCAGTGACCTCCTCAGTCTCCAGACCTGAATCCAGTAGATCACCTTAGTGACAGAACAGGAGATACCCAGTTTGAATGTGCAGCTGATGAATCATCATCCTTGAACATCAATCACATTAAGAAGTGAAACTAGACTAAAGGGTCCATCTCTTACCAACCACCCACTGTGTAGTGTGTACATACCAAATTGCTCCTGGCTGCAGCTAGATTAACTAGCCCCAAGGTTTCTGTGAGCTACTTAGAGTGTATTGTTATTGTGTTATGATTGAATATGATTATACTACTACCCCAATAATGTCGATACTGTACTATCATGCTTTTGTTGTTTACCATCCGGGGTCGATATATTAATACAACACTGACATATTATCACATCAAGGGTCTATATGTATGTTTTTGCTGTTGCTGCATAGCCAATGTTAGCAGTTCCTGGCAAACAACCATGTGTCACAATCAGACAAAACTTACATATAGCCGTTTAAAGTAAATATAAAGGAAACTTGCTAACAAACAGTTGCTTATTTCCATATTCAGCCCATAGAAGGCAGTATAATCCAATCATTTACTGGAGTCACCTTCATCTCACCTGGTCATTGCAGTCCCACATCCAACTTCCTTTAATGGGGACATATTATGGAAATATCACTTTTTGAAGGCTCTTAAACATATATTTGGGTGTTTGTCTTGCCTTTCGGCCCACAAAATGTGAGAACTGACAAAAAATACCACCTCTACCTGGTACTAGTAGAAGGGGCGGGGCAAGCAGTGGTTCATTTGCATATAAAGGGACAGGCACTGAAACCAGCCGTTCTGAACAGGGCCGTTTTGAGAAAATGAAAAGAGTGCTGTGATGTTTGATCCTTGGGGTATTTTGACCGAAGCATGTCACAGACATGTCTTTAAGACACCTGGGAACTATTTGAATTTGTGGAAAGGGGGCATAATATGTCTCCTTTAATGTCTGTTTTGATCTCCAACAACTGCTAAGAAAAAAAGCTACAAATCCCTGTGAAATGCTTTTTTCTGGAAACATTATATTCCCAAGTGTCAGAGTTTGAAGATTTAACATATTCAAACAACCTCTTTCTGTAAACATGTCATAAACAGTACTGCAAGCTTACTATTGGCTCTCAGTGTTCTACTTTACTTAACCATTATATCATGCAGTTGTTTGTTACATCATATGGATCCTTCACAGTCATGCTACAGTATATTTGATGCCATCCTCCACTAGAAATAGTTGAATACGTCTTCCAGTGACTCAGCATATACATCCAGAAATACCTGCGTTGCTTTTCTCCCAGAGTGCCAGATTTATGAAAGAATATTACTCAGACTTGATTCGGGTTAATCCCATTTATTTAACAATGACAATTTTAAATTAATATTATTTTTTTTGCCTGACAAGGTTATCAGCTGTGTGAACTGGGCATTGTCATCTTATTGCTGGTAACATCCCCCCGGCACTTCTGCTGCTTATCTTTCACATTTCATCCTTCACGGAGCAGCTCCAGACTGAGCAATGTGACCAAGTCTTAACGCTGCAGGTTCCTACTTCTGTGGCTTGTGTTTTCAGTTTGTTACTGTCATTTTTACAATGGTGAGATGCTGATTATTCAAATGAGTAGTAACAAACAGAGCATTGTCATTGAGAAAATGAAACCCTCTACCATGCCACTCATCCTTTCTTCACTTTTCTTTTTCTTTTCATCCATTAAAGCTTTCAGTATTTTCACTTTTTGCAGAGATTAAAGGGAATGTCTAACTTTTCAGAGGAGGCCTTTGAAGTCAGAGTGATGTTTGCAGGGAGGGTGTGTGTAGTGTGTGTGTGTGAAGTGTCTGGGGATCTCGGGGGATGGAGAGCTTGGCTTTAGCGGTGCTTCATCTCACGGTCAAAGAGCAAAACACAGCAAGTGGAGGAGAAGATTAGCAGCAGCATTATCAGCCCTGTAGCAGACAAGCTCGCGCACTCTGATCTCTCTCCCCCTCTCTGACTGATTTCATTCTTAATTAAACTTCACAGGGAAGGTGAGAGGCTGGAGGAAGCGAGGGTGGAGGTGGCGGAGGAGAAGGAGGGGATGGGGGTGAGGGGGTTGTGAAAGAGTGACGAGGCGAAAAAAACAAAAAAACAATAGGCACAGGCTAAAAACAGAAAAAGAATTGTGAAAGATCCTAAAAGGACAAAATAGACAGAGACAATACCATGGCATTAAAGATTAGGAGAGGAGCGGATGGCACACACATCATGGGATGTAAAGAGGAGGGACTGCGTGTGTATATGTGTGCGTACGTGAAGAGAAAGAGGGCAAGATGAGAGATGAATCCAGTCAGCCAGGCTGTGTGGTTCAGTGTGGGGGAGGGTGCTGCAGCAGCAGTAGCAGCCTTGCTGTGACTCAGCACTAAAATCTGCCTCTCTCTCTCTCGTCTCCCTCAAATATCAGTCCTTAGTCATTGTACCAAACACACTATTAGGCCTCTTTCTCATCAGTCTTTGGAGAGCTTGTCACGACTGTGCATCTATTGTGGTGAAATGTTATATATGATTAAGGCTGTGCTTATTTCTCAGGGCAGATTTAAAATGTGTGAGTGCATACAGTATACTGTATATATAGGTTTCTGTATTTGTTCTAAAGTTTTGTCCGGAGGTAGAAAGAACTGTGTTTAATGACATTTTTTATGTATCCATACTGAATTTGGATTCATAACAGGTACATTTTACTGCCACAATATATTTTCTGTGACAGTTTAATTAACTGGTTGTAAAATAGTTTCTATAGATTGAATATTTATCCCTTGTGGTTTATTACATTTATATATTTACTTGAATTAATCTTCTGAATATTTATTTCAAATAACATGAGTATAGGATAAGTGCAGAGAGAATGTATCAAAAGTAAAATGCACAATAAAAAGGAGGAATGTCAAGTTCTATTATTGAATATTAGCCTACTATATCGTTGGAATTTTATCAATGATGAATTGATATTTCAGATCAATTCTTAATTGTACTCTGCAAAGTTTTTGACCACTGGTGTTAGTATGAAGCAATGATTTTTCAAGTTGTCCCCACTTTTTTGTATCATGTACAGTAGAACATGGATGCTGAGCTATAGGCGCCTGCTGTATGAATGAGAGAAGGAGGAGGAGGAATAAGAACTAGCTAAAATTTCCACAATTTAAGAATCCACTATAATATTTACAGTAACTATTACATATAAATTATATCTATTAATATTTTCATACATTTTTTTATGAGGTAGGAAATGCAGCCAAAACATGTATAAGCTATTCAAAAAAATAGTAGCTACAGTGTATGCAATTTTAAGTTCATATGCTGTTGGGTAGTTTTATTTTCCATATAAAAATGCAAATATTTAATAGGCTCACAGGTTTTTAATGTCCTAATGTGCTGTTTTACTAGCTGTTAAATACATCAAACATACTATTATGTGCAATTATTCCCTCCCAGATGAAGAGGCCAAATGTTTTACTGCATAACATAGCTGTCTAGAGTTTTGCATTCTCACCATCCAATTCTGGTTCATTTTCTGTTGCATCTACCTGCAGGCCTGTTGTTCAGTGCTGTCCTTACAGAGGCACTGAGCAGTGAGCGAATACACATCAACACAGACGTGTATGAGGAATAGCTCTCCGTCTCATCAAGCCCACTGGGGAGAGTGATATTCAATCTGATAATTGAGGTATTGATAGATCGGGAGTGAGTGGCGACATTGATAAGTGTGGGACTGAAGGTCTTGTATCCGATGGTGAGGATGGTTGTCAGAGGGAGGATCGATCCACATCGATCTGCAGCTCTACACCTCACTGGCCTATTTTGTCTTGTCTTTTCTATCCTTGGCTTTTCTGTTTTCTATCGTCTTTCTTTTCTCTCTTCCATTTCCTTCATAATCCTCACCGCCTCTCCTCTTTCTGTATTTATCTGTTGCTTTTTGCTTTTTCTTGTTAGTGTGTAGCACATTTATCAGATTTCAGGTGGTCCCTACTATTTGTGAATCAACGGAAAAAAGCAAAAGCTCTGTGTTTGGAGGTTTGTGTGTAAACAGGCAGGCACAATACAGCAGAGAACAGAAGAGAACAGAGCGGAGCGAAGCAGTCGGACAGAGAAGAAAAACAGAGCACCACATGATGCAACATGCTGTTACATAACTTATCAAGTATCTGGATCTCATACAATAAAACATGCAGAAACCCTACAAAGAGTGACATAAATTAACACAAGATAAGGTAGTGTGACACAATGCAGTGCAATGTAATCTAATAGTATAACAGAGGGAAAGGAACAAACAGAAGTTGTTAGGGTGCACTGGCCCAGAATCTAACATCCCTCCTGGCAAGCTCACAGGAAGTGGCACAGCACTGCTGACTGAACTCAAAATGTGTCTTCTCTCAATCTCCCATATGTGCGTATGTAAAATTGCACCTAACTGTGTGTGTGGGAATGTTGAAACAGCTGAGATTGTCCTGCTGCATGACTGGGGCTGAAATGCCCAGTGAGCAGAGAAATGCACTGAGCTACCGTGTGTATCCGGATCAGGGAAGGAAGACATTTCTGTGGGTTTATCAGGGAACTACTGGAGGGACTATTGCACATGGTGATAATTGATGGATTCGGGTTGGGTTTTTTTAAAAGATATTTTTGGGACATGTTTTGCCTTTATTTGACAGGACAGTGTGGAGAGACAGGAGAGCAGGGAGAAAGACTGAGGGAATGACATGGGCAAAGGATCGTCTCAGTCGAGAGTCAAACCAGCGATCAGCATCTCAGGCATATGCCAACATGGAACATGCTCTCTAACCACTCATTCATGTTAGTTAATATTCCTCATTTTAATGTCTCTTTGTTTGAAAATGTGATATGAGTCTAAAAACGATGACATCGATGTTGATGAACACTGCGCTTTAAAAACTATGTTCCTCTGTCTAATGGAAAAGAAATGATGTAAACTAACCCTAACCCTTAACCCTGTTTGTAGAGATCCAAAATTCCTGACAGTAGCACCCACAAGTGGTTGTATCAATAAAAGACAGTCTGGAGGAGGCTGATCCACACAGACCAAATGAGAATGACTGGGCTGAAAGCATAAGGCATGAAATGCACCAATTTCCATCAGGATAGTTTCATTTTGTGCCAATGACACTCTTAAATGTATGGTTTGTAGTGAGGCTGCTGCAACTATTGGATGAATTACCATGAAATTTAATTTAGTTGAATTCATTTCACACACATTCACACATGAACAATCACTTTGTCCACTACTTAAGTTAATACTGGCTAAACGAATGACATTCCCCCCACTTAAAGGGTAACTATGCAAGTCTGGTGGCTTTTCCACTGTTTTGCTAACCCTCCTCCTGGCCATGTGCAATTTGTGTACAATAAAGCTGGTGAGAAATCAATCAACACAGCAGTAGATAACGTAGGGGTGACCTTGAATAGTCGACGATTCGATTCGACAACCCCGAATCAAATTGAAGATCGTACCATTCTGAATATATAGGGGTGCTCCCTGCTGATGAACATCTGATTCTACATAGAATTTATTTGTTTTCTTATATAGGCAAGTCTGTTTTGATACAAATCACAGTGAGTGCCCGAGCACCAGCGCACCCTGCTCCCTCTCTGTCCCTCTCTCTCCCACCACTTGATGTCGTTTCCCTTCAATGGAGGGAAAAATAAATTTGGGCCTAAAGTTCCTAAAGTTTTATTTACAAGATTTCTGTAAACTATCTATCGATCGCGCAGCACCTATACACACACATACACACACAAAACAGCGCTGTCCATGTTGCTGTGACACTCGCTCCCTGAACCGGTGACAAGCACTGATGCACATACAGTATCATGGCCACAGAACGAAGGGACTTCACGGTTTCATTCTCCATTCACAGTACTATTAATTTACAGCACAAACTCATACTCGTCATCGCTACACCGTCTCCAACAGAGAGACGGTGATATCGTGCACATGAGCCAAATGAGTGAGATCAGAAAAGGATGGAGAATGTCCTGTTGTTGTGAAAATCTGCCCCCGAATCTGATCAGATTTGACTATGAAAACCAAGACAACGTTATACAGTATATCATATACTCATTATAATGTGTGTATATTTGTGTAGTCTTATCTGTCATACACAAGAGATTATGGGTTACAGGGCACGTTTGAATCGTGGTACCGCCAAGACAAGAGCTGGGACACCGTGTCGGACGCTCTGATTTTGCAAGGTTGGTTTTTGTCCAAGAGACGCTACAGTACATGGCAGCCTCCATTCTCCCTGTAACAAGTTACAAGACATTTATTAAACCATCACGATTACTCCAAAGCTGTTTAATTAAGGTAAAAATCTTGCATAGTTCCTCTTTACCTCAACTCAACAACCACCACTAATGGTGAAAGATAGTTCAAGTTAATCTGCCAAACATTAGCATTAAAATTGTTGTTCTGCATATATTAGCATCTAGTTTAAAGTGCTGCTGTCCTTAAATGCAGCATCACACAGCTGCTGGCAGGGCAGTAAACTTTTAATGGCTCAGTGATCCTTAGCAAAGTCAGATAATGTAATGTTGGGTCTGTGTCTGACAATTTCTGAACTTCCTGACACTGACGATCTGATATTCATGCTCCATTTGCTCCAGTGTTTAGCCAGGTGTGTGGAGGTGAGAGTAGTGGCAGTGTTTGAACTCACCTACACACTCCTTTCATTCTTCACTCAACTGACCCAATAATATTTCACATGTAGAGATGAGTACAGAAGTCTGATGCCTCCCAGGAACGACTCTCAATGTGAGCATCCTATACTTATATTTAGAGGGTTATCTTGTACGGTACAAATGTGTTTTTTTCAAGCAGGCTTTAGTATAGTACCGATCTACACTCAAAACATTCTTCCATCAGAATCATATGAATGCGATAATCACATGGTGATGCAGTGTCAAAGGTTGTTGTTTTAGCCTTTTCTTAAAGGTACATTGTGTAGGAATTACTCCCATCTAGCGTTGCAGTTGTATATTGCAAGCAACTCAATTGCTGCATTCACGTGAAATTGGGCAGACGGCAGACGGACGACAGCCGCTGCACGTAACGGCATAAACAAGCCTCTATGTAAACAAGTGGTCCGTCAGCACGAGGCAAAACAATACACGTGACAATATGTTGTCATGGCGATGTGGTATTGTTTACCTGACCCACGTTTTACCGGCTTTCTCTGGACTTCTGTGACTAAAATAACATCTGGTTTGTTACTGACGGCCGTCTGCCCTACTGCAGGTGAATGCAGCATCAGTGTAACGCTCCATTCCTCCTCACAGCGTTACCACGGTGACTTTTCACAGACGCCACCTCCACCTGAGCCGACAGCTCCGGTGTCTCCGCTGAGTTTCCGTGGTTTCCTACCGTCACGCTGCCACTGAACGTAAAAACATGGAGACACCACATGGCAGCAGCACCGAGCTTACCCGCTCCATGGAGATATGAATGATATGAACGGATAATTCAGAGCTGAAAGGAACACTTCACTTTGTTGATGGGGGCGAGTACTGATTAATGAAAAACAGACTTTTGAACGAATAATCAATTTTCATGAATAGACAACAGGAGAAGTTACACTATGTCCCTTTAAAAAAATGAGAATATTTTTGGATCTAATAACATGGCTGCCTTCACTTCCCCCAAACTTTTCCACCCCCTCTCATCACTTCCCTCTTAACTGCTTCTTTTTTCTTTCACTCCCTCCTCAACATGCAACAACCCCCCTCCTTGCTCTTCCTCTCCAACATGTCTCACACCCCCAGGGTACAGATCAACACTCCTTTCCCTTAGCTCCCCTTCCCCTTTAATCTCACTCTCCTGCCTCATCCTTCTCCTCCTCTCCCCTTCTTGTCAACCCTCTTTCATCCTCCTCCCTTCCCCCTTCAATGCGTCAGGCGTTTCCCAGTATGTGTGTGTGTGTGTGTGTGTGTGTGGGGGGTCATCAAGGTCAGGGTCCTGGTTGGCCAGTCATGTCTTCTCAATGACTGGTTCTATGTTAACATGCCTTTCAGTCTAGTAGTTTTGTGCTAAGGTTTCTGCTTTCCTTTCACCTTTTATTTCTGTTTCGCTCATGTCTGTGTGTTTGTGTTTGTTGCTTATTTTCCTTTAAGATTCACAAAGCTCTGCCTTTGTGTTAGTGTACATGATGTGTGTGTGTGTGTGTGTGTGTGTGTGTGTGTGTGTGTGTGTGTGTGTGTGTGTGCGTGCGCGTGAAATGGGCTACTCACACTGCAGTGTGCATGCAAATGTTTCACCTCAGCAGATCGAAAGCTAGATTAGCTCCCAGTGTCTTGCACCTGCCTGTTGCTATGGAAACTGGGTATCCTCTGTGCGTCACCTGTGCCCATGTTTGGTCTGGTTTCCTGCTCCCTCTATCAGCTTCCCTCTCTCCCACTCTCTCTCTCTCTCTCTCTCTCTCTCCCGCATCCTTATTTACAGTCTATGTCTCTCTGCTTCTCTCTGTAGTCCAAACCATGCAACAGAAGCTCACACACACACACACACACACACACACACACACACACACACACACACACACACACACACACACACACACACACACACACACACACACACACACACCACCGCAGATCAAGTAACACAGTGACACAAACCACAGCCTTCTGTTAACCAAATGAATTAATAAGAGACTTTGCATAAGCTATAGAATAAGCACAATTCAAGCTGTACACACACAACCACGTCATACACAGACACAAACAAAACATGAAATGCACTGAGAACACAAGGATCATAGTGGGAAAAACAACATGTTAGTGACTCATATGAGTAGTAGGTGTGACCTGGTACAAATACACACTGGGATTATACAACTCTGAAAGTAACAACAACGTATGTGACCACAGTAGTGTAACGTAACTGATTCCAAACTCAGGTTATCAGATGATATGGAGTAGCCTATTAATATGATATTATTAAGACTGATACAATATCTAAACAATAAATATGAAGCTATGACCAGCAGCCACTTAGCTTAGCTTAGCTTAGCTTAGCATGGACACAGGGGGAAACAGTTAGCCTCACCATCTGAAGGCAATATGTTCCTTCCAACACAATCATAGCCAGACATTTTACACTTCAGTGTCTCACTCATTCATGAGGTTACTAATCATAATCATAAGATCATAATTTTTTGAATACAGGCATATGCAATTATAAGTAAACTGTTATGGTACCTAGTGCATATATTGATGGAAATGTATCCTCTGACTGAAACCAACTGACTGCAATTAATTGAACTAGTTCTTTTTTTAAAAATGTTGTTATTACATTGTCTGATTATTCTGTTTTATGTTATATTTTGTTTGGTAGTTGTTTTTTTATGTTATAAAATCTTCACAAATAGAGAAAGAGAAAGAAAATCTTAAGATCATATTTCACCCATGTAATAATATATAGTAACTACATACTAATGAGTATTCATGCGTTATAAATGAACAAATCAGTATTTATAAATACTTAATAGTGTGTACTTATTATACAGTGTCACCAACATTTATTGTGAAGCATCCTCAGGAATTGGTTTGGTATTAAAATGACAGCAAACCCTGTGTTGTGGTTGTTTGTCAAGTTGTTTGACCATGCCCTCTAGAACAACACATAGCTTCTGTACAGGCTATAGGCTATATTCATGTCTGTGCTTTCCAAAGCAATCACACTATTCAAAAGTTTGATTAGGTTGAGCGAAAGATTGTGATTTGTGTTTAAGTGCTATCTTTGTGGTCATGGTTAGGGTTATACTATAATCAACATGTAGCTAAGATTTGGATCACAGTCCTGCCTTAAAAAATAGTTGACCTTCTGTTGGAAACACCCCTAGAGGGCACTTTTATTTGGATGTAAGCATATTATGGGGCACTTTCTGGAACAACTGATGTTAACTATATTTAACGTCGCATCACATCTCACTGATACCCAGAATGCCTCTGTCAGCATCTGTGCCCAGGCCAATCCGACAGACTGGATCAGTGCATTCCTTCTGAAGGACTGCCACCCCTCACACACACACACACACACACACACACACACACACACACACACACACACACACACACACACACACACACACACAGACACACAGACACACACAAACAGCTGTGTGTTAAACCGCCTCATAGACAAACTCTAGAAGAAGAAGAAGAAGAAGAAGTTTGTGCCATTGTGCTAAGTTTCTATTTGGCAGACGCTGATGCAGCTAATAAGGAAAAGTGTACGTCTTGGCTCGCTGTGTGATGCCCACACCGGGCAAGACTGCGAGACAACTTCACCTAGAGGTTGCCAGATTAGTTTTGGACAGGAGGGCGCCAGGTATCAGAAAGCAGAGTCCCGTCTGGAGGAAAAGGAAGGTAAGGACAGAAAGCGAGAGAGAGTCAAGCAAAGACAGACAGATGAGACTCAAATGGACAGATGAAATGACATAGAGAGAGAGAGAAAGGATGGAGTCTATCAAAGTGAAGCAAGTGGGGGAGGACAAAAAGCCTCCACTGCAGTGAAACAACCCTGATCAGGCTGACCCTCCTCCTCCCCCTTTCTCCCCTTCCCTCCTCTCCTCTCCTCTCCTCATCGATTCAGTGGTGCAGCAGCAGCAGCAGCATAACAAAACTCTATCCAAAAAAAAAAAAAAAAAAAAAAAGCCCTCCTCTGCTACAGGCTCTGCAGTGGCTGCCCAGCTTTGGGAAAATACCCCTCTCATTTTTTTTTTTAAATTACTGCCTATGCTCGTCTTCTTCCACAGGACCCCACCCCCACCTCCTCTCTACATTTCAAAAAATCAATGACAAAAGGCCAATTTTTCAGGAGACACCTCTTTGCCACTTTATCCCACAAAGCCACACTTCTGAATCCAGTTAAGTCTCACCTCAGCTTCTATTGTGTCTGACTTGGAAAAACAAAGTGTTCCTCTTTCCTGACCTACAATAACCCCCATGCAGATCCCTCCTTCTCAGGCACCTCACTCGCCTCCTTCTCCTCTGTTGCTCACTGAAACTCCTCTTTATCCCTCTCAGGCTGCCAGGGAACGAACCCACACCCACTGTGACTCTCGTCCGCCCCGCAGCACAGTTCTTTATCTTTACACGATAAGATCAGGAACACATGAATATTCAGCCTGTTTGGTGTTGTTGGTTTAATTGTTTTCTCTTATAGCTTTAGTTTTCTCGCTCTTCCGGAAGCGGCAAGCTGGATGCAGCATCATTACCATGCAGCGACAGAAAAATGTGGGAATGATGAATGTGATGTGCAGAGCTTTGAGGGAAATAATGCTAATGAGAAACATAATCACAAGTGACAAAAAACTCCTCAGACTCCTCATTAGGCCCAACGATATTTTACAAGATAAATGCATCACAGACGGAAAAGGCCGAAGTGATTGTCTCTAAAATAATACATTCATAATTACACGTTTTTACACGCTAGTAGAATAAAATGAATGCTGATGTGACAGTAAAACTCTCCAGAGATTAACATAAATCTGGGGAATTATACTGAAAAAGGTGCAAGTCATGTGCTGATGCATGAGTGGCAGGATTTCTCAAAGTTGCTCTCCCCTCTCGTCACCCTTTTACATAACATTCATCTGTATTATTTATAGGCTTATCAGAAAACCCTGCTGACAATTCCTTATATAACATTCATATTTTATGACTATGTTTCCTGCTTGAAGTTTGATTAAAATGCCCTTCTTGCAGTGGATTCCAACTGCTGCTGAGCAATTGGCCACTGAGGAGGCCTTAATCAACAGGGAGTGTGTATTCATACTGTAAATGGGTGTGTGAGCGAGAGAGAGAGAGAGAGAGAGAGAGAGAGAGAGAGAGAGAGAGAGAGAGAGAGAGAGAGAGAGAGAGAGAGAGAGAGGCTGAGCCCATCTCCTCTTTCCTTTTTTTCTTGAGGACTGAAGGAGACAGTTTGGGGAGGGTGCAGATGATACTGCAGTGTTGAACGGAGCCAAATGCACAGACATAACAACAGATTAGAAACTTTTCTCAGACAGTGGACGTGCAGCAGCCTGTAGGAGTATCTCAACACACAGTCAATAATGTAACATCATAATTAATAGATCAAAGTGCTCTGTTCATTTGATAATAATAGTAAAACCCATCAAATAAATATATAATACTTTATTTCTGCTCAGGTTAATTACCTAGGAGATTAGGAGATCGTAAAAATAATTGATACATCTGAATTAATTTACTTTTTTTTAAAATTATTACCATTTATTTCCAGTCGTCTTTTGTTCATGTGGTGAATGTCATTTCAATATTCACTCTCTCTGTTTTTGGTCTCCACCAATATCTGTTTCTTTACCTACTTTGTCTGCTGACAACTGCAAGCTATATGAATGTAAACAATGTGAAAATATTTCCTCAGGAAATTGATTAAGTTACGCATAAAGGAGATTTGGCTAAGTAACTTTTAAAGTAAACTTAAAGTTTATGTGTTTAAATGAAAATTCTATGGCACAAATTTAAAACCATCACTTTGATTAATGCTGAGAAGAGCTTTTCCATTTATATAATAACAAAGTTTAAATATATTGATTAGTGCAGCCTGAAATAGCACAGACAGTAAATATAACCGCTGACCACCTCTTATGGGAGAAGTTTTGTGTTGACTCTCCATATCAGATATCAGCAACTTGTTTCTTGTTTTATCTCTACTGTTTTAAACGATATCTTGGAAGTTACACTTTTTGCGTTTCTCCTCTAAAACCCTGTTTGCATTAGCTGGGCTTCCACTCTACTTATTTTTTCTTCCCATTTGAATGTATCACTGAAAATGAGGCAGAAACAACTGTGGCTTCAGACTAATGGCACCCCCCTGGTTTCCATGATCACTGCCAGCAAAACTAATGAGCTGTTTTAGAGCAGAGGAAACTTCTGTTTCTACTACTAGAAGTACGCAGGTTAAGAAAAGCACAGTTAAGATTAAATATCTTTCTACAGAAAAGGCAGAATGGATGACAACATGAAATGACTTGCTAGTGTTTTCAAGATGCTGGAATCTGTTTTCAAGCCACTTCATTGATCATTTTGATCTTGTGACCCACTGTTGTAGAAAATTGATGGCAGAAAAGACGGAGATCAATGGTGATGTATTTACTGATCTTTGTCAATTAAGACCTTCTGAAATGACCTTTTTATGAAGGAAATATAGTCAGTAAAATGCTGCAGCTGTAATCTGTCTAGTGGGATATTTATTGTATCTGTTTTGGGTCAGGAACCAGCCTGTTTATCTCAGCCAGTCCTCTGTTCACCACCCAGCATTATTGGTCTCACTATGAAATTCAAATCAATATCCTCATAATAAAAGTCCCAGGCCTGCAGCAAATTGGAATCTATAGCTTGGAAAGCTAAAGAGATCCATGGCACTGCCAAGGCTGCGCTAATGAATGATGAATCACTGCAACACTGTTGCCCACTCAGTAAACCTGCACAGGTACCAAACTTTCATGGATAAAAAAGTGCTTACACACACACACACACACACACACCAAACACCACACACACATGTTGTCCTGTTGTGTCACACACACACAGCACAGTCAGGCGAGTGTGAAACACGACTCCCTCATCAATAATGGATGCAAACCAGGATCCGTACAAAGTTGCCATTGTTTCACTAGACACAGCGTTTCCATACCACTGCTACTGTGTTTACAATTATCGGCTCTTTGGTAAAAAAAAAACAAAAACACAGAGACACTCGACTGAGCTCTGAATCCATCCTGGCATGAAATTACAAACAATAGATTCACTTTAACCCTGAAATGCTGAATATATTTAATCAGCTGACTTTTTCACCTATGGGCTTGCACTGTATTTAATATCATTAATTAACTTACTTTCATTAAAAAAAAGAAGCAAAATCAGTCAATGTGAACATCACAATTCCACTTAAAAATACTACAATCAAGGATTATGTTCAGTGTATTGTGATTACAGGAGATGTGCTATGTCTGTCCACATTAGAGGTGAATCTGTGTTGCTCACCAGAAAAGTCATTGGCAAGGATATTGATTAAAGATAAATCCTTTCTGTCTATTCAAGAAAATAAATCTTGCTGCAGCTTTTTAAACACAAAGATTTGCTGCTTTGCTTTGTCACATACAGTATACTTAAAAAAAAACATATGGAAGTGTGACTGGTGGATGAACAAAATGAAATTTCTTTTTGTCATTGACATTTTACAGACAGGACAATTAATTGAGAAAATAATTGGCAGATCAATCATTAATGAAAATAACCATTCCTTGCAGCCTCAGTCTGCTTGTATTCATGTTGTTTATGTTTGCTGGAGGAGGCTGCAGGCAGAGTGAGACAGCACTGACACCGCATCTGTGTGTATCTCGGCGTATGTGTGTGCATGTGTGTGTGTGGTGTCCAGTTTGCATGTGTATGCTTGCCTGGATAAAGTATGCAATTATTGGATCATATGCATGTCTGAGCGCATCTGTTACTGTGTACATGCATACTTAATGTAAGTAATGCTATAATACATGGTATTAATACCAAACAATACTCTGGTAAACAGCAATAACATGATCTGTGACTGTGTATGTGTGTTTGTGTGTCTCAGTGGGTTGTTTTGGGAAGTGAAGGGTTGGAGTCCTGAGTGCTGAGTAAGCGGTGCAGGACCAGAGCTGGGAGACTGCAGTGCTGCTGGCAGCAACACACACTGATTTGAGCTCAGACTGATATTCAGCAGAGGGGGGAGGAGGAGGAGAGGATGAGGAGGAGGACAGAGGAGAGGAAGCTCTTAAAAGAAAAAAAAACTACCATGGACATGAGCTAATAGCATGTATGTGCACTCACATCCTAGCCCAACACAACACACACACACACACACACACACACACACACACACACACACACACACACACACACACACACACACACACACACACACACTCCCACTCATGCAGACAAATATAACAAGATCTGAGATGTTGAGTTCACTGGAATAACATCAACTTCCACACATAGTGAAGCACAAGATCACTCACACACAAGACACACACACACACACACACACACACACACACACACACACACACACACACACTTGGTAACACTTTACAATAAGGGTCCCTTAATTAACGTTAGTTAGTACATTATTAAGCATTAGTATATAAACTAATGTGTTATTACTTAATAATTTATTAACTAACTTTGAGTAGTAAACATTAATTAACTGCTTACTAATAGGCTACATTCATTAATGTGTTTCCTAATCCTAAGTAATACATAATAATAATTGTTCATATATCTGTAAACAGTTAATTAATGCTTAATAATGTACTTACTAATGTTAATTAAGGGACCCTTATTGTAAAGTGTTACCAAACATTTATCTACACACATACACCTATCCACATAGGAAACTAATATCTCTCTATGTTAAATGACATTATGCAAAATAGCCATATACTTTTACATACACACATCCTTGTACAACAGAAATGCACCTAACCACACTCACATGCACATACACGCACACACACACACATACTGCATGACCATATAAGCCTGAGCCCACGCCCTGACAGACACACTGCGTCATGGCCGGCAATCAGAGCCAGCAGCCTTGTTTACTCCCTCTAACCTGTGTGCCACTGATTGTGCTAGAAAAGCCCTCGTCTTCTCCTCCCGCCCACTCCTCCGCTCCCCCTCTCATCCTTCGTCGTGCTCCCTCCCCGTCCTCTGCTCTCTCTCCACCCCCCCTCCTCTTAACCTCCTCTCCTCTCCTCTCCTCTCGTCCCTTTTGCCTTCCCTTCCTTTGCTGTTAGTCTCTGCTTCTCTCTTTCTGTAGATCATTATTACATGTGCCTCCTCCTCCTTCTTTCATTCCTCTCTTCTCCTCCGCCGCCTCACTGTCATCGCTCTCATCCACTGCCTCTTTCTCTCACATCCTTGTCATCAATGGTATTATGACTATGTATATTTAAACAACCCAGGCCCTGTGCTATGAACCTCAAAGCCGCTATCCCCCCGCCCCCACTTCTGCCTGTATATTTGATTATATAACTGAGTCCCCATGGACCTTGAGGACACTGCAATCTAATTTTATCTGGTGATGGTGGTGGTGATGATGGCAGTGAGCATCGATGCGACATTTAACACAGAAAAGGACGTGTATCTCATCAGATGATTGCTGATATGTACATCAACAACTAAAGTATGACCCAAACACCGGCAGCGTCACAGCCAGACCCCCCTCCCCCTCTCCCCGAAGCCTATGATGAAGTCACATCATAGAAACAGAGAGAGAAGTCAATTCTCGACCATCTTCCGACGACGTCAAACACCACTTCAAGTTTCACAGCGGTCTGAGCTACTAATCTGAAGACAGTAAATACACATGGCTGCCATTTTGATGTCTTTCTGTGCTAGAAACACAAGAGCTCCCTCCAAGTTTTCTGTCCTCCCAGCTTCATAAACAACCGAACCCCTGCATTGCTAAATTTGCCAAACAGCGCCATTCGCTGGCTTTACAACGGAACTGCAGCTGGCCTGAGCTGCCATAGTCTTGCAGGTGATAGCAGCAACATGGAGGGTTCATGGTGAAATCAAATATCACAGCATTAACGAGGCACAGTGCCTCATAGTCAGTGACCGTGTTTGTACAGGATGAGTTAAAAACTGGATATGATACAGGTGGAATGCGTGTTTCACAGACTTATAGAGGTCTTCCAGGAAAGAGGGACACAACGGAAGAAAGAATAAAACAACAAAACAGATGAAGCAGGGTGAAAAGCAGCTAATTTGTGAATTCATTAAATATGCCACCACTCTCCTGTCTCCTCCGCTCCTCGCCCCCCCACCCTCCCTGTCAGACTCCTCATGTCTCTCACTGCAGCTCCAGACACTGCAGAGTCAGGGGAGGATATCAACCAACTTCCCAACTGCAGTATGTACACTACAGTTTTACCCCTGTACTCCACTCACAGTCTGTCAGACTTAAACTCTTCTTTTCTGCCTACTTAATCAACATCCATCTAACCACCTATTAAAACCTGGGATCGTATGACTAAGTTATGTTGAGCCAGTGTAATGTGATTAATGTCTTAATGCAGTTTCCCTATCGGGGTATTTAACTTCCATGGCTGCGTTATTTCAGAGAGAAAAATGGTTCTGGATTTAAATAAGGCTCCAAAAAGAGTACAGTAGCCATCAATTCTGTGTGAATGTGCAAAATCTTTATATTTAGTAAACATTACGTTCCACTGTATTGATGAATCTGTTGAGTTTTTGCTGTTTGACAGTTGCCAAGAGACACAAAAATATCCCTGCTCAGCTTGGCTATACAGTATTGACTGGTGTGTACATAAAGAAAATATATATATATATTTTTATCATACTGATCAGTTTGTTATCTCATTATTAATCAAGACAGATTCTACTAAAGACTCAGATGTCATGGTATTTCAAATTCAATAAAGAGATCAAGAAATAAGAGGTTCAGTAAGATGCTGTCCAACTGTGTTGTTTAAAGTGTCTGTAATGGAAATAGATGAATCCAAAATAAATCAATGTCCATAACTGAGGAAGGTGACCTGAGCTCAGGTAACAGTTGTATGAGTGTCTCTCTGTCTAACCTACTTCCAGTCTAGTCTGTGGTCTTTGCAAGCTCTCACGTCGTCCTCTGGATGCTCTGGCTGAAAGGCGTCATGAAGTCGTCAAAGTCCACCTCCAGGGTTAAAGGCTCCTTCCGTCCCTCTATCTTTGACATCAGCTGGCTGGTGGTGGGCGGCTTCCCCCAAATCTGAGGCAGACGGACAGACAAGTGACAGTTAGTAAGGATCCTGTAATGATTTGATGTGCAGTGATGGGGAATTTAAATTTGTGTGTTACAAATACGCTTTTCTTATCAGTACACATTCGCAGGTAAGGTGGGCTGCTCAAATTGAATATAAAATGTAAAACCTTCTCCTTATTACAAACGTCTTTATCTTAGGAGCTGATCCTTTGCAATAAGAATTGGTGATAAAGTTTCAAAGATGTGTAATACATGTAAAAAAAAAAAAAATGAAGGCCTAACTGTAAAGCTACAGTATAGAGAGACAGGGTACAGTCCAGTGGTGTTGCTTACTGTCTTTGGCACAAAGGTGATGTCTGTAGTGTTGGTTTTCCCTGTGGCGATCCTGGTGTTCTGCAGGACGATGCTGTTTGGATTTTTCTGAGATGTCCTCCCTCCTGTTGAAATGGATGTCTCTGTGTGCACTGCACCTTCTGCAGCAACGCCCTGTAGAGGACACCATGTTTTTCAGATTCACCATATTTCCTCAAGCACTTTGTGTCAGTGTCAGATTCAGGTCAGAGAGAGAGAGAGAGAGAGAGAGAGAGAGAGAGAGAAAAGGAGAGGATAGGATAGGTTTAGCTGTAATAGGACAAACTGTACAAAATGTGTAGAACGTGCCACTTTGAGGATGAAAATTGTCAAGATTCATCAGATGAGATGTCAGATTCTTCTGACTTTTCAATGAATCATATATTAGTTCAGGATAGAGAGGAGGGTGGGAGGTGTGAGAAAAAATCACACCTGTTATACAGAGGAAACCAACTCCTTCACTGTACCATTGACTAAAACTTTGAAAAGTATCCAAACCCAGATTCAATCAACATTCAATCTTGGTCCATAGTAATAATGGTAAACAATAGGAATCAACTGGGGGGAAAAAGTCAGCCTTCCCTGAGCAAACTATTCTAAATATATGTGACAGATGAATCAATAGGTCTTTTCCACTTAGTGTGGTTAGGACACTATGAGAACAGTACAGACCAAACTCATTTTAGATGCCAACGATGCTTAATAAAAACATAAGAACATAAGAACATAAGAAACACACACACAAATGGAAGCTTCAATGACTACAGTTGTGACAGTAAGTATAACTTTCCTTGCCTGTACTGTAGTTGCGATGTTGTAAATCCAGATGTTTTTGCACCTGCATCTTAACCAGCTGTTGCTGTGACTCTCATCTCGTCCCTGGTAGGTCTTGGATGACTGTCCCTAGGCCTTGTTTCAAGAGCTTTGCCTCAATCTCTCCGTCTCCCTGTTTCATAGCCTGCTTCAAAATCAATACATTTCACACACAGTTCTCACAACTGGAAGCCAAAGACATCCATTCACAGCCAGGCCTCTCAGCAGTGCTGAGTAGCTCTGTGATCTGGATTACAGTGATAAGGTCTTCACTCTGTAGGTGTCTAAAGCAGAGCACTGAACCGACTGATTTCTTAATGAAATATAACAGAGATGAGATGAGATGAAGGTTCAGATGTCAGTACAACAATTATTCTCTCCACTCCTCACAGTTTACCTCACATTTTAACATATAACTTTTTTTTTTTTTTTTTTTTTTTTACTTTTATGGGAAATCCTTGGTTTAATTATGCTAACATCTTAGAGTTCCATGGTGTGTTTTTGTTTGTTTGTCTTTTACCAAGATAGAACATTTGATGCCTGGAAACATGCTCTGTAGTGATACATCTGATACATGTCCTTCAGTGTGATAACAAAAGTGTGCAACTCAGGATTGCAGGTTCACAACCACGAGTAAGTAATTTGCTCACAAAATACACAGTGTGTTTCCTCAGGAGTGAGTGTAACATTAATATGAAAAGCATGTAGTTTGACTTGAGGGTGCATGTATTATTTACAGTGACTGACTGACTCATGAGTCACAGTTGATGGAAGTTTAATAGGCTGATTACTTTCTCACATCAGTTAAAAAGTTCTGCTGTTCTAGTGAAATTCCATTATTATTTGTTACTAGAAGAAAAAGCACAGAGACACATCATAAATGCTTGGTGGGTAGAATGCTCCATATTATACCTGTGTGCAATTTATTCTGCCTGATAGACTTTTTCTTGCCTTGCCCCCTAGAAGTGCTGCTCGCAGCTACATTGAACTACGAATATATCCCTGACAAATACTTTATATGCCCCAGCACAACCTGCTACTTTCACAGCCTTAATGACAAAATCAATTCATTTTGTCTAATGGGTGCAGAGTTATAGAAAATGCTAACTGTCTAGTTGTAACATAACACTTCTGGTCTAATTTGCTCTACAAGTCGGTGTCTTACAGTCACCAGATCTCTTTACAGGCTTGGGTTTCTCATGCTGTAAAAAGAGGCCACGGTGCACAGTTGAAAACCAGGGTGAGAGAAGGCCTTCAGTCTGATGTTGGTTAAGTTTCAGTTCAGCGTCATTCAGAGGTCAGAATCGTAGGGACCCCAATCATCTGCAAAACGTTCACTTTCATATTCAGATTTCTGACTTCAGAGAAAATGAAAGTTAAATATTGCCACAGTGGCAGCCATGGGTTCTTTTCCATTAAATGAGTCTGATGTAGTTTTGTGGACAGCAAATGGCGCACAAAGAACAGTATGCAATCAAAGAAAACAGGAAAAGTTCAAAGCCACACTACTTTAATTTTTTTTTTTTTTTTGATGCCGACTGGTGAAAAGATTGGAAGAGAGTTTCTTTTATACCTTGGCAGATTTAGGTTTTTGAGCTTTGGCCCCCTTCCCCTTGGCCCCATCCTTGGGTTTAGGCTGAGATTCCATCCTGTCTTTGACCAATTCATAAATCCTGTAGTCTGCAAATGCTCTGGCGATGTCGAGGCAGGTTTGTTCTGAGGAGGAATTAAAAACAGAGGTCACAGTGTTAAGTATAAAACACAAAGGGCTTTTTTTCCAAGTGTTAATATTAATCTGTCGTGAGTGCACACATTAAAACATATTTGGCATGGAACTCAAACCTTTCTTATTCTCTGCATTAACATTGGCACCGGCCTTGATGAGCACGTCCACGCAGGAGGGCCGAGAGCTCTCGATGGCCCTCATGAGGGGCGTGCCTTCACCGAGTGCTCGAGCATCTACAACGGCCCCGGCCTCCAGTAGAAGTTCAATGAGTTCCACTTGACCAGCGTGAGCCGCGTGGTGGAGCGGCGTCCAAAGGAACTGGTCAGACGCATTTACATCAGCCCTGTCACGAAAATGTGGAGAAGTAATATCAGCCTCACGCCATCATTTTGCACAGCCACAGCTTCACATTAAAAAACAGTCAGCAACGCCTAACACCTTCAAATTTAGTGCAATTTAGACGACCTGATTACATTTTGATGGTCAAAGGTCAAAGGTGAAGGTGACCTCACTAATGAATATAATACAATATAATAATATAATTAAAGGAGCTGTATGTAAGACTGTGGCCAAAACTGTTGCTGCAGTCAAATTCAAAATACTGCAGTGCAGTGTTTGCCCTCCTCCCCCACCCCAGACTTGAGGTTGCCAGATAGGTTGCCAGATAGCCACTCGCTGACCTCTGCCGTGCTCCAGCTTTGTGGCTACGGTACCCCGAGACTTACTCACACAGTCTCTACGCCACTGCAACCACGACAATTTGAAGCTGCATACATGCATTGAGAAAACCGATCATTGTGCAAAAAAGCTAGGTGTGTCCAGGAGAAAACTCTGTCCTCGAGTTCTTCTGCGCTTTTAGCCTTCTCCATTTACATCTCCCATACAGATCCTTGTTATGTTTCTGCTTCTGTCAATATGTTTTTGAAAGTTGTAGCGAGGTCTTTTAATGTTAGTAACGTCAGACATAATCCACAACGCTTGTAGCTGCAGCCCAGTGGTAAATGGCAACCTGGATGGCGAAAAATGCTACTGACTTCGTGATTGGGAGAGGGCAACAGGCCAAAACACAAAATCAAAACATAAACAAAATTTTCAAATGTGAATATTCTGGCTGCACTATTGTTGTCAGTCAGATCAGTATTTCAAAGTAAGTTCTTAGTCTCTGGTGACGTATTGGGAGATTTTATGATTACTTGCCATACATTTTTTACATATAGGTCCTTTAATATTTCATGACAGTGTAGACAGAGTTAGATAACCTGAAACAAATTTGAGTGACGGAGGCAGACAACTGGAAAGAGGCAATTCTAGTTATAAACGCAACAACAATATCTGTAATGTGTGAAATCTGTTACTAAACCCAGAAAAAAGAGAAGTTTCCTCACCCCCGTCTTAGCAGGTACTGAACCACCTTGTGGTTGCCACTGGAGCAGGCCGCCATCAGTGGAGTTTTATAAAACTGATCCTGAACGTCCACAGGGACCCCCTGACTGAACGCTTGGTCCAAAGTCTCCAGATCGCCGCTTTTCACACAGTAGTTGATGTTGACGTAGATCTTTGCCGGCCTCTCCATGTACCATCCCGAGTCATTCATTATGGGATGATCTGGCGGGTGATCACGGTCAAACCGACAGATGTCCAGGCAGTTGTAGTATGTCTCGATCATGAAGTTAGGCGGTCCTCCATCAGGTCGCCGGGGCATGAGCTCAGATGTGAGGGTGCAAATGGGCAATGGGATCTCCAATTTACCTTTCTTCTTCTTACCTCCCTTTCCACCCTTCTCCCCCTTTTTCTTCTTGGGCATATAAGAGGAAATGAGAAAAGGTTTCTTGATGTACTTGACGCCTTTGAAGAAATCATTCATGTTGATACCTCCTTTTTTTTCCTTGTCATGTGCGGATATGACCATGTGGAGCTGCTCCAGTTCAACCGGAGCTTTTAGATTCTCTAACACCGAAATAAACATCTCTGTGGTAACTGTGTCCTGTTTGTCCCCACAGGCTTCCCGTAGTTCGGTCTCAAACTCGTAAGACCAGTCGTGGAGGGTCAAGGCCCAGGGATCTGACATGGGGCCAACGTCTGTGGATTTGTTTCCTTTCCCCTGTTGCTTCTCAGCTTTCTTCAGCTCCTTGGCTGCTGCTTTGTGACCAGCGTCTTTGGCAATCTGGCGCGGCAGCAAACCCTCCTGGTTCTTTAGTTTGGGGTTACAACCTGAAGACAGAGCACAGTTTCATGAAAAATATAAACACAAGGTTGCATTACCTAATTGAATCTTTTGGACTGTTTGCAGCTGCATGTTCTGCAATTTCAGTTAGTTTCTTGGCTCAGGAGACAGAGTTTACAACATACAAATACATAAAGAGACCAGCAGAGGGCCTGTGTTGATCTTGTGAAAGCAACAGAGCTACTGTGTCTTTGCCAAATCTTTGAAAACCCCAAAAGCTGAAATCACTGCATTAACATCATGATGCTTATGATTACTACGCTCTCTCAAACCTCTCTGTGCCAGGAACTTGCAGCAGTTAGCGTCGCCCGTGGCAGCAGCGTAGTGAAGGGCCGTGCAGTCCTCAAGGTTTATCACGCCCATGTCTGCTGAGTATGCAGACAGCACCTGGATCACCTGAAGGCACAAACCATCACAGAGAAACACATCGCTAGCCTGGTCGCGCCCACACTAGTGACGTCACGCCTCGCAAAAGCGCTGCTGACTTCTAGTCTGGCCAACCGTGCTATTAACTGGATTTCTGTCTCCCGAATTTTCGGGAACTCCACCCTCTTTTTCGAGAGCCAATCAACGTCGAGCCTCTCCAACGGCTCTGGGTAGAGGCGTGTTCAAGTAAGTGAGCAGCGACCGGAACCTCATTGTAAACAGCAGCATGGAGCAGCGGACAGAGGAAAGAGCGGTGTGATTGGTTTAAGCTTCGACACCGCCTATTCTGGCTTCGACCAATAGCAGACTGAGGCATTTGAGGGGGGCGGGTAAACCAGGTTTGAAGGATGCGCTTTGAGAAATGGATTCTCTTAACGTCTTGGCCAGACCCAATGCTGAATATCAACATTGGAAAGTCGTGCCAACCAGGCTAACACATCGCAAAGTCCTTAATCTACATCGAGACTGGCTGAACTAGCAAAATGGAAAGAAAAATGGAAGAAAAACATAAGGAAAATAATTTTGAAACATTGTGCTTTACAGTGATGTGTAATTTAAAGGGATAGTTTAGTGCCATAATCCCTATAGTTTTAGGAGTAGGTTCATTACCTTTAATTATCAAGCAAGCTGCTCAGAGCTACGCTACGGAGGCTAATGGGATTACGTTTCCCTCATCAAACCCATCAAATACATAAGGTAAATTCATGCAAAGCCACTGATGCGCGTTCCCATCGGGGAATCAGTTTTTCGGCAAGCAGTCTCTGAATTTGCCTCAAAAACAACTCTGTCTGGTAACGTTGTGGTGAATGTGCAGGTCACAACTTGTCCACAAGATGGTTTTGGAGTTGTTGGATTGTGTATTTGATGAGTTTGATGAGGGAAACCAAGAAATCCCATTAGCCTCCGTAGCGTAGCTCTGAGCATCTCGCAGCTCGGCTCCGCCGTTCTAAAAATAGTTTACACTGACAATTAAAGGCAACAAACCTACTGCTATGACTATAGGGATTATGGCAATGGGCCAATTTGCCAAAATGTTGAACTATCCCTTTAAAGGAAATTGCTGTCTAACAATATCTTCACATTCAAACATTAACTACTGGACTATTCTTGTAAAAATAAAAAAATAAAAAAAGAGCTGGTGTGTGTGTTAGCAGCTAATTCACCTCAAAAAAGCCACCCTTGGCAGCGTAGTGCACCGCTGTGAGACGTTTACGGTCCAGGCTATTGGGGTTTCCCCCTGACTGAAGAAGAGCTCTCACAAGCTGCACAGAGCCCGCCTTGGCTGCCTCCATCACCGCTGTGACACCAGTTTCCTATGGAGACGGAGGAAGAGGAGCTCATGGATATCCACTATCATTTCCTTGTACTCTACATTTTACAGCTCCATAATCCCTCGGTGTTAATCTAATTCTGAACCTTGTTTGTTGCATTGGAGTCGGCCCCACCCTCCAGCATGACGAGACACATGGGGGTGCACTCCGTGGCTTTTTCACACATCAGCTGGAAGACATGCGTCCCCTGTGCCGACACGTTGTTGACGTCTGCCTGTCTCTTCAGGGCCACCTGCAGGCAGCGGATGTGGCGCTTGGTGGGGTAGATGCAGTAGAACAGCACACCTAAAGCGGGGTTGAAAAATTGTTTAGCAAAAGCTAAAAGGAGTGTTGAGCCCAGGCCCTGGGATGAGAGTAGTTCAGAACACAGAACATATACTTTCATACTGTAAACAAATACTGTGCAACTGCTCAATTTTATAAAAAAAAAAGAACACAGAGAAGTGATAATAATTCTAAAAAACATAATAATTCTGGGCAGATTAGAGCAGACCAATGCGACAAAGAGACAAGAGGAGTAGGGGAATTTATTTGTGTTTAAGTTGACTGTACAATGGAAAAATAACTTCTAACGGTCTGATAGTTGGGCTCTGGAGCTGAAGTCAACACATTCTGGGGCTTGTCTGTGTGTCCTCATGCTGAGGAATCTGCAATTGGCCAGAGAGCAAAGCCACTGAAGGCTCACATTTGGATATCTCTCTTTAAATCTTTATTTATCCAGCTAAGTTTTGCTGTGAGAAAAAACTCTGTTTCAGGAATGCCCTGCTCATACTCACGTAGTTCATATGTAAGTGGTACTGTTTTCAAAGGTTTTCCCAACTCTGACTTATCTTGGTGTATAAATTAAGCTGGTGCTTCAGTGATGTTGAAGGATCACACAAACAAGTGTGTGACTACTGACACCGCTCCTACTGGAGAAAAGGGCTGGCTGTGAGTGTTGTGGCTGGGCCAAACCAGTCCTCTGAGAGAACAGGGCCATATCAGATTACACAGCCGGTTTCGCACGAGAGGATCACCATTAGGGTTTGATCTGTAATTAGATGTACTCACACAGCCTGATACACACAATCATGCATACTACTGTACACATACGGCATACAGAACATTACACAAAAGCGTGCACCCATGCCCACAAGCACACACGCCTAACTCAGCCTCCCTCTCCCCCTCTTCCTCTCCCTCTCTCATTCACTCACTCTCAAGAGCGTGCCATTTGCTGTAATTGATTCTCCGGACACACTGTAATTGGGGTAATTATCACAATTGGTTTAAAAAGGTCCTGAAGAAGAACTTTAGGCCCTCTGATTGGAGTTGTCTGGGATACAGCCTCCTCATCAATATATAAACAGACGCACCATGCATTTTCATGAGTTGTAAGACAAGGCCGGGCATTCAGAACAGAGCTGCTGCTCTAACATGAGGTGGAAAACACCTCTATTGAGATGGCCACACTGCAAGTGGAAGCAAAGCTGTGCCAGCACTTCCCATGATTAAATTATTGACTGTATAATAGTGCAGACCTGTGTACTCTGTAAGAGTTTCATCGCCAACATAATCAGAAATACAATCTTGTGCTTTGATATTTAAAGGTAGGGCAATCCTTTTGTTTACATAAAAAAAACTGGTGGTGAAATAACTGTACAGTAACTTGATACATATTATTATCTATATAATCTGTCATTAAAGCAGAAGTGAGTGATATATTTGTGTTAATATAAGTCTTAAATAGTTATATCTTCCGACAGCAATCACTTACATAGAGTGTTTGGTCTGAATCACGGGTCTGTCAGTCCCTCTGCTCTGCTCTGAGTCGAGGAGAAAACATTTATCGTATCCTACAGTTTTTATCCAATGAGGAGAGAGAACGGCATGCAGGGCTGTGTGTGCAGCCAAGGAACGCCGTGAATGTGGTGACGTAGCGACGAGGACTGTTATGGTGCGTTCAAGGAAACTCGTATTTTTCCGACCGTGAAGTGGTACCAGTTCGATCTGGTACAAGTTCACCGGTCGGAAGTTACGAGTGGCCGTTATAGTGACTTTCACCGGTAAAACAGGTCGGAAAAACACGAGTGGGTTGCCTGGAACGCTACAAAGTCGTAAGTTGTGACTTGAAGCTGTAATTTATGATTTCAAAAGCCTGCCTGGAACGCAGCATTAGCGAAAACGACCGGATCACTCACTTCTGCTTTAATTCATCTAAAAAATACAAACTTACTGAGGAAATTTTATCAAGCTGTAGTTTGTTTTTAAATTGGATACTCAGCCTTTGATTATCAAAACTGCTTTACCGGTAACCTAATGTAATGTCAACTGAGCCTGAATGTTCACACTTTGTGTAAAACATATGTGATAAAAATAACTGTCACTTCAGTTTTCAACTGCATTTTGTGAAATTTTTCTCACATGCCAACTGACTAGTTGTTAGGTGAAGATTAATTGTCTAATTGTCGCTTTGGAAGCTTTTAATCGTTTAGACTCTTTATGCAAACTTATTTGTTTGTAAGTCAATGCATTATATTCCATCAAATCCCTGCTTTGTATTTATATGTACTGTATATATATTTACATTTAGCCGCCCTCAACACTTCTGTGCCTTTTCTCCTGTTCTTTCCTACAGTAGGTCTGCTGTTTATGTATCTATCGACAACAATGCAGCCTTATTTGGAAGAATTTGTTGCTGTGCTTCCTTATAACCATGACAGCTGTCTGTTTCCCTGTTGATCACTCTCAGTAAGATATATTGCTTGTTTCTCTCCAGAACCCACCAGCAGCACATGCTATATGTCTCACAGCAATACTGTTATGTCTACTACTGCTCACCTTTGCCCTCGGCATCCTGGAGCTTCAGGTTTGCATTGCTTTTTGCCAACAATGCCACTATGGCCTCATTGCCCAGCTCAGCAGCTAACATGATTGGGGTGCGGCCCTTCTTGTCCTGGATGTCGGGTTGTGCTCCATGAGAGAGAAGGAAGCTGACGAGGTCTGTGAGTAGTCAATGAGAATAGAGAAACTGTCAGGAGAGCAAACAGACTGGTTTGCAGTATTTTCTATAAACTGCTATAAACTAAGGTTAATCACAGTGTCTGTATGAAGCAAAGCTTTAGTGATGACTGAACTTAAAGCATATCAAACCGTTACCTTTCTGTTAACCACAACAAATCATATACAGTAGCACCTCTTGACTAAATGTGAACTGATGGAGCAAAGAGGAGGCCTCTCACCCTGATTGTTGGCTGAAACTGCCACGTGAAGCGCCCCAACGCCCTCCTGTGGCTCAATGAGATTGATGAGGTTTTTCACCCCAAGGTTCACCATCTTCTCTATCTGCGCCTTGTTCCCTTCATGGACCCACTGCAGGAGGCGGTAGACCTGGAGGAGCTGCAGGCGGCCCTCCGCTTCTCTGCCACTCATCATAGAGGAGGAGAGAGGCTGGTGGAAAGTAAAAGGAAGGACCAATAAATTCATGATGGATAACCTCTATGTGAACTAAGGTGGCAGCAACTGTGTAGCTTTCATAACTCAGATTCTGTACTAATAAATTATCTATCTATCTATCTATCTATCTATCTATCTATCTATCTATCTATCTATCTATCTATCTATCTATCTATCTATCTACAGTATCTATCACAATGGTAAAATTTTACCATGGTGAGTTTGGCATTGTACTGGTCAAAGCGCTCTCCAAAGTCTTAACATCACAGAGCAGTTAGGTATGGTTTGTTACAACAGTCTGTGGAGCCATTATACAGTAGTGAGCCATTTTAAATTTCTACCATTTTTAACCAAGTCTGACCTTTGTGTATGGGTCAGTGAGAATCGATTTAAAAAAAAAGTTTTAAATAAATGAAAATTAATAAGCAAAAAAGGATTTGTTAAAATGTACATTCTGAATTTGTGTTGGTTTTATGTAATTTAAAATGACATTTTACCCATTGTTACACAAAAGTAAGACTGAATGCCCCTGAAAATGTCAAGTGGTGTAACACAAAAGAGATATCAATATCAAATATTTTGTTTAGCCTAACTACACTGGATTTAAGTGTACTTTTAAAAATTATATATTTTTCTGAAAACATTAAATTGAAATTTCTTGTTGTGTTTCTATGATTTGATTTTAATGCATTTTAGCAACACTGGGCAGGACATTTTTTTTCAGATTTTCTTCCAAATAAACTGTGACAAATATTGTAAAATACTGTTGCATTGCAAAAGTGAATTACATTTCCACATTTCAGTCCAGACCTATTTTCTGTTTTCTATTTATGAAAAAATACCCACTTGACATTGGGTTGCATCACGTCATTGTATTGGCACTTTGACACACATTTTCTTCTCTGAGGAAAAGTATAGCATATTTTAGGTAAGCTAGATTTCTAGACGGATTTTCACATCCTATGTTAGTTATACATTGATATATTGTCACTGTTACTGACCATTTAACCTGGTCTGACCCTTTGTTGGGAGAAAAAAAAGTATTTTGTCTGAAAAGCGCTTTATTCTTGAAGTGTAGCGTCAGTTGTATTAACAGTGAGTGCAGAAGCAGACTGTCACTACTGCAGTCATCATCACATCCAGTGTTGTTAGCTAGCTACCTGGCGTTTCCTTGTTTGGCACGCGCACCTTACCTTTGCAGGAAAACTTCACAAATCCCTAAATGATGTTGTCCACATAACCTGCACGACTGGACAGGCGGTTATTCCCAGTTTCTTCACTATGTCCTTACTTTAAAGCACAACCTTTCACTTCGTATGAGCCGGAGAAAGGAAACAAACTCAGCTCCATAGCAACGGAACGCGTTGGTAAATCCCGGGAAGGAAGGACGTGCTGTTGAGCTTTGGTAGAGTCTGGTGCTGCTTTCAAGTGCCAGCGATGAGCTCGGGAATATGACAACTACGATTTAGAAATCACTAAACAACATTAATAATGATATATGGTGGCCAATTTGACACCCGTACGGTTTGTCCCCTAAACGACGTCACATTTCATCCACTTTCAGATGTCATACAAGAACTACCAGTGTTGTGTAATCCAATTTATTAGATTTATCTGAACATTTTTGACAACTTTAATTGTTTATTCCTAAATCTTCATTTGGACCATGCCTCCAGTAGCTAGTCTTATATAATGTATAATTTATCAAACTTTCCCTTGATAAATCAAGCACATACATCTCATAGGCTATGCATCTTCACATCCCTAGTGTGGGTAGAATTACCTCTTCTTTTTTGCCTTGACCGGTAGTGCATAGATCAACTTAGTCTTGAGGATGACTTTGTTTGTGTGAGTGACAGTGGAATGGCAGCTATTGAATGTGGAGAGCCTCAGAAAGAGATGTGTAGGAAAAGTCCCATTGATAAGTAATGAATGTGATGGAGGAAAAGCCTACTCATGACAGTCTTCATGGATGAGCAGCAGAACCATCTGCAAGAATGACGGTGACCAAAGCAAACACAAGGTGTCACTGCAGTGCAGCATGTGAAATGGCTTTTCAATTTTCATCAAAGTCTTCAACTATAAATATCCCTCGGGCCAAGAGAAAGAGATTGAGAGGGGTTTAAGCAGGAGCCAGAAACAAAAGTTAACCCAGCTGTGTGTATTTGTGAAAGCCAAAAAAGTGCCAGATCAAATAAGTGAAGTCCAAATGCAGGCTAAACAGTGTGTAAAATCTGGCACGTTTCTGTTCATTTAATAAAGGAAGAAAATCCAGATAAAAGAGAGACTGTTGACATCGGCTGTGTAAAACTGGGTATCTGTATTTGAGGCACACGTGGCGAAGACATATAAAACATATACAGTACCTGGCAAAGGTGAAGTGGTAATTCATAAAAAAAAAAAAATCTCATATTGGCAAAACCGCTAAAAAAATATTTACATTCCTTCACGGTTATACAAAGCATAGAAATACATTTCCACACTGAACACTGATGGAAAAAAAAAAAAAAAAAGTCAAACAATACACATTGTGAGCCGACCCTGATATGCAGATGTATTACTTCAACAATGATATAAATATAATGCAACATGGGGCTCAATCTGCTGTGTCTCTCTGCAGAAAATGTACAATGTTCCTTTAAAAATCCATTCAAGAATATCTACAAACTTGATGCCATGCACTTTCTCTTGAGACATTTTAGTTCTAGACTTCTAAAAGCAGAATGTGTGTGTATGTAGCCTATATTTGTGAAAAGAGATTTGCAGCATAGAAACAACGGTATGTGTAGCTTTATCATTTGTTATTGCTAGCTTTACGTAAAAATTCCACTGAAAGACGGACTAACAGTAACAGCTTCATAACTTTAACTACTTGATCCTCCACCAAGTTTAGATGGCCCTTATTAGGAGACAGGAAAAAAAATCCCCATTCTTCCCCCTGGCCATTCTCCTCCCCTTGTGTTTCTGGGCATAGCTAATGTCCTAAAATGGTCTTATTGTTTTGCTGTCGTATGATTTATAAAATCCTGTGGTTTCTCGTCTGAACTGTCACTGACTTCATTTGTGCACTTCCCTCTAAAGAACAGTGGTTTGGACTGTGTCCCCTCCCCAACTACATCACTCTGCAGTTTTTTTTTCTAAGACAATTGGCATTCAGCATTATGTTACTGAGAATTTGCTTGTGGTCAAAATGAAACAGGGAGCAATACAAAGAAAAACCCCACTACATTAGAAACAGGAAAAGAATGTGTAATGACCTCTGAACATTTGATATGCTGTGGGTGGATAAAACACAAAAGACAAAAAAAACCCAGCTACATCCTGAATACTGTAACATCTTACCATATTTCCTCTCAGTGACACCAGGAAGACTAAAAGGCTGTCTCGGTCTAATCAGTGAAGAATTCAAGTTTATAGCACAGCATGAAATTAAACCTGGAGGAGATTTTACTGAGGAAAACAGCAAAAAACACTTTGCTTTACTTTGCACAGGTTTTCCTTAAAGCTGTGAAACACAAAAACAAACCAGTGAAGTTGAAATTGCCTTCTTCCTAAGCACATAAAGTAAAATATAAAGTATATTTCTCTTTGCTGAATAAATCCAGTCCAGTTATTTCAGTCTTTTTGACCCCTCAGTCAACCACTCTGTCTCTTACTGTAAGAGTTCAGACAAATTAGATCTCGCGTGCTGGAAGTTTCCCTTTGACTGACAGGTCATAATGAAACTGCATCCAATCAGATGGTCTCGTACAACAGCATCCCACTGAAGATGGTCAGAGGTTCAGAGGAGTAGGCCAGCTTGCCGGTGACGAGGTCGATGCAGACCGTGTCCCCTGCCTCCATGGGCAGGATGATGTTGAAGACAGCCAGAGCTCCGGGGATTTGTTTGGCCTCTGCCATGGGTTTCTCCAGACCCTCTGGCTGATACCCAGCTGAGTCCACTCGGGCCACACCACTGTTGGACTTGGACAACACGGCCTCGATCTTCATGTTCTTGTGGCCTGTAAGAATGCCACTGAAGAAGTACTTCCCTCTCACCGGAGCTGTGAAATAACCTGCAGAATCAAAGGGAATAATGAACAGGATATCAAGGTTTTGCTGTAAAAAAAAAAAACACAACACAGACCTCCTTATTTTATTAGGTCAAGTTTTCTTACTCATAAGGTAACTTTCAATACAGTTAAATTTCACAATTTCAAGAGGCAGTTCTTATGAAAAAATATAGTTATTTTCTGACTTTCCTGTATCCAGCTGTGCAGACAGTTTATTTATTTTTGAGACGGATACTGCCTGGACATGTGCACATTAATGGATGTTTTATCTGATTAAAGTAATACCTGACGGATCTTTATGTATTTATCTGAAATATCCAGCATGTGGTGAAATTTATAGAAAGATCTGTGGAGATGGGGTTGGTTAGGGTTAAGGAGCTATGAAATATGCAGGTGTTTTGTCTTGTTATTTTAGTCACGATTCATGCACCATATTCTTTTTTTAGTTATTACTCTTTTCTTTTCTTTATTGATTTCTCGGTTAATGGTGGTTAGTATATGCATTTACTGTACAGTATGTATGTGTGTGTATGTTTGCAAATGTTAATTTACAGTATGCTTCCTGTGTGCAGTTGATATTACATGTTGATGTGCACCTGCTTTCCTTGTGGATAAAACACCTGACAAATCAGAGCTTTGTAGACTGGACTAAGAATACAGCTGCCTTCTTTCTCTAATGCTGCAGTAGCTATCTACCAAGCCACACGGATGACTCAACAAATTAGGCTGATTTTGACACACATATACATATTTTCCACATCGACTTGATGAAATATCAAGAAAACAAATTATTATTGAAGTTAATCAAAAAGTCAAAGCTGTGAACACAACAAACACATTTTCTTTCATCTCTGTGGAATGGGATGAGTATGTTACGTCAGTGGCTAGAGACAACCACAGCTGAACTGAAACGGACCTGTTTTGGGGTTGTAGGAACTGTCTTCATTGACAAGCACATCGTTGAACACTATGGTCCCTGCGCCTCTCATTGGACGAGTCAGCGCGGCGGAGAAGGAGAGGCGTGGCACGTGGGCATCAGACCCTGCGAGACCTGATCATGGAGCGGAAACACAGAGCAGGAGTTAGAGGGAAACACAGATCAAAGAGTAATGACTGCTTTCATCTGCTGTTTAGTAAGAACAACACATACCCTGTTCACCTCTGAGACCTGCGAGATGAAAGATAAAGAAGAAAAAAAACGTGAGTTAATCATCCAACAATATCACTCTCTGTGTTTATTTTTTATTCTTATCTCATTGTATCTACAGTAAGATAGGCAGAAAGAGAGATCAAAGATAAAAACTTGAAAACAGTCTTTGTTATTTAAGTAAACAAAGACAGAGACAAAGGCTGTTGTCTTTACCTGGCGGTCCCACTGGTCCTCGCTCTCCCTCTCTGCCCTGGGATCCCACCCTCCCTTGGGGTCCTAGGGGACCCGGGACTCCCCGCTCGCCTTTCTCTCCACGGGGTCCCGGCAAGCCAGGCGGACCTGGAGGAGCAGAATGTTTGGTGAGACAGCACAACTGAGACAGAATTTTTTTTTTTTTTTTTTTCAAAGAAACAGGGTCTTGTAGGAGAAAAACATGTTGAGTAAAGCCAAGAACGCTAAGACATTTAACCCAGTGTGATTCAGGATGTGCTTTTCACCCCCATGTTTACTAAAGCTACTCTTTCAGACAGATTGCAGACTTATGGACTCTTAAGTGAATGCCTCTAAGGATGACAGACTGGATTCTGTCTTTGGTCTATTTTTTCCCTCACCCTGACCTTGCCTCCCTTCAACTGGGCGCTATCTCATCTCCAAGAAAAGTCAAATCCCATGCCCTTCATCTCTCTCTTGACTTACCCATGAAGTCCTGTTCAATGAAACTGTGGAACTCCTTGGTCAAGTCCAACAGCGAGGAGTTCAGCCTGTGTATCCTGGTGTGGACGTTCTCCAGCTGTACGTTCTGGATATTGTCGATGCGATCTCCGTGAGATGTTACCGTGAGGTTGAGTCCATTAACGCAGCTCCACAGGCCAGACACATGTCGGCTCAGACCCTCCTTGATCCTCTCCAGGCTGTCTGAGACGGAGTCGAAGCGTCCGCACACACCCTCCAGCTTGGAGAGCCTCCGGTCCAGACCGTCGCTGGACCGCCGGCACTCCCCGACCTCTGTCACATAGTTGCTCCTTATTATTTGGATCTCTTTGCCCAGGCCGTCGAATCGGCTCCTCGAGTCCTTGGCGTGCTCTGTCAGCTCCTTCTGCAAGTTGTTCACCTTGTAAAGAACATAGACACTTGTTAATGTGTGTATTTTAGGTGAGTTTCCTTTGACAAAGTCCTTCTATAAATATACGTTTTTTCCATCGGTGCCATGATTTATTTTCCTATGGTATCTTGTACATACAAACGTATGTAAGCGTCTCATCTAGGCCATGTCTGTCAAGAAGATTCAAATATTTGTAATATGCTCAAATATTTTTATAACTGTAACAACATTATGTGAAAACACTGTTGCCAAGATAACTTTCAGGCCTGTATGATTGACATCAAGTTGTTTTAACAGTACATAAAGAACACTTGTGTTTCACTGTGTGCAGTTTAATATAACAAGGATACACATAATTACCAGCTGCATTATCATAACGGTAGTTTGATCTTTTCTGTCTAATTCTCAGGGATGAGTTTAATGTTTACAGTGGCTCCAAAACGGGAGCAAGAGAAACCCCAAGTGGGTCAATGGTGTTTACCTATTAATAAATATTATTTTGTGTAGGATTTTATATTGATTATTATCCTAAATTTTTGCTAATTTTTTTAGCCCCAATAGCAGCATAGCTTTAAAGGGATAGTTCACCCAAAATTCAAATTTCACTCATTATCTACTCACCCTCATGTCAGCTAAGAGCTGTGAGAATTTTCAGAGTCCTCCATTCCTTCTCTGAGTTATGGGCACAGCAGTATTTGTCCATAATGGTTGTGAATGGATACCAACTTTCTTTGTCCAAAAAGCCACACCAAAAAACATCTAAATACCTCCATACTGCTCGTCTGTAATGTCCCTCTTGTATTGAAGCCCCGACATGAGAAACTGTTCCGAAAAAAATTAAATAAGTCTATATTTTAAGCTTGTTTGTAGCGGAAGCTCCCAGTGTCTCGGTTCACTGCTCTTCCTGTGTCAGTGCAAATCACGCGAGATTTGCACTGACCGGCGGAACAATTTCTCATGTCGGGGCTTCAATACCAGGGGGACATTACAGACGAGCAGTATGGAGGTATTTGGATGTTTTTTGGTGTGTCTTTTTGGATGAAGAAAGTTGGTATCCATTGACAACCATTATATGGACAAATACTGCTGCGCGGACCCCCCTGTAACTCAGAGAAGGCACGAAGGACTCTGAAAATTCTCACAGCTCTTAGTCGGCATGAGGGTGAGTAGATAATGAGTGAAATTTGAATTTTGGGTGAACTATCTCTTTAAATACGGTTGGAAAATATCTGGACAACCATTGAATGAGTCAATGCTGCTTAGAGAGCCCTAAACCCTTGCCATCCTGACTTTCTCTCGTGCTTCTCAGTGAAATGCATCCACATTTATTAGATGGATTGACATGATATGGGGTAAACATGAAACACTGCCAAGTCAAAATAGGGCAACACTTTAGCTAATAGCCTAATGGAACACCTGCAACACTGATATTTAAGCGCTAATTAGTAAGCATTAGCATGCTGACACACTATACTAAGATTATGAACACTACACCCTCTAAACTTCAACATGTTAGCATTGTCATTGAGCATGTTAGCAGACGATTCAGCTCCAAGCACAGCTGTGTTTATAGTAAGCACAGCATCACAGAGCTGCTGTAGATTCTTACTGTCACTGCAGTAAAATCCTGGATAGTTTAACCTCTTCAGGCCTCTACAATCAATCTGAATTATACAATCACAGAAAAGCATCGGAAAAATCAAAGAAAAGTCACTCTTTGATTGAAGTGCTCACAACTCATAAGAAAATGACAACCTATAGTAAAGGTCATGAATACACTTACAGTTAAAGGGATAGTAGCATTTTTTTTTAAGTGGGGTTGTATGATCTACAAATAGCCCTAAGTACTTTAATTGCAGTAGAAGACTCTCTGCACTCCTCCCGTTAGCAACGCCAGCCCATAGCCCTGCCCAGAGATTTACAACATACAGTGTTGTGAACAGACCCAAAGAAACGGCCTATTTTCGGCCTAAAAGAGGTTTTACCTGAAAAAAAAAAATACACAGTTCCATTGTTCGCTATAATATAATTTTTTCCAGCCCTTCAAAGTGCAGGAAAAACGCAGTTTTTATTTGGACCTAACCAACTCACGTATCCCTCCGCCCAGGGTTAGCGCCTGCTGATCAGCAGTTGGTTAGGTCCAAATAAAAACTGCGTTTTTCCTGCACTTTGAAGGGCTGGAAAAAATTATATTATAGTGAACAATGGAACTGTGTATTTTTGTTCACAACACTGTATGTTGTAAATCTCTGGGCAGGGCTATGGGCTGACGTTGCTAACGAGAGGAGTGCAGCAAGTCTTCTACTGCAATTAAAGTACTTAGGGGCTATTTGTAGATCATACAACCCCACTTTAAAAAAAATGCTACTATCCCTTTAAAGTCAACAACAACACAAGTGTCCTTTTAATTGCAGTATCAGTGGCAGTGATTTTGTGTTCATCATGACAGCGTCTTACCTCGGAAACTATATCGTCCTTGTTGTTGGTCAGATCAGTGATCATGTTGTCATGTGTATGGACGGTCCTTCCCAGGCCTTTCAGAGTGTTATTGATGGAGTTGAACGTGAACATGACCCCAGCCAGCTCTCCCTGGATGGACTTCAGATCCCCTCCTAATTTTCCATTGTGGACGGTATGACCGTCCAGACGTGTCTTGAGATCATTGATGTTGATTTTACACTGTCCGGTGCACTCCTCCACTTCCTCCCTGAGTCGTCCAACCTCCTCCTGAAGGTTGGAGCACACCTGAGAGCAGGCAGACTCTCCCGAGTCCACCTTTCTCCGCAGATCCGTCAGCTCCGTCTGGCACCTGCTGATGCCGGTGAGGGTGGAGTTGGTGAGGAAGCGCAAGTCCTCCTTCATGGTGCTGCAAATGGAGCAGTCCTCAAAGTCCTGTACCAGCGTATCCACTTCATTCACGATCCGGTTGAAGTTCTCACCATCTTTCCCCGTTACAGCAATGATCTTTTTGATATCGTCCGTTAAGTTGATCACCTTCTCACTCAGTGAGTCTCCGGACACGGACAGATCATTTAACTTGGTATTAAACTTCTGGATCTCCTCTTGATTGGACACAACTCTCCACTGTAAGGTTTTCACAGTGTCATCAGTCTTCTGGCCTTTACCATTAGGCCCACAGGTCTCGTTGCACATTCTTGTGGTCGACGTTAGCCTCCTGTCCAAGAAGGTTGTAATGTTCTCCAGCTGACTTAAACGGCGACTATGATCCGTCACTGTGTCTCCAAGGACGGCCACGTCCAGCTCTAGTTTTCCTATCTTGAAGCTGTGGTCGTCCATCTGACTGAGGACCATGTTGCGCAGCTGTATGACGTCCCTCTGGACGGTGTCCTTCATGTTGTTCCCCGAGTTCGTGCACCTCTGCTCTGTCTTCCTCATGGTGTTATTCATCCGCTTCTCTAATTCTCTCATTCTGCCATTGAGCCTGTCCTCCGTCACTCTGCCCTTTCCACCACCGGTCCCGGCCAGCTCCTTATCCAGACGCCCTTTGATGGTGTCACACTTGTTAGAGGTGGAGGTGACTCGCAGCTCCACATCAGACAGCCTCTTCTCCAGCTCAGTGACTGTTTTGCAGCAGGCCTGGGAACGCTCAGTCTCACTGCGAGAGATTTCCAGGCTCTGCCTCAAGTGCTGGTCCATGGAGCTGATCAGCTTCTCCAGGGCCCTGATCCTGTCCCGGTCGTCCTGCTGCTGGCGCCTCAGGTCCTCCACACCAGCCTGAAACACACAGGGATTACAACAACTGTCACTGTTTCTAGCCGTGTGGCCCTGAAGCAATTATGTTTTCTGTTTTTCTGAGTTATGACTGACTTGAAAGTAATCTCTATCTTGTGTCGTAGTGGATTTGAAAGTGCCCCAGAGTCCTACAGTAAGTGCTGGAAACGGTACACCTACATTATCCACAATGCAACTTCACCACTGGAAGTTTGCTAGCAGCAGCAAATGGTGTCTCAAGGGACACTCCTCAAGAAAAGATGAGTGGGCTTCAGAGGTTTGACTCTTTCAATCTTGTAGCCTTTACTGTAGCTCAAACCGATGCTGATTCAAGTGACATCACTTGAGGCAGATAATTCGATTTCATGCAGCTCCCTCTGGAGCCACAAAAGATTTTATAAATGTTTTTTTTTTGTCAGTTTCTGTTTTAGAAAATAGAAAAAGGCATAAAAAGTTTTCCCATAGCACTTCCTTTATTGTGCTACAGTATTCTTTTATGAGAGGTATAGAGATGATTCACCAGGTTTGGGAACAGGCTCTCTTCATTTCCTACAGTATATGGTCAAAATACAGAAGCTCAGCATTTTACCAACTACATCATAAAAATGAATATTACTGCCTTATGGTTATTCACCTAGACCAGCAAGTCAGTCAGTTTACTGCCTTGGTTCATATTATACATGTTTACATTAGTTTTCAACCTGGAAACACAGAAAATGTATAAGAGCAACATAATTACCAATTTAGTTCAGTATCTGGCTAGAAATTTTAATTCTGGAGGAAAAACATGCTTTGACAACCAACTTCTAACCCGTTCATCTTTGAGTCTAAGAACCTTTGTGCCAGATCAAACAAAATTCCCTCCAGCTGTTCCTGCATGTTAGGTTCACAAAAATGGGACAGATGCAAACTCACAGTGACCTTAACCTTTGACCTTTGGCCCTCATAATCGAATCACTTTGTCTTTGAATCCAAGTGAATGTTGGTTCTATATTTATGGAAAGTCCCTCAAGCCGTTCCTGAGATATCAGGTTCCCAAGAATGGGACGGACAACACAAAAACATAATACTCCCAACCACAGCTGTTGGTTGGTGTAGACTGGTGTGGAGACATAAGAAAGAGGGGTCCTGTTTGCACTTTAACATACATATTACACAAATAAAACAATAATTTATTTATTTTTAAAAAAGTTTTATGTTCAGTGCTAACCACTAGTAATTTCAAACAGCTGGGGGTATGGTTTGTTGCAACTTTCCTTTGAAAAAAAAAAAGTTCTTTCACTGTGTGATTATCAACATTTTGCAGGATTGAGTTTCCAAGTTTTATTATTTGTTTGTGCAGTGGTTCATATGGGAGTTGTGTTTTATTGTATTACAGCCTGTATGTGGCCATTATGTTTTTACTGCTTCAGGCAGCAGAAATCACTGCCAGAGCACCACTGGGAGCAAAGTAGATGCATGAAAATTGAACAGCAAAAAAACAGATATTAAACTTGCGTTTTATCATCGATGTGTCATTCAGCTCTGCCAATTTTTTTTTATTTTTTTATGTTTTTGCTTTGATCTCATTTTTGAGCTTCACCTGGCAGGATGAACAGGACAAAGACACCCGTCTCTCGAGCTCTGTCAGAATTTCCTCCTTCAGAGTGTTCAGCTGGTTCCCTCCATTTCCTCCTCCTCCTCCTCCTCCTCGGGCCGATCCATCCAGTTCGTTGCCCCCACCGTTCACCAGGTGGTTGTTGATGGTGAGCAGGGTCTGATCATGGACCTGCCAACACCCAAATATTCACATCAATGATTACATGGTCTATCCTTACATTAAAGGGATAGTTCACCCAAATTTCACTCATTATCTACTCACCCTCATGTCGACTAAGAGCTGTGAGAATTTTCAGAGCCCTCTGTGGCTTCTCTGAGTTACAGGGGGGTCCGCGCAGCAGTATTTGTCCATGTAATGGTTGTCAATGGATACCAACTTTCTTCGTCCAAAAAGACACACCAAAAAACATCCAAATACCTCCATACTGCTCGTCTGTAATGTCCCTCTTGTATTGAAGCCCCGACATGAGAACTTGTTCCGCCGGTCAGTGCAAATCACGCGAGATTTGCACTGACTCAGGAAGAGCAGTGAACCGAGACACTGGGAGCTTCCGCTACAAACAAGCTTAAAATATAGACTTATTTAATTTTTTTCTGAACAATTTCTCATGTCGGGGCTTCAATACTAGAGGGACATTACAGACGAGCTGTGTGGAGGTATTTGGATGTTTTTTGCTGTGTCTTTTTGGACGAAGAAAGTTGGTATCCATTGACAACCATTATATGGACAAATACTGCTGCATGGACCCCCCCGTAACTCAGAGAAGGAACGGAGGACTCTGAAAATTCTCACAGCTCTTAGTCGACATGAGGGTGAGTAGATAATGAGTGAAATTTGAATTTTGGGTGAACTATCCCTTTAACTCATGCATTTTTCATTGAATATATGTCGACAGGCATAAAAACAGAGGTACAGTATCTTACCTGCGTCCTGTTGTACAGGTGATCCAGCTTGGTCTGGATGGTGTTGATGGTCTCTTTCATGTGTGGCTGAGCTGAGTCAGCAGGGACTACCGCCCCATTCAGATCAGGCCTACATACAGATAGAGTAAAAATAATTTCCACAAATTCTTTACATTATTACTCAGGAATGTGTGTGTGGAGAGGATGAGAACATGCAAAAGAAAGATTCAGTCTAAATTTAGCTAATTCTGCTTTGACAAGAGCGGCAGAAGTCACGGGATGCATCTTCTAGAGAATATGTACTGTCTACTATGTGGTAATTACTTTAGGAAGAATATGTCTTCCTAAAGTAATTACCATCTCTCAGTATATATGCTAATAAACACGTGTATCCCCTCTCTGTAAACTGACCTGCTGCAATAAACATTAATAAACAGGAAAATATATACACACACATGCAAAAACTAGAGCATTCTGAGTGGTAAAGAAACGGTGTACAGTATTGCAGGATGTTTTCTGGGTTTTGCACTTGAAATGAAACGATGTGCACTATGTATTAAAACCAGTGTCCACATACAGCTTCTGGTTTATTCCATGAAGGGTGGTCTGGATGTTGTGGAGGTCTCTGGTCAGGCCGCGGATCGTCTCCTCCAGCTGTTTGATCTTCTCACTGTCACCTTAGGACAAAGAAATATGAAAGAAGTAATGCAGAGGTTAATGTATTAAAAAAATAAATAAAACTCAGTTTGCCACATGCACGATCAACAAAGTATGGAACATTTAAACCTTGTTAAAGCCCCATGAAACCTTTTTCCTCAGTTGGCTTCCTAACATGAGCGATGTGGTCTGACATGAATACAAAACTTTCTGCCAAACTTTGACCACTTCCTTGTTTTCATAAGGCGTCGCTCAGTTGGGAAAAGATGATGTCATGCATTTCTGTGAACCAATCACAGTTTAGCAACATCCAAATCTGATGAGTTGGTGGTTTGTCTGCTTATGTTGCCAGCACAGTCTACCAAATCTGATCAAACCGCACCCATACAGACCTGATGAGGCAGATTAGACGTTTTGACTGTTCCACTCTCTGCATAAATAATAACTAACTTTGTTATTTCCTGAACTTTCACTCTGATTGTTGTTGAAACTGATTTTTCATGGGCGTTATGTTTAGTCAGCACGTTGGATCAGTTTGGATACAATTACACATTTTGGAAAATAGATTTCCAGCTGTCTTTTAAAGTGATGCATCATGTAACTGTATACCACTTCCTGAGAAGTCAGATAAATTCATTCATCTTTTTTTTCCAATTTTTTTATTCGGTTTTTGCAGACAGCACAGAAAAGGACATCAGATACACATTACATCAGAGCGTCTGCATTTAAGTGAAAGAAAACCCCAAAATAAATCCCTCTATCCCTCCTGACAACCCTGTCAGATATTGCCAACAACTAATCAGAAGAAATAGTGTAAAATATTAGAATAATAGGAGTAAATAAAATGAAATATAACATATAAGGACCCACTGGGGGACATACGCACATCCTTTTGAATGATATTTCACAAAATGAATAAAGCACATGGAGCAGTGTGAATTTTGCTCCATCTTCTTACCATCTGTCCCCTCTCCTCTCTGCCCGCCTCCTGGGTTGTAGCCGGCCTGTGTGACACGAGGTCGCGTTCCCTCAGTTACTTGAGGGCCATTATGGCAGTCTTCCCCCGAGTAACCATGGCAACACTTCCACTCCATCTCTGTCACCATCTTGTAAGCTACCTTATACCGTGGCCTCCTGTAGGTCCGGTAGCTGAGGATCAAACAGTTGTAGAAATGTTATCTTAGATTTTTCTTAGCTCTGACTTGACACGACAAATGCTGCTTCTCTATTCTGAAACACTGAAGATTGACTTAAAGGGATACTTCACCTAAAATCGATAATTCATTAATTTTCTACTCACCGTCTTGCCAAGGAAGGGTTTGGAGAAAAGAACAAAACCCTTTAGGAGTTCCAGGGGGGGTCCGGCTGGAAACAGATTTTCATATAATGGCGGTGGATAGAGTTCACTTTTGAATGGTCCAAAACACACACTATGAAACATCCAGATACCTCCATACTGCTCGTCTCTACTGACCCAAGTGTCCTGAAGCCACCACATGAAAAAGTTAGCCATTATATGAAAATCCGTTGCCAGCCAGACCCCCCCTGGAACTCCAAAAGCGTGTCAGAATAACAATAGTGGGGGGCGGAGGGAGTCCCGGCCAGAGTCGATACAAAGTATAGCAGTACATCCGCCCCGGAGTAATGTGTTTGTTTATCACAGAGCGATTGTTATATCAATCGCTCTGGTTTATCTGTTTGTGTCTTTTCAGGCGAGCTAGTCTGCACAAACACCCATGTTTAGATGTTTTGTGTTTATTCGCTGTTTATTTATGACACTTTGCGCATATGCACTGGGGGAGAAATGCTCCGGTTGGGTCGGGGCACTGCTTCCACTGTGCGAATGCCTCCGTCGTACGACCAAAATTTCTGACATGTCAGAAATTCATCCGACCTTCCGATTGTGGTTCGGGAGCCGACAATCGGCCATCGCTCCCCCCCTGTACACTGTACGAATAAAGACGCACGACGAGAGGAAAATCGGGCCCAATTGTCGCCAGGTTGTGCGACTCAAAAATCATGTCAAAATCGGGCTAAAATCGTACAGTGTATGCCCGGCTTAACTCAGTTCTCAGAACCCTTCCTTGGCATGGCGGTGAGTAGAAAACTGGTGAATTATTGATTTTGGGTCAAGTATCCCTTTAAGACTCAACACTAATGACATGGACTTTAGTTGTTTGTTTGGACATGGTACTGATGTTTAGACACGTGAGCTTTAGATGGAGGGCACTGTTCTAAATATCTCAAAGAGCATTAGATGGGTTGGCATTGAAAGCCAGCTGTGAAGTGACCATTATTTGTAGCACTGGTCATTTCCTTTTATATCATTTGTATTTACCACTCTCTGCAAATATTAGTTTTTGAGAATGAAGCGCAGCTGCGGGAGCAAACTATGGGAGCCTTTTCAGCTCAAACTTGTGGCCTGGTACACCAGGCAGTTGGTGTGGACCACCAAGGTGTGGCTGCGTTCACACAACAAACGGACTGCACCAGAGTTGGACTGAAGCTGCACTGAGGCCCTTTAGGCTGGTCTCAGTGCAGCCGTATTGATGGGAATCTGTTGTGTTCACACTGACCCACCCGCACCGCACTCGGGCCCAAAGTTCAACTGGATGGACCTAAACACTGCCTGTGTGAAAACACCCTAACATACAGTAGAAGACATTGCACCATCAGCATGTTAGCCTTTTCATTTTGAAGCGAAGCGCTGCTGTAAATGTCTGGAGACTCATAGTCTTGTTGATATGCGTCTTAAAATTGAAATCACCTCGGGACTTGAGCCAGATCACGACATTTTAAAGATTTAAAATTTGTAGAGTGATCCTGATAACCGTGGCAAGACCTAAACCGTGTACTGAATATAAGCGCTGTACTCTGCTCATATAATTGTGCACTGGGCCATTTAGATGTCTGGAAAATAGCTACAAATCATCTTCTGATGATGGATGAGATTAAAGCGCTTAGTAAACTTTAAATGTTATTCCTGTCCTTTTTTTTCCAAAAGACATCAACTGCACCCAGCCAGCCCTAAATCTTAATATCTCGCTCATAGATGACTCGTCTGAGAGAGAAATATAGATGTTTTATTTGGCACGCGGTTCTGTGGTTTTATCATCGATGTGTCATTCAGCTCTGCCACTGAAGAGAGTCCCTGTTACAGTAACAATGCAATAAATAGACCTTAGAGTTGGCCGGAAGTCTCCATAAAGATTTATGGCAGCGTCGCACGCACGTTAACAAGCGGCTGATTGTGAGAGTTCAGCAGGTTGCTCTCCTTTATGCCAACCCACAAACATCACTGTAGGTATCGCCGAGCTGTTTCTGTGCCATAGAAAAGATTTCATCTTCCAGCTCCCTGCGCTGAGAGCGTGAGAAAAAGGGATCCAACGTACTCTCAGAGGGAAAACAAAAACAGGGCTCGGAGAGTTGGAAGGAGGCGGGGTTTTTGTCGAGTCAGTGAAACAGTAAAGGAGGAGTCATAAAAAATGAAAGACAGGCAGACAGAGTGAGAAGAAGAGATTGCTTTTATGGGGTGGGATACTAGACTGTGGTGCCTGGAACCCCTGTCGGCTTCATTCTTAGCATAGTCCAGGTTTAGGCTGAGGGCCCTGGCAGGCATGGGGATCAAGCAGCCAGGCCAGGCTCAAACAACATGGTCAAACTTCAAAGGGCCGTTTGATGAATGTTGTCTCCTAATATAAAATCAACATCTGGAAAAATGATTCAATCAATCATATCTACAGAAACATTTGCTCCAATATTCATACTATTGGATATTCCCAGGTCAGGTCCAGATCCAGAGAGCTCCACCAGAGTGATATGTCTGTGTGTTTGTTTGAACATCATTACTGAGATTAAGCAGCCAAATACTGAGCTGTAATTATGTGACGTTTTGGCTTCAAAAAGACACGACTACAAACAGATACTTTCCTGAGCAAACAGCTGAAACTCTCCGGACAGAGAATGAAAAGAGCTGAGAGAGAGATTGGTATCCACAGAGAGGAAAAGGAGGGGTGGGGTGATGATGCACAGATAGAGGACACAAACTCCTGTGGACCTGACGACAGGAAGCTGGAGGAGCAGGGGCTGAATGCAGATGGATTCCAGCGGCAGAGGGAGTGAGTCGGGGCCGGGGAGATACGAGACACTAAAAAAGAGAGTAACAGATACTCACGCTACTCGAGGACACTGGCCCCAGGTACAGCGCTGGTAGTCTGGCTTGATGTACGTCTCCACCCCGTCCTCCATCACACAGCTAACCGTGCGTGTCACCACATAAGCACACCAGTTCCTGTGAAATCACACACACAAGCAGAAAGGAAATGACAAATGAATAAGTCAGCGGTGTCTGGTCGTTTTACCGTCAGGCGTTGACACAAACATAGCAGTCCTCTTACACGCAGCTGCCGCCCTTTGTTTTGTGGGGGCAAACAAAAATAATAATAATAAATAAATAAATAATAATCACAAATACGGTCTGTTGTTGAATGTGAGGCTCCAGTGAGTTTAAAGATCGATATCTCAAACCCCGGACTGATTATTATTCTGTTCAACATTGGAGAGAAATTGTTCGCTGATGCGAATGTCAGATCGGTTCGGGATAGCTGCATGACTTCAACAATGGCTCCCATTGTGTGTCTCCACAACTCCACATCAACCAACCCACACAAAGGCACACACACTAACAGACACACACACACACATACCCTTGAAGTTGAAAGTGCCATTGGTTACATTCATTCCACATTCATATGATATTGATAATAAAATTTCATACCTCGAGAATGTAAATGATTTCATTCAATTTTAGACCTTTGGACAGGAAATCACATTAGGAGTGTATCTAGAGTGAGCCACTGGGATAAAGGAACGGTTCAAGTTTTTTTTTTTTTTTTTTTGGATACGCACGTATTTGCTCCTCTATGGATGATTTGAGTAGAAAGATGTTAATGCAAAAATATGTATGTTAAAGCAGAGATTTCCTGTCTCAATAAAATACACTGGTATGTGTCTGTGTACATTAGCTGTGAACAAAACACCTATTTAATGCAACAGGATGAATAAAATCCCCAGTGTTAACAATGTTTTCAAGTTGAGAAGACAAAGACAGAGACAAAGCTAAGTGAACACAGTGAAAAAAGTCAATACCTCAAAAAAAGAAACACAGTAACATCTTATCATGTTACTAAGGCTAATGCGCAGGCAAACAGATACTGTACTGACTGGCAGGGTACAAAATTAACTTGCCAATGGCAGGTAAAGTATGAAATTTTACCGGCCAACCACCATGGACTGTTCACAACACAAGGTCATTAAAAACAACAGTGTCCCCCCCCCCAGTGCCTTAGGGGGCCACCTTGACAACACACACCTCCTCCTTAAACTAAACTGTTGCAAAAAAGATCAAACATTAGCTTTAGGCTTAAGATTAGGTCATAAAATGAAAAAAATATGGATGACAATAGACAGGTCATCAACAGCTCTGCACTCAAAACAGCAGAAAGCTCAACATACTTGACTGAAATGATGGTAGATTTTACAGCAATAACCCTCAGAACGGGTCAGGCCAGTGGTGATGAATGATAACTTAAAACTTGGTTTCAAGAAGATATTAAGACTGACATTCATCTGTGCTTTGTTACCTATGGATATTAGAAATAGGCTCCTATTGAAATCAATGTTAACAGCTGCCACACATTCTCAACTCAGCAGGTTTCTCCCATAGACTGTAAAAAGAATGGACGTAGCATCCGTGACGTCACCCATTGGTTTTGAGGAGTCGTTTTTGTGACTCAAATATGGCGACCTGAACAGCGCCATGTTGGATTTACCGGCTGAGAACCCGCCCACTGGCCTCGAAGCACCTGTCAATCAACGTTTCCGCGCCCTAATCGGCGAGATTAGGGCCCCTCAGAGTGTCTGCGGGGGTAGAAATCGGTTGAGACCAAAAAACGTGATGACACCAGGCTTTGATCATGTTTATTAAGGATGTAAAGTCGCCGATTTTAACATGGAGGTCTATGGAGAATGCTGCTCTCTGACACCAGCCCCCAGAGGAAGCCGAGAGAATTGCAGTTTGTTGAACGCGGAAGTGAGCTTCACTTCCCAGACCAACAACTGCCCCCTTGGTTTTTCCACTACAGAGAAGTCATGACAAATATTTGGCTTTTAGACGAAAGGGTGGTGTGAACACAGTTTTTTTGTTGTTGTTTCTTTACATATGGACTGATGGTGTGCAGGAGACAATTCTGGATTACTAAATCTACTTCTAAAAATACAGAATGATAAAATGATAACAACACATTCTCAAAAACATGTATCTAAACCCACAGTAGTGTGGCTTGAAAGAAACAGACATACTCCCACATACCAACACCCCCTCTCAGTGTTCATGCTTCTCAGTTTGTCCTCCCCCCTGACCTCCCTTCACCCTCAGATATCTCTCAGGATAACAACTGCAGATAGATTTAAGACACAGATGCCCTTCAGTCACTTTCTATCATCATTTTCATATTACCCAGAATCCCCATCCCCTGCTATTTCCCTGGTGGTTATTATGGCCAATTAGTGTCACTCTTACATTCATTTGAACAGAACTAAGGGTTTACAGATAAAAGTAGGAGGGTACAAGGGGTTCCTTCATGATGGTAAGTCAGTCAGCAGCTTTAGTCTCTCAGGCTTCATGTCTGTCAGTCTGTCTCTTCAGGTCTCTTTCTTTTTCTGTCTCCGTCCTCATGTCTGCCACTCTTAATGCTGTTGCTCGTGTAACTAATTTTGTTTTTCTTTTTTTAGGCGACTCTTGTCTGTACAGATCTGTCTCATTCCTCCCACACACGCTTTGTCGCTTCCCCTGTTTCTTTCATTTCATCCCCCTCCACCTGCGTCTCTCCCTGCCCATCCCTGTTTATCTCCTTCTCCCTCCTACCCGTGTCCCTCGCTCTGCCCACCTCTCCCCTGATCCCCCTAAGACCATGATCCTCCCCTTCATTCCAGAGCTTGTCTGGCTGAGAAAGAGTTTATCATGTTACAATCCTCCCCTACCCCACATGACCTGCTGCTCCTGTAGGTCCTGTACGTGGGAAAGTGAAACTCACTAATTAGCTGTCAGATTCTACTGTAAAGGAACATGTTACAGCCCACATAGACTTACAGTACACATATGCCAAATTGCATTATGGCCTACCATATTTTACATTGTGCTACAATATCTTTTTTATCTTAAAGGGATAGTTCAACATTTTGGCAAATTGGCCCATAATCCCTATAGTCATAGCAGTAGGTTTGTTACCTTTATTTGTCGGTGTAAGCTATTTTTAGAACGGCGGAGCGGAGCGGCAGGCTGCTCAGAGGTACGCTATGGAGGCTAAAGGGATTTCTTGGTTTCCCTCATCAAACTCATCAAATACAAAATCCCAAAACTCCAAAACGCTCTCGTGGACAAATTGTGACCTGCACATCACTACGCTGTGAGATAATAATGGAACGTTACGAAATGGAGCCGTTTTCGAGGTAAATACAGGGTAAATACAGAGTCTGCTTGCTGAAAAACTGTCCCTGAAGGCAACGCGCATCAGCAGTTTTGCATAAATTTACCTCTTAAACAACTCCGTCTCGTAACGTTCTGTTATTATCACATAGCATGGTGAATGTGCAGCTCACAACTTGTCCACGACAGCCTTTTGGAGTTGTTGGATTGTGTATTTGATGAGTTTGATGAGGGAAACCAAGAAATCCCATTAGCCTCCATAGCATAGCCCTGAGCAGCTCGCCGCTCCGCTCCGCAGTTCTAAAAATAGCTTGCACCGACAATTAAAGGTAACAAACCTACTGCTATGACTATAGCGATTATGGCAATGGGCCAATTTGCCAAAATGTTAAACTATCCCTTTAATTTAACCAGTCACTGTACATGAATATTTATAGAGTGTTTTCTAGAACTCATGTGCTGCCAAGAGGGAAAAATAAAGTTGTGTATGCTGTGCTGCTGAGTTGGTGGTGATTTAAGAAGACAGCTAAAAGAAAAATATAGCCTGCTACTCGCCAACAGCCCAAACACCCTGGAGCAGTGGGCACACACACTCACCAACATGGCCTGGTCTGAGTAATCTGGAATTCTGCTCAGGCATGCACAAGGTCTGCATTTGGTATAAACAGCATTAAATCAATCAAAATCTGAATCTCACACTCACTCAATTTGAGTATTGTGCTAAGAATCAACTGATTTGATGACTAACCTTCGTCTTGTGTCAGCTGCCACCTATGGTGTAAATCAGCTGTAAAACGCACTAAAACAATTATTTATCATCCCATTTGTTTCTCATCTCTTGGTTATGTTGTTAGGCTTCCTCATCCATGAAAAGTTTGATTTTGCACTTATGATTTCAGTTTTAACTCTTATTATTGTTCTTATCGTTATAACGGTGTCAAATTGACCCTAACACCACAAATGTTATAATTTTAACCAGAGCATTTTAGAATTTTGTGGAAAAAAAAGTTTTATTTTGTTTAAATAGAGGTTCCTGATGAAGTCAAAAAGCCTCGATGCTATAAAATAATGTATGTGGTACTTTTATGCATTTAAAACCTGAAAACAGGTCACTGGTGACTCGAACAGTGAGCTTCCTCAGTCTCCAGATCTGAATCAGCAGACAAATCTAGGCTACATAAAAGATGTCACAGTATGACGTATAATACGCTTTTATTTTATAATTTGCAACTGTATCAGATGATACTGTTCAGATTAAGAGTTTGCATTCATACAATTTGAATTTTCATATTCCTAACATGTCCATTCTTTAGTAATATCAACTGAATAAAATACCGTTTTGTTCAACAATAGGCTACACAATCTTCTAAGTGAGTATTTTCATACTGCAGTGTTTCTTAATATGAATATGTCTGGAGTCTTGTCATACATCTGTCAAACAGTGTCACATTGGGATATCAAAAACCCACATCTTATTCTTATCATAATAAATATGTTTCAGATTAGTCAAATTCCATCTGCTGTCACTTCATAAAGAACAAAAAGAAATCTCTCACCACATAAGCTCTAAACATTTTATCCCACTGTACGTGAATCTCGTTACTAATGATCTTGACAGTGCTGCAGGCGGGTGCTGTGAGTGATGGCTGCTTTTTCGCTGGATTCCCAGAGTATGGATTGCAGCTACAGACCTTACGCAAAAAAAACGAAATTTGTGCGTTTTGCATATTCACAGCGGATCGTGTTGCTTTGCATAAGATTGGGGAGATTGAGATGAGCCTGGGGTCCACACCAGAGGAGCATAAGCAAAAGTCATTTGGCTGAAATTATACAGCGTTCATGCATCTAAACAACTGTAACTTTGCTCTGTGGTTTTTCCACAGATTTTGCGGTTCTTCACTGTAATCCTCCTCCTCAAGCTACGTATCCAACTTCATTGTGCTTTGCCATTCTGCAGTTTGTTATACATTATATTTAACATGTCCATTAGAGCTCGGAGCGCTGGTGATTCAGAGCATTAGCTCTGCCAACATGCATGTGAAGTCAGCCAGCATCACTGCCTCCACACACAGCTGCTTCCCCCTCATGTGTGTTTCCACCAGCCTCAGGCTCGTCAGAGTGATCCTTATTGCATTATGCCATGTAAGGGTTTCCACGGTTATCTTGTTCTGTGGTTTGTTACACTGTGTATGTTAAACTAGAAGGTTTTGGAGAAACAGAGGTATCCAACATCTCCATCTGGAGCTGAACCAGTGCAGATATGAACGGCAACATCAGATATCAGACAGCAGTGATGAATCAAAACAGCTCCGTCTCTTCCCCCCGTAGGTCCGTGGTGTTGTTTTTTTGTCACTGTGATTCAGTGGACCAGCCGTGCTGATCTGTTATCCTGACTTACTCGCGCTCAGGGCCACTGACAGCAGATAAAGAATAAATTTGGCAACGTTAACACCCTATCTCCTCTGATGGAGACCAGACGCTGGGGCTTATATAAATAAACCCAACCATCGAACTTTTCTCACTCTGGAGCAGACACAGATGTGGAGTCACACGGCACGCACACGTATGCATGCATATACAAACACACAACTCCCACAACTTCTCTGCAGCTTCCAAACACCCACTCTTGCTGTGTAGTACGGTACATACCGCCCTCACTACCAGTTCATTTTCCATCGTTCCGTCACTGGCTCTTCCACTGAAATACATAAGAGGAGTCTTTATATTATTAGGAGCATGACTAAGTAAGTGTGTGTGTGTGTGTGTGTGTGTGTGTGTGTGTGTGTGTGTGTGTGTGTGTGTGTGTGTGTGTGTGTGTGTGTGTGTGTGTGCTGCCACGAAGAAAGGGTGGTGAATTTGTTTATGTGCACCGTAGGGTTGCAAAGGGGCGGCTTAAAAAACATGACGTTTCAACAGATTTATTTGTGAGTAGAACTTTAACAAGTTTTAATTCTTGTATGAACAATCAATTCTTTTACTGAACAACAAAAACACTATGAATGTTGAGTAAAATATTACTCATCCCCCCCACAAGTTCCCTGTTAAGGGGCCAAATTTGGGATTTATTCCCGTTTATTTCCGCTAATTCCCATATATTCCTGTTAATTCCCATGGAAAGTTTCCAACTTTGAAAATTCCCAGAATTTTGCAGCCCTAGTGCACCGTGTATGTGTTCTTATGAGGACATTTACTGTTTAATGGGCAACACCTTCAAAATAACATTTCAGCTCCAAGCCAGTGGCCTTTTCTTCTCCCTCTCTCTCTCTCTCTCTCTCTAACCAGCGTGAAGTTAAGCATTCCAAACAGTAATCCAATAAAATCCCATTAATCCAAATGGCTGCAGAGATGAAAGTCCACTAACTAGACTTGGCATCTTTTCCATAAGTGTAAAACACAATTACAAGCACAGCACAGCACACACAAACAAACACACACACAGCCTCTCCACACATGTTGAAAGGATAGACTGGCAAAAGTCATAGACTTAAACTGTAATGTTTATATTGGGCATGAAGGTGTGTTGTGTAGTGAAGTGGAAAAATAAGCATGTGCGATGTTTTCTGTCTACGTGTGTGTCAGCATGTCTCACTGCCTGTGAGTGTCCTTGTCTGCCTGTGTGGGACACTTGTGGACCCATGGCTCTCTGTATGTGTGTGTGTGTGTGTGTGTGTGTGTGTGTGTGTGTGTGTGTGTGTGTGTGTGTCCTTGGTCTCCATTCAATGGTGTATTCATCAGCTAATCTCCTTGTTTCCTTTACATTATCAGCAACATAGGGAAACATTACACATAAACAGTCCAGTTCCTGCACATATTAGTAATGTTTATAATACACTATGTATTTTCACATATGACGTTCCAGTTTTTCAAGCCTTCAAACCTCGACGTCCTCTAGTGGAGAGGTTATTGCAGGCTCCTGCTGTAAAGCCACTTATTGTTCAGGTCAAGTGATTCTTACGAAATTTTCTAAATATACCAAATGTTTACAGCTTATTTTGGGGTAAGGTTTGGGTAATGAGTATGAGCTGCATCCCCTAGGACCATTAGGAGTGGCTGTGCACCGTGCAGAGGAGGAAAACTTTACCAGACATGAACCATTTTGGTTAGCATTCAACTTTATAGGCTCTTATAAAACCAAAACATGGTGTTATAATTTATATCGAACGTGTTTTCTCACAATGTGTTTTGGTTTCCGCAGTGAAGGGAACAGGTTGGTTTGGCAAAATCCACATCCAGTTAACTCCCTCATCACCAAACTGCTGCTGGAGCTTGGTAAACTCTTTGAAATGTGCAAGACATTCACACTGTTTTTCTCTTTAATGGAAATTTCTAATTGGGAAATATTTTTATTTGAATGTTGCAGGCAGCCAAGAGGAAAAATACATGCATACATAGTTAACATTGCAGAAGAGCTGAAACAAGCTAATCACAGTCACAAACTCCACAAAAACTTCAAATAATAAATTTTCATAAGGGCAATATCAACCTCACATCTGATCTCCTTATCACATCACTACGCACATGAAAACAATGACCTATCATGTGTTTATACAGCATCAAACGCTACATACTGTCAGTGCTTTTTACCATTCCCTGCTGAACCTCCTCTTCCCCACTGATCAGAAGAAGCTCTCCTACCTGCTGTCTTGTCAGTAGCCTACTGTGCCGTCTTGTACGAGTTGTGACCAGCGTGACGTCACGTAAATCAATGGGTCTGCCATTCCCACTGCAAGCCGATCAGAGCCGAGCCGATTTCAACCCGCGTCGATTGCAGAGTCGTTTAATGCGAGCCTTTCCCACTGCCGTCAGAAGCCGATTGTTAGCAGGTTAAAACGGGTTTTGTTTTTCATGGCAATGGCAAACGTTTTTAAAAAATGCTACCTCACACAACCAACACACAGAGAAACATTAGCATTCATTCACAGTTGTGCATGTGTGCACCTGGCAAATGCACTAAATCCATTATTCATTCATTCTCCCCTGAGCAAAATATCAGGCTCTTTAGCTGCTAATGCTCCGCAACATTCACCAGATAGTCGCCACCTTTGTTGTTCTGCCATGTGCTGCTGAGCAGGTAGTGTAGTGAGTTTTCAGACGTTGTTCTCCTTGAGAAGTAAAGCCAGAGCTGCAGGCCAACAATGTGACGATGGTAAAACGCTTAGAATCGCTGTAACATCTATTACTATCAAACAAATATTGATCACAGCATCTTTAAAGTTAACATATTATCACAGACTTTGTTACAGTAGGTAGCTACCCACAAATGCTCAAAGTTCCCCAGTTTATTGTTAATGAACCACAGAATCTAACAAGAATTCTCCTTTGTTTCGGCACAAAAACTGTAAACTATATGGTGAAAACTGTTCATTCAAGGAAGAACACTAGGAACTCCACCTTTGCTATGCAAACAAGTGACAAAAAGAAGTGTGATTATACTTAACAGATTCACAAAGAGCAGGAAACAAGCCTTTATACACTTACATGCATGTTATTTAGCACACAGGCATTGTCCTCCTACAGACAGACACATACAAACAGCACCGTCAAACCTCCATTCTACACATCCTATTTTATTTACAGAGCCATAAAACAGCATGAGAGGAACTCTTGCACCTGCCTCAGCATTTCTTTATTCCTCAGTAAATTTCACATCCTTATAAAACAGCAGACAGACACCTCACAGGCGAGCAGGAAGTCACAGTCTGACATCTCACCCCACACATACCACGTTCATTTTATTCTAAAGCACCCCTGCATGAGCCCTACACAGGAGGATTGTGGGTAAAAGTGGAATACACAGTGACATAAATAGCTAAGAGGGCGGAAGAAAGAATGAAAAAAAGAAGAAAAAAAGGAAGGTTTAATACTTAAACAAAGAAATCACTTTGCGAGGCCTATTGTTGTCAGATCTTTCATTTAGCTTCAAGGGAAGCGCTTTGACAGCAACCTGAATGAGTGGATGAAAAGGGGAGTGTCTCAGTGTTTGAACTGTGACCCCGAGGTCAAGCACCCCTCCAACGTCCTTGTAAAGGTATCCCGCTGCACACACTCCCAAAAGCACACAGACTGTCACGGACGACAACATACACACTCGAGTGCACTCACTCACGCATGATAGATCGCGGCGGCGACAGACAAACACATATAACGACAGACGCGTACATTCCTCCAGTCTGTCGGTTCTCTCTTAAAATGTGGTTTTACTCGCACACGCAGTCACTCGCACAGATTTCCCTTTGGACCTGTTCCAACATCGAGGGACAACGTGACTGTGTAAACTTCTCTCTGACTGTTTAGCCTTGCGGTCACAAAGATATACAGAGAATGTTCACGATACCTCCATTTGCTTTAACATCATTGTTCAGATACGTCCGTGCTCAGAGGTGTGCAGGGGGCTTTCAGGGCCCACTTGAATTTTATCCATTTATGGAGGCGTGCGTGTTTGAAACATAAGCCTCCTCAAAGCCTAGCAATTGCAGTTTCCAAAAATAGTGCAGACTATTTACCCAGGTAAAACTTTATTAGCTGCTCCACAGCACAAGCTCAGTAATTGAGTGTCTTGTCAGGTTGTTCCATTTATTCTCTGACAGAAGATTTATGGTTTCAATTGTGCATGTGTAGTAAGATTGGATGTATCACTGTTCCGTAACTTCACCCTTTCTAAGGCCTTCCCAAATGCTATGCATGCTGGGAACTACGGTAATTAGGTTACAATGGCTGTGACTGGAAAGGATCCCTTTTCCCACATTTAAATTACCATGTGTAAGGAGATTTGTTTACTGGCCCAATTAGCAGAAAGCAGAAAATCACACAGATAAAGTGAATTTGGAGACTTTCCAAAGGTTGGTCAAGAGGAGGACAGTCCTGTTACAGTACCCTGTTTTGGTAACTATGCTGTTACTATAGTAACATGGTCATTACGTTGAGTGCATTGTGGGAAATGCAAACTTCTCCGTAAGTGCCCTGTGGTTGCAGATTAAGATTCAGATGCTTAGACACATTAGCCATGCTAGCAGCATATCAGGCTGAACTGTCATTAAGCCAACATGCTCACTGATGTTTAGCAGGTATAATCAAAGATCCTCTACTATGACAAGATGGCTCATTCCAAGCTGCTCCAATGATATGAAATGGTACACTTCCTATCTCCTAAGTGGGCGTGGTCACCTGTGCCCCCTCCCCTTCTAGTGAACATGTGTGGATTTATAAAAGTAGTCAGGAGAGGAAAGTGAGCTATTTATATTTTCTTATCATAACATGTAATATTTACACAGCTAACAGTCATATTAACGTCACGAAAATTTGTTAGCGTGGGCGTTCGCAAACAATAGTTGACATTAACTTGGAGATCTGAGCCAAATCTCATGAGAGTGTGTTGTTGAGACAGGTCTTGAAAAAAAGTTAATTTTCTCCTGATTGGTCCATCTGCAATTTGCCATTTTTGTGTCAAAATGTTCAGAAGATAAGTGGCTTGTGAAAAATGAGTCCAATATTTACTTCAGTGACTATGGGGTGAAGGAATCGACCATAATCTGTGTTATTTTTTCCCATTGGAGTCAATAGACTCAAGACCTGCTGCTGGTCTCCTAAAGGGGCGGGGTACACAGATACAGGAAACTGGCCCATCATGGGGCATCTTGGTTTCTAACCCGTCTTTGGTATAATGTTACCAACGATCATCACCCCTTTAGCTAAGCATGCTAACATCTACAGTACAGCTTGATGGGAATGTCATCAGTGTTGCACATACTTTGTTATAAACCAAAGAATTGGACAAACAAAAATTTTGACCTGGTCATGGCGTCACAAAGAATTATGGGATCATCAATGTTTGAACCACAAATGGCTGAAAACATCACGTTTCAGCTTCATGGTGGTCCTCAAGGAAAAAAGTCCATCCAGCAGTTGTTCAGTCTGGATATTTTGAGCCAAAACAAGCCACACAGTGGAGCTGAGATTAAATCAGTGCCCTAAAGTACAGATGGACCCAGTCACTCACAGTGTTCATGCTTTTTGGACTGTATTATGGTCAGTTCAGTGACCACTCCACAGCATGTTCTTTTATCTTACAGTAAGAGACTGAATGAATGGATGAAGTATAAAAATCACAAGCTCATAACAGTCATTTGTAGACTTACTACATACAGTAGGCAATACAATCTATGTCTTCAGATAATGTAAGATGCAACTATTTTCCATCTGATGGATATATGAATTGTAATTCAACAACATTAGACTTTGCATGCAAACACAACTCAGAGCAACCACGACAGAAGACAGCACAACCACAGTCCACTTCTTCTGCACTGGAGGCACTGAGGGCTATTACAGTAACGTGCTCTGGAGCAATTATTTAAAAAGAGGCAAAATTACTGACAATTATTCTCTGCGTCCAAACTGACTCTTTTTAATTTTCTTTCAATCCCAGTCCTAGATACTCTGTCACCATTAGAGTATATGAATTGTTGAAGTTTGATCTTGCAAATTTCTTTGGACAACAGAAGACGCACAAACTAACTAAGAGCCATTGTTTCTATACTGTGTGTAGTCAGAGAGAGAATGATCGAGACAAGAACATCTCATGGGTTCATTGTATCTTGGTCTAAATGTGGTAACTGTTATCTGTGCTTCTTTTGTGATTGATTTCTCCACATGATTCTTAAATGTTCGTGCCAAATGGCAACGGCACAGGGAGGCAATTGTTGTTTAATTCAAAAGGACTGAGAGCAAAATAGGGCATTTGCTATTGATATCTGCATTATCCACAGGAATAAGAAATACACTGCAGTGTTGGGTCCAACTTTCATCCTCCTCAATTTCTGCTCAAATCAAGGAGCGTCTATCCAAAAAAACATAACATGATTGTCCTTTGGATGAGCCACAGAAGCCAAATGTATAGTAGCCAACTCACACCGAATGGCCAAAGGTATATGGACACAGACGGTGAGTTCAAACCATATTTGTGTGTTGACTGTCTCATTCTGAAAGCACAGCCATTAATCTGCTGCTGTAAGAAGGCTTTCCACACTATGTTGAAACCCGGCTGCAGGGATTTGCACCATTTACACAGGAGCATTATGGAGGGAGGGCACAGGCCTGAGCCAGGACCATATATCACCTATCACATTCCTGCATGGATAACTTATAGAACTTGGACCCTGTGTATGTTCAATGTTGAAAATGTAAACACACTAGATGACGGCAAATCTAAGTCTGAAGCTGGAAAAAAATTAAAGTGGGCTCTGTAAGGTAAGAAAAATCATATGACAGCAAATACAGATACAGTCTGTTCTATTAAGGTCAGAACAAGGCAGGGATTGGTCAGGGCCCTGCACCATCTTTAAGGTCTTTACATGGTGTGTGTTGTGTTTAATAATAAGAGTCCTTTCTCCTTTCTTAGTTTGATTACTTCTCAATCACCCGATGACATCTTTAACAAGCTTCACATTCCCTCAAGAGGATTTTCTACCATCTGGTGATTTTGTATTTTCCTCATTCTTGCTGCAATAAATGTTATGAGTCAGTGGCTTAAAAGTTCTAGCAGATCTCCATGAAATACCATGATATATACTGTATAATGTCAGGAGTAGTAGTCTGGCAGTGATTTACTGTAGGGCGCTGGGTGGAGCTGGGTTCTGGCAAGTTCCTCCACACCCAAAAACGGGAAAACGGTCTGCACAGACAACGGAGACTTTGTCACACTGAAGCTGGACAGGGCCATAAGAGAAACACACTATTGTCTGAGTTAATAAAAATGATTCAAATGTATGAATACCCACTATACCACTATACTTTCAGCCAAATAGTGTACTTGCATTACTCTGCTCAGTGTCCCAGGATTATAGATTTTCTTGGTACGATTATTGTCAGAGAAATAATCACGGTGTTACGATTATCACAATTATTATGCATCAATAAATTTCACAACACTATGAATGTGTAAAATCAAATATAGTCAAAATGTAATTAGGACCTTATTAATCCCCAGGGGGAAGTGTTTGGAATATCTAAGTCATTAATTGTCATCTATACCAAATGTTTAAATTTATTTACATTTATTTTTTACAATACAAATGACACGCTAACATTTAAAGGGATAGTTCACCCAAAATTGAAATTTCACTCATTATCTACTCACCCTCATGTGGACTAAGTGCTGGGAGAAGTTTCAGAGTCCTCCGTGGCTTCTCTGAGTTACAGGGGGTCTCGGCGTAGCAGTGCATGTCCATATAACGGTTGCAAATGGAAACCAACTGTCTTCGTAACAAAAAGACACACCAAAAAACATCCAAATACCTCCATGCTGCTCGTATGTAATGTCCGTCTTGTATTGAAGCCCCGAAATGCGAAATTGTCCCAAAAAAAATTCAATAAGTCTATATTTCAAGCTTGTTTGTAGCGGAAGCTCCTCGTCCTCTTCCCGGTTCGTCCAAATTTGACGAACCGGGAAGACGAGCTTCAAGAAGCTTCCGCTACAAAACAAGCTTGAAATATAGACTTATTGAATTTTTTTTCGGGACAATTTCGCATTTCGGGGCTTCAATACAAGACAGACATTACATACGAGCAGCATGGAGGTATTTGGATGTTTTTTGGTGTGTCTTTTTGTTACAAAGACAGTTGGTATCCATTTGCAACCGTTATATGGACATGCACTGCTACGCCGAGACCCCCTGTAACTCAGAGAAGCCACGGATAACACTGAAACTTCTCCCAGCCCTTAGTCCACATGAGGATGAGTAGATAATGAGTGAAATTTCAATTTTGGGTGAACTATCCCTTTAAATTCCCAATGTTACTTATAAATGGACCAGTATCTGTGCATCTTCCTTTATTTTGGCACACATCTGCCGATATGGTTCCAACATAATCTATTTTGGAAAGTGACAGTATTCAGGAATCTTTACGATTAATTAATTGTGGCGTTTAATACCGCGGTTAATTGTGAAAACAAGTAATCGTGACATCCCTAGTCCCAGGCCATAAAGTTTGTCAGAAAGCCATTTATTCTTCAGAGCCTTGTCACCATCTGCTCATGTCAACACAACATCTGGTAGAGAGTACAGTACATTTGTCTACATTTATGACCCCTGCAGACAGAGCCCTGATGTAACCAAGTGCAAGGGAAGATAAGTAAGATTGATCAGGCACAGAGATGGTGTCTGCTCCTTGCTTCCCTCCAGTGGTGATCTAATGTTTTGTCATTTGAACTGAACACGAGCCACAACATACCAGCAGCTCACCTGCACCTACAGGGATGCACCAACACAAACAAACACACACACACACACACACACACACACACAGCTCCCTCCTCCTTCCCTCATCTCTGTCTAGAGCAGAGGGGATTCTAACGTTTTGGCAGAGGATGTGTCGGACAGCTCCCGGTCCTCCTGAACACCCCATCACCTCCAACATTAAGACCCCTGCTGGATGTTTTCAGTCCATTCAACAGCCTTTACCACTTATGGAATACTTCACACATCTGTCAAAACAGATCAATTGAGTTCAAACAGATGTCAAAGGGGCAAACCGCACTACACTGGGCCAGCGCATTCTTCTCCCTGTTGCGTCACTCTTGAGTGTGTGTGTGGTTTGTGTGTGTGTGTGTGTGTATGCCACAGGCACAGCCATGCTGACTCCTTCATAGCTTACTGGTTCCAGCAGGAGCGAGGCATTTAAGGACCCAGGCCCTGACAGACTGTCTTTTCTCTTGTTGGGTCACTGCTTCCAGTCTTTTCTCACTCTTTCATCCCCTCTTGTCTCGCTTGCTTAGGTTTTCTCTCTTCTCTTCAGATCGTCTTTCTTTTACTCTCTTCTTTTCTTCTCTCGCCAGTATTCCTCATCTTTTCCCTTCCTTTTTTTTGTCTTATCTAGGTTTAACTTATCTTACCCTCTCTCAACCAGATAGCCTACTTTATCTATTTCCCTCTCTTCTATTCATCTATCCCTCCCTGGACTTCTTATCTCTCACTTCCGCTACATCAATGAAGATTTTTCTTTTCTTCTCTGCGTTTCGCCGCTGTGTCCTCCTCTCTGTATGCCTCACATTCACAGTAGCCAACAGTTCAGCTTCAACATCCACTGACAGAGAGGCCAGCCACCCATGTCTCATCACTCAGACAGCAGCAGCAGCAGCAGCAGCAGCAGCAGACTGTGCTGTGATGTGGAGGCAAACTTAATCGAAGCTCATATTGCAGAGGCTCAACTCCCAGAAGCCTGGTCTGCCTTGCATACACACACACTAAGTACAAACACATGCAGGCAGACACACACACACCATATGAGAGAGCTCTGTCATTCATTCACTCTGACATTCTGTTGTGATTTCTTGTATTCATACATATGCACACACATATTCTTTGAAACTGCCAAAAACAAGCCACACAAACACACACACACATCTGTCCATAGAGGTGAGGGGGTCGTCCACATATGGGCCCCTCAGGGCAAAGCTCAATTACATGCTAATAACACACTATGTGGCTGCAACAGCACAATAAAAACATACATGTGTTGGCTCGATTACAATATTAACAGCTTTATGAGTCAGGCGACCATCACTGATTTATGACAGACTATTAATCAACAGTTGCTAAAATGTAAATGATTTCCTCACAGTCCTATAAATGGAGGAAGGATGGTGATAAATCTGAATCACTCAAGGGGAAATTTCAAGACGAAGTTTATTGGAAAAGGATCTATTTTTATACAGTGTCAGTCTTCTGGAGAGGTGATGTCCAAACAAAGTTCACTGTCCCTGCAGCTCGGTAGCTCGCTCACCTCTGACTGACTGCATGGATGATAAATTCCCCAGTAAAGAGGCTCACACTGTGGGCGCTGCTTCAGATGCTGGGCCCCTCGAAGACCTTACACTTGGGGCCCTGAAACAGTAAATATCTATAATCCTTGTAAACCCTGTCCAACTCTGGACCCCCTGAATCATCACAACCACATAACCCCCCACCACCACCAGCACCATGCAGGGAGGGGCCCCCGCTGAGTAACAGACCTACTCACAAATATGATATTTCCTCTGAAAATACAAAATACAACATGTTTACACCTGCAAGGATGAAGGAAAAAGAAGACCTGACAGAATGGACCAAAGTATGGAGAACAATCCTAAGAAGTGATCTTGTTTATTTGCCAAAGTCTTAAATTAGTTAAGAATCTTATCAAAATACCAAATTTAGCAGTGTATCAAATAATTTGTCTATTTTCATTAGCAAACCTTTGATTTGTTTACTTACCTCTATGATGAATCATTATTAATTACGTCAATCAAATTCTGGTTATATAGGCTATTAGATATTTCCGTAATATAGACTGAGAGAAAAAAAAAAGTCAAGCATCAATCATTTTATATAGGTTACTCTTATATTAGGGTGATCCACTAAGCCATTAACTAGACCCGCAGAAAACCTGGTTCTAAAACAGTGCAGCCTGAAGCAGCCACAGGTTAAGCAGCACGTGTTGTTGGGTGGTGGTCCTGGTCCTACCTGTGTCTGCTGGCCGCTCTCTGGCCGCTCTGAACCGTACTGGACTCCGCGTATCCGAGACCCGAGCAAAGCCGGGTCAACATGACGGCGAGCAGGTAAAATAAAGTCCCCATCATCTAGTCGAGTGTGGCTCAGAGTGGAATAAATGTCACTTAGTCCCAAAAGTTTGTCCCACAGACAGACAGTCTCTCCTCCCCGCGCGGCTGTCCTCAGTGAGGATGGACGTCCATGAGTTCACAGCCCGAGGAGGAAGTCCCGCAAACACCGCAGCGTCCAGTCAAGTGCATTTCAGATCTGCGCCTGGAGAAGCGCTGAGGTCTGACTGCTGCTGCTGCTGCTGCTGCTGCTCCACAGCCGAGGAACAGGAAGAAAGTTTCCTGTCACAGCTCCAAGAGCCGTCAATGCCAGCCCAGGGTCTCTCTCTCTCTCTCTCTCTCTCTCTCTCTCTCTCTCTCTCTCTCTCTCTCTCTCTCTCTCTCTCTCAGTCTGAACATATGGATGGACCCCCCCCTCCCTCTCTCTACCCACAAGAGGTTAAGATCCAACCCACATCAATTCTTTTCACCTGAAACCGTTTCTCTGCCACTGAAAGACATTATTGATCTTGCAAAAGCAATTTATCATTCATGTCGAAAGTATGCCAAAGAAAAAAAAAAGCTCCATAGTAAACTACTTTAAAAATGTTTAACATTAGAATAGAAGGGGGCTGGATTTTATTTTTCTCATCTGATACTGATCCTAACATTATGGTAGAATAGGTTACGGCTGGGCAACGCCTTTCTTTCTATCAGTGTCATTTTTTCTCATATTGGTGGCTCTCAAAATTATTACACTTGTTTTATTGTGTCTACCCAAGTAGAACATATCTATATTCAAACATTCTTGATATACAGTACATGCTTTATTTGTAGGCAGGGCCGGCCCTAGGATTTTGGTGGTCCTAAACAAGTTGCCCCCAAAACTCTCCAAGTACTAGCACAAACCCCAAATCACACACCCTGCTTACTGTACAAGTGAATGGGCAGACACACACACACACACACACACACACACACACACACACACACACACACACACACACACACACACACACACACACACACCCATGTTTATGTGTTAAATGAACTGAATTGAACGCTGGTCAGGACTTTTCTAATCATGTGGCCCCCCACTAGTGGCTGTGGCCCTAAAGAACCACATATACTGTAGCATTTATGCCAGGAACCAGCCCTGTTTATCGGTCTAAGTGTCTCTATACTGCTACATAAATCAGCTTTAACAGCTTTTAACTTTTCAGTCTAGAAGAAACATAATGTTACAGCATCTTCAGTGGCGAAGGCTTCACAAATAGGCTATTAACTTACATGTCTATCTTTTCTTATACCTAGCATATAACCAGCTTGCCTTGGCCTGCATCGTCACAGTCCAACTTCACTGAGCTAAAATGTTCTGTAGCCTAAATAAAATACTCTGACTCAGTAAAGCCATGTCTATGTTGGTTAAAGTGAGCTAACATTAGCCAACATAAGCTACTGGACAGGCCAAACCAAGTGTGTAATAAAGTTAACTGCTTGCTACTGAGTCAACTTTTCATTAAAAAACATGTTGCTTCTTCTTTTAAAACAAAAGTCACTAAGAAAAAAGTTTTTCATATTTGAATGTGGTTTAGATTCAGGGTTTAGCATTTGTTAATAATTAAATAGAGAGAAAACTAAAATCCTGCCAAGCTGACAGGTTTAGCCACAGCTTCATTACATTCAGCACATGGATGAGTGAGTGAGCGTGCAAGTGTCCAGTGATGGCTTGTTAACTTGCCGCCCTCTTCATAATCACAGTCAACCTTAACACAGTCATCCTGTCTGCCATGTTTCCCTTCTGATCAGCGAGGCAGATTTCAGTTGGAGAAGTGGATGACATATAACAGCCCAACTAAAAGGAAAGACACGCAAACTCCACACACACAGCACATAGTAGCAGCTCCGTATCTGTTGGATAAAGGGGTCGTATACTCGAGGTGTGATTAATGCTGTTGTGCTGCCTCAGCCAAGAGGGAGTCTGACTCCATGCCATGATTTACATCACACTTCATTTCCCGTTCTACCTCTTTCCCGTCATTATCTGTATCCAAATTTAGCGAACATGCCAAAAAGTTAAAAATAGCCCTGTGCAATCTCAGCAGTTCTGTCAGAGATACTGTACTGGAATGAATGTTGCTTTCAACTTAATATAATTACAGTTAATTGCGAGCGGATGAGAAACAATATAACAAACCACATTTTGTCAACACAATGAGACAGTCATTTTTGCCGATATGTCGGTTAACATAAATAAGGACTAAACTTTCGCTTTCCTAATGAGCAACTTCTGTGAGAACTTTTGGGGGAGGTTATTTATTTTCCCCAGAGTTCTGTTGTTCTCCAAGTATTATTATTTTTTACTGAATGGAAGCTGTGCATCTCTTCCACTGCTGCTGCCACAGAGGAATGCCCAGCTCTGCAGTCCTCCCATCAGCCCACTAATGAGATCAGCTCTCCCAGCTGCTCTGTCACAGACACTGCGACTCCCTACTGAGAGCGTAGCCAGGCATACTGAGGAGGATGAGCCCATAATGGAAACATACAGCCACCACTTGTACAAGCATGATGCAAAACAGACACCTGGTACCTTCTATCTAACCCCATGCATCATCCATACCAACCAGGCATTAAAGGGACAACGAGGAGTTTTCTCCGTCGGCAGAACGAAAAATTCTGCGACAATAAAAAAGTCTCATATTAATGTGGATGAATCTACGTTACCCACACTTGTTAATGGGCCCATTTTCGATATATAATTTTGTCTCTATCGTTATTTTGTTATTATTAGTGGCAGGGCCGTTGTATAGGGGAGAAGGGTGATGATAATTCTAGGGGCCCAGAGCCCAGTGGGCCCCACAAAAAACCCCAGTAGTCTAATCTTTGTATGACTGAATTATTCTGCATAAGACCCTGACTAATACTCATAGTAATGCTGCATTAGCATCAAAACAAAGTAGGCTAAATAAAAAATGATAATACATACGTAGTCTAAGAAAACAAAGTGGAAAAGTTAGGGGGAGGGGCCCACTTTAGTATTCTTTAAGGGGGCCCAGAATTCCTAGCAACGGCCCTGATTAGTGGTGGCGGAAATGCTGGTCGAGCCGACCAGAGTTTCCTTACTTTTGGTTTCGTGGCGAGTCATGAGAATAACGCCGCCGAATCACCGTTTATGGTCGGAACTACGACGGTATGTGATCGTCTTCCAACCTCTGACTTTAATTCTTGATGAATGAAAACATGAGTCTGTCTTGCGCCGGTCAAAGAATTTCACGGTGCGCGCGGAGGCTCATAAATGTAGTGTGAAAGCGCTTCGCTTTTCCAAAACTCCTCATTGTCCCTTTAAATATATACAATACCTGCAGGAACAGTGTGACACATTAAGCTCTGTGATTTCTCCATTTGTCTTCAGCTGGTAACTCACCATCAGTAAACAGTTCATGTAACTGACAGTTCTGGCAAAAGTATAGAGCATACAAACCTCCTAACGTTTTGGGTCCTTGCAAAACAAAGCATTAACATGCTTGCCAAACAGAAGTTGGAGCCTATAATGGAGATTAAGGAGTGGTGACCTCTGTTTAGTGATTGAAGACTCACTGTACTTTTTTATGGCTCATTAACTGTTGCTGGAGGCTACAACTTGGCTACTCTACCTTTCTAATGATCTGTGGTCAGTGAGAAGTGCTGGCCAGGCAGGAGGGAAGGCAGCGATAAGACGGAGAATGAATGAGAGAGGCCTCACGAAGCATGTGATGCATGACACAAACCAGATATGAGACAAATCAGACTACGGGTGAGCCGAAAGAAGCGGAGAGAGCTTTGAAGGAGGATGGCGTTCCTCCTGTATCAAACGAACAAATTACCATTATCTCTTTGTTAATGATAAATCTTAAAGAAGAGCAACGAATCTGGGCAGATATGCATAGACACGGTCACACCCTGTTCAATTTCAGCCAAATTCTTTCTCGAAATTACTTCCTCCTCTGAAGACTGAGTTTGCCAAGATTGATCTGTAACATTGCCAGTATCCCATGTGGAAATTACTTGGAATTTGCGAAATCATCAGGTTTTAACGGTATCTACGACACATTTCAAATAAACATAAGTTCCTCCAACTTGTATTTCCCAGTCATGTAAGATTCTGGATTAATGTCAATTCCTTTTACATGAAAGAGGAAGATAGATAATGACCATAAAACAAGATTGCTTGCATGGTGGCTGGAGCTCTGATTTGTCAAATGTGTCAGTGTGTTGCACAGCTAATGGGACCACAGCTGCATTTGTCACTCATTCATCTAATGTGCATCTGATGGAACAGAAGTAATTCTACGTATTTTAATCAATATCAGCTGACTATAGAGGCTGAGTATTACTGGTGCTGAATACAAAATATATTTTTATCCTTCGAGTCTATTTTCCTCTCCTGCCATTTATGCGTGCAACTCCAGTGATTGTGTCTTGCTGAGTGACTGTGTGTCTGCACTGTGATGCCCTTGTACTTGGCCACAGCGGTGGTTTAAACTAACTCGTAAACTTTGAAGCTGACGATGGCACAAGACAAAGAGTTAAAGGGTCACAGGTGTGTTTGAGTTCATCCTGAAGGGAGCCTGTATATGTTTGACAATATATCAAACATTTGTAAGGAGTTTTCATTCAGAATCACATGTCAACCTCAGGAAACATCAGGGGATCATCAATTGGTACTGTATGAATCCTCTGGGCACCTTGAATTTACCAAGTTGCAAATGCAGTTGATTTCTGTTCAGTTTATACTTGCATGCCAATAAAAATAAGACATATAACAAAATAAATAACACAAGGGTCCAAGCAGTTTGACCTTACTCTAGTCCCTAAACAGTGATAAAATTGATGGTAAAGATACCCCAGAGCCCCTGCTCCACACCGTTTGACAGCGTGACAGGCTGTTTATTTCACTTTATGTGCTGTTCACTTTTATTTTCTCCTGCGAATGCTTCATGGGAGAAACTCACTGATGAGTCTTCTGCTTCCCTCCCTCACATTTAGCTTTATTTCACTGGAATCTCTGGCACTTTTTTTCATTCTGTGTGGTTGCACCATGAGACTATCTGTAAAAAATGCAACTGGATAGCATTTCTTTCCTTTCCTGTGGCTTTAGATTAATTGCATCTTCCTTAAAGAGCCAGTTTGCATTGAGATGTACTTGGATCGACCCTGTCAACTGTGTGGCGTTCGCTGGCTGGGCCACTGGACTCTTGACCAAAGCCCTTGGGCAGATTAACATTCCTGCGGGGGGACCACTGTATCACTGCCATTATAAATAGGCAGGATTAGGCAATACACAACAAAACAAACAAGGTTTTCTGTCGTAGCAACATACAATATATGTTGATATGGGCACAATGTCTATAAACAGATGGTAGCCTATACTGAAGTCTGAATTCTGAACTGGTCTGTGCTTTGAAAACTTGTATTCTTCGCCTTTCTATTGTTCCTATTGTACCCCATTTCTTTTCTATCTACTCCCACTGCTTCCTCCAGCGCTTTATCTTGACTTTGTGTGTGTGGTGTGTGACCGGTGCATGTTTCCAATGCTTTGTGGCTGCCATGTTGACATTCTTCAAGGATTGGCCTGCATTTCACATTTGTGCAGGTCAGGGTGTTTTGTTTGCTTTAACTATTATGGGAGACCCCCAGTTGTTATTTCGCACTTTAGAGGAACCTTTAAAATGCCTCTGCTGGTGTGCTGTGCTTGACTGCACCAAAAAGAGCGGAGCCTCGGGGGAGGTGTCTTATGAGTGTATTTCTGTTAGGTCTCCATCAACTCACTGACATTTTTTTTTTCCTTTGGAGGATTTAGGTGCCCAGACCACATGTACTTCCTGAGAGAGCATACGTCACACTGTGGTGTGTGTGCAGCAAACATACAGTAGTCCTAAGCAAACTGCAGGTCCCTTACACACAAAGTGCCTTCATGTTTTCTCAGACATTACACACACAGCAGGAGCCAGTGTTTCTGAAACATATCTGGACTTAGTCTCAAGAAAGAAAGAAAAAAACTGTGTCATTTGGAGTCAAAAGCCTCAGTTTGGTAGGCAACAATTAGCAATGGCCTGTTCATATTCCACAAGAAGTAATGTAAATACATTCAATCTTGTAGTGACCTTGCCTCACAGAACACAAGTTCAAAAACCTTTGTTATGAGAAACGCCGGGACTCCACTGTTTCACCTCTGACGGGAATTCTTTATGATGCCGGGACATGTGGGATAATGGGAGCATGACTTATATCCCACATTAGCAATTCATAATGTGAGCTATGTTCTTGGACCATGATCAAAGTATTACAGCTCGATTAGGATGATGAATGCAGTGTTTCATTTCTGTAATCCTGCAGTATGCAGCTGCGGTGGTCAGACATTTTGTGGTAACACAAACAAATGGAGATTTACCCTCAGTGTTAAATCACATTACCACCATTTACAAGTAAGTACCACTGTTCTTACAACCTGTCTTACTTGGCTCAGAGCTTTGGGACTTTTCAAAGTGTAGCAAGATCATAACACAGAGTCAGACTCAGGCTACAGCATCATAGGCCATAACGCTGGTGGCTCTTTCTGGCAGAAACCATGTGCTGTCATGAGACTGGCTGTGTCAGAAATTACTCACTCTATAGTGTATACTCCACCTCAGGAGTTTGCTATTTTATAGTGCTGTCAAAACATATGGTGATAATAATTATTACCTGGCCTGGATAGTGGACTGAGTAACCCATAATGCATTGTGAAAAGCGCAACTCCCTATCCTCTATGTTGAAGTCCCAGTGCTGTGTCCATAGTGTCTATTGTGTTGCTTCTATTGCTATATGAAAGGGGTGCATGACGTCTGTCCGACTACCTATTTCTTCGACTTTCTATTTATCCGACTTCCCATTTCTCCAACTTAAAGCTGCGTAACTTCTATCGCCCCCTAAAGGATTTATGCGTTATTACAACGATACGGCCGGCACCTCAATATGGCGTATGGCCCGGTGTAACCCTCCTCTCCCCTCCCCTCCCCTCCGCTACCGTTTGTCACTCTCTTCGCCAAAAGACCTTCTGCCGAACGGGAAGGCTTTTTCTTTTTAGTAGGATCCACTTCTGAACCTCTTGGTCGCTTCTTCGGGTTCTCCGCCATGTTGCTTCGAGCAGCGCTCTCCCCCTCCCTACTCGTTGACAGGTAAAACCGAGTAGAATGCGTTATTTCCTGTGTGCCAACGCGGGAATGTCGCCAATGTCACCAAATTCAAAAAGAACAAATACTGAAAAATACTGCGAGGTGTTAGAGGAGCCGAACGGCTTAAACAGCGTTGTATCATCTCCTCTTGTAGTGGCTTGGGTGAAACGGATATTTACAGACACATAGAAGTTACACACTATAGCTTTAAGTAACCCTAACCCTAAACCTAACCGTAACACTGTAGAATAACTCGGATTAATGGGTAGTCGGAGAAATCAGCGGTCGGACTGACGTATGCTCCCCATATGAAAGTGTGGTGCACACGCAGTCTCATTTTTGGGGGTTAACCGGTGTTTGATTTGATTTGATCTGTTTCTCCATTTGAGGGATAGGCTAGGTGTCTCTGGCTGCTGAGGCCACAGTAACACAGCCTAATCTCTGCACAATCGGAAGGGGGTCATTCCTATGTTCCCACAGCCTTATGTTCCCACATTTCTAACTTTTGTTGTCACTGAAAAAAAAAGTCCAGTGGGAACATAGGGCCTAATTTTGAGAAAAATCTTAGAACTGTGGGAACATAGGGCTGTGGGAACATAGGCATGGACCCATTGGAAGAATATACTGCTTTTTACTAGCCATGTTGTCACACCATTCAAACTACAGTAGCTCCTGCTGTGTTGCATATTTAGAGTGTGTTGTTAGTACAAAGAACTAACACCCCCCCCCCCCCCCCCCCCCCCCCCCCCCCCCCGCCCCCCCCGGATACCGGCCACTGCCCGCGAGTCACCGGTCTACCTCCGGACAGCCGCGCACACCCTCCTCCAGTCACTGGCCTAAGTTACGTCCAGACAGCAGCCCCGACCGCCCGGACACCTGCTGCCTCCCTCCTCTAGTCACCGGCCTACCTCTGGACACCTGTGTGAGCGCACATTCTCAGCGATACAGCGGTTGCGCAACTGGATGAGGACAGTGGCACAGCAGATACTGTCAACTCTGTTTCTTCTGTACATCGAGAGCGACAACTAAGAGGATTTAAACCTGAAGAAATAGTTGAGAAATATGACACAAACGCCCCTTGGCGTGCTGCTTAGGGTAAGAACATTGATTAGGTTAAAGCAGAAGTGAGTGATCCGGTCGTTTTCGCTAATGCTGCGTTCCAGGCAGGCTTTTGAAATCGTAAATTACAGCTTCAAGTCACAACTTACGACTTTGTAGCGTTCCAGGCAACCCACTCGTGTTTTTCCGACCTGTTTTACCGGTGAAAGTCACTATAACGGCCACTCGTCACTTCCGACCGGTGAACTCGTACCAGATCGAACTGGTACCACTTCACGGTCGGAAAAATACGAGTTTCCTTGAACGCACCATAACAGTCCTCGTCGCTACGTCACCACATTCACGGCGTTCCTTGGCTGCACACACAGCCCTGCATGCCGTTCTCTCTCCTCATTGGATAAAAACTGTAGGATACGATAAATGTTTTCTCTTCGGCTCAGAGCAGAGCAGAGTGACTGACAGACCCGTGTTTCAGACCAAACACTCTATGTAAGTGATTGCTGTCGGAAGATATAACTATTTAAGACTTATATTAACACAAATATATCACTCACTTCTGCTTTAATAATGGGCTACTACAACAGCAAAGTTTGATGAACATCAAAAGCCGCGGTGCAGCGCCCTGAGACCAACTCCAGATTATGAGCCAGTGCCTTTGGTCAGGGGCACTGACTGGAGGATCAGGCTAGCTGGCATGTTTTTAGTGGTGGGGGAAACCGGAGCACCCGGAGGAAACCCACGCAGACACGGGGAGAACATGCAAACTCCACACAGAAAGGCCCTGGGCGGCCCGGGATTCGAACCCAGGACCTTCTTGCTGTGAGGCAACAGTGCTAACCACTGTGCCACCGTGCCGCAATGTAGGCTAACAGCTAAGGTTAACGTAAACTAATAATTAATGTTATGCCATTTTTCGAGCATTCTAATCAAAAGGGAGATGTTTTTAAACTGTTCTTACTTGGCAACCTTTCATTACGGTTGGTTTTAATTTCAGTAATTAATTATATTCATCAGCTAATAGCTATCTCTGCGTGTTGCTCCAGAACAGGTAGCATGCAGAGGGTTTATCAGAGTTTTGTTGTTGTTGTTGTTGTTGCTGGTAGCAGATGTGTGTAGCGACTGGAAACAGCGCCAATGAGAGCAGTAAAACTCCACCAAAACGGTAAAGTTGTGGGTCATAAAAGAAAAACAATGAGCTTAATGATGCTGAAGAGCTCTGTAAAGCTGAGGGAACTAAAGAGGCAGTCGCACTACACGTAGTCAACTGACTGATTATTATTATAAGACAGTATTATATTCAATTATGAGCTTTAAAACACATTGCAAATTTTACATCTTACAAACCCATTAAACTCAAGAAAAGAGTCATTGTTGTACTTCGCTTTCAAAACCCTGTCAAACGTGATACCGTCCAACCCTCACAGGCACGCTTCAGTTTGTTTTCTCAAGATAATGTCTCATCACTATCACATGTGGAAATAAATACCCAGACAGGGTCTTGGCTCTTTCTATCTATTCTGCTCCGGTGAAACTGGTGTCCCAGTGTCGCTGGGTGGGACGAAGGGGAAACAATTTCTCTATCATTATAGTCATTATCCTCCAGCCCTTATCATCACGGATGTTTGTCCAAGAAGTCATAGCATTTGCACTGTTCTTGTGAGGATAATGGTCTTATCCGTGAGGAGGATGAGGAAGAAGATGACTGGTTCAATCTCTGAAAATTTCATTTTACACAGCACAAGGCTGCCATTCAATGTGCATTAGACCACTTTCCAAATTCTTTCATATTGTCCTGGCACAATAGAGGCCACAGAATTATCATTATCATTATTAGGGAAATCATGCAGTGCAAATGGAAAATGTACACAGGGTGTAAGCTACCAATTTACCCCTGAGTGCCTCATGTCTCTGTGAAAGCAGCAATTCTGCATATTCTGTGAAGGCTCTCTTTGAGCCCTATTCTTCTTGCTCAGATAACTGCTTATGTGTTTTGCTTCTTTCATTTGTAAACTGCTTAATCGGTGCCAGTGACGGCCCACTGTGTGAATGATGTGTTACTTTTTGTTGTGAATCCCCATGTCGTCATACGAGATGGAAGCGACCTCCTGTGTGGGCTTTGTTTGAAGAAGCTCGGCTCATAAACAAACCACGAGGGAGTTGCAGCAGGATGTTTATGGGGATGTGAGGTAGAATGAATTAGGAACCGCAGGGGTTCATGCGCTGGGGCCTTTGCCACACACACATATGCACGTGCAATTAGATATATATACAGATAGACTCATTACGGAGCACTAGACCTTCTGGAGTTGTGTACCCTGCAGACATGCTCAGTAATAGTCTAGTAAATGTAGAAACCACTACCAAGTTAAACTTCAACACCACTTTTATATTCAGTAAAATAACCTTAACAGGTTTTGTTTGTAATTTCAGTGTGCTCTGTAACTGAGCTGTAAAAGTCATTTTCTCACCGTATCTGCAGGGGACGCCAGATGGGGAGAGAGAAACAGACACACGAAGACTGAAAGGAAGAGAAGCGTGAGGGTCCATCACTCGTTTCAACCCTGAACCTAAACCAGAAAACCAGAAGTTCAACACTGTAACACACATGTTTAGAGTAGGTAAATTAAAACAAAGGATTTGCACAATTTCTCCATTTATAAATGTTCCCCTTGCTGCTTAATGTTTACCACATGTCTGCAGCAATTGAACACATCTTGCGGTGGCTGTTTTGTCGTTACATTGCTCTCCCATGGGAAAAGAAAAACCCTAAGCCTGACTGTTGTTTGAAACTAAGCAGTCTTTTTATCTGTACTCTGCTTACTTGATCCATTTTGGTGCTTTTTCAGCACAACAGCCCTTCATTTGAACTTTTACTCAGAGGCTGGTACTCCTGGGAAAACACAAGTCTGAACTCAGAACAACAGCTTGATCTTGGCTGAATAACAGTCTGTTCTGACATTTACACTGCACGCTACTAACCAAAGGCCGGGTGCTTATTTGTGCTTTGTGTGTTGCACAGAAAAATGGAGATGGAAGGTCAAATGTTTGCGTACTGCTGAACAAGAAAAGAGAGAGAAGGCTTGTTATCCCCTGTCTCCAAACTTTGCATTAGTCTGACACTGTATGAGGATGGCACAGACCAAGAGCTTGTTCCTCAACCAGATGATGAACATCTGTCTCCCAGAAGTGACTGTGAGCAGAGGGCAGCAACCTCTGCACAGCCCCGGGTCAGAGAAGAAGGTCAAGAGTGCTGAGTCAGTCCACTGCAAGTGACAACAAAAACCTCTAAATTCTAACTAATTATTAATAAATGGATATATGTGACACTTTTAAACAACACAGTTGGGATTCTACCTATATCCAGTTCATGAAAACATTTTCACAATAAAAATGTGGTGTGAGGAAGGTCCCTCACAGGAGAAATCTCCACAGGAAGTCATATGTTTCATGTTTCTAACAGCAACAAGTGGTAATTTGAAGAATATGGTTGTTGTTATGGCTACAGTAGCTGAAAGAAAAGAGAAAAAGAAAAAAAAAAGAGTTAAAGTGATAGTTCACCCAAAATTCAAATTTCACTCATTATCTACTCACCCTCAACTAAGAGCTGTGAGAAGTTTCAGAGTCCTCCGTGCCTTCTCTGACTTACGGGGGGGGTCCGCGCAGCAGTATTTGTCCATATAATGGTTGTCAATGGATACCAATTTTCTTCGTCCAAAAAGACACACAAAAAAACATCCAAATACCTCCATAGTCGGCTGTAATGTCCCTCTTGTATTGAAGCCCCGACATGAGATATTGTTCCGAAAAGAATTAAATAAGTCTATATTTTAAGCTTGTTTGTAGCGGAAGCTCCCAGTGTCTCAGTTCACTGCTCTTCCTGTGTCAGTGCAAATCTCGCGTGATTTGCACTGACCGGTGGAACAATTTCTCATGTTGGGGCTTCAATACAAGAGGGACATTACAGACGAGCAGTATGGAGGTATGTGGATGTTTTTGGTGTGTCTTTTTGGACGAAGAAAGTTGGTATCCATTGGCAACCATTAAATGGACAAATACTGCTATGCGGACCCCCCCGTAACTCAGAGAAGGCACGGAGGACTAAATTCTCACAGCTCTTAGTCGACATGAGGGTGAGTAAATAATGAGTGAAATTTGAATTTTGGGTGAACTATCCCTTTAATGTCATACAATACACAGTCTTCACTGTATCAATAAACATTTCACAGAGATGATCCTCTTACAAAAATGTCACAAAAGTGAAATAATCTGGTATAATCCCATTTTAAAATGTCAAAATTTAATCTGAAGCGATCTCAGCAACGATCTCAGACCCCTGCTGGTCTTTCCTACAAACTCCCTAGAAGGACATGTCCAGCCTCGAGAATTAAGGGTCCTCTGGGGCCAAATGTGTGCTTGACTGCACTGGGACCAACCTGAGACGTAGCAGGGAGCTGGGCAACAGAGGCAGCAGCAGCAGGAGCTTTAATGAGAGTAAGAGTTAAAAAAGCAAAAGTCTTGAGTGAAGAAAGCCCCTCTTTATGTGGGTGTAAGTAAGTGTGGAAGAGAAAGAATGAAAAAGGGAGAGAAAAGTATGTTTAAAAGTGTTGGTTCTTTCTATGTGTGCATGTTTGTGTTTGCAGGACTACACCATCCTATAAACCACCACCTACACCTCCCATTGCCTTTAGCAGCAGGTTCAGCTGCAGAGGCAGCAGTGTAGTAGTGAAACCTCATCCAAAGCAAACACCACACTACCTCTGTTTCGCTTTTGGATTCCCGCTACTTGGAATTTTTGTTTTCTAAAAGGCGCTCTTTGTCCCAGCTGACGTGTATTGATCTGGCGAGGCACGCGGGAGTTCACCCTCACTTAAAAATGGCCCAGGTGGGTTGTTTAGCTGAAACAGATACTGCCACCTGAATATGCACACTGAAGATTAGTGGCAAAGTTGGTTATTGGTCCTCATAGAACTGCCAATAAGACTTTTCAGTGGTCTCCACCCTCCCCTGCCTGCCTTCCTGCAAATTTTCCCTCCAAGCAAGAGGCTTTGCCCAACGAGATGTAATTGCTGCTACTGCTTGTACCTCAAATAACAACTTACTTTTTTATTTAAAATATAACTTTCCCAGCTCCCCTGTGCGCTTTCATGTGAATGAGCTCAACAAAATTAATTTAGGTTTTTAAAATCATAAGCACCAGACTGGAATTCCTTATTAAAAGTAAGGGTTTTATATGGGAGTAGAGAGGAGAGCCCTATGTTTTTCCCCTCTCATGCCTCCACCTAAATGGTAACACTAGAGGTGCCAGCATACAAAGCCCAGCATTCATACGCTGGTCCACCGTCCTCAACGCCCACGGCTCTGACAGCATACAGAAAGCAGCAGCCAACAGGATGGAGAGAAACGTAGAGCTGATAGTTCATGGAAAGGAAAAACATGAAAAGTACTGAATGAATAGTGCCCTCAACACACCGTTTTCAACATTGAAGTCTGAGGGGCTGTGTGTTAGAGAACAGCACACCAGTGTTTCAACCTTCACCACTTTTAATTATCAAGAAAAGCAAAGGTGTAACTGCTACTCCGGCACATCCCATGGATGAAAAAAAAGCTGTTTATACTGTAGAGAATAGTGTAAAAAGGACTGTCTGTGGGTTCTGCCTTCAGACAGTTATTTATACTTGTGGCTTTCAGAGCCCATTCCTTAAGATCTCTTGAGTAGGAGGCTACTTATAGGACGATATGGACCATATATCATATGTAAGCAAGAATCTAGTCTCTCACACAGAGATCTCTATTCAGACAATGACCTGTTGAGCCTCTGAATTGCCTTGAATGAAATACTTTGAATCTCAAATCCTGCAGTTTACAGCAGTTTTGAAAAATAAATCCCAGTATCTTTTAAACAGAATTTCTTTCACTTTATTGTGGCCAGGTCAAGGTAACAGCTACAGTACCTGGTCACCTGAATACAGCAAGTTTGACTGAGGTGTGTAGCCTACCTGCTACAGTAGCAATGGGGAAACAGTGGATTATTGTGACTTTGATGTTGAGGCTTTTCACTTTAATGGTTTTATTTGAGCTGCAGGCTACACCAGGAGCTATGGAGGAGAAGGTAGCAGAGCAGCAGTAGAGGAGATGGTGTTCCTGCTGCCTTTGGTCCACACAATCACCGGAGGTAGAAAACTTTCCTGTAAAGAGCGTGACTCATTGATGACTGACTAGAAAAATCTAGACATGCTCATGATAAGAAGCTAGTTTGTTTAGCTGACTGGTGCGTAATGAGTTAGAGCCCACTCATCTTTATTTGGACTCATGGTGATTCAAACAAACAGGACTAACTGGGGAACTATAATAGTAACTGCTAACAACATTAAAGTTGTTGTAATGTTGGCCAGTGACAACAGCTCACTATTGTTATGGTGTATTTTGTCTTATGGGATTATACATTATTTCGTTAAATAAAGAGTGGTTGTAAATGGGGCTATAACTATGCAAGCTAACATTGCTAACTGTCAGTTTACAAGCTTGTTAGAGCCAAAAAAGCTCTCATCATTTTGGACTCTCAAGCTATTGTATGCGAAATGTCACCAATTTTATTATTCACCTCGTTTGCAGGCTAAAGTAAAGCAATGCAAAAAAAAAAAAAAAAAAAAGTTGTGTCTGTTTGTGGATCTACAAATGCTGGCATGGCTTTTAAGACCAAGGTTGGAAAATACCAGGATTTCCCTTTTATGAGTGTCCAGCACAAATAACTGTGTGTGTGTGTGTGTGTGTGCTGGCTGTGTGTGGGAGTCCAGACTGCCAACCACCTTGACCCTGGCAAAAAGTTAGAGATAGTCAGGGTTCATTGATCTGGGAACAAGATTCCCTTTTATCTCTAAGAACTGGCAGGCAAAGTGCTTGGGCTCGTAAGACTGGAACATCACCGCCTCTAAATCACTAAACAACAGGATGCATTTCAAATAAATTTGTCTGAGGGGGTTCAACTGAAGAACTAAAATGTCTCAGTGCTTCAAAAATTGTATATTTGACAAATTACAGTGCAATGGAGCCTATGTTCCCCATTTAACTACTAATGCCTTAATTTGTCCATCACTGTCAAGTTACTCGGCTATCTTAATGGCTCAGTGCATTGTGGGAAATATACACACTGAGTCATCACCTCCTTCCACAGGCCTCGTGTTATGGTAAAACATTCCTTTGACATTACCTGCTTTAATTTCACACTGTACTTTGGGAATCTCCCTTTTCAGAGGCAGCAGCTCCGGTGCCGTCTAATGGATGTGTCTGCCCAGGCTGGAGAGACTGTGTGTGTGTGTGAGAGAGTGTGAGTATATAAGTGTGGGAAAGGTAAGTACCACGTGTACCATAGTGTCCATTGGGAGACATCTCTGAGCAACTTGCCTTATACTAAAGATGTACAGTTTAAAGGCAACAAACAGCCACAAATGCATTTAACAAATGATATGTTGGCACATGCATGATGTTTAACACTTTATTGTAAGCAGGGTGGTGGGAATTAATTGTGTTTTGCCTACATAGTGTCAGTAACAGAAACACTATTATGGTTCCAGAGGCCCAGTAGCCGCGCAGTCGAGCGGCAGGTGGCCAACGACTACTTGGGGAGCCGAAGCAATCCAGCTAGCGTGTTTACTTGACCTTGGCCCGCCTTCAATAGCACATGACCTCCAGTGAGAATGTTTACAGAGGGATTTTATCTGTACGAGAGCATTATGAACTTCTACCACCATCGTAGTCTCTAAATCTCATTTTGCAACATAAGATGTGGTGTCGTCTATGGTATTCAGCTTTGAGTGCATGAAATGAGTTGAAAAGTGAAAGAGTGCTCACTGCTCTTCAACTATAACTGCAGAAAAAGTTATGTGGTCAGCTAATTTCATTCCACAAATGAAGACTGAGCTGGTATCACAGTAAAAAAACTCAACCTGCTGATGAGATCATGGTCATTCCTATGTTCCCACAGCCTTATGTTCCCACATTTCTAACTTTTGTTGTCACTGAAAATTAGGCCCTATGTTCCCACAGCCCTTTGGTCCCACCATTGGTTAGGTTTAGGCAATGAAGAAAAGAGTTGGTTAAGTTTAGTAAAAAGACCTGGTAGAGGCTAAACAGGCCAGATAGATAGAGTCCAGATAGGTAGAGAGAGTCCAGTGGGAACATAGGGCCTAATTTTGAGAAAAATCTTAGAACTGTGGGAACATAGGGCTGTGGGAACATAAGGCTGTGGGAACATAGGCATGGACCCGATGAGATCAATAGCAACCGAACATAATATAGTATATTAGCTAGCAAAGTGAACAATTGTTTACTGTTATTTCTGTCAGAGCTGTTGGACAGTTAAAATGATGATGAGATTTTGGACATTAGGTTATTTAGTCTATAGTATAGGTGTACTGTAAACCTGCTGATTTTGGCCACTTTGTGCACGAGTTGTAATAACACTGATTTAATAATGAGTTATGTTACTATGACCACTATGATCGTTCCATTAACCTTCATTTGCAGTCTCTTTGACCATGTGATGAATGTTAAAGGTATAGTATGTAAGAATGTGGCCAAAAACGGTTACTGCAGTCAAATTCAAAACACAGTGATCTGGTTTTTTCTCCCAGCCGTAGCAGCAGCTCAGTGGACCAGACCGTAGGCTGAAATGCCACTGACGCCGCCGTGACTGGGAGAGAGGGCTAGGTGGCGCAACATGTAAACATGTAAATTCAAAACATAAACATGATTTGCAGTCTGCAAAAAAAGATTTTTAATGCGAATACTCTGGCTGTACTATTGTTGTTGGTGAGTTCATCATGTTATATGAACATTATTCCTGAGTCTCTGTGACATATTAGGAGGATTTTACGGCCAGTTGCTTTAGATTTCTTACATACTGTACCTTTAAGTTCAACTTTCAATCTTCCTTTTGCTCTCTTCGGGTCTCCACCATCTCCTGAAGAAAGCATTTGGCTCTCACTGGAAGTTGCTAAATTCTCCTCAATGTTTAGCTGTGTGCTAGCTGCTAAACATGTCAAGACCAATATCATGATATCAGTGTTTAACAGGATTAACTGTTACATTTTCAGGCCTGTCTGAATGTGTGCAGGATGATGATGATGATGAACATCGACATCCTGCAGTGACTGTTTGAATGACATGAGTGGTGATTAGATCAGCTGTTCTGAGCAGCTTTATGAATACCTAAGTTTTCAGTTCCCTGTTGTCCGGTTTTTGACAGCGAGCTGTTAACTTATATCTCCGTCCACAGGAGGCTCACTGCCTGTGAGCAACTCATAACCACTATGTCTAGAAACATCCATCATGCTGCTTAATCTATTTGAAGTGCACATACCTGGCTGCAAGCTGCAACAGCAACACAGCTATCACAGTGGACGACTCAAGCTGTTTTTTTTTCATTGTGGGTCACTATGTTATGTCCACATTTTGTCTTTATAACAAGTCTCTGATGCTTCAGCTGCAGCTAAATTTACTCCTGTGCAGCGTCTCCAACCATTCAGTCTGACTTCATCACGGCTCTGAAGGGGCTCATTGGCTAACAGAGTGTAATGTGTAACACCTGTTTGTTTGTGGTGCTTCTGTTAGGCTGTTTGTCATTGTATTGTCTTCAGGGGACTGCTCACAGGAGATGAGCCATGGATGCCAGCTTAGTCTTCATCCAAGTCCTCAACAGCTATGAACAGTTTTAGGCAATACACTATGATTGCACCCATATGGAGAGTAGAAGGGGACAGATCTATCTATCTATCTATCTATCTATCTATCTATCTATCTATCTATCTATCTATCTATCTATCTATCTATCTATCTATCTATCTATCTATCTATCTCTCTCTCTGAGTACATATAACTATATCTATGTGTGTGTTTTCATATGGATCCTGTTATTACTGTAAGTTTGAATTTAAACAAAACTTTGAGAACACATTGACGGGACTAGTGATTTAAAATACAGTCACACTACAATAATGAAAAACACCGAACACCAAACCACTGGTTAAACTACAATATAACAGACTCCACACAAAGCAACACCTCTAATGAGAGGGACAAAGAGCCATTTCTTATTTGAATTACTGTGCAATTGTGTTGCAATGCTACACATCTGGGTGATGTTAAAATACACTAAATGCTTGCAAATGTGTTAAATTGATTCAGTGATGTGTACAGCTACAAATAAATTTGTGCTTTGTGTGAGATGGCTGCGTGTAAGTGGAGTTTTTTTTAAAAATCTGAAATACAATTGCAAAACAGTTATTTGGGGCACAATCTTCTACTAATTGTGATCAGTCAGGACAGTCATCTGCATCATTTATCAGGACAGACGGCTCCACCTGTTCTGGGCACATAAACACTAGATCACATTGTGTTCTAAAGTTGGAGCAAAAGACAACAGAGACTTCTAATTTCAGGCCTTCAAGCTCAGTTTGTCCATTAAAAGTGTGTGACTGCAGCTCCAGTAGCTGCTCCTCCCTGCTGCGCTGAGAAGAGGCGTCCTGCTGGTGGGGGCTTAAGGCTGAAGGCTGCTGGCTGTGGAGGTCAGCAGCAACAGTGAGGGGCTGTCATGTGTGTTTAGGCCTCAGACTAAATGGAGAGAGACAGAAGTTAATTTGCCACGCACACACACAAACACACACACGCACAGATACACACAAAACACTGCCAACAAAGCATGGCTTACCCAGACCTGAAGCTGCAGACCTGACAGACTTTACAGTTTTTCTCTATTGGTTTGGCTCAATTCTTGAAACAGAAATTACATTCTCAAAATAACATGGACAAATCTCCAAACCACCTTGCAAATGTTCACAACAGAATGGCATTTCTCATTGATTTCATCAAATTGCAAATGTCTTAGTACATGTCTCAAGTGTCTTAGTGCATCTTTGCAAATGGTTATGTACAAGTACCCTAGAGTTAGCACAATGAGCATACATTTAGCACATTTTCCAAATGAATAGATCTTGCTGATCTAAGCTGATTAGTTGATTCTCAGTCTAATGCCCTGTACACACTGTGCGATTTTGGCCGTCGCAGACGAAAGACGGCGGATCGTAGGAGAATCGTGGCGAAATCTTTGGTCGTAGCTCTAAATCGGCCGTCTTACGTCGCACAGTGAGACAGGCTCTACGACGGCCGTTGTCAGCGTCTTGCGACCAAAGACGACCTGCGATTAAATTCTGACAGTGTCAGAAAACTGCTACGACCTACGTCTACTAATCAGCTGATGGACGTCTATCAGTGGCGCAGGTGACAGGGACGAGCACTGATTTTCGAGTAAATAGTCATTAAATTAAAAAACGAATAGCCTATCCTGTCATGTCTGGAGAGGTGTAGTTTATTCCTTTTTACTGTCGCAGAAAGAGGAGGAACATGGACAGACTCATACAGCCATCAGAAAAGTTGTGTGTGAAACTCATGGTGAAACTCTGTCCAAAAAAAAAACAAAAAAAACCCATGTGCGGACTATGATGAGAAGCGGTCGCCTACCGGAGAATATTGACATGTTTACGCCGGGAGAGGTGACTCCTCGTTTAGATGTGCTCTCATTACGTGACGGTACTGCTGTGATGTTCTCTAGTACAGGCCGTGATTTCATTTTTAAATAACGGACAACTGGCGGTACTGCTCCACTGGTGCCGGTGACTTGTGTCTGTGTGTGAAGAGGGAGAGAGGGAGAGAGGGAGAGAGGGAGGGAGGGAGGGGGGGGGGAGCGGGCGACCTGCGATTCAGTAGAACGATCATCGTACAGTCTGCACACGTCAAACTTGACGTCGTAGCAAAGATTGTAAATTCCACGTCGCATAGTGTGTCATGCAACAGTCTTATAAGACTGCTAAAATCGCACAGTGTGTAGAGGGCATAATGGTTGCTCTCTCCAAAACATGTCAGCATGATTTCACTGTGTAAATCATCATATGCACAATAGTCTGTTCAACTGTCAAAATTAGTCAACATACTGAAGGCTAATACCATGAAAACCATATGAATTTCTTGCAGCATTTCATAAATTCATGACAGTAATTGACAGTCAGGTGAAATTAGAACTTGACTAACGAAGGAGGAGTTCCTACATCTCAGATGACCAATCAATCAGCTGTTTAGCTACCTGACTGGTGCTGTCTATGATTGTGAATGCTGCCAAACGCGTATATATAGAGCTTGGCTAGGGCCTGTACCTTTTGCTGTATAAACATGGAGGTACCTGGCCAAGAGAATTATCATGAGCAACTCCCTGCTCAAGGAAGAGGAAGAGGAGGAAGAAGAAGAAGAGGAGGAGGAGTGCGGATGCGTGGTGGAATAGGCGGATTTCATACATGTACATGTACAGAGAACTGTAGGCCTATACATTTTGTTTTTACAGTACATAATCTTGAGTTACTTTATGTAGGCTATATGTGAATAAAAATGGTTACAATTTCCTTGGCAATATGAGTGCAGTGTGTGTGATGTCAAACTTTGGAGGCTGCTCTTACTGTAAAGTCCTTTTCTTCGGTTTTATACGTCTCTGCCATAGTGACAAAACATCTAAGCATTTTGACTTGCAGTGCTCACAGAATGCCACAGGGATGATGCATTTTGGGGGCACTGACTACTTACATGAGAAAGAAGTTTGGTTTTGACACATAAGTAAACTGTTTTGGGAGAGATATGAGGTTCTGCAGCTCATCCATGGTGTTATGCTGAACCATCCAGTTTATTTTTGGTAAAAGCACTAAGTGAATGCAAATGAGCCAAAAGCAATTGAGAAAGATCTTTGCCATTTTGATGGTACTGACACTTTACATGGTAAAGGAATCTAGTTTTGAAGCATGTGTGAACAGTTTTGGGAGAGATATGCGCTTTTGCTAGTGAGCTGTAATGTTGTGCAGAACTGTAAGACTGTTTGGCCAAATGGTCTTATAGTTTTAAGAATGTAATTTCTGTTTCAAGAAATGAGCCAAACCAACAGAGAAAAACTGTAATACACACACACAGACGTTTCACACTTTGTCCTCCCAAACCCCAGAGCTTGACGCTCACTCCCTGTAGCGCACTATAATCACTCCACACTTCCCCTGAGCTGCCATGGTGACAGCTTGAAAAACAGTCCCATTCCTCTATTTGGGGGCAGTGGCCACTTGATAGTTATGGTGACTGTCAGGTGAAAACCTTGAATCTTCAGTAACTCACTCTGCAGAGTCTGAGAACAGGACTGTTGTCTTTAGTTATACCATGTGCCACATACTGTATTGTTCAAAGTTAATCAAGCTACAAGCTAGCGGAGATATTTCTACAGCTCTGTGGTTTCTGCCTAATGGTTATACTGTAGCACAAAAGTACAGCATCCTGGGTTTGATTCTGGCTGTCGACCTTTGGTGTGCATTGAAGCCCCCAAAACATTTTAGTTCTTCTCACTTGGTGCATTTTGGACTTAAAGGGACAATGAGGAGTTTTGGAAAAGCGAAGTGTTTTCACACTACATTTATGAGCCTCCTAGCACCGTGAAATTCTTTGACCGGCGCAAGACAGACTCATGTTTTCATTCATCAAGAATTAAAGTCAGAGGTTGGAAGACGATCAGATACCGTCGTAGTTCTGACCATAAACGGCGATTCAGCGGCGTTATTATCATGACTCGCCACAAAACCGAAAGTAAAGAAACGCTGGTCGGCTCGACCAGCATTTCCGCCACCACTAATAATAACAAAATAACGATAAAACGATATATTTATCGAAAATGGGCCCATTAACAAGTGTGGGTAACGTAGATTCATCCACATTAACGTGAGACTTTTTTATAACCAAATTCCTCGTTGTCCCTTTATAGCTATAGTGCGTAACTTCTATCGCCCCCTAGAGGATTTCTGCCTTATTACAACGATACGGCCGGCACCTCAATATGGCGTACTCCCCTCCCCTCCCCACCGCTACCGTTTGTCTCTCTCTTTCTTCGCAAACAGACCTTCTGCTGAACGGGAAGTCTTTTTCTTTTTAGTAGGATCCACTTCTGAACCTCTTGGTCGCGTCTTCGGGTTCTCCACCATGTTGCTTCTAGCAGCGCTCTCCTCCCCCCTCCCTTCTCGTTGTCAGGTAAAACCGAGTAGAACCAATGGGGGCAGTTGTCGGTCTGAGAAGTGAAGCTCACTTCCACGTTCAAAAAACTGCAATCCCCCCGGCTTCCTCTGGGGGCTGGTGTCAGAAAGCAGCATTCTCCATAGACCCCCATGTTAAAATCGTCGACTTTACATCCTCAATAAACATGATCAAAGCCTGGTGTCAGAACGTTTTTTGGTCTCTTCTGATAGTTTCTACCCCCGCACACACTCTGAGGGGGCTGAATTTTTTTTAACTCTACCATTTTACTATTATTAGGTTTAAAATTCTAGCCAATTAGGGCGCGGAAACGTTGAGTGACAGGTCCGAGCAGCTCCGTGGACAGCTGCTTCGAGGCCAGTGGGCGGGTTCTCGGCTGGTAAATCCAACATGGCGCTGTTCAGGCCGCCATAGTTGAGTCACAAAAACGACTCCCCAAAACCAATGGGTTACAGTTTTATTTTTTTATTATACGCGTTATGCTGCGTTCCAGGCAGGCTGTTGAACCCGTAACTTACCTCTTCAAGTCACGACTTACAACTTTGTAGCGTTCCAACTTGTGTTTTTCCAACCTGTTACCGGTGAAAGTCACTATAACGGCCGTCAAACTCGTTACTTCCGATCCGTGAACTCGTACCAGATCGAACTGGTACGAGTTCACAGGTCAGAAAAACACGAGTTAAGGGTTGCCTGGAACGCACCATTATTTCCTTTGCGCCAGCGCGGGAATGTCGCAACGTCACCAAATACAAAAAGAACAAATACTGAAAAATACAGCGAGGTGTTAGAGGAGCCGAACGGCTTAATCAGCGTTGTATCATCTCCTCTTGTAGTGGCTTGGGTGAAACGGACGTAGAAGTTACGCACTAGCTTTAACCCACTGAGAACACATGTAAAAATCAAATCGTGATGATTCCATCTGTAAATAATGAAATGGTAATGCAAAGTTGATCTCCTCATCCCTATGTATCTACTGCAGGGGGATTTTACACATGTATGTAACAGTTTCTTCATGACTTTGTTTATGTGTTAAAATATCCAAACAATCGCACTGTGGTCCAAAAAGGAATGGAAACTTTTCTCACATCATTCCAAAACTCTGTGTAATGCTCAGACAGTGGGTGTAGGCTAACATCTCAATACTGGCTGGCTGTGTGTGTCACTGTACTGTACTCTACTGTACTGTACTGCCAAGCAATATGATTGATAATTTCTGCTTCTCTGTAACTGCACATGACGACCCTGTTGACTTCCTTCTTCAAAGCGGTTTTGATAGAGCAATGGAGGAGTGGAGCTAATCTTTAAAGCACATTGTACATGGTGAGATTAATGTAATAACTGGAACTAATCGGGATGTAAGTGAATGACAAATGCGACTAAGTCAGGCATGCTATAGCAGCTCTGTGAAACTGTTCACGGTGCTCTGAGGTAAATACCAACACTGACATGCTAACATACTCAGTGACGATGTGAACACACTGATATAATGTTTTTACTTAGCTGAATTTATAGTTGCACATTTAAGGGTTGTGCCATTGCTCCTAAGCACCCTACAAACCACAAGAAGTGATTAGTCAGTCTGGGCTACTTGAGTTTTCTCCCTCTACTTTCTGTGTAGATTTGCATTGTCCAAGTGATGTTTAGATGTTTTTCCTTTAAACTGCACATTTGATATGTTTACTGTCACTTGAGAAGAATAATTATTCTTCATTCAGAAAGGTGAAAGGGGAAGATGGAATCTTTTGAATTAATAACAATGTTAGCATTACAGCATGAGTATAGTAGAAAGAGTTGGCAACACACCATCACCAACAATGTCAAACAACTTTGTCAATGGAAGCAAACAGGGCGCACATGTAACTGACATCTCTGCTGCAAACACCAGGACACAACAATGAAACAAGGTGAAACAAAGAAACCTATGTACGATACGATACGATACGATACGATAAACTTTATTGTCCCGTTCAGGGAAATTTGTCTTGGACACTGTAGCTGCGCCATAAATGCCTTAACGGCTATGTAACATACTGTAGCTCTATTTTACTGTAAAATGTGAATGAAATAGTAAACACAATGACAGCATGGCATGGTCTGGTTATAGCACTTTGGTGATGTTATCAAAGAATGAAATCCTATACTCAGCTATAAATCTAAACCAACATCATATCTACAGCAGGATTCCCAGTAACTCTTTACCTCAAGTAGGCTATAAATCCATTTGGAGTGTAGCATGATTTTACCAATGGGAATGTCATTAGTTATACATGTATTTGGTCATAAACCAAAGTATTAAACCCATTTAGACTTTGACCTTTCGTGTGTTTACATGTAAGTCAGAGAATCACTAATGTCAGAGCAATACATCATCTGGAAACCTTTAGTATCTGTATCAGATTTCATGGCAATCCATCCATTTCTTGTTGAAAATATTTCACACAAAATTGAAAATGTCAAAGCTAATGGTGGTAGCCTATATGATGAAAAGTCAGGGTCTTTAGGATCTATTCTCATGGGGACCATGTAGCCAATCCCTTAACAGTTGTTGAGACGTTTCACATGTACCAAAGTGGTGCAATGGCACCAACATTACCAACAGAGCTATTAAAAATGAAAAAGACACGATAGTCTTTAGAAAGCTATTGTAATCCAGTACATACATCATAATAATAGCTGAACCTCATCTGATATGGTCTCTGGGTTAGTTGCTCCTCACCTTGTTGTTTAAAACCATCTGTGCTGCGGTTGCTTTCAGGTGAGACTGAACCAATATAAAACTGTCAGTGGTGTTTCATCTCTGTGCTCTTATCTCTTTTCCACAATATACCAGGTGTCTTAGCTTTAATGTAAAGCCTCATTCTTCACCCCCCCGCCACGCACACACCGTGCTGCCTGAAGTGTTGCTCCTGCCCTAACTGATCGCCCTATCTGCACCGGGACATTTTACTGCCTGGTGAAAGGAGGCAGCAAGTGAAAACGCAATTATCGGCCTTTAAAAACAAAAGCAGCGAAGCAGTTATGATAAGGCTCCACGAAGCTCCAGGAAGAAGTAGTGGAGTGTTTTTGAAGGTGATTCAAACCAGACCTGGGCCCAACAGCATTTGCCAATTACCTTCTGTGATTTTCCTACGCTCCAGTTGAGAACCAGATGGGAAGGTTTATCAGAATAATTCAGATTATATCAGGTAAATTATCAATCATTTTATTTGAAAATGCCCTGTGGAACTTGTTTCATGCTCATATCTGGTCAGCACCATTATTCTGGATTATAATTAGGCTAAAATATATCTTAAAGCTCTATCCACGCTCCATCTGCTTAACAACTTTCACATCTGAAACAATTACTTGAACTTTCCAGACCTTTAAATGCCATAGAGCTTTACTGAAACTCTAGAGATGTAGTTGAGGCATTATTTGAAAGGAAGACTAACAGGCTTCCTCACATTTCCCCTTTTCCCCCTACACGTGTCCGGCTCAGAGGGGGTGGACATTAGTTCAGGGTATCCATCCATCCTGCCCTCATCCATTTATTCATCTGTATCTGGCCTGCCTCAGCTCCTGCAATGAGCTGCAGCACCGTCACAGTCTTTCATGCATGTCAGAGCTGCATATTTCATGTTCCCCTCTGCCCCCTGCAGGTCCTGCCGCTGTGATTTAGAGCAGAGTGGAAAGAGGACAGGAACAGGGAGAACTGGAGGCCCTGGGTGGAAGAATGCCTCCATCCTTCCTGCTTCTAAACGACACCGCTGAGGAAACACCAGCCGGGACCTGTAAAGGTGAGATCTGAGATGTTAAGAGACACACACCAGGGGTTTTTACTGAGAAAACCAAAGTGGGGTCATACTTTTAAAACATACTCCCACCACTCATGTTGAATCCTGTGCACTTTGTTATGTACGTATTTGTATTTCAGTCCTGAGAGGAAAATCCCTGAATGATTTTTTATTGTTTTAAACCAGCGTATAAAAGCAGAACAAAAAACTACAAACATTTGGGTAACACTTTACTATAAGGGTCTCTTAATTAATGTTAGTATATTTTTAAGCATTAATATATACAGTAAACTAATATGTTAATTAATGCTGAGTAATGCATACATAATGATAACTAATTCAATTATTCAACTTTTTAATTAATGTGTTTCCTAATCCAAAGTAATACATAATAATGATTGTTAATATATCTGTAAACAGTTCATTAATGCTTAATAATGTACAAACTAATGTTAATTAAGGGACCCTTATTGTAAAGTGTTACCAACATTTGCATTACATTTGGTTTCTATCTAAATTTAGCGCAGGTTTTCACCAAAATCCAAAGATTTTGATTAAGAAATGAAAATTAAAGCAACCTACTGTATCTATTGGAACAGACAAACCTGAAGTCAGCCTCAGTTTTTCTTCCTGTCAGTGGTAAAGAGGCTTAAAGGACAAACAAGTCAACTGTTTCATGTATGTCATGCCATGTATGTTTTTCTTTTATCAATATCATCTTTTCAATCTCAAATTTTTCTTACGTGCAAATTGAAAATGTGCATAGGGGGGAAAACAAACCCTGTCCTGTTCTGTCAGATGATGTGATAAAGGTGTTAGGAAACCACGTCCTGATCACACATCCATCTTGGAGTGACTTAACTGAACTCTGGGTAGTTTAAGGTTTCATTGCTATTAGTTACCGTATGTTTTGTTTCATCCCAACTGCTCAGGGAAATCATCTTGTTCAGCTAAATGTTCCACTGTATTCACCAGCTACTGTTAGTTTCGTTTGTGAGGTGTTGCTATAGTGATGTATTATCAGGCATAAACAGCTGCCGGCTACTGAAAATGAGGCTGAGCTGAGAAGTGAGAGTAACCAAAACAGTAAAGTTGTAAAACTTGAAAAATAATAATGTGAAAGAGTCCAATGCTCCAGAGCTTCAGGGGATTACAGAGTGAAGCGATAATCCTCTGTGGCTTTGTAGCTGTAAGTGACTATTGCACATCACACATTGTTATTTGATCCATTACTAATGTAAACATTTTACAGCTTTAAGTCAGAAGATAACACTGAAGCTGCAACATGCTCAAAAAATAAAGCAATGTACCAGTCTTTGAGTTTTCAACACTCATGTAAACAGTGTTCAAACAACTGGTGTTTTGCGCCCAGCACTTTATCTGTGAGGAATCTGTTCAATAGGGCATAACCTTCTTTTCCAGTTTTCCAAAGCTTTGACTTGTTTGTACAACAATGTCTTACGCTAGGAAACACAAACGCCTTCTAAGAAAACACCATGATGGAACAAACAAGGAATGCAGCGGATCATCAGATCTCTGAGCGCCCCCCTTTTAAACAGTGATAAATGTAAAGCAGTTCTTCAAGGTGTAAGGTGATCAAAGGCGCGGCCGAGGTCTGGCTCTGCTTTTATGAGAGTGTGGTGGTCAGCCGACGGGTCTTGAGATCAGAGGGGGAATTCACTTTTCCTCAAACACACATCTGGCCAATGAATGGCCTGAACTAATGCAGAATGGTCTGTTCAGCCGTCTTCACCCGATTCACGTGAGTCACTTATCACAGACAGGAAATTATCTGTCCTGTTATAAGTCTGGAATGAAGATGAACCCATATTTGAATTTAGAATGTATAGCACCAATCTATATTTTATTTGCTCTTCTTTGATACTGTAGTGTCTCTCAGTAAGGCTGTTAGATTCCTTCATCATTCATTGACTGAACATAAGATACTGTTGGTTGTAGCACAGAAGCATAGCCTAATCTAATTCTCCTTAATAACATGTACATAACAGCTCTCTGCCAATCACAGGTAGCCAGTGTCATCTCACACAAATCACTGTCAGATGTAGCTGTGATGACTTACAGGCATCACAGTGTCTAAACACAACAGACATTCAATGACAACCTGGAAAACTTCAGTGAACACAATAACCAGTCCTTTCCACCTTAACTTAACACAACAACACTACAAAAAACTATAATACTCTAATATAACAATAAGATATGACCCAGTCCATTACAAACCATAGAGCATCTGTTTTCTGTGTATTTTCTCATTGGAGCCAGAAATCAGGTAAGACTTGGACAGACTTACAATACGAAACAATATCTGATGTTTTTGTAGCCTGACATTATATATTATATATATCAAGCCACTAGCTATTCATGGGTTGCAGTGACGTCACGTCGAAGGGACCGCCGCCATATTTGTGTCCGATTTGACAGGTCTCCTCATATGACAGCATGCAAACCGCAGGATGGAAATGACAGTTTCTTGACAAAATGACAGGGTTTCATACATCCTGTCTGGGTTTATATCTCTATAACAACAGACTAACTCTATATTACCCCACTTATTACACAGTTTATGAATTAATTAATTAATTTGAGACGTAATGTTGATCAAAGTCCTTAGTCCGGTCACTTCTCCGCTGTTTGATCCTCACCCTCCCCCCGGTCGACTCGTGTGTAGTTGTTTTCAACGAGCTTTTGATAATCAATCAGTAGATTGATGAATTATCATGTAAATGTTACGATGCGCGCATTTATGTAGTCCTGTCTGTCATAAGAGATTACAGTTACGGGACACGTTTGTGTCACGGACTCGCGGTGGCACAGACACAGCTGGTCACAGCTGTGACACTGCGCTGGCCCGTCCGCTCTGTCCGCTCTGATCGCAGGTTTGGTTCCAGCAGCGGTGAGGGAGGCAGAGAGCCTCCACTCTCCCTCTGACGAGCAACAAGTCATTTATCTAACATCACAATTAGTCTGAAGCTGGTAAAAATGAAACACAAGGTAAAAATCCTTGATAGTTCTTCTGCCCTGCTCCGCTGATCAGAGCGGCGTCCCTAGCAACGGCCCGTTTTCCTTAGCAACGGTCTGTTTACAGAAATAAAAGACCCTAAATGCAGAATCAGTGAGTAATTAATAAGAAAGTAATCAAAATACAGAATTCAATATATCCATGTTAGGTTAGAAGTTAGGTTAAAAAAAGTGAATCCCCTCTTTTTGTGAGACTTGTCACAGCCCACGCTGCCACTGATAGATGCCTGCAGTCAACTATTTATTCCGCCTATAACTTTACGTCTTTTGGGATGGAATAAAACTGCAGTCCGGGTTTTTTTTGGCGACTGCTATCACAGTCAACAGCACAATATAATCCTGGCATCTTTCAAATAACGTCAATTTTCGGTATCTTGCTGATTTCCTCCTACTACTCCACTTGTTCTGGTAACGTGACGCTGTGATCTGTGCCCAGATTGCCCTGATTCGGACACAAATATGGCGGCGCAGAAACACAGTGACGTCATGTGAATCTAATGAATAGGAGCAAAATTAATTCAAATCATATGGCTTAAGTGAAATGAAATAGTTCAGCCCCGAGAAGCAGCGTGGGTTGACTTTGGCTGATAAAATGAGGTATAGGATGTTAGAGAATTGGTTAATTGGAAACATGATTACGTGTAAAAACAAAACAGAGCAGTGACTGACACACAGTCAGTGTAGGTTTCTGAGGCTGAAAGCGAACAGAAAATTCAGATGGAGCTGCTTATACTGTGTTGTAGATCAAAATTCCCAGCATTCCCTGCCTGACCACTTGAGAACACAACAAATTTAGCACAGACTGAAGAATAAAGACGGGTGAAAACACACACTATGGGGGATTGTCTTGTTTCTTTTGTTCTTGTCTCTCCAGTTTTAGCTACTACCTTCATGTCTATGTCTTTGCAATATTTTCAATTTTACCTTATCCTAAATAGACTGACATTTCATGTTTGAGTTAGCATTTCTCATTGACTCATGTCTGTCCATGTGCTTACAGACTAGAGCTCCGTGGCAAATAAATCCCACTGCATACCAATGACTATTTTCTACTACTTTTCCAATTTGGGTTAAAGCTACATTGATTAATGTTTTGGACATTTTTGGGCAATAGAACGCAATGCTGACATACCATTACCTTATAAAGTTTATCATGGTAAAAGTGTCAGTGTTGCAGTTGTGTAGCCATGTCTTACATAATAAACAGAACACATAGCCTACACTTTTGTCTTTGTCAAGCTGTTTATCCAGATAACAATAATCTTAAGTTTGTTTGGTCTCTGACAACTGATATTCTGATACCAAGCTCCAAAACACACTAAAACTAAAGAAACAACGTAGCTACTGCTAGAGCACCTAACTGCTGGTTAGCCAACTGCACCATATGACCCTAGGCCTACATGAAAAGATGCTAACAAGACACTCTCAGCCAACACAGTCATAGAAGGATAGCCCACCATTGAACTACCAACACAATGAAAGTTTATGATACTGAGTTTGATTTTCACTGTAATGATGTTCCAAATAACTAGTCTCATTAAGCCATAAGTTAGTATATATTAAAATGCATTGTTAGTCCAACATTTATTTTCCTTATAGCTTTGCTCTGCTCACCAACGTCTGAAGGAAAAATAGTCAGCACTGGCAACTCGTGTTCACAAGCTCTGCTAATTTTGCTAATTTTAGTGCAGTGCATGTTAGGTTTATCTTAGCTTCTTTTTTTTTTCTTAAATAGCTGCATTTCGAAAATGAAAATGTAGGCTAATGTATTGAGAACTTCCATTTTTTAATGGTCATTAGAGCCAGTGGAAAAATTAGGGTTAATTCTTTGAGTTTGTAACATTGGTTCCTCCCACATCATGCATTTGATTTATTCGAAACTTGAAAATTATTGATCAGAGCAGCTTTAATAGGAAGTCATAAAGGGAGACATAAACACCAACTTTGAGTGACAGTAGCCTCCAAATCCCCAAATGTCCTCTTCCTGTCTTCTTCCTTCATTGCTCATTTTTAGCAACTCGTCACATTCACAGCTGAGGTCTAACACCGCTGGTGAAGAGGTTAACAGTAGCTCTAAATGGAGGGTAAATTTTGTTAAATGAGCCATGACAGTAGCCTCGAAAACACATGCTCAGCCTGAAGAAGAAAAGACCTTGTGCATCCCCGGGAGAAAATGTTAAACCTATTTGCCAGTGTGGGTCAAAGGTCGCCTCAGTGTGACCCCGAGTCTTTGTTTGTTCAGTAGGTCACCACCTGGATCTGTTTCTAATTGTGGCTGCTGGCTTAAAATATGCCTTTGTTACAGTAGGGGGAGGCCAAAGTCATTTATTAAACAGGTGGGGGGAAACAAGTTGACAGCACAGTCTGGTGTGTGTGTGATAGTCGGAGCCACTGCAGAGGAGGCATGTATGTGTGTTTAGGTAAGTGACTTGAATCCCTTCTGCTTCTTCTTTCTGTTCTGTTCTTCTTTCATTGTTTAATTCTTCTTTCTCTGTCCTTTAAGTCCTGTGTGTTTCTCTCTCAGTCTTTTTGTCCCCCCCCCCCCCCCTCCCCTGCTGCTCAGAGGTCACTGACTCTGGTCACTTGTCTCCTGGTAGAAGAGCAGAGAACAAAGATAAGCGTCTCAGCGGGGAGGTGTCTGTCTTTCAGCCTTTCACCAATCTGCTCACTGTGCAGCTTTTAAAACACACAACACACGCCTCTCACTCACTCACTCACACACGATAATACAAACAGACACACTGAAGGACTGATTTCTCACTAACTGATTAGCCTCATTGATTAACCTACAATACACATGTAGTTATCCTAAAAAAAACACAAACCTGTCAACACCTACATGTGTCGAAGGTACTTAAAACAGATCAGCACTTGACAGATCAATTAAGAAGGATCAGTAGAGCAAGGGTGATGCTAGAATATATAAAGTAGCTTTACTCAATTTAAAAGCATTGACATGCCCAGCTTCATTTCTTTAAACAGTGGAATTTGGTTAGATTCTACCATACATGTACTGTATAATAATATATAATGGTGAATGTAAAAGAGACAACAAATCCACCCCAACATTTACTGTAAGACCATTGAAAAACCTTGATCCTGAACTGTGGAATAATGCCTCATTGAGAATTATTCATGCTGCAATAATGATAATAATTTCACCGTTTATCTCTATTTATGTCCTGAATCCACTGTTCTTTAAAGGTACATTGTGTAGGAATTCCTCCCATCTGGTGTTGCGGTTGTATATCGCAAGCAACTCAATCGTATTCTTGATGTTGCATTCACGTGAAATTGGGCAGACGGCAGACGGACGACAGCCGCTGCACGTAACGGCATAAACAAGCCTCTATGTAAACAAGTGGTCCGTCAGCATGAGGCAAAACAATACACGTGACAATATGTTGTCATGGTGATGTGGTATTGTTTACCTGACCCACGTTTTACCGGCTTTCTCTGGACTTCTGTGACTAAAATGACATCTGGTTTGTTACCGACGGCCGTCTGCCCGACTGCAGGTGAATGCAGCATCAGTGTAACGCTCCATTCCTCCTCACTGCGTTACACTATGTCCCTTTAATGTATATGTAAACACAGTTTCTCATCTCTGGTGCTACAGCAGCAGCAGAGGTGGACTCCTGCAACAGCTGCAACTAGAATTGTCTCCGAGGTTGAGACGACAGGTAGAAAGTAGGAGTGAAAAAGTTAAGGCGTAGTACAGAGGAAAAACATTCACCCAGGAGACACTTGGGCTGGATTTCCAGATGTGATGCCTCTGGCTTGGATAGAAGCTGAACACCGCACCGACAATGTTGTGTGGGAAGCCTGTGAGGGATCATGTCCTTGACACTACACTCCAGCTCATACCACAGAAGTAATGAAAAGAAGCTGCTCAATACTTTGATTATTTCTTTCTTTTTTTTTTCTAGATATAAACCTGATTTTCATGTGTTGCTTTTTACTGCATACACAGCTATAAGTAGATCCTCCTGCTCTGCTGCAGCTCCAGAGGAGGAACCGTACACAGCACAGATTAGATTTATTTGTGAATGTATAAGAGACCCTCGCTGCGTATGGCGTCCATATGGATGTGATGACTTACTGATGCTGCAGTGCCGGGAAAGTGGGTCAGCAGACTCATACTCCACGCTACGTCCACGACAATTACAAATTGAAAACAGCTCTGTGCAGCGGTCGCTCAGCCTTTTCATGTTGATACGACTTGTAGGCAGTTGGAAAGCACTTAGTTTGATTTAATTTAACAAGTCGTGTTTGCATTTCATGGTAGTTAAAGTTCTCCTCAGATAAATGGAAAGCACCTGGAGAGGGCTGAATATTTAAGATCACCTGGAAAATGTTTCACATTCCACATTAAAATACTTGAAGACAGCATTTTGTTGCTACAAAAACAGTAGCTGCTACCTTTTCACTCAAGCTAGTCCAAGTTATACAAGTCATTCTGGTGATTTGTACAGTTTGCAGGGAATTTGAAACTGTCATGTAAAACTTCAGTAAATGAATTATCAATGCACTATTAAGGGACAGTCATAATCATGGGAAATGTTTGTAGAAAATATATCTATATGCATCTTGCTCTACTGGTAGTTACTCTAACAGTGAGTCATGTGTGAGACAAAGTTGTGTTCAGGATGTCTATGACTGTATCTGTGTAATGACACTGTCACTGTGGGAAACAATGACTCGCCTACTGCTGTGGCTGCAGTCGGGTACTTCAGACCATTGCCTCTGTAATGAAGTAAGCAGTGGCCAATAAAAAACAGACTCATCCATTTTCCAGGCAGCAGAGGGTGACAGAACAGCACGAGCCCATGTGGCAGTGAAGTGCTGCTGCTGCAGTGCCAATGTTTATAAATGTACGATAAAGCGAAATGAACTGGTGTCGAAATCTTCTGTACAAAATGAAACAAGGTACAAAAGTTCATTTAAAAATATTCTTATTTTCAGTTTCACAGGAGTTTATGTTTCTTTCCTTGTAGACTTTTTACCATAAAATGTTTTTAATAGCTCTCTTGCTGATTTTTCTTAGTGTCACTTCTTTGATGTTTTTGATTAAAGCAGAAGTAAGCGATCCGGTGGTTTTGGCTAACTTCTTGTCAGCCGATGGAGTTAGCAGCCCCCGCCCTCGTCATGGATCTATTGGTCCTCGTCCCTACGTCACCACATTCACGCGCATCCCTTGGCTGCACACACAGAGAGGACCGCCGTTCTCTCTCCTCATTGGATAAAGGTTGTAGGATACAAGGAAGTATACAAGAAGTTTTCTCCTGGGCTTACAGCAGAGCAGAGTGACTGACAGACCCGTGTTTCAGACCAAACACTCTATAGAAGTGATTGCTGTCGGAAGATATAACTATTTAAGACTTATATTAACACAAACATTCTGCTTACTTCTGCTTTAATATTATTTCTTATATAATTCATGATGTCTTTATGGATTTATTTGGCATTGTATGTACTGTACATATTTGATCATGATGTCAAATACTCAGTTTAATGAAATCAGTAACGTTGATGTTCTATACAATACCAATGTGAAGGAACATAATATGATGAAATAATATTGTGATATAAAAGTAGAGTAGATATCCCTGATGATAATACTGTAATTAGACATTAAAGCAGAAGTAAGCGATCCGGTCGTTTTGGCTAACTTCCTGTCAGCAGATGGAGTTAGCAGCCCCCGCCCCCTTTATGCCGTTCTCTCTCCTCATTGGATAAAGGTTGTAGGATACAAGGAAAGTTTTCGGAAGATAGAACTATTTAAGACTTATATTAACACAAACATTCCGCAACACTTCTGCTTTAACATCACCTCACCTCACCTCACCCCTGCTATTCTGCTACTGTATGTCTTTTCCTCTCCACTGAAGCAGCACACGTCATCCCAACTGTCCTGCAGAGTGACGGACAGTTAAACCTTCACTCTCTGAGCACATCACTCCACATAGTGACCGTTTGCAGACACAGGAGTAAGAGTGGCAGCTTATTTATTACATCCAATGAAAAAGAAAAGAACTGACTTTGACTCTTAATAATAATCAGGTCGGATTATCAGGGGACACAGTTAGTACATCAGGAGGCTCCGGTGAGAGTGACAGGCAAGTGCTCATTATGTTTGGAGAAAACCATATTAAATCACCTTTATCTTTGAGGAATACCTCATCCTCACTGACCTGTACATCACGTCCATCACACAGGAGACTCATAACTGTCATCGCTGCAAAGCTCCTTTTTTTTTTTTTTTTTTACACCTTGGACCATGGGTCATTGTATACTCATGCACACATACCCCTTCTCTCTTTAACATCTGTACCACATAAAGAGACTCTAGGAACCTAGTAAAACCATCAAAGCAACTTCACGTGTATTAGCAGAGATGCCTGGTACACCTAACTGTTGACCTCAGGCCCTCAGAGGATTCTTGGGGCAGTTGGTAAAAGTAAGTGGTATCTGATATATCTAATCTATGCAGGGAGAAGAGCAACATCTAAGGGGGAGGTCAGTAGTGTAGGGACTATATACAGAGGCTATATACTGAGCATGTGTACTGGATATATTAAAGAAACATTAGTGCAACTGTCCAGAAGATGGCGCCACCAACAGACTGTGTGACTGGATGAAGTTATATACTGTTGTATATAGGCCTACCCTCTGTCCTGGCATGATGAATGACTCATTGGTCATATTTTCCAGCTGAAGCCCCTATGGTCCTTTTATAATCGTTTTAAGGGAACATTTTCAACTGTTGATCCTCAGTTAAAGTGTAACTGCACCACTCATCACAAGTACTGACTTTATTTTAGGGTTTTTACATTTTAACCTTGTAACTGTAACAGCTTGGTTGTTGTAATTAAAGATGAATAGCAGCGGCTTGTGTGAGACTCCAAATTGAAGGTAGCTTATAGTAAGTGTCCTGTTGTACCAGCAGTGCTTTGTTTCCTGGAACAAGAGGTCTTAAAGGTTGAATAATATAAGACTGACTTAGTTTTTACAACAGACCAATAAAAATGGTTGATGAGGTATGTGGTCTTTGCTGTTGGATTGTTGTTTGTACCTTTTATAGAAACCTTCATTATCCCTTAGGGATCGTGTTTTTCACAACAGGCCTTTAAGAATTAATTTCAAAATGTAACTTCAGGTATTGTAAACCTAGTTAGTCACCTAGATGAAGCATTCAACTAAAGTAGATCAGCATCTCTTTATATGAAGTTGATGACCACTGACTGAAGTTTTTGTGAATTGCTAAAATTGTCTGAATCAAATCCTCAGTTTTTTATTTTTTTTAAGTATATTTTTTGGCTTTTTTTGCCTTTATTATAGATAGCTCATAGTGAGATGGACAGGAAAGGGGGAGGCAGAGAGAGGGGGCATGACATGCAGGAAAGGTCTGCCCGACGCGGGACTCGAACCGGGGACGCCTGTGTTGACGACTGTAGCTTTTTACATTATTCAACTTTTAATTTATTAACTATAACTTTGAGTAGTAGCCTAAACATTAATTAACTGCTTACTAATAGGCTACATTCATTAATGTGTTTCCTAATCCTAAGTAATACATAATAATGATTGTTAATGTATCTGTAAACAGTTAATTAATGCTTAATAATGTACTAACTAACTTAACGTTAATTAAGGGACCCTTGTTGTTTACCTTTTCTTTTTTTTTTTACCTTAAACAATTTTCAGCGGACGGTTGCAGATCTCAAAACTGTAAACACAATTTCACTTGTTAAAACACACTGATGAATCGTAAACACAGGTGTGTATGGTAGCCTCTCACTGTCATAAACAGGAACATGGTCTATAGCTGCTCAGATTTCCTCTAAGAATTAGCCAGGCTACTGCTCTTGGTCTCAGTCTTGCCATACAGGCTCTGAGCACTGTGTTTCCATTTTTCTATGAGCGATCTGTGATGTTTTAGTTTGTCTGGCTTGTGTATGATCTGGAAACTGTGTTTGATTTTGAGCACAGATGAAACAGTTTGAGGTGGGTTTGGTTTTTGTAAGAAGAGTCCAAGGTTTGGTGAAAGTATCTTAACTACTGAGTTTTGTGTTTCAGTTTTGAGAAAAGCACAGAAGGTTTCAATAACTGTGTTGTGAGAAACCTGTAACTGAAGGTGGGTGCAAAGTATTGGCAGACAGGAGTGTGTGAGCTACAAGCAGAACTGAACCACTCCATATTACCTAGCTGAGTGTTGGCAGTGTGTAGTGTGTGTAGCCTATAGCTGAATGTATAGAGTCTAACACAGACATCAGCTTGAAGAGAGGTTCCTGCTGCAGGACATTTTTTTTTATTCATGTAAATATATGAAATGCTTCAGAAAATCATACTCTAATGTGGACGCAGTCATTCACTTCTTTCACTGTACTTGTCAGCTCCTTGTTCCCATGGTAACAGACTGTTCCAGACAGGCTTCGAGCCCTGAGAGAGGAGTAACGTGGAGAAACTGAAGTCTGTAGGCTACAGTAAAGGAGGTCAGGACAACTTTACATCACTGTTGCATTGGCAAAAAAAAAGAAAAAAAAAGTGTATTCTTCCTGTGGATTATGATGAAATTCTATTAAATCCACATGAACTTAACATGATTATGTGTTGAACTTAAAGCGTGATTTTTTTTAAGGTTTTATAACTGCATTTTGAAGCTTTTCTAAAGACATCTAAACCTTTTATCCCAGTTTCAGCTGAGCTACACACTATTTAAGCCAAAGTCTTTTTTGGCGCACGAGAAAATGGATTAAACTTCACTTTGTGTGGAGGTGGGTGGACGCGCTTTGTTTCCCCTTGATACCAGGGCGCTGCCTGTCAAAATCAATGCTTGTAAAAGCCCTTCAGCTTCAATTAGATCACTCTGGTCAGTATTTTACCAGTAATCTAATTGTCGTACCGTGGACACCTGCACAAGCACACACTCTCTTTGTATATTCATAAAACTTCTTCAAAATTCTGTAGCCTAAACACACATGCACACACACACACACACACACTCAGCGCAATGAGTAAGACCAGGAGTGAGTTGGGATGATCTCATCCTGAGACACTCAGAGATGATGTCAGACTTCAGATCAGGACTCTCGTGCTGCTGCTGCTGCTGCTGCTGCTGCTACTGTAACTGTTTATGTTTTTACAGGCCACGAGGGTTTGCAGCGCGGGAGTGGCCATGTGCCTGTGTGTGTATGTGTGTGTGTGTGTGTGTGCTGGTGCTTCAAACGATATCTGGACAGTCTAACCACTTCATCAGCAGATCTTCATCTTGTTTTTCCCTAAATTGATTCAAATCTAAATCTCTTTTGCCTGCAGAGACTTCAGGGCTTGATTTGCTCATTTCTCTTCCCTGTCCCAATGTTCAGCTGCTTTCATGTTCTGTAAAGTGTGTGATTCCTCATCCTGCATCCCTAGTGCTTTTTTTATTTTTATTTTATTTTTCACCAATCCTCTCCCTCCCAATTTCTCCCATGAGTGATCTCGGTATGCTCAACTGTTTCATTTGGTCTTCCCTCCTTATTTTCCATCGCTCTGGTCTCCCTCTTATCTTTGTTCTCCCAGAGTCACTGAAATAATCTGTTTGATCTTATTTTCCTCCTCCCTTCTCTTCCTCACTCTCTCCTCCTCCTCCTCCTCCTCCTCCTCCTCCTCCTCCTCCTCCTCCTCCTCCTCCTCCTCCTCCTCCTCCTCTCACTCTCCTCTCTTCTTCTTTCTTGTCTCTCTTCGGTGATCTCATTTCCAGGATGTGTGCAATGTCTAATGTCACACATGCATTTACCGTCAGGGATGGCGGAAAGGGAGAGGAGAGGAGAGGAGAGGAGAGGAGAGGAGAGGAGAGGAGAGGAGAGGAGAGGAGAGGAGAGGAGAGGAGAGGAGAGGAGAGGAGCGACAACAGGACACACCCTAATGTGACCTCATGCATATCTCTCTCTCTCCTCCGGTGTTGTAGCTCTTTCATCTGGTGCTTGTGGACAGCGTAGTGACATCATGCTCACTGTGTGAGCTGAATACATGATCAAAGGGCGGCAACAACAAATAGGCTACATCACTTCACCCGCTTTTCTTCACTGTTTGTCCTCCATCCTCCAGCTGTGTTTGTGTGTTTTTTCATATTCATAATTTGATGTTTTAACAGCAGTTTGAAGAAGGGTTACAGTTATATTTCCACTGCTTCTGTTTTGTTTTTTGCTCTCAAAGAGACAAAGACCCTATTGCATGTGCAGGATTGGGATCTGGGTTTCATTAGACCAGATGCAGCAGAGTCCCTCTGCTGTGACCTCAGGGTAATAACAGAGTCATGGAAGTCGTGCATCAGGGAAAAGTCATTTTCTGGTTGGGTATTTTGAGTTTTGCAGTCAGAACAGCTGGGCTGAACAACTGTCTGCTAAATGAAGTGGTCCTCTGACACTCAAACGCAACACATAAGCATCCATTCAAACCTAAATCAGAATTAGGTATGACTACACAGGCTGTGCTACTTCTGTTATCTGATCCTTCAGCCAGCAGATCTGTGAAGTAGATGGCTTCATGATGTGTAGCATTGGCTTCCTCACCAACTCACCTATAGTGAACCTATACTCAGGAATGAACAGGGTTTGTTTGTGTTGCAGCCTGTTTAACACCAACCTCTAAAACAAACCACATTAATCAATTCAAGTTTCTTTTTCTATTCCTACATTAGATACTTCCATGTGACAATGTGGAGAAGTGTTGAGTAACAAAAATAAAGTAATGATTATTACTCTTCTCATTCTGTAAATTGTAAAATAGGCTAAAATGTTTTTCAGTGATATGTATGTATGGGACTGATCACTTTGTGAAATGCTCAACAAACTGCCACCAACATAGTGACGCATCTGATATTAGACTGCTATAGATGTAAATGAAGTAGGCTAAATGTGTTTTAATGAAAATGTTAGTAACATTGAATTAAATCCTCATCATTAATAAGAACATAATGAACAAACATGCTGCTGTGACTGTAAGACAAAAAGTAAGTGACAAAAAAGCATATGTAGCATAAAAATGAAATGTTCAACTGATTGATTTTCCAGTTATTTTTCAACTAACTAATGATTTTTAATTTTCTAGTCTATATGTGTTTGTATGTTTTCTGTCCAACCAACTGTTCAAAACCCAGGGATGTAATACAGACAAGTGAGAAATAATCATATTTGAGAAACAGGAAACAGAGGAGGCTCCACCCCTTTTTTCTTTAAACATGAATAAATGACGTGAATCAATTATTAATCATAAATAGATCAGAAAAAGCACATCTGACCTGCGGTTGGACATAAACCTGATGTTCAGCAAAAACACAGATTTAAGATTCAGGAAATGGTTTTAATTGCTGTAATAGTTTCTAGTAAACTGAAGAAGTTCAGCAGTAGAGGAGTCTGTGTTTGGAGCTCCAACAATAGAGACACTGACAAATATTTGGTCAAATAAAACACACGTGCTTGACACTGGAAAAGGTTCATACTTCACATATTTACAGTTTGGATCTAAATAATTTAGCATCTTGCGTGCTTCCTGGCAGGGCCCCCTGCTGAGACACACACACACACACACACACACACACACACACACACACACACACACACACACACACACACACACACACACACACACACACACACACACACACACAGACAAACCAATCCTTAGCAATTTCTCACACTACTTCACTCAACTCTCTTCTATGTATAATATATATATACGTATATACACACACACACACACACACACACACACATACACGGTAACACACTCCTGCAGCATATAATAAAACAGTGATTCCACCACCCACCCTGCAGTACTACACAAAGAGCTGACAACCCTCCCCCCATCCTCCCTCTCCACTCCCATTGGCTGGGAGGCTTGGATGCTGGCAGTGCCTCAGACCAATAAGACGTCTTCAAGGTGATGTCATGGAGGCAGCGTTGATGCTGTTGCTGATGCTGTTGCCCGGCGCCTGTATCCGTGCAGCCAGACGGGGGTAACCGTAGCCACCGGTCCACCATCAGCACCAGAGAAGGGACAGAGGGGGGTAAGTCTGCAAAACACACAGCTGCACACATCTGGAGTTCCCTTGTGTCACTTAGGAATCTGAAGGTTAAGATTCATTGTGCAACTGAGTGATGCTTGCATGTGTGTGTGTGTATGTGTGTGTGTGTGTTTGGGAGTGTGTGAGCAGGGTGTAATGTAATGGGGCGAGGGTGAGGATGGTGATGATGCGGTGGTTCCTGCTGACAGGAGAAGGAGGAAAAGAGGGAGAGAACTCGGTGTACCCACAAACGGTGTAGGATGTGTAATGTGGTGTCATTCATTATTGATCCTCCATATGTGCAGATGCAGCTTTGTGTCTGCACAAGTTGACTGCTACGCTCGATCTTTGGGGAGGGGGAGGGAGAGGGAGAGGACGGTTAGTGTTTGTGTGTGTTTGTGGAAAAAAGGTGTGTGTGTGTGTGTGTGTGTGTGTGTGTGTGTGTGTGTGTGTGTGAGAGAGAGAGAGAGAGACAGGAAGAAAGGAAGAGAAACAAATTTGAAAATGAAAATTTGATACATGTCATTAATAGTTTAAGAAAGTTCCTGTTTAATGTATTTTTGTTTAGTTTTGAACCAGCACAGGGTCATTTTAACAATATCAGAAGAGAGGAGAGAAGAGGAGAGGGAAGGAGAGCTGTTACGTTACAGATTTATTATTAGGCCTATGTGTGTGTTTTTTAAACTCAGGTAGGCTATAGGTCAGAAAAGGAAGAGGAACCTTTGTTATAGTGTATTAAAACCAGCTCTCAAATGAAAAATCTGAATATTACAAACAAAAATCAGTTAAATCAGTTAATGTAAATATGTGTTAATGTTAATAGTGTTTCATTTGTATTTCATTAGGAGGGATAAAGAAGAAGAAAAAATGCATATGGTACATTAAACACTGCATCCATTAATTTAGTTGGAAGAAACATTGGCCTCTTGGGAATATAGGGTTGACTGAGGACATTGAACCTATCATTGCTCTGTATTGAATGAAAATGAGACTTTCAGAAAATGTGATATCTGCTTGAGCAAAATGGCTGCTGCCACTGCTGAGAGCAAAACTACTGGGACTGTGGAACAATATTAAAGCAGAAGTAAGTGATATATTTGTGTTAATATAAGTCTTAAATAGTTATATCTTCCGACAGCAATCACTTACATAGAGTGTTTGGACCGAAACACGGGTCTGTCAGTCACTCTGCTCTGCTCTGAGCCCAGGAGAAAACATTTATCGTATCCTACAGTTTTTATCCAATGAGGAGAGAGAACGGCATGCAGGGCTGTGTGTGCAGCCAAGGGACGCCGTGAATGCGGTGACGTAGGGACGAGGACTGTTATGGTGCGTTCAAGGAAACTCGTAGACTCGTGTTTTTCCGTCCTGTGAAGTTGTATCAGTTTGATCTGGTACGAGTTCACGGGTCGGAAGTTACGAGTGGCCGTTATAGTGACTTTCACAGGTAAAACAGGTCGGAAAAACACGAGTGGGTTGCCTGGAACGCTACAAAGTCGTTGTGACTTGAAGCTGTAATTTACGATTTCAAAAGCCTGCCTGGAACGCAGCATTAGCGAAAACGACCGGATCACTCACTTCTGCTTTAAAGTTTTACCTGTGGGTCTATGAGACTTGAGCTGACTGTGCAAATATTTTTTAGAGCATAAAATGAAATTGGAGAGATTTCCAAAAAAAAAAAAAAAAAAAGTTCAAATCAGGCTATAGTTGGTACGGCTTAGCGCAAACACTGGAAAAGGAGAAACAGTTAGTTCTGTCCAACAGAGACACAGCCATAAATACCTACCTACATTCATTTATAGCAATTCAAAGAAAAATGGACATAGCTACAAAAATCAAACACCATAGTGATTCTAGTGAGCAGTGAATTGAGATTTACTTTGTACTGCTCATTGTCATTTAATTTTAGTAGAAACATGTACAGAGGGAAACACTAAACAACGAGGCCTGCAGTAAATGTACAGTACTGCATCGGTAAACAGGGAGTGTTTCCAGACTCAGCCTATTTCTTGGCCCCAACCACCAACTTCCTGAAGTCTCAGCTTGTCGCCTGGCAACTAGCCTCAGCCAGGAATTAGTCCAGTAAATAAACCCACAGAAAACAGCTTTTTCAGATGCTGATTTTTGTGCAGATTAATCGGAAAATGAAATAGTGTTGATTAGTGAGTGTTGGAGACACTGGTAGGTTCTTTAACTACCTGTGGACAGACTGGGCCATATTTACTTATTATTATAGCAAGCTAAGCTAACTAGTTGCTAAATGCAGCCACATAGCCTATTTATCATATAAGGTGTTACCAATCTAAACTCTCATCTACAGAAGCTGAGACTCACCATGTATTGATTATTTTATTGCCTTTTTCTCATGATAACTAGGCTACTTATTATTTAATTATCTCGAGATAACAAAGCCAGTTTTCTCGTGATAACACATTCATATATTTCATTATCTCGACAAACATTTTGTTGGTTTGTAAACACAGGAAGTCACATGTGTACGGCTGTACCGATGTACAGTAGCTAATGTGTACTGTCAGAGAATTTCTAATATTGGCTCTGGTACTGTTCAGTTTGAGCATGGCCGTAGCCTACTCATTGAGTTTATCCACTCCAATAATAATTAATTTATTGCAGCTCAAGTAAAGTTCATGAACACAGAAACCCAATCTAACTTTATGTTAACGTTATGGTAGATCTTGAACCACCAGACACCTTTTGGATGCCACCTTTTGGATGCCACCTTTCCTGCACCGACGTATCTAGCTGTGTTCATGAGCTTGGTTTGCACCAGAAGCCGCACCCAAGGGTGACTGTGTTAACACCATAGACTGTAAAAAGAATGGACGTAGCACCCGTGACGTCACCCATTGGTTTGGGGGAGTCTGCTTGGGCTCCTACTACGGGCATTTGAACTGCGCCATCTTGGATTTTAGTGGGAGTCTACTTTACATATTTGGAGAGGTGCGGCGGTTTGCCGGCCGAGAACCCGCCCACTGAACTCGAAGCAACCAATTAACGGCCGGTAACTGTCTGCGAACCTGTCACTCAACGTAACCACCCCCCCATTTATGAAGCCTAAACAACACTAAAATGGTTGTGGTAAAAAAATAAAAAATAATTCACCTGTAAATATGTATTTTTAAGCTGTAAAGTCGGCTATTTTAACATGGCGGTCAATGGAGAGTTGCTCACTTCTGGCACCAGCCCCCGGAGGCCACTGGGGCACTGCAGCTTTTTGAACGCGGAAGTGGTCTTCACTTGTAGAACCCACAACACCCCCCTTGGTTAACACCGAAGATGGTTTGTTAACCATGGATGTATTATATTATCATAGATCCATGTTGTTAACACTGACCCCAACACATCACACAGGCCCAAAGCTCAACTGGGCTGACCTAAACACTGAAAACACACATTGATAGTAAATGCAAATAACTTTGGTCCTGTTGACAGAATCATCTGGCAGGATTTTGAAGCTGAACTTGGCGTTCAAAAGACCAGTTACTTTGTCAGTTTTTGAGGTTTGTTTCTACTTGCCATCCACACATTACTGATGCGTCACTCCCATGGATGTAGTACAGTTTGACATTAATCACTTGCATTATATTTGCATTAACTTGTTATTGCCGGGTTAAATTTGGCGGCCCTGAACTAATGTGTTATCACAAGAAAAACAGATTTTGTTATATCAAGATAAGGAAATAATAAGTAGGACTAGTTATCATGAGAAAATGGCAATAAAATAAAAAATAAATACATGGCTGTCCTCTTATGCGCTCATCAGGAAAGTGAATATGCACATTTACAACAAGTCATGAATGAATGGATCATTGTTTGGCTTTGCTTTTTATTGTAACTTGGGCAATCCTTGAAAAGCTCATGTTGTTTTGAATTAACTTGATTTCCAGAGAGCTCACAGGAGAAATATTACCTTGAGCAGACATGAAAGACTGAACTGAAGTGACTGTCAGCAAAGTTTCCTGTCAACATGACCCAGATGTTCCCTGAGAGTATGAGACCTTCACAAGCCACTCTCTTCTTTATTGACAAACAAGAAATGGAGCGCTGCTGCTCCTGCAGGAAGCAGTGCATTGATCTGCAACCTGGGTGGTTTCATCAGATGAGAAGCAGCTGTGTGTGTGAGTGTGTGTGTGTCTGTGTTTTGAGGTATCTGTGCACATATGTTGCATCTATGTACGTGCACATCGTGTGGCTCCTTGTGTGTGTGTGTGTCTCTGTGGGCACCATGTCACAGCACTCAGGTGAGCATGTGCTCTACACTTTAATGAGACAGGCTCCTAGTCTGTGACAGAGGTTGGCTCATTAGTATATCACTCTCTCTGGAGCCCGCTGCTCTTTAGGCATATCACACACTGACGTGGTAAAGTAGCCTACTTAAAATAGATAGATAGATAGATAGATAGATAGATAGATATATAGATAGATAGATAGATAGATAGATATATAGATAGATAGATAGATAGATAGATAGATAGATAGATAGATAGATAGATAGATAGATAGATAGATAGATAGATAGATAGATAGATAGATAGATAGATAGATAGATAGATAGATAGATAGATAGATAGATAGATAGATAGATAGAAAAAAAAGCTGATAAGGATGATGACCTGCATGCCAGGCTCATTAAGGTGACAGGGAGCTGGCTGGGAGCAGGTGGGACATGTGGACATTGTGGTAGACACATCCCATCACAGACCCAAAGAATGAACCACTGGCTCTTCTCAGCCTGTGGTGATTTTTTTTTTTTTTTTTTAAGAAATTGGTGTCTTCCTTTGCTGTTTTCTTCAACACTGTAAGCCTCACCCTAGTGGGTGTCCACAAGTATGAGTATGGAGAATTAAAGCAAACCTAATTAGAGTGTGCACTGAGCTGTGAAGAGGTCAACAGTGAGCAGAGCACTTTTGGATTCTCACATAATGAATTTATCCATTTAGCTGACACCAAGTGTTTGAGTATTAAAGACCTTTGAGTATTTGTTGATTGGATTAACTGCAGCGACCATCGATGTAGGGAAGCTCCTTCCATGATCTTCTTTTTGTTCTTTATAGATTTATGCATTGAAAAAAATGTTTCCTGCGGTTCAATTTTTCAATAGCAAACCTTGATATCATGGTTTAAAACTCTACAGTTCTGTCCAGGGTGTAGGCTACCCCATCTCTGTTCCCTGTGTCAGCTGGGATTGGCTCCAGCCATGACCCTGCACAGATAAGCAGTATAGAAAGGTCTACGTAGCATGAGAGTGACAAGTTTATCGCATCTTTCAGAGGTCCATCAATTCAGTGTTGATGACACCATCTGACGGGGGACGGACGGACAGACAGACAGACAGACAGACAGACAGACAGGCAGAGTGATGGCAGGTGGTGCAGAGGTCTGGTGCTATCTCAGAATCAGCAGAGGAGCATTTCAGTTCAGCATTTGAATTAATTCCAAACCTAATACAACATTTGCTGAACTGTTAGTCTGTGTCAAGCAGCGTCTCTGCTCTAATCCAACACACTGCAGAGCTGTTTAAAGGTTTGAGGTACATTTTCAGCAGGTGGTGGAACAGGCTGTTGTTGGTGCCTCGCTTTGTTATTTATACCTTCCCTTCCTGTCTTGCATCTTGCATCTCAGGGATTTACAACTGCTTCTCCCACATGTGTCACAGCTGTGATCTACTGCAACACACAGGACCGGGTGAAAAAAAACCAAACAAAAAAAACAACTAAAATTTTAAAGACTCCCCTCTGCTTAGAAACATGTTTTACTTATTGCTGAAGCACTTTGGGCCATGTGTGTGCAGCGTTTGTCACCAGGAGGATGTTTTCACATTCTTCTGTTGACAGCTTACTTTAAATCTGAGTTTAGAGTCAATTCAAGTCAGATTTCACAATATTAGGCTACAGCTAGTTTAGTCCCCTACTATGGTGCACTGTGGGCTCTAGACAAACATGATATGAGAACAAGCTTCAGTATGTGCATCTCCATCTGTAAGTTTGTACACATTTTCCACTTAGTAGTATGAAAATAAGCAACATAAATGACACATTCGCACAACGATTTCCACATGCATGGTTTGAGGTTGGACTGATGCTCTTTTAATGACACCATTCTTCTTCATGCCTTAAAGGGATACGCCAACTTTTTTTTTTCGTGTCTTGCCTCACTCCCGAGTCCATGACCAGCAGATAGACACCATCCTTTGGACTGTGCGTGCAGTAACAAGGGAGATACGGGCAGAGCTGGCGCACCGCTAATTAGTTTAGCTCTAACGCTGGAAGTGCATACTGTATGGGTAGTGTTAGCCTGCCTCCTACCCGAGCCGAAATCAGCAGTCAGAAGCTAAACTCTGTAAATATATCACTTTATCGACATTTCAAACATTTTTAGGCCGTTTTTTTCCGGTTACTTTCACAAAATAAAACACCCGTTTTGCCCTTTACATACAGAAAACCATGACGATAGAATTTGTGCTTTTACTGTGAAATAGGAAGCTAACCTACCCTCGATGTAGCTAGCTTGAACCAAAATAAACCGTCTTTGCTTGAACCCTCCGTTTTGACCGATCTCGTCCCGTTACCGGCATTTGACCGCTCAAGATGCCATGGAGGCAGGCTAACTCTACACTTCCAGCGTTTGAGCTAAGATAATTAGCGGTGCACCAGCTCTGCCCGTATCTCCCTTGTTACTGCACGCACGGTCCAAAGGATTGTGTCTATCTGCTTGTCATGGACAAGAAAAAAATGGCGTATTCCATTACAGTAATGGCAGGAGACTGGAGAATTAGTGTAAGCAACTGTTCATCTTGAATGAAACAGGTGGAAACATGTAGCCTAGATTTCTATCAATTCTGTTACACAGCTGCTGAAGAAGATATCTTGGAATTATTAATGTTATTTACATATTTGCAAGACATAAAGAATGGATATACTTTTAATATGTTTATGACTTGAATGCTGGAATGCTTTTTGTGGAAAAACAAATCAGGCACACATTGTTGAAGTCTGCTCTCTGGCAAATGTCCAGTAGGCTACCATATGCGGAAACATTAGAAATAAATAAAATGTGAGAATGAACACACATCATTGATATACATCAGTGTTTATAATAAGCATTGTTCTGTGTATGTTCTGTATGGGTTTGAAATCTCCTATTAAAGGAGGGATGAGGGATTTCTGTTGACATGGGAACAGGATGATGAGGAGGACCTTGGATCAAAGTGGTTCATTATTCATTCTTGTTCACTTGCCCAACTTGATCATCTCCCTAAGATATTCAAACTGGCACAGTATCCCTGAGAAGAATGATTCTCTATTTTAACCCACATTTATCATTTGATCCAGCTCTGGTCCCTTATTGGTTGAATTAAACCTTAATGGGAGGAGCTAATACAAGTGTGCTGCAGTTTTCTGGTCTTGTTAATTCTCTCTGCTACTCAGATTCATTATGTGACCTTTGAAGCCGCTTCATTCACTCCTTCCCCTGTGTCTGTGTCTCTGCATGTCCGTCTGTGACAGAGAGAGAAGGATCTTCAGCATCCCCGGACAGTCACACATAGCCTACGCAGTGAGAAGATGACTCTGGCAGGTAAATGCAACCACAGCACAAACCCGTTCACCTCACAGCAGCACTTTCCTGCTTCACTGTATATGTTCTGCTAACAGCTGGGATGGTTACAGCTCTGCAGGTTTATTATTATCTGAATCATGTATCGTGTTATTACTGTGCCTGTTACAATGAGGATGACTAGTCACTGTCACTGAGGAGGAGAATTACATCATCAGTCCTTGAGCGCTGGTTCATCATTCAGTTTTAGTAAACACAATGTCAAGCATGATATTGTGTGTGCGTGTGTGTGTGTGTTTGTGTGTGTGTATGTGCATGTGTGTGTGTATGTGTGTCCTCAGCCTACAAAGAGAAGGTCAGAGAGCTCCCCCTGGTGTCTCTGTTCTGCTCCTGCTGGAATCCACAGACAGTAGAAAAACCTACGTACAAGGCAGAAGGTAATTTTTTTGTTTTTTTCTGGTAATCTGTTTATCCTTGTTTCTCATCTCTTGGTTACGTTGTTAGACTTCCTTATCTATGAAAAGTTTGGTTTTGCACTTATTATTTCAGTTTTAACTCTATTGTTCTTATCGTTATAACCGGGTCAAAATTGACAGAGCATTTTAGAATTTTGTTTGGTTTTATTTTGTTTAAATAGAGGTTCCTGACAAAGTCAAAAAGCCTTGATGCTATAAACAAATCTATGTGGTAGCCCTACTTTTATGCATTTAAAACCTGTGACCCGAACACCAGAGAAGGGTTACTGTAAGTCTTTCTGGGAAATGCCGGAATTTGTTAAACTAAAACAGAGACACATACAAAGCAAAGAAGAACCACAAACCACATGATACACCAAACACAATATATGTGTTTGCCTGTGATTAACATAAAACATTCCAAAGTGTGTAAACCTAAACATCCAACACCAACAGATGCAGTGGACCTGGGCTGGTGCGTCATCAAAGACGTGGAGGTGATTGAGCTGAACAAGCGGGCATCGGGCCAAGCCTTCGAGGTCATCCTCAAGCCCCCGTCCTTTGATGGCGTGCCAGAGCTCAACACCTCCATGCCGCAGCGCCGCGACCCATCCCTGGAGGAAATCCAGAAGAAACTGGAGGCGGCTGAGGAGAGGCGAAAGGTGAGGGGGGGGGGGGGAGTGGAAGGTGCTTCTCTCAACCTGAGTTTGAGCATCATGACCCAACTAGACGTGCCCTGACCCTTATCTGTAACCTTAGCTATTTGTGGCTCATTTAACAATTGTCAAACGTCTGTCAGCTCTGTTTGTGTGAGGCATGATTTATCAACTGGGGGTGAAATAGGGTGGAAATGGATAAAAGGAAAGAGGGAGTGACGGAGTGGATGGAAAAGGGAGGGAGGAAACATGAGCAGAGGGAGGGTGGGAAGATGAAAAGAGGGACATGAAAGTAGAAGGGCAATCACGCAAGGACAAACACACAATGGCTCATATTCATCAGGGGAAGAGGGAGAGAGGGGAGAGGTGAAGGGGGAGGAAATATAGCTGAGTTTGGGGAACGAGCTCTGCAAAAGAATAGTCAGAGGACACCTGCAACATCTAACGCATCCATGGAGACTAAATTTAGCAGTTTTCTTTGCTTTACATAGAAGCACACTCAAATTATAGTCATTAGTAGTGTAAATGACTTTTTATTTCATGCGGCAGTGCTCACAGATGATGTAAAACGTCATCACATTTCTATTTTAGCGTTAGGTAATGTCCTGTCTTGTGTATTGTATTTTATTCTGTCAGCGTGGGACAGTGAGAAACAGTTTTTGGATTCATCTGTATGTCTGGTATATATGGTTGAACTGACAATAATAATAACCTTGAACCTTGTGGAAAAGTAAACAACGATAGGCACATACAGCATCTCCTGTGGATATCCTTTACACGCCAACATGCATTTGACCTTAAGTTTTCATCTCTAAAGAGTCTGCAACCTGGAGTTCAAGTCTTTAGACTCCACTATAACACACAACCCTCTGTTATTTTTGGAGTGTGTCCGCGTGGGTGTGTTTTGTTGGATCTCTGCAAGCTGCAGATTCCAAAGGCTCCATCCTCTAGGTTCAGGCATAGGCTACCATTTGTAGTTTGAGTGTTTTGTAAAGGTGAAATTCACTTGTTGAATGTCCACCCTTTATACTTTCAATCCCCTCCCAGTGCCAGGAGGCTGAGCTGCTGAAGCACCTGGCTGAGAAGAGGGAGCACGAGCGCGAGGTCATCCAGAAGGCCTTCGAGGAGAACAACAACTTCATCAAGAACGCAAAGGAGAAACTGGAGCAGAAGATGGAGGCCAACAAGGAGAATAGGGAGGCCCTGCTGGCTGCCATGCTGGAGAGGCTGCAGGAGAAGGTACAGTACACTCTTCATATGATTATCTCTCAGCTTGTTATAGAGCCATATGGCTACAGTGTCCTCAGACCCAGGGTCTGATATTTGAAGAAACAAAGTCTGAACAGATTAAACTGTTATTGGAAATTGATCTTATTTCCATTGTTCATTGTGTTGTATTTTTTGCTCTTGTGAATCACTGAACAAATGACAATGGATTTTAAAATAGAAAAAGATCAGATTTCTAAAAGGTCAGGTTTTGAAAATAGTCTCTCAGGGAGCAGTGGGGCTGTCTGCACTTACCACAGAACATGTGGAAGAAATTCATCATGGCAGAAACAGTCATATCAAGTTTTCCACCAGCAGTAGATTAATATTCCTTATGTTCTTTCCAAATGCGTCCAGTGTATACGAGTCCTCATACTTGTTCCCTGGGGGGGACAAACTTATTTATGCGGCTCTTGTTTTGGAGAAATGCTTACATCATGGTCCTGAACCTGAGTTCAACAGTATCACGCAGCCCTTTTACTGCAGAAAGCAATCTATTTCCTGCTGGACCCAAACCTGCTCTGTAATACATTGCAGGGGACACTATCGAAACAGCCAGTTTAGTATGAAATCAGAGCTGGAGAGCGATTTTCTCGGTTTATACAATGATATCAATCAAGTAAAAATTATGATCATGGAATGGAATGGATCACATTATACCCTTCATAAATATTCATGCCATTAACATCCGGATAAGCTGGTTTTGAAAAAATAAAAATAATGATAATTAACCCTTTAAAGTGAAGACAGCTCTTTGACAGTCTTCAATGATTTAGTTCTGTGTCTTTGTGTCATTGTATGAATGTCTGTATTCATGGTTTGTATTTTAATCCTACAGTATAAAGCACTTTGTGAGTTTTCTCTGTGAGAAATGCTATACAAATAAATATAAATGTACTTACTTAAAGTAGGTTAGTTTCAATATTCCTCTATACAGTTTTGTCATCATTGAATATGACGTTGTTTTAAGTGTAGATTCCCAGTAACAAAGTCTTCTACCAACTAGCATTTGGCTGAACAAACGAAGATCGTTGAACCCAGATTAGCCTGTCATTCATACAATCCTGAATAAGCAAGCAGACACATCAGTCTGTCACGAGCCTGTTTCTTCATGAGCAGAAATGTGTACACTTGTTTGTGTTGTTTCCCTTTGAGACACCATGATCACAACGTCCACGGCTGCTGCTGCTGCTGCTGCTGTTCATTAAGAGCATATTATATGGAAAAAGGAGCTGATTGGCTCCTGTGTGTAGTTTCATACACACATGAAAGTTGTACTGATCTTATAAAAAGATTGTCTAGTTATTCATTTCACAGTTTTTATACCAGCTTATTACCAGGCTGTAAACTGTGTGTTTGAATGTTTCTTTGAGTGCAGTCGAGCCTTCAGCTCTAAACCAGGCTTCTTGTTCTATTTTAACATCGCTCACAAGCTTGATCAGTAATCATGAATATTATATGAGTTGAGAGAGAGTTTTGCGTTCTTCCCGCATTCCCCCGTTCAAGTCTTTATCAAGAGTCGCCGAGCCGCTCCCTCGTTCTGCTGGCATCTGCCTGATTAATGCTAACACATTCACGAATACTAATGACTGTGATGTTGCTGTGTCTGTGTTTGTCTGGCAGGACAAACACGCAGAAGAAGTGAGGAAGAACAAGGAGCTGAAGGAGGAAGCCTGCCGGTAGATGACAGGAGCCAGGGAGTCAAGAGAAAGAGAGAGAAAGAAAGAAAGAGAAAGAGGGAGCAGGACTGGGAGTTTTTTTGAGTCAGTAAAAAAAACGAAATTCAAAACAGTGCAGGAAAGAAAAAAAGAACTGAAAAACAACTCGAACAAAGAGAAAAAGAGAAGTTTTAATATTTGATGTATGCTGAAACGATTCTGAACAAGTTGTACAAAGTTGAACCAACTCTTGATGTTGACACTCAAAAATAAATCGTTTGCCTTTTTTTTCTAAAAATGAAAGTGGGAGGGAGGTGGGGTGGCATCAAAACAAACATTTAAAAGAGGAGCTGCTGTTGTTTGGTGAGGAATGAAAGCTGCATCACAGCAGGGGAGGTAAAAAGAAAAAGAAAAAAAGAAAAAAGATTAAATTACAGCTCTCTCATGTCACAAAGTAAGGAATTGCTTTAGTTGCCTGTGTAATATCTGAGCTGTGTTTCCCTGACTGTTGGGCAGTGAACGCTACAGCAACACAGTTCCTTTATAATTAGACTGTTTGTATGAAGGAAGGAGCTGAAATCTAAATAATTACCCAGTACAAGATGAAAACCAGTATGATGTGTTTGAGTTACATTGGACACACAGATGTAGTTCCAGAGTTTGGACTATAGTCAATCCAAACCGAGGCTTTAATTTACAGAGGACTCACCAGTCAATTCACAAAACACAAAAGCATCTGAATTAAAAAATACAATAAAATTGGTTTTCCCTATAGGTCCACTGCTCTCACGCTAATTCTCTGCTGCGCGATTTCTGGGATTGTTGGGTCTGTCTGGGGACATCTGTGTGCTAAACTTACACTTAATGGCTTATGATTAGAATAAGAATCAGGCTTCTGTTTCTTTCTATGGTGCTCGAAGGGAGTAAAATCTAAAAATGAAAAAATGAAGAAGAAGAAAAAAAAGCTTGAAAAGTGAGGAGGCACTGCTGTATTTTCAGGCTTTTTGTGAAACTTTTAACTGTAGTGTAGTTGTAGATCAGTTACATGCATTTGAGTCTCTTAGATTAGGGCACTGATTGCACTCTTATTTCATTAAGCACAACTCAAAAGCACATGCATACAAGAACAACAGTGGGTATATATACAGTACAACAACAATAACATCACAAGGAGGCAAGGTATTGAGCTACAGACGTGGAGGATTGGTACACATTTGGTTTTGGCAGTATGAGTTTGGGGCTTCTCTGGATAACCAGTAGTCTCTGTTTGCTTTGGCATGTGTCACTGTGCGCGCTGATTGTCAGTTTTTGATTTTCAAGGGAATTAAAACCGAAAAGAGTAAAGAGAAAGATGAAATTTGCTCGAGTTGTTGAGTCATACTGACTTGATTGAAGTGTCTAAAAGTGTTTGCACTGTAACAGGGGAGTTGTAACTCGGGGTTTGTACTTGCTGTAACTGTGTGTCGCTGTATATCTTCGAGGCTGGGTTGATTGTATCTATTTGGCATGGTCAGTAAAAACAGCTTGACTGAACTTGCACTCTGCTCTTGTTCTCGTCATTTCCATATTGATTATATGATTTTCCGCACACACCTGTACACGCACAATGCCTCAACCTTGAGAAATGAAGCCAACAATAAAGTACAAAAAACTGCAGATTCATAAATAAACACTAGAGCTTTACTAATAAAGAGAATTCAATTGCATGTTTGGACGCAAAATGACAAATGAAATGTGATCCGAGGCAGTTAAGGTATAGTGGAAGAGGCAAATTGACAACAAAGTATAATGATTAATTATAGTGAATTTTCTTTGCATTTCATACCAGAAATGTAATAGACATGACCTGTAGACCAAGACATGACATGACAAGCAGCAAATGTGGCAGCATTTGAATGAAGATTTGTGGAGATATGGATGATTAGATGATCAATTTTATTGCAAGTCACTTTTTCAGAGTAAGGTAAAGACTCTACTTTATCATAGAGAGAAACCCAACAATTCTGACAAAGAACAAGAACTTGGCGAGAGAGAGAGAGAGAGAGAGAGAGAGAGAGAGAGAGCATGCACAGCAATACTGATGATTGTTAATACATTACAGTAAAAGGTTAACACTGCTGATCATGGTGATCTGTGGCAGATCTGGATCCTGCTGCTCAAGGCGGAGACACCTGCAGAATGAGGACAGAGAGGGGACGAGCACAAAACTACTGGACAGAAAAAAGCAGCGTCAGTGACATGGAATGATGCAACAAAATAGAGGGAAAGAGAAAGAGTTCCCTCAGTGCATCATGGGTATCCTCCTGCAGTAGGTGGAAAACAGCAGAACCAAGGGATGGATTTATCTGAAAATGATAATGCACGGAAAATGAACAATGACTACACGAAAAGAAAAGAGATAAAATATGTAGATAACTACGACGTCTGGGGAACAGTCATATCTCCGTATTTCCATGACAACAAAAAGGAAAATGGTAATTTTAACGATGACTAAACAAAAATAAACAGTAGTTGAGTAGATACCTCTGGTGAATCTCAAAAAACTTTCAGGTCAGGTTGAGGGCAAGGCAAGGCAACTTTATTTGTATAGCCCGTTTTTACAAACAGTTTGTCTCAAAGGGCTTTACATGGCATCATAACAACATCCTCTGTCCTTAGACCCTCACATCCACTGGAGAAACTCCATAGAAAACCCTTTTAACAGGGAAAACCAGGAGAAACCTCAGGATGAGCAACAGAGAAGGGATCCCTCACCCAGGACGGACAGACATACAGTATATAGATGTTGTTACAGACAAGAAAAACGTTTACAACATGGAATATGGAAAAACATGAAAATGGAATTGTTCAAGCTGAGGAAGGAAAATTATGATCCTAACAACTACACAAAAAAAAAAAAAAAACACAAAACAGTGATGATGGTCTTAATGATAATATACGAAAATAAAGAAAAAAGTTTGACATCATCCTCCCATGAACATGGATATCTCCACAGAAACTGTTCAGGTCAGATCGAAGAAATCCCTTGGAAAATACAGCCTATCCAAAGGTAGCCAACTTCCAAGGCATGAAGATGTCCAGGACACTGACCATCGGAAAATAAAGATAATGTTTTTACACCATCCAACCAACACAGTAACCATTCACATAATCCTTACCTCAACGTATTCATGTCCAGGATTTTACATCTTTATGCTGCCAGGTTGGAGAAAGATATGCAGAGTTTTCCTGTGCATATCTTCCTGGAGATTTCTCTGGAGAAGTCTTTCTCCAAGGCATCAAAATGTCCCTGGAAAATCTACCCAAAGGGAGCCATCTTCTAAGGCATGAAGATGTCCTGGACACTGACTACTGAAAATAAAGAAAACATTTTCACATCATCCCCTGGTGAACATGGATATCTCCACAGAAACCTTTCAGGTCAGATTTGAGGAACAACCAAGGCATCAATGTCTCACTAACAGTTATAAAAGCACAAAGATATTATTCCATTATAGGCTACTTGATATTACATTATTAAGGTTACCCGGCTTGGGAAGACACTTTGAATGTGGCAAATGTACAAAGTTTAAAGTTGTCTTGATGAACACCAAGAGGAAAATGATGACATGAACCATGACTGCACCAAAACTAAGAAAACCTGTGTTGTATTTTTCTCAGTATGGTGCCAGTACAGTCTGTCTTCTCAAAGTCAAACAACTACTTACCTTATCTGATTGGTAAAACTCAAAGCTAAAACTAAAGTTACATTGTGTCAGTCTCTGTATCAGCTGACAGGTAAAGAAAAAACGTAAATAACGAGGGAACACGCTGAGTCATGTTTCCGATCCAACCAGGTCCACATTGTACACACAATACACACACATACACAATGTACACACACAGCTCTCTGAATGCACTACAGTGTATTAACATGAACCATGACAATAGTGAATTTAAGTTAACAGTAGCAGCAGGAAAAGGCATGTGAAGCCATTGGAATGACCTGGTTTCCTGCAGGAATTAACAGTCACCCTATATTTTATTCACTTCCATCTACTGAACCACAGTGGAGTATCAAATGTCTTTTCTTATTAGATTATTCCTTGTGATGTACTGACATGCACACACTGCCTTTTGATGCAGTATAGCTGATTGAAATGGAGCTGGTCTGAATATGAGATCAAGACAGCAAGTTTTATCAATTTATTGTGGTGGTAATTATCAGAGTTCATGCAGTTCACAGGTATCGTGTATGAACTGACCTTAAAATGGTCAAAACAGTCAAAGTGGTGTCCTGAAAACACACACATATCATTGGACTGGCTTCAGGAGTAGGATCAAATCTTTTGGTGACTTTGAATTCAACACTGACACAAAAAGAAAATGTTGTGCACACAGAACAAATTACAGTAAGATTGAGGACTCACTATCTGTAATTTATTCTCCCTGGCACAACATGTAAAGCACTTTGAGAGGATGACATCACCAGCACTGATTGCTGTTGTATCTGTATTTGATTTTAACTAATGTTTGTTGATGAGAATAAGAATTAATGTGACACACTGAATGATAATAAGGTTGTACAGTTACAAGATTTGTGACGTACAGATAATAATTACATGAGGTTAAATAAACTCCACTACCCATAAAGCTGTGGGTCGGAAACAGCTATAGTTGTTTGGAAGTTAGTGAGTTGTTGCTGCTGAAGAGATGTGGGCCTTACCTTTATATTCAGTTCAGACTGTATCAGTTTTAAAGCAGAGTCTCATCTGGTCATTTTGAACATAGCAGAATAAGCTACAACAACCGAGCAACACAGATGTGTTGATCTTACTGTAATGGTAAAGCAGTGGAGCCAGCAGGTCTGCTGGAGGAGGGGGGGCAGAGCAAAGGGCTGGACCACCACAGTGGCCAGTCACCTCTGTCCTTCAAACATCCACCAACCAAAGGGTTTTGGGTTTTACTTCTGGTCTACATCCTGTCCAACATGGCTGAGCTGGTACTGGAACACAGCACTGGTGATGAGACAGTCTACACTGGAGACGTCTGTGGCGTTCCCAGGCCTCCCCAAAGTGCGGCTCCCATTGCCTAGCAACCTTACCAGCTGTAGCCGGTTCAGCTGATTACTCCCTGGGAATTCTCTGGGACATGGAGGTAGAACATGTTTGTTTATTTCAATGTAGCCACTGCTGCAATCTCAGTACAATAATCCAACGGGATTGAAATGCATTGTGGGATACGTTGGAACATGAAGCAGCCAACAGCTGGAGCCTTTAAACTTGGGAGATGAAGTCTTCAAATGCATGCAGCCTCCAGCTGGGACACAGGTAGTGATCCAGTCACACCATTGGTCAGTTTGTACTGAGGTCAGCAGCCACTCAGAGTGGGATGAATGTATTTTATAGTAACTGACGATGTGTTGGGTGTTCATTATAGAGATGTGTCATAGTGAAGCCAAAGACAACGTTTTTAAATCCTCCATGCACTCGAGAGAAAAAAAGGTTTCTTCCTAATGAGAGTAGCCTATAGAATATAATAGAATAGAATAGAATAGAATAGAAAATACTTTATTAATCCCTAGGAGGGAAATTCAGATCGTCCAGCATCTTGATATAATATATTATCACTGATCTGAAATCTGAATTACTGTGTTGTTGTTTCTTTCATTTTGAACCAACAGAGCTGATGTTATTTTATAATCTGACAGTGTTTTGTTTTGCACCATGACCTCAAGACCAAGAGACACACTGAGCCAATTTTGTTGTTACACCGGATATTTATTGTATGTAGAAGTTGTGTCACAGAAGAGTATAAACAAATAACTTAGATTCTTTCAAAAGTATTCCAAATCACTTTCATGGTACATGTTTTCCACATATCAGCCTTTTTTCCTACTGCCTGGCTCCTTTTAGTTGCTCTCTGAAAATTGTAGGTGCACACTGTCTTTGGAATGTAGATTGAGTCCCAGTCAGAACACATAGACCAAAGTTTGTACAAATCCATGAAGTCAATTCTGAGATACAAACTTTTTGCAGTTGTAGTAGTGCCCCCTAGAGGCAGAATGTCCCAAGACCATAATAATACAAGGCCTTGAGATCTGCAGGTACACCATGACTCGGTACAATAGCATCAACCAATTTTGACCTATGATGTTTGTGTAAAATTGGTTTAAAATTTTACAATTTATAAACTGATGAACAAAATGACAGTATTTTGATAACTGTATCTCAGCAGGGTCTGCATGATCCAGACCAGTGATGAATGAAAGACCCAAGACCAGTTCATGTTGGGATTATGTTTGATTGTGTGTCTGGAAAACTGAACATTTTCAAAGCACATGACCAGTAAAGCAAAGGAGCAGGTTGACTTCAGAGATTACAGTGATGGAGAAAAATGATAAGAATAATACTGAGAACAAAAACAATGCATTTACTGGATTAAAACTGCATTGTGTCATTTTTCACCTCAAGGGGGCGGAAAGAAACACAGGATCATTGTGATCAGTGGCACAAGTGATATTCACCTTAATAAAATACATGTCTGCTGCAGCTGGAAAGCTAACATGAACAACAAACCAGGAACAGGCTAGTGCCAAAACACACAGAAAATATTTTTTATACCACACAGTCATTTATTTAAGACTTTGTGGTATGAAAGAGGGTTTTTTTTAGGCAGACTGTCCTTTTCTGGTGCTGTGTACCAGTGATAACTTATTAAACTGTGCGTTTTGCTGGGTTGAAATAAACAATGACATCACACCAGCAGACCAGCTACCGTCAGAGCTCCTGTGTGTTACTGATGTGGTACGACACTGGGCCGCACACAGGTGCAGCCCACTGCGACCATCTCCGTAGCCAGTCTGAAGCTGTACTTCTTCCTTCCTCTCTTCTCTCCTCTGTTATTTCGCTTTTGACTCCGGTCTCTGCAGTGAGATGGGAAAATAATTCACAGCTGAATATACATGGATGGTGTCATCGTCAGATTATTAAAAACAACAGTATCACATTTTGTTGAATTTGACAGTGCAGGTCATGACCATGGACTGGGATGAAACCAAAGGAAATGGAATGAAGTCATTCAATATGTCAAAATGACCTTTCCATTCATTTAGTACAGTGAATGCAACACCAGCTAAATTCCATATCACTGCTTCAAGCCACAATAAAAATGATTTTGCCAGTGAATATGTCAGTTTTACATGCTATAATGCTCACTTCCTCATGCTTTATGAATAACATTTTAATCATTCTCGGACTGTTTATGTGCATGCATGGTATACATTTGTGATTGATGCCAGCTCTGTTTTTGTCCTTCCTGAGCAGCTTTTTTACCCACAGGAAATGTTTCAAATTAAGACAGAAAACTGCTCTATAATTGCATCTAACTGTCTTTAATTTAGGCCCAACTCAGCATGCACGCAAGAATAACTTTAGCACAAGAAACAAAATCAGAAACATATATATATAAAAAAAAAACACAAACAAAAATGAAAGCATCGGCAGCTGGACTTCCAGGGCCTCACCTGTGCAGGACCAGGACTTGGTAGTAGATGGGTTTAGCCTCCAGTGAAATATCCTCACCATCTCCCTGCAGGCTCAGACAGCCAGAGGTCTGGCACTGAGCATGGGAGATCCTCTGGGGCAACCGAGATGCCACATAGGTTTCTCTGAAGAGGCGTGGAAAGAGAAAAACAACTCAGACTGCTGACTTTTTCTTTTAACACATGCAAAGCCATGAATGAAAAAGGCCATTGAGGGCTCTCAGAGTATAGGCACTGCTACCACACCTGTATGTCCACGGAGACAGAGACATGTTGGCGATGGATGAGGGAGACATGCTGGTGATCTGAGGTACCATGGAAGGATGCATGACCAGTCTCACCATCTTGCCCTTTACCCTCTTCGACTTGGCCGTGACAGACTGTCCTTTCCTGGTGCTGTGTACCAATGTGACCAGGCCCAGCACCAACACAGCTCTCAAGAACTAGACCACAACACAGTAGAGCACATCAGGGGATTTAAACGTTTCATCAGTTCAGAGCTGTGAAAAACAACCAGCTTAAACAGCTCAATTAAAGGAGGAAAAGGGTGGATTTTCAAGTAAATAGCAATTAATTAATTTAGTAATTGAAAATATTAAGTAATTTCATTTTTATTTGTTCCATGCATGGACATTTTTAATTCAATTACTGACAGAATGATGATTGATTATAATTCACACATTCCATGCAAAACTTCAGTTTTCTTCAGTAGTTTTTCATTGGCCTACTTCAATTCTAAGTATTATAAGTCAATATTTGAATGCACATGGTATTGTTGGTTTTTGAACTGAATAATACAATAGTAAAGTTTCAAACAGCTCTCTGGTTTTTACTCAATGTTAAATCCTCAAGGATGAAACTTTCAGTTTTCGTGTAATTTCACCCAGTTCACACTGTGTCAAATAAACTAATGGTGGGATGGTTGATATGAGATGAAGAAAAGCTGAGCAGTCCAACTCACCAGCAGCATGGCCAACTTCAGAGCCCAACTTTGGCTGTGGATCTTCACTCGGCTGTCTCGTTGTGTCTGTGTTTATATACAGGCAGACTGTGCTGATGTGTACTGACAAGATTCGCAGGAGTGCATTTCCGCTATGACTGTCGCTGATTTTAAAGATACACAAGTTTGATCGTTAAACAAGATAAATGCAATGCCTCTGAGCTCGGCCATCGGTGTCTTCCTTCCTGTCCATCTAATATCAGTTCTCTCTACACATGCATGTAATGTATCTGTCTTATTGTCTTTGTGTCTGTTGTACTGTGGTTAACTAACCTACTTCTTACATTTTTATTCAAGTAACTTTTACTTTCTCTTTAATGTTCAGCATCTCTGAGGTTCTTTTCACTCACACCTTACCTGACCTTTCATAATCAAGTCACAGTATTGAAAAAACAAAATTTCCGTGTGAGGTTTGTCTGACCTGTTGCAACTTGTGAAAACGTGTGAAAGCGTTCCATCACCTTAGATCTTCTAGACGTGGCTGTGAAAACACTGCACTACTTATTTTTATGGGAAAAAGAAACAAGGTTATGAAAAAAACGCTGATGTGAAAACCTGCAACTTAGGCTGGAAACTCCAAATAAAACCCGACGAGCTTTTGTTAAACCAAACCCAAGTTAAACAGGTCACTATATATGGTATCCTCTCCAAATAGGAATTGGATCTCACTTAAAAAGTTAAATCTACGACTGAAAGCACAAATGTGGCCTCAAAGAAGAGATAACCCTCAAACAATAAGTAATGAGAGGTTGTTGATGTTATTTTGTCAAATGCAGTTCAACTAAGACAAACCTTCACATTTACATATAATTTGGCCTTAACACACACTTTGTTTCTTTCTTCATCTGAGTCACATGAAAACCATTTCAAGTGACTGCTTTGTCTTGATGCCAACGCACTCTAAACAATGTAGGTCAAGGAAATGCTGACGGGAGTTCTGGTAATAAATCAGCATGTGATAACATCTTTTCTCCTTATGCATCATATGAGTAAGGAGCTCACGAACTGGAGCACAGCTGTACTGGATGTGTAGTACAGAGAGATGGTTAGAGAACTGAATGCTGTTTGACACTAACACCATGCAACACACAAAATGTCCCACAAAACAGAAACAAGCAAATCGATGGAAAAATGACCAATTGTGACTGAACCAGATAACTGATTATGATGTAGAAATGTTGTATGTATGCATTGCTTGCAGACTGTGAAAAGTCTCCACTTAAAGTTTGTAATAATAAAACATGAGCAGCTTCTCTGGAAAATAAACACTACAACATTGCAGTCCTGCAACCTGCATCATGGAAACTTGGCTGTCATAATGATTATAAGCACAAGCAGCTTATGATAATAACCCTAACCCTAACAAGCCATTCAACACTGAAACAAGTCATTACCAATAACTCACTACATTTTTGTAAACAATTAATAAATTGATATTCAAATTTATTAAAAATTCTTTTAAATGAGTAACTGTACTTCTGCTATTCAGTTATGCACCTGCAATGTTAAGGTTTGTCTGGATTTAAAGGAATAGTTCAACATTTTAGCTGCTAAGCTTAGCCTCACATCAAAAGGTAACTCATGAAATGACTGCACTCCAAAAAAGGCCATAGTCCAAAAGAGAGAGCACATTTTGCCCGGTTTTTGTATTGAATTCACGTGCTGTCGATGTGCTGGTGGACAGGTTTTGTTTAGTTTGTTAAGGTCTGAAGATGCAAGGTAGCAAATTTGGTGTCAACTGAGCAAAAATTGTGGGACAAGAAAGGTTCAATACGTTTTACAGTTTTTGAAAAAAAATAGAGTGATGGACTCCATCATTTGCACAGAGTTTAAGTGTACAAACGTTTCTACTGGGGATACATTTTGGTGAAAACTGCAAAACTGTAGCACGTGTGGTTGGTTTGGTAAGAATTTTAAAAATTGAAATGCTTATTGTGAAGAAGAAGAAGAAGAAGAAGAAGAAGAAGAAGAAGAAGAAGAAGAAGAAGAAGAAGAAGAAGAAGAAGGTATCTTATGCTGCCTGCCCCTAATTAAAAAATAACTAAACTTCTCTCTTCATACTGTTCCCATGTTCCTCTGTTCCTACTTATTCCCAAGGGGGCAGTTGTCGGTCTGAGAAGTGAAGCTCACTTCCACGTTCAAAAAACTGCAATCCCCTCGGCTTTTTAAATTTTTTTTAAATTTTTAATTTTATTATATCTTTTTAATGCTCCTGACACTCCTGCACTTTATTTGAGTTTTTAATAGTTCTCATCAGTACTTTTTATCTACCATATTTATATGTATCTGTGTGAATGGGAGAGTTGTGTTTATGTGAGAACTGTGCAAAGAATGTCAAATGTACTGGTTTTTTATCTGTTTTGTGTACTTATGTAATGCAGTTACTTGCGGCACATGACTGTCCATGACAAATTTCCCTGCAGGGACAATAAAGTTGTATTGATTGATTGATTGATTGATATTAGGTTAAAACTCTGGCCAATTAGGGCACGGAAACGTTGAGTGACAGGTCAGAGCAGCTCCATGGACAGCTGCTTTGCGGCCAGTGGGCGGGTTCTCGGCCGGCCAATCCAACATGGCGCTGTTCAGGCCGCCATATTTGAGTCACAAAAACGACTCCCCAAAACCAATGGGTGACGTCACGGACGCTACGTCCATTCTTTTTACAGTCTATGCTTATGACCAGCAACTCAATTTCTGAGTCATTGCAGCATTTTGTCCCACCTTCTTCCGTTTGCCTCATTTGGTGTTTTGCATCTGACATTAAAGGACAAATCAACCAAATCAAATTTATTATGAAGTTTCAGTTGTGGGAGACACATGGGAGGATCAGGGCCACACTAGATTATCTGCCTCAACCTCAACAACAAATCACTATGCTGTGACTTTCTTCTAATGTGATCTTGTGATTATTGATCACAGATTAAATATTACTGACGTTTTGCGCTGTGGTTCAAAGGATAAGGAAATGATGACTCACTGCGCTGTAAGACTTATGTGCGTGTTACAGAGGTGAAGTCTGTTTCTATGTGTTTTCTTAACCTGAACCTTTCTCTTTAAGCTGTGTTTTATGACCTTCCTATTAAGAGATAATGACTACAATATTATGATTTTACTTTATAAATATGTGAAATACCAGTGTTAATTTGTGAACTTTGGAAATTCCCACTGGAAAAAAATATTAGTTTTAGTGCATCATAGAATAAAAACAACTTCTCTGACAACAATCCAATTATCATAAGCTTTTTCTTAAGGTTTGATACCAAAACAGGTGACAGCAGCCACTAGTCCTGATGCTTTCCAGTATGCTCTACTTCTCACAGTCACACACGTCAGCATTTTGTTTACTGTATTCCAAACAGTTGCTGCGAAACACCTCGCTAGTAAAGAAAAACTAAAACTAAACATGCCTTTTGCTGAAACAAAAGATACGATGCAGAGACAAGCTGCACAAGCTCAATACAACTGATATGAGTCAGCCGTGGGTGTAGAGTTTGTGGCCTCGTGTCCTGGATAGCGGTGGTGGTTTCGAGCTTGTCAGGGGGGTTGGTACCAGACCCGAGTGGTGGGTCTTATCTGCAGACTGATCAGAGCCAGTCAAGTCACACAATGGAGCCAAGATGCCGCGTGTGGGTACGAAGATGCCGCGTTCCCCCAACCACCTCATATGTGTGACTGGCTGATGGTAAACCTGGCTGAGAGCCGTGGTGTCCTCACTCTGAAGGTCAGTAAGTGTCTGTGACTGTGTGGGACTTGACTCCCACACTAAAGTGAAGCAAGAATTCATTTATAGTCCAATCAATCATTTTATGAAAAAAGGTTGAACAAATTGCAACAGAAGCAAACTCAACTGATTTTGTATCCTCAACATGTCCTGAGTGAGGGAAAAAAAAACCAAAGAATCCCATTAGGGAAAGCTTTGAAAAAGGCCAAAATATAGCCCATTTATACGCCTATTAAATATTTTTCTCATGTGAATAGGGTCAAATTTTTAACCTTTAGATATCTCCATGAAAATTACCCAGTTGATTATTAAGACAAACAAAAAATGTATAACAAGTTTTTTGAAAGTCTTTGTCAACATGAGCAAACAGGGCATAATCTAATTACGTAGCCTATGGCTAATTTGCGTACATACAACACCTGATCTAAACACTGGGTATAGCAGGTGAAAATGTCTTGTTCAATCCTGTTGACATATTATTGTAAAAAACTTAATATGACCATACCCATGAGCAGTAATACATAGAGACAGGGAGGAAGAAGGAACTTTAAACCAGTCTTTATTAATTATTATTGCAGAGATGGGATTTGGGGCTGGGTCCGTATATCTCTCTATCATTGAAGGCAAAAGTGCCAAGAATATTTTATTAAAGAACTGTTCGATCAAAACAACCACCAGAAGACAAGTGTCCTTCTGCTGGAGCTCCCTGATCTCAGCAGCTTCACCTCCTTAAGAAAAGAGTATGTTATACCTGGCGGCCGCGGCCATCTTGAAAAATTGCAGCCATCTCGGAATTTCAAGTGGTTTCTTGTTGAGTGAGTCAACTCATCCCAATTTTCATGTTGGTACCACCACAGCACCTTTATTTATACCTGTGCTGTCACAACGGTGGAATTTATGCTGATTTATGCAAATTTGCTCATGTTAACAAACAATTTCAAAAAACTTGTAATACATTTTTTATTTGTCTTAATGTAAGATATCGAAAGGTTAAAAATTTGACCCTATCACATGAGAAAAATAATTAATAGGCGTATGAACGGGTTATATTTTTGGTCTTTTTGGAAACTTTCCCCTTATGGGATTCTTCTGGACTTTTTTCCCTCACTAAGGACATGTTGAGGATACAAAATCAGTTGAGTTTGCTTCTGTTGCAATTTGTTCAAGGTTGACCCCCATTTTGGCTTATAGCCTAATTACATGGACTATTATGGTTCCAGATGAAATATGTCCAAGGGATTAATCGTTCCCAGTTTACAGCATTTCCCAGACAAATTTACACTCACAAAAAGATTGAAAAAACCAATAACAATACACACAGTGGGGGCTGGCGCCCTGCAAAATCAACGAGACCACAGGACACATTTACTGAGAGTGGGTGCAGTGATTTCCTGTGCGTAGTGAAACAAACAAACTGTGCAACTTACTGTCAGTGTCTGACTACTTTCATATTACCATTACATGGAGACCAAAAACACATGCAAATACACACAACAAGACATCTTAAGGAAATATTGTCATCAAATTGGAAACACAAATGCAAATATGTAACACAATGAGTGAATGAGTGCATACCATGAAGGTGTAGTAGGTGTAGGAGTGTTGTGGTCAAGACCACCTAACCTGAGACCCGGTCAAGACTGAGTCAAGACCAAGACCAAGGAGGGGCGGGGGTCGCAGGACCAAGTCCAAATCCAAGACAGAGACCAAACCAACGCGAGACCATTTCCAAGACCATTACTGTATTCAGTGCCAGTACTCATAATAATCACATGGTTTGATATTTACATTATTCCGCAGCTAAAAAGAAATGGTCATTTTTTTGTATTTTTCTAGGCTTTTTGCTTTTAATTGATAGTAGAGGCAGAGAGAGGGGGAACGCCCTGCAGCAGAGGGCACAGCAGGGGGGGCTGCAGCCTCTGTATATGGGGGCCTGCTCAACTCAGTGACCTTTACAACCATAACCTTTATGAAATCTGTACCATATTTAATTGAAACAAAGTTTGGCCTAAATGGAAAACACAGCACAGAACCTGCTAAAGTCTCCTCCCGCTGGTGACACTTGTGCAACCAAGTTTTTCAGATGGTTACACAAGCATAGTCCTTTGTAAAACATTTTTAATTATCTTTAAGTTATTGAATTCATTACCAAAGTGAGTGAGTGATGTCTCTCTGCTGTTAAAACATTTCACTGCAGCTGTGGTCTTGACTACTCTTCAGAAAAAAATCCAGAATCCAGCTGGACTGAGTAAAAGCTGATTCAGACACAAGACCAAAACTCTGAAAATGTGGTCTCCCCTACTCCAGTCCAACACTAGGACCAACCACAGTGGTTCAAGCTGTGGTCCTTCACTGCACATCACCTCCAGTCTCTCTCTACAGGTGTTTCCATTGACCTGCTTAATGCAGTTTGCAATTGAAAATGTGCCAAATTGAGTAACAACGTACTGAGACAGTTGTTTGGTGGTTTTTCAGACTATAAAACAAAGCAACGTATCACAAAAATGAAATGGAAAAATATTCTTTCTTAATTCAAGAAGACATGCTGCCTCTTTATCAGACTGTAGGCAGCCAGATGTAGCCGACTGGAAATCCACTGTCATGTTTAATTGACCCCAGCTCATTTGCACAACACCCCTCTGTGAAAACAGACCATTCATAATGTCATATTTCTAAGCAATTTCTTCTTCTTCATGCAAAACAGCAAGAAAACCTGGCTACTGTTGCTTTAGAAACAAGGAATGTTTAAGGCATCAGTCTTCTTTGCTTTTTTTGCAGGTGTTGTAAAATTAAGGCAGATGTTGTTGTGAAGTCGTGCTTCTCTATGAGGGGCCGTACAAGCCATAATTCATTCTTTCACTCTCACACATACATTCTCCTTACACATACATATATTTTCACTCTCACACGCATACATACATTTTCACTCACACATACATATATTTTCACTCTCATATTTATACATTTTCATACTAGAAGTAATCTATGTATGTAAAACGAAAATGTATGTATGTGAGAGTGAAAATATATGTATGTGAAAGGAGAATGTATGTATATGTGAGTGAAAGTATAGTGGAAACGGAAGGCAGCATTTATCGTCTACATACTCCGGTACAGTAGGTGGCGGTATACACCTAATAAGCAATGGTTGCAACCCGAAGGAAGAGGAAGAAGATGGTAATTTATCCCTGAGTTGAGGGATAAATTACTTTCTTCTTCCTTCCTATGTGTATGTGTAAGGAGAATGTATGTGAGAGTGAAAGAATGAATTATAACTTGTACGGCCCCTCATACTTCTCCTCTGTTGCGTGTTTGAAGTGGCAGTGTGTTGAGCTCTCATGGAAACCGTTCAATAAACACCGAGCAACGAGCTGCTGCAGCATAGTTCTGTCATTTCATTCAGAAACCAAAACCTTTTCCAAAAACATGACATTCTTTTTATTTATTTTTTTTAATACACAACTACAGTTCATTTCAAAACTTGTCTTCAACTATATACAAACCCAGACAACAGAAGTGTTGGTAACAATACTAGATAATGTCCCTGTTAGATGAAGACTGTGGGTGCTCTGAACAGCCCAGACATGTCTGACTGACATGTTCCAACATCCATCTGTTAGTGACACATGGTGGTAAAGACCTCATGAAGTACTGATACCTAGAAACAAGTGCGTACATATGAATGAGATATATTTGTACTAGATCAACCTGTACTTTATACGTCATCAGAATAAACTTCCTTGGTGATCTGCTTTCACAGACAATGAGACATATAGATAGAAATCACTGTTTCTGTCAAAGTCCATGTTGTTGATTTCAGAAACAGTCTCCCTCCTCCTCTTCCTCCTCCTCCTCCTCCTCCTCCTCTAGATGAGGAAGACGATGTCGTCGGCCACCATGACCTGGTTGTCGTCCTGCATGCGAGCCAGAGCGGCGCGCACCTCGGGCTCCGTGAACCTCTTCTCCCGCTCCTTGTTGATGTCGTCCATCAGCATCTTCATCTTCACCGACTGAGCGTGAGCCGACTGGAACACGGCGAACAGCGACGACTTGAACTCTTTCAGTCTGCAGAGAGAAGACGTTTAGTTGGATCAGACTTCACAGCACTAACAGGTTTAAACAGGTTGGCATCTGCCCCACACTGATGGAGCGCTCTAAATCTACACACTCCCCTTGATAATAACTTTATTTCTATAGAACTTATCGAAATTAAAACTATCAAGTGCTTTACATATAATACACAGGATTATTACATATAAAAACAAGCAAACAAAGGATAAAAGTGAATTTTAAAAAGAGACTTAAAGAGGATACTAAGGTTATTATAGTTTCAGCTCTTGTAATTCATTTACTCTTAAAGGGATAGTTCACCCAAAATTGAAATTTTCATTCTCATTATCTACTCACCCTCATGTGGACTAAGGGCTGGGAGAAGTTTCAGAGTCCTCCGTGGCTTCTCTGAGTTACAGCGGGGCTCCGTGCAGCAGTGCATGTCCATGTAACGGTTGCAAATGGGCTTCACTTTTCTTCGTCCAAAAAGACACACCAAAAAACATCCAAATACCTCCATAGTGCTCGTCTGTAATGTCCCTCTTTTATTGAAGCCCCGACATGAGAAATTGTTCCGAAAAAAAATCAAATAAGTCTATATTTCAAGCTTGTTTGTAGCGGAAGCTTCTCGAAATATAGACTTATTTGATTTTTTTTGGGACAATTTCGCATTTCGGGGCTTCAATACAAGACGGACATTACACACGAGCAGCATGGAGGTATTTAGATGTTTTTTGGTGTGTCTTTTTGTTACAAAGACAGTTGGTATCCATTTGCAACCGTTATATGGACATGCACTGCTACGCCGAGACCCCCTGTAACTCAGAGAAGCCACAGAGGACTCTGAAACTTCTCCCAGCCCTTAGTCCACATGAGGGTGAGTTGATAATGAGTGCAATTTCAATTTTGGGTGAACTATCCCTTTAAGACACTGGGCAAGGCAAGGCAATTTTATTTGTATAGCCCGTTTTTACAAACAGTTTGTCTCAAAGGGCTTCACATGCCATCATAGCAACATCCTCTGTCCTTAGACCCTCACATCCACTGAGGAAAAACTCCATGAAAAACCCTTTTAACAGAGAAAAATTGGCAAAACCTCAGGGTGAGCAACAGAGGAGGGATCCCTCACCCAGGACGGACAGACGTGACATAGATGTTGTTACAGACAAGACAACAGGGCTGTTGTGTCGTTGCACAGTGCAGCTGAGTCACCCACCTGTCAGCAGACAGCTGTGCAGCTCCGGCCTGTGATGTGGCCTCCATGGGTTCCTCCTCCTGGCGCTGTGGCTTGGCTGGTTTGGGGGTGCCAGCCTGAACTGCAGAGCAGAGACCAATGTGAGAACTCACAGACACTGAGCAGTCAAACAGTGAAGTCCAGGACACGAGGTCCCCTGACACTTACAATCTGCAGGTTTTCACGAGGAAACATAAAACACATCATATTACAACTTCAACCTTAAACCTTTTTGGTTTTGTTACTACATGTTCTATAATAGGAGGTCTTATATTTACATTTTCAGTAAACAGAAGTGCTCAGATCCTTTACTTACGTACAAATGTACATCAATTACTTGTATTCAAGAGTGGCCTTAAAGTTGTTGGTAGCATTAGTTATGTAGTTTATAAACAGTTACAAATGTTTTACTCATCATTGATCAGCACTAACTGTATTTATAAACTACATACTAATTCTAATAATTCATGCATTATAAATGAAGAGTATTCAGTATATATTAATGCTTAATTAATGCTTAATAGTGTGTACTTATAAAGTGTTACCAAGTTGTTTGGTAAAATTCTAGAGAAAGTCTTTTTTTTGTATGTATTATGTAATGCAGAATTTAATTTAGTTTTCCACTGTTTTCGTTTCCTTATCCTTTAAATCTTTATTTAATACGGTCTGTTTAGTGTGACTTTACTGAGTCAAGTTTAATGTTTTGTCTGCTGGTTATTTAACATCATGATGTTGACCAATTAATGAAAAAAAACATCTAGAGCACATTATAACTGACATGGAGTTCATTGTCACAAACTTGGGTAATTTAAATACATGACTAAAAAACTTTAAAATATCAATCTCGCAAATCTGCATGTGTGGTAAGATATATAATATGTGAACTGAGTGTGGAAAGCAGACTGCTGCATTGTGGGTAAAGTGATGCTTACTCTCAGGGACGTCCTGGTTCTCGCTGAAGTCGTACGGGCTGTAGGGCTCGCTGCCCTGAGAGCCACGGCGCCCCCTAGAGGACACACAGGACAGATCACTGACTGATGACATGATGACTGACTGATGACATGATGACTGACTGATGACATGATGACTGACGACATGATGACTGACTGCTGCAGTAACATCTACTGAGAGCGAGTGTTTACCTCTTCTTCTGAGTCTTCTGTGACTGCTGAGTGGACGTCTCCTCGTCCTCGTCCTCCTCCGAGCCAGAGTCCCGCTCCTTTCTCGAACGCTTCTTCTCCTTCTCCAGAACCTGAACACAAAATGCATGTATGATGTGTCTATTTTGTTTTTATTAGCAGCCAGAGAGAGATACAGACTTGATGTGACAGAATCAAGTTAGCCACAAAGTTACTTGTACTGCCATCAAAGGCAAAGTGCAGTATCTGCATTTTTTCAATTTTTTCTTTTTTTTGACCAATCAAAAGTGTGGCATATTCCCTTCAATCTGGTTGTATTTGATATTGGTACTGCTAAAATTTCCAGAGTTATTGGGCTTTTTATTTTGCTGTCCATCCAAAAAAGCAATGTAAAACCAAAGCAAAGTGCAGTATCTGCAAAAAGTACTGTATTCCCTACATTGTACACTTTACTCTATGATTCCACTGGAGTAAAACCAAGGTAAAGTGTCGTATCTGCAGCTAATACCAAGCCAAAGTGCAGTATCTGCACCAAAACCAAGGCAAAGTGCAGTATCTGCTATAAAAGTGTCAAAATTGGTCAGAAAGACAAACTACAAAATACATGTAATTCAGTCCACCTTTATCTAATTAATTATAGACTTGGTAGTTATTCATAATTTGATGCTTAAACCTGACAATGAAAAACACAAGAAGCTGTTTTTCTCAGTTCAGTTTGGCATTTTTACAGATACTGCACTTTGCCTTTGTAGGGCAGTATACATTTTTACATTTTCATAAGATAAAAAGAAAGAAGGGAAAAGAAAAAAAAGGCACATTAAAAACAGAAAATATATTATAACCACAGTATATACACATGGATTTAGTGAGGAAGAAAGAACAGAAATAAGAGAAAAGAGAAAAAAAAAAAAAAGAGTGGCACCTTTTTAAAGTAGGCGAACTGGACGAGCTCCACGGCAACCTCCGAGTCCTCCAGCTCCACCGTTTTGCTCATGCGGGCCTTGGCGTGCGCCGTGGACAGACGGATCAGGGTCTCCAGTGTCCGGGCCGTCACCGGGGACGTCTGAGGACGAGAAACACCACGTTCACACACAGCCACAGAGTGTGTGTGTGTGTGTGTGTGTGTGTGGTCTGGTCAGTGAGTTCTGAGGCTCTGCTCACCCTGGCGATGTCGGCGGCCAGCTGCTCCTGGCCCCTCAGCCTCGAGTACTCCTCTGCGATGTGATTGGCCGCCTCCTCCGTCAGCACGGGGGTCACTATCTTGGCGATGTGGATGTACTTCCTCATGAACTCCTTACTCACGATCTTGTCCCTGAAACAAAAAGGCAGAACGTTAACCTCCTGCACCCGGAGCTCAGATGTGTGTGTGTGTTCTCCTCGTTGACATGCTCGTACTTCTTCCTCTTGCTGCCGTGCAGCAGGTTGTTGTGCTTCTCGTAGATCTGCAGCTCCTCCTGTTCGTCCCCCACCGCGTCCGGGTCCTCCGTCGTCAGGACGTCCACCGTCCCGCCCAGAGCCATGGCTGAGTGGCACAGACCATAAGTGAGTCATTTCAGCAATTTTTAAATTCAACAATCTTTTTACCTTTAAAGGGATAGTTCAACATTTTGGCTAATTGGCCCATTGCCATAATCCCTATAGTTTTAGGAATAGGTTCGTTACCTTTAATTGTCGGTGCAAGCTATTTTTAGAATGGCGGAGCAGAGCCGCGAGCTGCTCAGAGCTACGCTACGGAGGTTCATGGGATTTCTTGGTTTCCCTCATCAAACTCATCAAATACACAATCCAACAACTCCACAACGCTCTCGTTATGAGACAGAGTTGTTTTCGAGGCAAATACAGAGACTGCTTGCAGAAAAACTGCCCTGGAACAGGAATTTACCTCTAAAACAACTGTTATTATCTCAGCGTGGTGAATGTGCAGGTCACAACTTGTCCACCAGAGCGTTGTGGAGTTGTTGGATTGTGTATTTCATGAGTTTGTTGAGGGAAACCAAGAAATTCCATTAGCCTCCGTAGCGTAGCTCTGAGCAGCTCGCGGCTCTGCTCCGCCGTTCTAAAAATAGCTTGCACCAACAATTAAAGGTAACTACTGCTAAAACTATAGGGATTATGGCAATGGGCCAATTTGCCAAAATGTTGAACTATCCCTTTAAATGTTTTGAAACCTCTCCGAGTCACAGTACCTGCTCCCTCCTGCTCGCGGGGGTCGCGGTAGCGGTGCATCCTCAGCACGTGGTCTGAGATCTCCCGGTCCTGCTCGGGGTCCATCTGGTCCAGCATGATGAAGAGGAGGTCGAAACGGGACAGCAGCGAGTCCTGCAGGCCGATGTTCTCCATGGGGGTTTTATACTGGTCGTACTGCAAAGGACACGGTAGGAGTTTTAGATCCAGATCGGAATCAGAATGACTTTATTGATCCATCCCCGGAGGGAAGTCTTTCTTTGTTGCAAACTAAAATCCTGAATATCAAGAAAAGCAGTCAACATACAGGTGCATCTCACTAAATTAGAATATCATCAAGAAGTTAATTTCCAGTAGTTCAAGTCAAATAGCCCAAACCAAGTATTGAGTGTATATAGATGGACATACTTTTCAGAAAGCCAACATTTTCATGCTAAAAATGCTTTTTTTTAGTTCTTTTGTAATATTCAAATTTGATGAGATACTGAATTTTAGGTCTTCATTAAATGTAAGCCATAATCATGACAATTAAAATAAATTAAATAAATATGACATGAAATGTTTCATTCTGTGTAATAGATCTATATAATGTATTAGTTTCTCTTTTTGAGTTGAATATTATAATGTATTGAGATGCACCTGTAAATAAATATTACTAAAACAAAAAGCAGAATAGGAATATAATGAAATAAGACAAAATAAATATAATAATTCACATATGTACAATTTACAATTAGTATACTGAGTAAACATGGGGCGAAGCTAGAAGTTAATGATGTGATGTGTGTGTAGAGTTACTCACTCTGCCGTAGACGGGGTTGGCGGCGGCCAGCACGGAGCAGCGGGCGTTGAGGCGGGCGTGGATCCCCGCCTTGGCGATGGTGACGCGGCCCTGCTCCATCACCTCGTGGATGGCCGTGCGGTCCATGTCGGACATCTTGTCGAACTCGTCGATGCACACGACGCCGCGGTCGGCCAGCACCATGGCGCCCGCCTCCAGCCGCCGCTCACCTGAGGAAGAAGTTTTTAAAAAGAAAAGGATGAGTTCACTGAAAAATAAGTGTGAAGATCATCATTTAAAGGTGCATTCAGACCTGGCCTCGTTTGGAGAGGTTGTTCTGAAACAGGAAGCGTTTGACCACAAAGATCAGTTGGTTTGGTTCATATATGAACACAGTTCGTTTGCAGCGAGAACATAATCAACTCAACAAGCGACCGATAAAAATATACACACAAGACTCAGATCGGGTCGGGTCCGAGCTTCAACTGCAGTCTACATTTTCAGGCCTGTTGAGACCTCTATTCCATGTTTTTTGTTTTTCCCGGGTGACCACCTCCTCCTTCCGGGTAAGATCTCTGACCAATGAGAGAACAGTTGGTTCGAGCATAACATTTGTTTACAACTTTGGACCAATTGGGACTAGGGATGTCACGATAATTTGTTTTCTCAATTAACCACAGTATTAAACGCCACAATTAATTAATCGTCATGATTCCTAAATACCGTCACTTTCCAAAAAAGATTATGTCGGAACCATATCGGCAGATACGCACCAAAATAAAGGTCAATGGTTTAAATTAAGTACATTTTCTTAATGTAACACTGGATTGGTAGGAATTTAAATGTTAGCGTGTCATTTGTAATAAAAAAGAAAACTATTAAAATAAACTTAAACATTTGGTATAGATGACAATTAATGATTTTAATATTAACTAAATAATTTTGTGTAAATATTTAGTAATGTAATTTTTTCTTTTTTTTACTATTTTGATTTGATTTTACACATTCATAGTGTTGTAAAATTAATTCATGTATATTTATAGCCTAGTGATAATGGTAATACCGTGATTATCTCTGACAGTAATCGTACCAAGAAAATGTATAATTGTGACATCACTAATTGGGACTGTTAACATGTGAACACAAACGACCCAAAAGAAAAATGCAACAATTGTATCGGTTTAGCCCCTTGAATCGGAACAAAACAAAGAGCCACAGGTCTGAATACAAGAGTCATGTGATGAGCGGGCGACGGGCGTCCTACCTGTCTCCTGGTCGGTGGTGACGGCGGCCGTCAGACCCACACCGGAGGAGCCTCGGCCGGTGGTGGGGATGGCTCTGGGCGCCGTGTGGAGCACGTAGCGCAGCAGCTGGGACTTGGCCACTGAAGGATCACCTGCAGATAGGGAAAAAAGAAAAAAAAAAATATATATATATATATATATATATAAAAAATAAAACACTGGCCTGATATTAAAAGTAGAGAAGTGGAAAGCACAGAAGAGGAAACAGTGAGGTACCGATGAGCAGGATGTTGATGTCTCCTCTGATGCGCGAGCCGTTCTCCAGCACCTTCTCCACGCCGCCCAGCAGCATGCACAGGATGGCCTTCTTGATGTACTCGTGTCCGTGGATGCTGGGAGCGAGGGAGCGAGCCAGCTGGTCGAACACATCCTGAGCGCAAACGGAAGAGATTTCAGTTTTTACTGGCTTAATAAAATAAGAGGAGCTGGGAGCAGACGGGCAGCAGTGTGTGAAACTCACTTTGGAGCGAATGCGGCTGAAGTTTCTGATTTTGGCCACGTCGTCGGTAGAGAAGGAGGGCGACACCTCTTTGCTCATCTGTTTGACGTGACAGGCGATCATGATGGTCCTGAGGGGGAAGTGATGGAAGGATTAACAAAAGCAGGAGGATGAATTCAGCTGCTTTAAAGGGATAGTTCACCCAAAATTCAAATTTCACTCATTATCTACTCACCCTCATGTGGACTAAGGGCTGGGAGAAGTTTCAGAGTCCTCCGTGGCTTCTCTGAGTTACAGGGGGTCTCGGCGTAGCAGTGCATGTCCATATAACAGTTGCAAATAGATGACAACTGTCTTTGTAACAAAAAGACACACCAAAAAACATCTAAATACCTCCATGCTGCTCGTATGTAATGTCCGTCTTGTATTGAAGCCCCGAAATGCAAAACTGTCCAGAAAAAAATTAAATAAGTCTATATTTCAAGCTTGTTTGTAGCAGAATCTCCTCTTCCCGGTTTGTCAAATTTGGACAAACCAGGGTCTGTCCTCTTCCCAGTTCGTCCAAATTTGACGAACCGAAGAGGAGTTTCGAGAAGCTTCCGCTACAAAACAACTAAGTCTATATTTCAAAACAAGCTTGAAATATAGACTTTTTTGGGACAGTTTCGCATTTCGGGGCTTCAATACAAGACGGACATTACATACGAGCAGCATGGAGGTATTTGGATGTTTTTTGGTGTGTCTTTTTGTTACGAAGACAGTTGGTATCCATTTGCAACCGTTATATGGACATGCAGTGCTACGCCGAGACCCCCTGTAACTCAGAGAAGCCACGGAGGACTCTGAAACTTCTCCCAGCCCTTAGTCCACATGAGGGGGAGTAGATAAAGAGTGAAATTTCAATTTTGGGTGAACTATCCCTTTAAGACTCCAGCTCTCTCTCTCTTACCTGAACGTGCCGGACGTGAAGCCGCCCTTCTTTCCGGGCAGACAGCGGTACGTCCCCACCACCTGCACCCTGTCTCCTGGTTTGACCACGTCCACCAGGTCGTTGTCCAGGATGATGTCCACGGACCGGGGGAGCTGGCCGGCCGGAGCTTTCTCCGGCATCTCCTGCACCGTGATGGTCTGGTGGTCCTTGTAGACGGACAGGCCGAACTCCGTCTCCAGGGGGTTGTTCTCCTCGTCCTGACGGGACAGACAAAGTCAGGGAGGTTCTGCTGATATGATGTGGTGTTAACCGTTATCTCTGATCACTGATGGGAATAACAGCGTTATAAAACAACAGCGTTACTAACGACGCTACCTTTCTCAGTAACGAATAGGACTGTCAATCCTCCCCTCAAATCATATTTGAATTTCTAATGCTTCTTATGTAAAATGTTCAAATGTTTTAATGTTTTTTTTTTTTTGTTTAATTATATCATTATATACACTGATACCAGCGTATTATTAGGCTACATACCACGTCCACTTGAGGGCACTCCAACCAAATCTGTTATGTAACATTTGCAACAAGTTTTACCAAATCAATACAAAACTTCATGAAAGGAAATCGAAATGTTATAAGGCCCGATACACATATATAGATATGGCCAGAGATGTATAATAAATATATATAAATAGATAAGATATAAAGTGCTTAACTTGTGTCACCTCACCGATTGGATCCTGGACCTCCTCTGTCAATCAAATGTGTTGTGTGTGTTTGAAGCTTCTGAAGCTTTAACTTATCAAAATGAAACACAGTTGATTTCTAATCATTTATTTTTCAGACCGCCATAGCGGTCACATTGCAGCTGCTATAGACCAGTGTGGCCAGCTGTGGTCACAGGTTATAATTAGGGCTGGGACTCGATTAAAAAAAGGAATCGAATCAATCAGAGGCTTTGTAATTAATTAATCGCAATTAATCGCATATAAATATTTGACCTGAGAACAGTGAGAAGCATTTTTTTTCACATGGATTTTAGTATACCATTGAATGACTGAATACATAAGCTTAAGCATTCAAGGTGGTACTTAACCAAGACCAACAGACTAGGGATGCAAATTATCGATTAATTCATTAATCGATATTTGATACATACAGATTAAATGGTCTTTCCTTCCAATACACTATGATGATTACTGTAGTATTTAACTAGGCTACTTAAATCACAGTAGCATAAACTGATTTGTTGAACTCAGCCTGATGTAAACATTAATAAAACTCAGTAACCAATCACACAGGCAGCTCCATGATGTCCCTGTGTGATGTTCAGGGACAGGTCAGGACAGTCTGAAGACAGACAGCTCTGAGGGTGAAGTCCTATCATAATGAGATGAGATGCACCTGTGACAGTGACAGGTCATAGATATAGACCGTTTCAGAGAGTATAAACAAATACAGGTGTTACCAAGGATACTAATTAAGGCTCCATTCCATTTAGTGTACCAGAGCGTTTTCTAATGAGCCACACCTGTCTTTGTTTATACTCGCTGAAAGGGTCTATAGCGCTGCAGCTGAGCAATTAGCGCTATATAGAGCATTTAGCGTGCGGCCGTGTCTGTGTATCTATGTGCAGGCAGAGATCAGAGATGGTGTTTTAAATAACCATGCTAGCGTTTCACCAGCTCTCATCTCTGCCAGTCAGCCTCTCAAACTGCCGCCTCTCTCGCGTGTGGGCGCACCGCACGTAGACACACGTGAGAAAAAAAAAAAAATTGAAAAAAAAAAATTTTTTTTTTTTTTTATAAGTGTGATTAAAATGCGTAAATTTTTTTAACGCGTTAATTTTTGTGTAGTTAATTAATCGTAATTAATGCGTTAAAGTCCCGGCCCTAGTTATAATGTTTCCATTTCCTGACTTATGCCGCCACCCTTCTATTTTTTTTTCTCTTATTGTTTTTTTTTTTCAAATGCGAGCTATAGAAAGGACACAAGCGCGCACCAAATTTCACACACAATGTAAACAATGTATAGCCTACATGTAGATATAGTGCAGGAGGAGGCAGAGACCAGTGGAGGACAGTCACGGTCGCCAAAGGTGGCAAAGGTCTGTTTTGGACTGATTTGCGTCGTTGCGCACAAGTTCAAATGTCAGTTTCTACACTCGAATCTTCTTTTTTTTTTTTTTTTTTTGACTTCTATTCGAATAGCGAAGTTCATTTTGACAGCCCTAGTAACGAATAATCAAAAAAGTCTCTGTTTCCACCCGTTGTAACGCTGTTGAAGTGTGCGTTATATACACTTATTTTTTCTGTCCATCAACTAATTGGAAAAAAGACGTTTATCTGGAACTAACCAACTCACTCAGTATTCATCCACACAGGGAGGCTCGGCTGTGTCGCGGAGCAACGCAACAGTTACTTTTCCTGGTAATTTTGGTAATTTTACTTTCATAATGTCGTAATTCAGTTACTAACTCAGTTACTTTTGGGGGAAAGTAACTGTTTATTATAACTAATTACTATTTTTAAAGTAACACACCCAACACTGCCTCTGACTAATACCATGTGGATGCAGTTACCTTGGTGGGGTAGATGGCGCTGGAAGGGAAAGCGTCCAGCGAGGTCATGTCCGTGTACTTCCTCTCCATGGTCTTCTTGGTGGTGGGACAGTAGTGGACGCTGCGCACCACTTTGGGACGCACCAGAGAACCTGAAGAACAAGAAAGGAGGAAATCAGTCCCAGAGTCAAACAGTTAAAGCAGCATCAAGAGATGGAGATGTTTTTAAACTGATTCTTGTTGTTGTGACTCTTTTATTCTGTATTCCTGTATTTTAATGTTATTTTATTGTTATGTATTTTATTTGCACTAATGATTCTTATTCTTAAGCATCTTGCAACCTTGTTTTTAAAGGTGCTCTACAAATAAAATGATCATAAACTTACACTTGGTGATGATGCCCTCCACACACACCATGCTGCTCAGCAGTCTGGAGGTCAGGGTGCGAGGGGTGACGTGCTTGGAGCCGAAGCTGCCCTCCAGGGCCACGAAGAACTCCTCGTACTGTTTGGCGTAGGTGGCGTCCACCGTGGCCACCATGTCCTTCAGCGCCCGCTGGAAGGCCAGCAGCTCCGAGAAGGCATTGCTCATCAGTCTGGCAGGAGCAGCACACGTTTAGACCACAGTTGTTTTCATACAGATGAATAATACAGCAAGTCACATTTAGCTGGTTCCACACACAGAGCTAGATCTACTGTCTGTACTCTGAAACATAGTAGTTTACATGTTAAACACTCAAGCACCCACTAGATTGTAACTGGTTAGACTTAGAAACTAACTTGAGAACATTTGTTTTGGTTTTTCTTGCACCTTATTGAAGTGCAAAGTTAACACTATTACTATTATTATTTTGCAATTTAGTTGTTACAGTCAACTTTGTTTTGTACTGTCTCTATTGTCAATTAATGAGTCATGTTTCTTGGTTGTAACTTGTATTCTTGTTAAATAAACATTTGATCACAAAAAAGGAAACTAACTTGAGAGATAAAACGGTGAAACGTAGAGGAGCTGCAGAACAAGTGGAGGATTCACACAGTTGAACTGACTTCAGTTCAGCTACAAATCTAAATCGGTGCCATATGCCAAGTAAGAGACTGTCACTTTAAATCTGTAGAGGGACAAAGGTGGGGCTGCATCCTTCACAGTGTGTTCTATCTGTTACTCTGCATTACACTGAAGTCGGTCAGTAGAGCAGACTACTGACGCTGTGGAGCCTCATCCACTGAGATCTGCTCTTTGTGCAGGTTACAGACAGACAGACAGACAGACAGAGCTTCTTACTTCGCAGCCCTGGCCTCGTTGCGTCTCCTCAGGTCGTTGATGTTGACGACGAGTCGAGCTTTGTTCTCGCTAATCATGTCCCGGACTTTGCTCTGATAGACCCCCTGGTCTTGCTGCAGGTGAAGCGACATAAAAGAAAAAACCATCAGGTTGATTTTTGCACATTTAACCGAGATGATGATGACGACGATGATGATGATGATTATTTCACTGACCCCAGACGCCTCAACTTCAGGTTAACTAGTACAACTCAGACTAACTTTATTACCAAACCCCACAGTAACGTGTAGTTGCACAGACTGAAGTCATTTCTCACACATTTCCTCCAGTGGAGCAGACTTCTATTGTTGTGGCCGCATGGCTCCTCATTCACTGCCCCACAACAGCGTGTTAACCCGGGATAAAGTCTCACTCACGTCATCGTCCAGAAAGTCCAGGTAGTCCCTCTGGGCCTCCCTCATCTCCTGGTCGTCCACCACGTCCGTTGCCATTCTGTGTGATTATTGATTATCGCTGAAAACTAGTTGTGTGTATCTCCGAGGACTCGCTGCGCTGTGTTGCTCCGCTGCCGTCAAACCACACGACTGACGAGGTTTCGCGCCACAACGTGCCGGGTGCGAGTAGAGCGTAACACGCGATTGGTCGAACTCGGCGGGTAAACGCGCCGCTGTCCAATGGGATGTACGGTGTCGCGGCTGGCCCCGCCCTCCTCGAGAACTCCCGCGAAAACAGAGCAGGAAGAGGCGGAGCGTCACGAAGGAGGAAGAGACTGAAGAAGGAGCGTTTCTCTGTTTGACCAGGAGATGGCGACATGGAGGAGACAAGACAGACACACAGTGCAAGTTAACGATGCTGTGTCCGTTACCTGACAAAACCTCTTAACGGTCACACGCCTAAAAGTGAATAAAACAACAAATGAATACAAATATAACTGAGTAGGAAATCCCTATGATGAAAAAACCGTTCTAGAAATAACTTGAACAGAGCTCCTGCACAGACTACCTCACTGAATACACTGGACACAATAATAGAAACACATGACGTCACTATAAAGATAATGAGTGTGCATTGCATACATGCAGTGGCATGCAAAAGTTTGGGCACCCCTGGTCAAAATTTCTGTTAATGTGAACAGTTAAGCAAGTGGAAGTGATCTCTAAAAGGCATAGTTACAGATTCACAAATTCCAACTGCCATCTTTTACATTTTTAAAATGACAGAAAATTAAAAGGGCCTACAGTAAAGGGCCTACAGTAAAAGTAGGTATAGGCTACCCCCCCCCCCCCCCCCCCCCCCTTGGAAACTACAGCATGTAAATAGTAAATAGCTTGTCTGATGGTCAAAGTTATCTGAGAGCTCAAGTCTCCTGGGTTTCCTATTCTTTTGCAGGCTGCTGCTTTATCTTTTTCACTCTAAAAATTGTAGAGAACAAAAAATACACTGATATCGCTTTAAAATATTGCACGTTATTTTTCACGTTTAACCTTTTGGAGATCATTCAATCTTTTACTTGCTTAATTGTTGATATTTTGAGGGGTGCGCAAACTTTTGCATGCCGCTGCTGTACACAGACTAGGACTACATAAACTAGGGCTAGGCTACATAGCCTACAGGACTACATAAATCGGTTTCAGAGGTGTTTGTGCACATGGAAATAGCTGAGACATTAGTTAGTCAATGAAATAAGGTTTGAGAAAATAGAAGCCCCGCAATGTTCTGATGTTTTCCTACAACTAATGTAAGACCACCATATGACGATTGAATTGATTGATTGAATATTTTAATTAGGCCTACCATCTAATTAATTTTGGGACCAAAGGAATATTTACTTAAAAAGCAAAAAGGCAATATCACATGCTTCTCTGCAGGTTGAAAGGAAGTCTTTATTGTAAAATGACACTTTCACATTTTAAGCATCCAGAGAAGAAAAGACCACCTTTGCATCATTTCTGTTCATAAATGAATAAACCAAATTTAATCACAATTTCCATACAGAAATAATAACTGCAAACATTTCCATAAATTAATTTAGGGGCCTATTTTGCTTCAGGTTCAAAATGACTCATCTGGAATAACAAGGTTTCAGTGTATTGTACTCTGATTTAGGGTTGGCTGGCTTTTACATTTAGTCATTTCCTTAGTTTGAATATCTTACAAAAGAATCAACTCATTTTGCATTTTTTCCATGTGACAGGGGAAACCCTTTAGCTTAACATGAATGCACTGTATAATACCAGACTGTAGATGGAGACACACATGCAAAATCAAACGTGTATACCTCGCAGTGCAAACAAATGTATGATGATGTATGTCCACTGACCTATTTATTTTACTATTATTTGTTTATTTTTCTACTTTTATATTCTATCTATAGTAGCCTACTCATTTTATGACCATGAAATATCGCTGTGCTTGATGTGCTGTGTTCTTTACTTTTTTTTCTTTTTCTTTTTCCCTCTTCTCTTTTTCCTTTTTTATATGTATTTTCTTTTTTCATTTTTCTCTTCATTGAAAATCAATAAACATATTTAAAAAAAATATGTTGTGTGTCTTACCCTCCTGTATGACTGAATGATTCTGCATTAGACCCTGACTAATACTCATAGTAATGTTGCATTAGCATCGAAACAAAGTAGGTTAAATAAAAAAAAAAGATAATACATACGTAGTCTAAGAAAAAAACTGGAAAAGTCAGGGGGCAGGGGCCCACTTTAGTATTCTTCCAGGGCGCCCAAAATTCCTAGCAACGGCCCTGTGTAGCCTTAGGCTATAGGCTATAAACAATGACACATTTCATTTTTACCTGATTCACTACAGCTATAACACAGACTTCACTCTGAATTCCACTGAAAAACACCAGAAAGTGTCTTTCTAAGAATCATTAGGAGCCTGGAGCTGACAGCGGCTGGCTGCGCGGCGCCACGGGGCGTTTCTGCTCCTCTGACCCCGCCCACACCTCCAGCCGGAGGGTTCAGGGCTGTCGGGTCAGCTGTGTTTATAGCCTGTTCTGTTCCTCGCAGCTTCCGAAATCCCGCTCTACCTCAACATGCAACACTTGATGCACAAGTTGCAATGAAGGAAACCCTGTAAGGCAAGACGAGCCTCCCCTCCTCTCTCTCCCTGCAGAGACGTGCGACTCCATAGAGTCAACAGGTGTTGTATCGATACCAGCAGGTGAGCTGATGTTTCTATATGTTACACTATAGCGCACATCACACTAACGTGTGTTTGTTTAGATCACGGAAGCATTTAGATAATCTGTGCTATTTTAGAAAATGACTTGAGGCGTTCTGTTGATAGATGAAAAAAAAAGTTAACTTAAATGTGTACATAGACTGCAGCCTCTGTTGCTAAATCAAGATAAATTAAGGGGATCAGTTGTTTGTTTTTTCATGTTATTGCCTGCTTATAGTCTGAATATGGACATGTTGCTAGTTTTCAAAGACAAAATTTGTATGATGGTCAAAGATTTAAGCTTAGTTCAAAACTCCCTTATGACCTGGAGGATTTAAACAGATGCATTAGATGCATGGTGTCAGAGATGAAGTGTTTTTGTGGCAGCAACAAAAGGAGGGGGGGGGGGGGGGGGGGGCATACAGTAGCTGTTGAAAAGGTGTGTGTTTGTCTTGTTGCCGCCATAGCTACTCATTTGTCTAGGAGACAACCATGTTTAACATTCTTGTGTGTGTGTGTATGTGTGTGTGTGTGTATACAGTACGTGCAGGTGTGTGTGTGAGGGTGATGGTTACTGGTCAGACTACATACCTTCTTCTCAGCACCTGACTCAGGCAGAGAAGAATGTCTGCCCATTGTAATGCTTGTAATGCACACTGTCCTGTTAAGTGTATCCAGGGCATCACTGTGTAGACAGTGGCCCATAGGTTTTTGAGGTGGAGATGGAGACGAAACTGATCTCAGAAATGATTCAGCCTGAACCAATGCAGCGTTGTTGTTGTTTCAGACGTGTTAAGAACTAGGAGAACTGCTGCTACAGTCCTTTGTATTATTAATCTGTCTATAGAAATCTCCCAGCATGTTTCCGGCTGCTTTGTCTAGAGTTTTATTAACTTTATTTTCCCCCAATTTTAATCCCCCCTGCTGGAATTAAGCTTAGACTTCACTCCACCCTCATACCTCTGTGCAAGATTGTTGCATTCTTGAAAGTGTCTTAGATAACATGTTGGCATCACATCAAAGCCCAGCACAGGTTATGAGCCATTACAAGGTCTTTCTTAACCCTTCTCTTGTGTTCAGGTCACACGTTTTCAAGTTTTAAATGCATAAAAGTAGGGCTACCACATAGATTTGTTTATAGGCTTGACTTTGACTTTGTTTAAAGTCAAGGCTTTTTGACTTTGTCAGGAACAAAAAACCAAAAAACTTCTAAAACGCTCTGGTTAAAATTATGACATTTGTTGTGTTGGGGTCAATTTTGACCCGGTTATAACGAAGAACAATAATAAGAGTTCAAACTGAAATCATAAGTGCAAAACAAACCTTTTCATGGATAAAGAAGCCTAACAATGTAACCAAGAGATGAGAAACAAATGGGATGATAAAAAATGTTTTAGTGTGTTTTACAGCTGATTTAAGACTCGGGTCAAAACTGACTCTAACACCATAGATGGTAGCAGAAAGCTGACCAGAGGAAGGTTCCATTGAAGCTACTGTAAGGGTCATACTGAGAAAAAAGGCCCAGAGACCCACACCAAAAAATATTGAAACCAATATTTTCATGGATAAGGAAGTCTAACGATGTAACCAAGAGAAGAAAAACAAATTGGATTAAAAAAATGTTTTTAGTGTATTTTACAGCTGATTTAAAATACGGGTCAAAACTGACCTGAACACCATAGATGGTAGCAGAAAGCTAACACAAGACGAAGGTTAACAGCTAAATACCCATGTGGTTATTAAGGTGAAATCCATGAAGCCGTCTCTCCTGTATTAACTCACTCTCTTCTTTTTGTTTTTGTCTCCAGGAGCCCCCTCCTGCATCCACCACTCAGCTATGTCTGGCGATATTGTGCAACGTTTCAGCACCTTCACCTTAAACATCAAGCACCTCGACCGCCTGCCCAGCCTGTCGGACCTGGTTCCGTCCCCCAGCCCCACCGTCAGCGCCTCCCAGGTCCCCGGCCTGTTCAGGGAACCCTACATCCTGTCAGGCTACCGTCCCGTCCAGCAGGACTGGCGCTGCTACCTCCTCAGCCTCTTCCAGAGACACAACGAATCCCTGAACGTATGGACTCATCTGCTTGCGGCTCCTTTTCTGCTGTATCGCTGGTGGGCCAACGTAGGCGCCCTGGGGTACACCTTGGACGCAGCATCTCTACCTCTGAGCCTCTTTTTTGTGTCTTCTTTCACCTACCTGTTCTGCAGCGTGACAGCTCACCTCCTGCAGTCGCACTCTGAACGCGCACACTACTTCTTCTTCTTCATGGACTACGTGGGCGTAGCTGTGTATCAGTATGGTTGTTCTCTCGGACATTATTTCTATTCGTCAGAGCCGGCGTGGAGGGAAAGCTTCATCGGGGCGTTGTTTCTACCCGGCGCTGCCCTCTTTGGGTGGCTCTCCTGTGCCGGCTGCTGCTTCGCTAAGTCCAGATACAGGCGGCCATATCCACCACGCCGTAAAATCTGCCAGCTCATCCCTACCACCCTAGCGTACGCGCTGGACATCAGCCCCGTAGCCCACCGCCTGTTCACCGTCCCGTGGGCACAAGAGCCCTCGCTGCCCTTCCACGCGCTCCAGATCGCCTGCTTCCTGCTGTCGGCCCTCTTCTTCTCCTGTCCCATCCCCGAGCGCTTCTTCCCGGGTCGCTGTGACTTTGTGGGCCAAGGTCACCAGATCTTCCACCTGTTTCTGTCCCTGTGCACCGTGTTCCAGCTGGAGGCTCTGTTCCGGGACTACGCCGGGCGGAGGGATTCGGTGGTGGAGGTGTTCGGAGAGAGGCAGCTTTGGCTGAGTTGCGTCTCCTTCCCCGCCCTGTTTCTGTGCTGCGTCCTGACGGCGCTCGTCACAATGAGGCACATGAACAAGCAACTGAAGGGTGGAGAAGAGAAAGACAAGTGACACGTGTTTGTGTTAGCATGTGATTATACGAGTGTGTGTGTGTGTGAGAAAAGACAGAAAGAGCGAGCAAACCAATGAGTTGGGCTTAAATATACCTAACAAGGATAATGATCAGATTAAAACATCTTTACATGTTTTTTGATAAACAATCAGATTGTAAAAAATGTAATTAGTGAAAAATGTGACATTTAAAGTATTTGCATAATAAAAACCATCCAAAAGCTTCCTCTCTGGTCCAATGAACAGTTCCTGCATTTTTACATAGGGATTCATTTGTGTCATAGGAGAAATAGTTGGCACAACAGATTGTATCATTAAAGTCCTCCACAGCACAGCATCCTCCCATTTAATTGCTGCTAATGACACAGTCCGTTCTTAGGAGAATGTTGATCAAGGATGTTAAAGGTGATAGCTACAAGTTTAATTCCTCCTGGCCAGTAGGTGTAGAACTCACACTGCTCTCGCTCCAACCTTCTGTTTTACTGGTTGCCAGTTACAGCAGTAGACACATGACATCAACGTTTTAATGCTGTTGCCACAGAGATCATTCCATGTCGACGTTGCCAATGTAACCAGATGTAAATATTTATATATTTCGGACCCGCCAAAATTTATTAAACAATTATTTATATACTATTTTTTTTTAAATTCATTAAAATTAATCCTTTTATTCTGCACCCCTCTAGGCATTCTGTGGATGCATTATTTTTGAAAAATTAATCCTTTTGATGAAAAAGTTGTAGCTATAACCTTTAATCCGAGACATATCAGGAGTAGCCATATAAAAACAACATATAACTGTGTATCTGTCCCCAATGTTCTGAAATATGTGGAGATAATGCAGTCTCTTGCAAAAAGGAATTGTTTTGTTTTTTGCAGTGCATTTTTGAACATGACCTTACATTAAAACCTGTTTTTCAAGCCAAACACTATTTTGACATTCTTGTTTGCTCCCTGCTGTCGGAGGTGAGCAGCAGTGTCAGCGCTGAAAGACGGAGCGAAAGTGCAACTCTGGATTACGGTGTTCACTGAGGTGGACGAGCCAAATAGTGGGATTTAGGTGAACAAAGAGCCCAGTTTAATGCTGAGGCAGGGGGATAAACTGCATGGAAACAAGCTGGCAGAACCATCCTCCGAGTGGGTAAAGTCCCACAGCAGATCCAGTTACAGTGAAGGGTGTGTGTGTGTGTGTGTGTGGGGGTGGGTTGGGAGACAACAGGACACAACACTGCCCTGCAGGGGCAAAAGACAACAACTGCATGGTTTTTGTTATTTCACTTTCTGAACTATCGATGTACAAGTTGTGATTGGACGGCTCATTCATTGCCCCCTTGTCTGTTTTTAATAATTTATACAAAAATTGATGAAATCTCCGTCTCCTTATTGTCCCTGATTTAAAGGATTTTGATTGGCAGATGTGGGAGCAAATGAAAGACAAGTTCATCCCAGTTACCCAGCACAGCAACAACAAGTTGGCACAAAAAACAGCAGAAAACATCAACGAATCTAGAGGATATTGGACAGAGCTGCAAATGCTTAGAGAACATTTAGAAGGGGCTATAAAATAAATCAAAGGTGTTGAATACAGATATGTCCCGGTGATCATTGGTCCAGAAGGAAAGGTGCTTCTGTTTACCTTTGTTAAACCAGTGATTAGCCAGTAGCCCCGCCCTCTATTTCTTCTAATGTTTAGGTTTATAATTTCAGGATGGCCTACTGTATAATCTCACTAAGTGAGTCAGAGCTCATGCCCCATTTTAAAGGAATGCAGCATCACTTAAATTCACTAATAAAAAGGGATTGTTCAACATGTTGGCTAATTGGCCTATTGCCATAATCCCTATAGTTTTAGGAGTAGGTTCGTTACCTTTAATTGTCAGTGCAAGCTATTTTTAGAAAGGCAGAGCAGAGCTGTGAGCTGCTCAGAGCTAAGCTACGGAGGATCATGGGATTTCTTGGTTTCCCTCATCAAACTCATCAAATACACAAACCAACAACTCCAAAACGCTCTGGTGGACAAGTTGTGACCTGCACATTCACCACGCTATGAGATAATAACACAACGTTACCAGACAGAGTTGTTTTTGAGGTGAATCCATGCAAAACCGCTGATGCGTTCCCATCAGGGACAGTTTTTCAGCAAGCAGTCTCTGAATTTACCTCTAAAACAACTCTGTCTGGTAACGTTGTGTTACTATCTCATAGCGTGGTGAATGTGCAGGTCACAACTTGTCCACCAGAGTGTTTTGGAGATGTTGGATTGTGTATTTGATGAGGGAAACCAAGAAATCCCATGAGCCTCCGTAGCGTAGCTCTGAGCAGCTCATGGCTATGTTACGCTGTTCTAAAAATAGCTTGCACCGACAATAAAGGTAACGAACCTACACCTAATACTATAGGGAATACTATAGGGATTATGGCAATGGGCCAATTTGCCAAAAATGTTGAACTATCCCTTTAAAGCATGATGTTTTTCTTAATCTCCAGGAAAAATTGTGGGAATGTAAATGTGGTTTTTACTCAGGGTCATGTGTAGGACTATTTCTTGGCCAGGCCCTGTGACAGCCTGCAGTCGTATTGTGTTTATTAGCGAGTTAACTTTCTGTGTGTCAGTCTGTATTTATTCATCCCAAACACTGAATGCAACTGTATTAGCTGTGAGGTAACCAACAAGATCTCTGACCACAGAGCCCCTTTGTCTTCTTTTGTCCACACAAGTCTTTCCATTGAATTCATACAATAAAACCACACCTACATTTATGTCTTTTTAATGGCCGAATATTCTTTGTTTAACCTGTGGACAAAGACGCAAGAGCTGTTTCCCACAGCTTCTAGTCTTTGTGCTGTGTTTTCCTCGCCCGCTGTGCAAACAAATACATTTCCCCATGTCAAGGTTATATGTCCTTTAACTTCATTTTGATTTTTGAGGATTAAAAAAAAAAAAAAACATCATGAAATATCAGATGAGCTAAAAACATCTGAGACGGGCAAGCCCACTTTCATCTGCAGGGTTTCACTCTGCTGGCATCAGAGAGGTGACTGCCTTTTTTAATTTGCCAACAGAAAGATGTTATTGTTAGCAAAGTTCACTCTGAGCAAACTGTGCCTTCATCATCAGGTTACAAATATTTGAAATGAGACGCTGCGGTGGAAGAGTGACTATTGATTTTGCTTTGTGTCGCAAACTGAATCTGAAAGCTCCATTGTCAGAGAGAATTGCTGAGAGCCACGGATCTCCTGCTCCGCAAGGCCTCAGAAGATGATTCTGACAGAATGGGTCTGTTTAACTAGTAATGGATCTGGGTGTGTCGGTGTCACTGCTGCAGTGATGTGTGTGTGAGGGGAAGTGTACACTATGGCAGTGGTTCTCAACTGGTGGGTCGGGACCCAAAAGTGGGTCGTGGACCCGTTCTGGATGGGTCGCGGACAGCTGGTCAAAAAAGTAAATAATATTTAATGCACATCTGATGTTGGACATGTCTTTTATTTTGAATAATAACTTATTTTGAAAGGCACACGTGAACACATGCAGTTGTAATGGTCCTCCTCAGTTTCTTATTATTTGCTCTGAATGCAAATATATCAGTTTCTTATTAATGTGGCCTGAATGCAGTGAAAATACCTTGTTTTGTGGGTCTTTATTTTGTGCAATTTGATATTTATTCACTTTTGTGAATATGCTCTGAATGCAGAGATGCATTAGAAGTCAAATATATCATTTTGTTGGTCTCCATTTTGTGCAGTTTGATATTTTTTTATTCACTTCCGTACATGCAGTTGTCATGGTCCTCCTCAGTTTCATTCATGTGCTCTGAAATGCACTTTGCTCAATAAAGAGCAAAATGAGTTTTTAAAGGCTTAAAAAAAAAATCTTGGTTTGAATTCTATAACAGTGGGTCGCGACTTAATGACCATGGGAAAATGTGGAGCCCAGAGTGAGACTAGTTGAGAACCCCTGCACTATGGGGTAAATCAGTGTAATTCTTCCTCAGCTGTACCTTTCTGTATGTCACAGCAGCTGCACCTTCATTTCATAGCAACAGTTTTTTTTATACAGGTTCCACAAACTAGTACGTTAGTAGCCTAGTCTAGAAGTGCTGATGGGTGGATTTACTTAGTACCACCAGAAAGAGTCAGGTTAGTTGTAGCTAAGCTAAACATCTGCCCATATCTTTACATTGAACACATTGTAGTGAGAGTGGTACAAATATTCTCATGGGCAAAGCATGAAGTTTAACAAACAATAACAAACTAAAACCCAACACAAATCAGTTAAATGTAATTGTAAACACTCAATGGTAAATGTAAGAGCCATATTTCTTTGAGGGGTAAACAGCCACAGGGAAGTATATGAGACATGTGTTTAATTATTTTAGTACAGCATGAATGCAGAATTATTTTTCTGGTCTGCTGCCTTGCTGCTTGAAGGGCTATTTCCACATACCAAGCAGCCAAAAAAGACAAAAGAAGAAAGAAGAAGTGCTCTTAGAGATATTGTGCTGGAGAGGCTTGAAAACATGCTGTCTTTACCTTCCTGCCTCCTCAGATGCCAAATGCATGCCATATACTTTTTTTTCAATAGACTTGAGAGCTGAATCACTGCAGCGGCATATTTGGTCATTTCCAGTGTCCTTGAGTTTCTGGACATGACCCCTGACCTTTTCAGGTTAAAATGTCTTCACTTCCATGTGCACAACTCAAAACCGGCACCTCTGAAGCACGGTAATCAAATCACACTCATCCTAGTCTGCATGCAAACGCTGCTCTGCATCAGAACAATGATCCCTTTTCTCGGTAATACCTCCCTTGTGAGTATGATTTTCACCAGTTCCAACCAATCAGCTCTCAGTACGCTGTCCAAGTCGGAGAAACTCATACCGTATGAGGTCTTTTTCATGGTATTAACATTTTATTATTAGCACTTTATTCAAATATAAATATAAATGGTCACATGAGGCAACAGAAGCAATATCATAATCAAAAAGTATGTTTGAGAGAATATGATAAATAGAACACAATAGAGATGAGAGCTTATTGTAAAGTTGGATTATGGGCGATGTAAACAGTGACAATTATCAAAATGTCTGGTCATGTAAACTCCTGCTAGAGGCACGTGTTCTTTGAATGTGTGTGGGTGTGTGATTAGTTCTTCCCTGACAGTCAGCAGCAGTGCTTTCATGAGATAACATACTTTACTACGAACACTCCTCGTCATTTTGCTGAATCCCTCGTATTGATAACCTTTCCTGTTGATCATCCAACATCTTCGCAGGTCATTACGCCACAGTCTTTTTGGCCGACACACACTTTCCAGCATTCCTGACAGTAACTTTTGCGTGTCAGGTGCCGAGCTGACAGGTGTGTATATAATTTAGTGTCGACAGAAAATCACAATGGGTCGTTATGAGCTTATGTCAGCACCTCCCTCAGAAGAGACTGGGCAGAGTCCCTCCCTAAGTTTCCTGCTTGCTGCGTGAGCCGCATAAAGCATCGGCAGTTGAATGACAGACAGCAGTTGGTGGCAGAGCTACAATAGGTCAAGCATCATCATCAGAGTAAGTCATAAACCTCTTCATATACCGTTATCATTGTTTGTTTTTTTGTTTAATTTGTTCAAATGAAAGGTTTCATAGAAAATGTATGTAATGAAAACATTGATGATAGATCTCACAAATTTTGCCATGACAGTGTGTAAACTTTGTTGCTGGGTTTGCCAGGCTTTTACAGCAGCAGCGCCAGGACGATGGCTCCAATAGGGACGGTTGATATGTTGGGTTGGTTTTCATCCCCGGAGGTGGGCATCATCTCACTCGTTGTCTTCCTCGTGCTCAGTGCGACGCTCCTTGCCCTCTGTGCCAAGTGTAACAGGTGAGGGAAACGTCATCATCTGATATCAAACTAAGTATATTCATGATTGTTCTGGTTTTCTCCAGTACAGTGTAATATAAAAGTTGCTTTTGCACTGTACACAAAATTACCCCTAAACGGAAATGATTGGATTAAGACTAATGTCACCTAATGTGTGAAAAATGGTGATTGCTTTCACCCAGTATAACAAGTCTGTTCCTGTCAGGAATGGCTGTTGACAATACACCTCCTGACTCATGTTTTTGTCCCCTGGCTCTGTGAGGTTTTAATCTTATTCATCACTTCCAGCAGCACAGAGCAGAGACTTGTTCAACTTGACAGGTGTTTTTTGATGATGGGTGTTTCCTGTTTGAAGAGGGGGTATAGAGAAGTGCATGGAAATATCATTTTAATGTCAAGGTTGATGGAACCAAATGGGCTGGGCTCGGGTTATGGTCTCAGTGAGCTCTGCATACTGTGTGTAGGTGCCTTTGCATGTGTATGTGGACGGTTTCATGCACATCCCTGCGTGTGTTTGTTTAAACGCCCATGCCATGTCATGCCAAACATACCAGTGAGTCAGTGACAGTGACAGAAAAAAGTGTGAGGGAGAGCCACGGCCTTATCTCCTACAGTCTGTGTCAGTACATTCCAGGGCTGGTCTGTCACTCTGAGGAATGGAAGAAGAATGGGTTTATAATGATTGATAGGTATCACAACTGTATGATAACCCTAAAGATTGTTTAATGGAGCCAAATCGGAGCCAGTATGTGTTGATGGAAAACAAATAATGGATTTGGTTGCATCAAAGAAGACAAGGAAGAATATGAGGCTACTGTCTAATATCTGATCAAGTTCAGCTGACAGGATGGGAGTGTTGTGTATCATATCTGCAGTTGCTGAGGGAAATTCCTAATTATGAATGTATTAAGCCATTGTTAAAGGGATAGTTCAACATTTTGGCAAATTGGCCCATTGCCATAATGTCTTAGGAGTAGGTTCGTTACCTTCAATTGTCGGTGCAAGCTATTTTTAGAATGGTGGAACAGAGCTGCTCAGAGCTACGCTACAGAGGCTAATGGGATTTCTTGGTTTCCCTCATCAAACTCATCGAATTACACAATCCAACAACTCCAAAACACTCTCATGGACAAGTTGTGACCTGCACATTCACCACGCTATGAGATAATAACAGGACGTTACGAGACGGAGTTCACTGCTTGATGAAAAACTGTCCCTGACAGGAACGCGCATCAGCGGTTTTGCATGAATTTACCTAGAAAACAACTCCGTCTCAGCTCGCAGCTTTGCTCTGCTGTTCTAAAAATAGCTTGCACCAACAATTCAAGGTAAAGAACCTACTCCTAGGGATTATGGCAATGAGCCAATTTGCCAAAATGATTAACTATCCCTTTAATTAATGTGGTGTTTCCTTGGAAATTCACCAAATCATAGTCTCAAATTTTAACAAAGCAAATTATGGAGAAGTTTTGTCAATGCAAGTCCAACTTCAACCTCAAGTCTTGTGAAAACAAGCCCCAAGTGTATGTCCAAGTCTCATCTCAATAGTCTCACTCTCATTATTAAAGTAAGGTATAGCCATCATAAATCCAGGTCCATGTGTAGTTTCAAATCTTGTCATAGCTAGTCTAACTAATTGTCTCCAATCTTATCAAAGCATGTCCCAAGTCATGTCTCAGTCTGGACAAAGCAAACCTTAAGTCTTACTGAAGCAAGTTCAGGACAAGTAGAAGTGACCAAGTCCAGCTAAATGTAGGTTTAACTAATTGATTATTGAATGAGTGAGGCAGCAATGTAGAGCACTGAGGGTAGGATTAAGACCTCTTTGGACACAAAGACCATTTTAAAGGACAGGGGACTGTGACCAGAAAGCTTAGTGCACCTGAAACCAAGCCAGCGTGATAAAAGCAACACGGATATGAACTTGGAAAAGAGCCAAAGACAACACATGTGTCAGACAGAGAGAGTTCTAAAAATCTTGAACTAGGCTATAATTCAAACTTTGTAAATAGGACTTGTCAACACCCTGAGCATACACAGATATGACATACCATCACCATTCCATCAACGCTTTATAACCTTTATGTGTTGTCATCCACAGGAAGTCAAGCAATTCATATGAGATGAACGGGACAAAGGTATGAACTGCCTCCGTGTTTCCTCTTTCCCTCTCTCTGTTTCTACTTCTCTCTTTCCTCTCTCCATTAGCAGAACATTCAGTATCCAAATCTAGCATGCGGTATCTATTGCAGTTCATTAGCTGCCAATTAGGAGAGATAAGTAGTTGATTATCAGCAATCAGCAGGAGGACGGCCGAGGCTGTGATTCTGTAGCTGCTACTGGCCTCATTAGATTCAAACTATTAAAACCCAAGAGAAATGAAAATAGATCAGGCCATCAATAAAAATGTCTCAATTTGTGACGTTTTAGGAATCATTTGTCAGGACATTATGAGTGCATCATGGCCATTATGTTTTTTTAATATGATTAATAGCAGCTGGAATGACAAACCTTTGGGTATGAAGTACAAAGTCATTAATACGAGTTGATATTTAATAATTATCATGCGTAATAAAACACATAATAATAAAAAAATGTTTTAACATATTACATGATCCATCACATATGTAAAGGAAAAAATATATGAAATAAAAATAAAATATAACACAACCAGTGGGTAATTGGGGTGGGTAAAAATTATATATATCAAGCTCAGCCCTAAAAATTGGTGAAAGGCCTACATTACCTTGAAAAATCAGCAAAAGATTAAGTGATTGGATTTCAAATATTGTATTGTGTTTTATTAGCACATTAAAGATATACAAAACAGCATATTAAAAAGTGGAACAATAACAACAACAAAAAAACATACAAAGTACAGTAGATAAAGCAAATGTGCAGGAGAAACCTTTATGCTTGTGTAGTTTCTAAGGTGAATTGGTAATGAATTCCAAAAGTGCGGATCTCTGAATCTAATTGAGAACTGAGAGAAAGTAGACTTGAAAAAAGTGGGATGAAGATTATTTGCTGACCTAGTGTTGAAATTATGAATCTGGGAATTGAACTGAAATACAGTTTGGAAACAGATTGGAAGTAACTTGTGAATAGATTGATAAACAGAAATATTTTAAAACAGCAAAAATAGGAAGAATACTCAGGGATTGAAACAGGGGTGTGGATCTAGTGAGTCTGTTAGAAAATGTTGTCATTTTGATGAATCGTTTTTGTAAAGTGAGAATACAGTTGAAGGAGCTCTTGAAAGTACTTGCCCAAATAATATTACAATATGAAAGGAAAGGACAGATCATAGTATAATATAAATTAATCAAGATTTTACCAGGCAGTAGATGACGTATTCTTCTGATAACTAGTTTGAAATAGACAGAATATGACTTTTCCAAGTGAGATTTTCATCAATTAAAATACCTAAGAATTTTGTTACAGTGACCCTTTCCAAGATGTTGTTGTCAATATAAACATTAGGAAGAGAGTTTGTTGACTTGAGTTTTTGTTGACTTCCCAGAGTAAATAGCATAGGCTATACAAGCTTTTCTTTATACTACCGTAAGTGACAATTTGTTTGCCTGAAACCATAAGTCAACTTTACACAATTCTGTGTTCATTTCTGATATTAATTTAGGTCCATTCTTACCAGATAAAAAAATATTGGAGTCGTCTGCAAACAGAATAACATATGCTTTAGTTGATGTCATGTGTAGGTCATTTACATAAATAAGAAACAGTAAAGGACAAAGTTAACACAACTACACTGCCCTCATGAACTCCATACAAGGTTGTCGGTTATTTTGACAGCCAAGACAGAAGCCTGCATGGCTGTCAAAAAGAAATAGCAGTAAGACGAGGACAGGACCTGGTATTGACCCCTATTGCTCTCCAGGGGTCTTGGTGGATTATAACTGACCCTTATCCAAAACCATTAGGAAGTGATTAAGTGCAAGTGGGGGTTCATACGTGATTATGAATTAACTGACTGAGTTGATGTAGTTGAGTACAGAAGGACTCATAAGCAAGGGAAGTCAAGGGAAATCATCAACAAATCAGTGCTCATTGAAGTTAACAAGGGTGTGTGATACAAACACAGGCGTGGAATGAGGAAACATGTCATCACAGCCAAGACAATGTGTTAAAGACTGGTGGGGAAAAACTGTTTTGTTCCCCTTGACTTCTAGGCTGTCAAGAACCTCCGTTTTTTCAGTTTTCAGTTTGCTCAGTGTTACCGCATACAGTACCAAGCAAAAAGCAAGTTAGGTATTCTTGACAAGCTTTTTTAAATGTTACATATCCGCAATACAATTAGCAACACAGAGGACAAAGGCCTCACTGTGCTTTAAGGAAACTGAATCTTATCATAACATTGTCATCACAGTCAATGGATGACTTAAAGGTACAGTATGTAAGAAATCTAAAGCAACTGGCCGTAAAATCCTCCTAATATGTCACAGAGACTCAGGAATAATGTTCATATAACATGATGAATTCACCAACAACAATAGTACAGCCAGAGTATTCGCATTAAAAATCTTTTTTTGCAGACTGTCTGCAAATCATGTTTATGTTTTGAATTTACGTGTTTACATGTTGCGCCACCTAGCCCTCTCTCCTAGTCACAGCGGCGTCAGTGGCATTTCAGCCTTCGGTCTGGTCCACTGAGCCGCCGCTACGACTGGGAGAAAAAATGAGATCGCTGTGTTTTGAGTTTGACTGCACCGTTTTTGGCCACATTCTTACATATGGCACCTTTAAGTCACTATGATCAATACAAAACCAGGGAGTCTGATTGAAAAGTTTCTTGTTGGACATAGCCTGAACCAAACTCACACACAAGATGGATCCAGAGTCTGACACTGTTCAACAATTTGATGGGCATTTTGTTTTAAGCTTAAGGGTCCTCACTCAGGCTCTCAGTCAGAGGGTCTAAAAAATATAGAAAATGTGCAAAACCACGGAATGAACCTAATGTGAAATAATAAGTTGAGCTCAGTCAGTAAAACAACTGATGTTTTTTTCATTTTACTAGTTATATTCAGTTGTAAGCAGAACAATCTGAGGAAAATATCTAACTGTAGTACGTTCAATATTGCGATAAAATTGCTATTATTTTCAATTGATTGATTGAACTACAGGCACTTCATACATATACTTGTGTACTTAAACAGTTACACACTTCTTTGTACTATGAAAGAATCAGAAATTGTTTATCTTTAGTCAATCAAAAACTCAGAGGAGTGGACCAAAAACTAAAGCTATCACTGGAGCTGTTACATAAGTTGCATAATTGATATCAATCAATAATGAATTATTGACAACATGACATGACAACAAAAAGCCACACTTATTTTCTTTTGGCCCTTTATACAACCAGTTACAGTGCTGTGTATGGTCTGAATCTGGCCCACAGCAAAATGACTAGATGCTATTGCCACATCTGGACCAATCGTGCTGCACACACAGAAATCTCAGCAGGATCTGGAAGTAAAGAGTGTCGGACAAACTCTGGCCCATAAACCACTGCCTCGTGCAATGCTGGTGGGTGGGTTTAAAGGGACATTGTGTAACTTCTCCTATTATCTATTCACGAAAATTGATTTTTTTTTTAAAGTACGCTTTTCATTCATCAATAATTACCCCCATCAACAAAGTGAAGTGTTCCTTTCAGCTCTGAATGAGCCGTTCATATCATTCATATCTCCATGGAGCGGGTAAGCTCGGTGCTGGCTGCCATGTGGTGTCTCCATGTTTTTACGTTCAGCGTGACGGTAGGAAACCACGGAAACTCAGTGGAGACACCGGAGCTGTCGGCTCAGGTCGAGGTGGCGTCTGTGAAAAGTCACCGCGGTAACGCAGTGAGGAGGAATGGAGCGTTACACTGATGCTGCATTCACCTGCAGTCGGGCAGACGGCCGTCGCTAACAAACCAGATGTCATTTTAGTCACAGAAGTCCAGAGAAAGCCGGTAAAACGTGGGTCAGGTAAACAATACCACATCGCCATGACAACATATTGTCACGTGTATTGTTTTGCCTCGTGCTGATGGACCACTTGTTTACATAGAGGCTTGTTTATGCCGTTACGTGCAGCGGCTGTCGTCCGTCTGCCGTCTGCCCAATTTCATGTGAATGCAGCATGAAAAATACGACTGAGCTGCTTGCCATATACAACCGCAACGTTAGATGGGAGTAATTCCTTCATAATGTACCTTTAATGGTTAGTGCTGAGCTGGTTAATCACCTGCTAGCTGCAGCTTCATACTACAAACATGCTACATCCTTCTAATCCTCTCTGTCTTTCTCCATCACAGAATGAGGGAGCGGGGGTCGCCAACGGAGCTGTCGCCACAAAGACAGCAGGGACGGACGGTGAGTTGGAAATTGAAAATTGAAATCAATCTAATGTTTACCTTTCACTTACATTTTCTTATCTAAATTTCCAGACCCGGAAACAGCCTACTCATCGTGGAGAGACCACAGAGACATGCCTCCCAGCACACTGGAGAGAAACAACCACATGAGCACTAACCCCACAGCCACATAACAAACACTGTACGGAAAACAGGAGTTGCTCATTTCTACAGGAGGAAAGAGGAAATCATACTCAACAGCACATAATTTTTTCCACACTTGAAGTCATCGCAAATTAACAGATGGACAGAAAAAGACAGAGGAAGAATGGAAAGATGGCCAGTGTCCTCTTCCATCATCTCCACCTTGACTTCATCACATCAGGCCTTCACTCATCTGGATGGAAACCCTTTTAAAAATCATCTGCTTCCTCAATTCTGAATTCACCCGACAGGAACTTTTCATCCATAGACTCTGTTCATTACACGTCGACTCAACTATTTTTTGAAGAGTTTGGAATCTGTTTTTATTTTGTACTTAATTTAACTTAGATGTTTTTAACTGTAAAAACGCAGCAGTTAAAAGAAAAAGAGTAAATCAAGTTGTCACTTTCATCTGTGTTGCTCTCAACTGAAGTGTTGATTTGTGACTTATTTGGTTTTATTTTATTACCACTGATCAGCACAAAGTCATATTGATTTGTAACACTCATTGTTTTCTCACTGTAAAGCTACTAAATTATGTAATATTCACAAAGCTCTCAGTGGGAAATAAGAGTCGAAGAACTGTAACAGTGAGCTTTCATCTGGTTTACAACAGATTGTGTTTACTTCCTTCTCTGTTTGGCATATTTAGTGATGTGCTCAGTGGCTCTCTCACTGGGAGTCTAAATTAAATCAATATCATTGTTATATGGTTTAAATTATGAATCTATAGGGTTAAGAAAGTTACTCATACTGTTTACCTATGATGTTTCCATTAGCTTGGATGGGATTTCTGGTTATGTGTTGCATTTATTGACAGTGTGATATTGGTGGTGAGAGGGGATATTCCCAGCCTTTGTATTTTCATTATCAATGAAGGGATCAACTTCCTATTTGTTCTTTTGTGTTTCTTTCTGTTTGGTCTAGAGTTTATCAGTCCGAACAGTTCCTGATCAGGTCATCAGGTATAGATAAAGTCTCTTGCTTTAATTGTAAACATGCATGCATGACATTTCATGCTACTTGTGGGTCTGTTTGTTCTGGAAACAAAGATAGTTAAAAGGGCCAGGCAGGTGGTGATGAGACGGGAGTGGCACCTCAGTCTGCTGGGACCAAAGCAGAGCAAAGGTTGTAAGACCTCGAAACAGGGTGGGGTTGTCATTCTTGTAATGCCAGTTCTCCTGCCATGCGTTGTTGTATTAATCTGCTAAAATGTCCAAATAAACACACCCAACTGAGACAACATGATGTCAGTGATAATGACTATGGCCCTAAAACCCACTGACTATGACTAATGTTGTCGGCTGTGACCATGAGGTACCTGCTTAAAATTCAACCATTTGAACTATTTTACATGAGGGATTCCTGTGTTTGTCTTTCTCTGAATCTCACTGACTTGGGTGGGGCTCAGCAGGAGAAAGTTATGTTATGTACTTGGGCTGGCACCACTCCCAGTTTATCAACACTTGAATATAAATTGCATGACTGTTTGGCCACTGTCAGTCAAATCTGACAAAACCAGCACCCACACAGTCCTGATAGAGCAGATGAATCCGAATAAATACCCATAAAACCCTGTTTAACCCCATGTCTCCTTCAACGTGAATAGCTACTAATTAAATCCTACTTGATTTTATAAAGAAATGCTTAAGTCAGTCAGTCAGTCAGTCAGTCAGTCAGTCAGTCAGTCAGTAGTTAGTATTTAGGGCATTCTAAGCAGAGCTGAATATTATACAAATATTATTGGGATTTTTTTTATATGAATCATAATTTATGTGGCAGGATCAGATGATTGAATGATGATTCCTCACCTGGTAGAGCTCATAACATTTAGGCTCAGTCTTTACTACAGCAGGGCTCTTTACTACATCTCTCTCCCTCTGTACACAGGTGCATCTGGGGAATATGGCTGTACGCTGGATCATCTTTGTAACGCCACAATATTTTTTATATCCTGACACTCCTGCAGTTTGGATATTTGCACTTAGCCATATTGAGCTTGAGGCTATTTCAGTTAATTGTTCTGCCCTAACCTCATGGATTCTCTCAACTGGGCCACCACTGTGATCCAGACTGAACAACTATTGGATGACTATAAATGTGTCTATCCCTCCATGTTCCTTTTCTGAATGGATGAATAAACATTTGAACAAACAATTGAACAGATCGTTGTGAAATTTGGTACAGAAGATGAATCCTATACAGAGTTGGGTGATCCATAACCTTTACATGTAGCCCCACCTGCAGGTTAAACATCCATGGTTCTGTAATGGTGAACTGTGATTTGGGGATCTCCTGACCGTTTCCCATGTTCCACTATGACACATACACTTGTGGTTTTGAATAAAATATCTTGACAACTATTGCGTGAACTATAATAAACTTTGGTTTAGAAAGTCATATCACACACAATTAATTGAATTGGCAAATGTAAGTGTGTTATAAGCTACTGTAAAATGATGAATATAAGGTATTAGATCCACAAAACATCAGCATTTTAGCATGGTCATTTTCCATTATAGCCTTTTTACTCATTTAAGATAGGGTGGTATTGTTTGAAATAGAGGATAACTCATTTTGTGACTTAAAATTGACATGATTTAAATTTTCAACTTCATTTGTCCAAATTGTGACTCCAATTTTTCCACCCAAACTGTAAGAAAAACACTATAATCTATTAACTAACTCCAGCATGTACCCACTGGTCAAAAGCAGTTAATGTCTAGTTAAAATCATTCAGGGCTGCTCGGCTGTTAATGATATTATCATCAACATCAACCAGTCCGACCAGTCAGAGCAACTACCAGAAGCCTGCCAAGGTTGGTGTCATCACGAAATGAAATATGAAGGTAAGGAATTCAGTCTGGTCTAGGAATCAGATTGGGACTAGGATTGGGTTACTCTCTCTCTCTAGACTGTGTCAGTGCTCAGACCCCCAAATCCCTGCTGACTAGATGTCTGGTGGGAAGGTTGCAGACAGCCAACACTAATCCGGTCTCTCAAACACACACACTGAGGCGTGGGCACAGAGACACCCATAAAAAGTCCTGTTTGATCTCCATGAGGGCAATTTATCATATGCAGTTGGGGGTTGACATGCTGTATTATAGGCCCACCATGGAGTCATCGGTTTTTATTAGGCCTGACCTATTTGCATTTGATTAAAAACAATTAATGGTGCTTGAAGGTGTCCAATCACTGATCTGCGTTTGTGCTATTTCTTAAAAAAAAAAAAAAAACCAAGACAGATCAGTGTCTGCATAATATTTAAACAGCCTACAGTTTAATAGCTATATTTTATCTCTTTAACATGCCTATATTTCATATTATAGCTTGTGTGCACTAATAATTTTATGCCAAATAAAATATGTAAAATGACTGTTAAATAATCATGTTTATGTCATGTCTTTATTTACAAAGGGAAGACACCAAAACATAGACACCATTTCTGCTGCTCATGTGACTGTGATACATCACAATAATGGTGCAGATTAGTGTGTGTGTATGTCAGACAGACAGTCAGTCAGACAGACAGAGTAGGATGCTGCTGCTGCCGCTGCTGCTCTGGTAACCCCTCACCTAGATCATCCTCTTGTGCACGGCGCTGCAGGCTGATATCTCTGCGCTCTGCCCAGCTGTCACCCCCGGCATTGGTCCACCAAGCAGACACACGTAGGCGCGTAACCGACCGACCGACCAACCCCCTTTTTTCCCCCCCGGCCGGCAGACTGAGAAGAGCCGGCGAGCGGCGGGACAGCCAGGCAGCTAGACCCGACCCCGGCCCCGGCCCCGCTGCAGCAGCTCCGACGGGACAGACAGGACCTGAGGTCTCCAGTCTCCAGCGACCGAGTGAGTCCATTAAATACATCTTCTTTTAGTTAGGGTCGATGTGTCTGTTTTGCAGCGATGGTAGGCTATCTGGGGGGAGGGAAAGAGGGAGAGGAGGGGGGTTTCTCCCGATCTCAATCTCCGTTGCCGGGTGGAGATCAGTGATGTAGTTGAGGCAGGATAAACTGTGACTTCTTGCTCAGTTCATATCCTCAAACGCACCACAGCCGCCACCAGAAACACTGTAAATTGTATGAAATAGTGAAAGTGTGACCCGCTTCCCGTGAATCTCAGTCTTCGTCTGTAACTTGGATCAATTGTGCAGTTAAACCATCCACAAGGAAACAACAACACTCAATATTTTATACTAACTGGCCTCTATTGAAATGCGCGATTTTCGGTAGCCTACACGTCAGCGACTCATATGCGCATTTATAAATATGATTTCAGCTGCATTTACGTCCACTACATCAGTGGGTGGATGACGTGATTATTATTGTCGGCATTTGTGTTGTTATTACCGATCATTCACACTGCAGGCATATCTTCCTGTTAATCCCTGCACGGTGTGTCATTTCACTTTCAAGTGCTTTTTTACTTCCACTCTGTGTCCAAAAAATGGTGTTATTTTCAGCGATAGTCCCTCGACCAGAGCTCAGACCCTCCCGGACAAACTCGTGTCTCAACACGTTGTCAGAAAGGAGGTGTGTGACTGAAAATAAGAGCTCCGCCAATCAGCGGCGGCGACCCGCCCACACTGTGCCGCTTGTTTACTACCGAAGCTCGGCGGTGATTGGCGGAAAGGTGGGGAAAATCGGGCTTTGTGCTGCGTTCGTGTCCAAGGGAGAGAGTTGGGAGATTATAGCTTCGTTGTTGAAAATAACGTTAGGTGAAGAAGGCTTTCAAGGATTTGAAGGACTGGGCCCGCACTTCATTCATTTTAACAGTAGGCTACATTTCTGTCATAAAGGTGAATTATAATTGTAACAATTACAGCCACTAAGGTAAGCCCAATTTTCTTCCTGAAATAGCCTTATTATAAACAATGTAAATCAGTTTAAGTCCTGGTAACTGTCAGCCTACCTTTTGACAGTTTGTATATTCAATTTTCCTTATACATTATTTTTTAATACATTTTCTGAATAATATTATTATTATTATTATTATTATTATTATTATTATTATTATTATTATTATTATTATTATTATTATTATAGGCAGCACCAAACAGTTATTTTCATTATCAATGAATCTGTTAAATAAAGTTTTGGTCAACCATGTTTTTCAGAAAATAGTGAAAACTGTCCCTAGACCTAGCCTATCTCTAGAATGTAAAGATATTCAGTGCTCAACAACGTTAAAATGGGAAAAGCAGTAAATCCCCATATCTGAAAATCTAAAAATACAATATAATTGGTATTTTTGTTTTACTAAATTGATAGAATATATTTAAATAATTAATATTTTCTGCAGTGGTACCTCAAATGCACTCATGTGAGTAGCTGACTTATTTGCAGTCCATCCAAAAGCGGATCAGAGCCAACAAGATTCTTCAGGAAACACCAAACATGTAGTTAAACAGTAAAAGATTATATTACAACTTGAAATACGGTCAGTTAAAGATGATTAACACTAAAAAGCCACTGCTTTGAGCTGCTCGACTTTTTAATCAGGGTTTTTCCTGTGTGTCATGAATGCAACATTGCCCCCATTTTACTTCTATGGGCTACAGGCCACAGTGAATGCACCCAAACGTCAGATTATGTCTGCGGAACGTGTTATCAGCGTTAACAGAGTTGATAATAAAACCACAGCAAGATTTCGTTTCGGACAGAATCTAAATCCACACAAGTCTGTGTGTTAGCTTCAAATTCCAGCTATAATTTCAAATCCCCTGTGATGTGTTTCCTCTGCACTATCAGGCACAGATGCACGATGGAGTGTGAGTGCATGGTGTGTGTGTCAACGCTTACTCATTGGCCAAGTTGCTTTCACCTTAGATTGACACATTCATTCATCATTGGAAGCCTGATATTTATCATTTGCTGCCATGGGACATTCAAGTAACCCTCTACTTTCATAGCTTCATGCTTTTAGGAAGGAAGCTGTGCAAACATGAAAATGAAACTTACTGTAGGACAGTTGGGGAATATTATATAAGACTATAGCAAACTCTCAGTTTAAAGGGGCACCCCATCAATTTAACACAGAACTCATCATTAGGAGGAAACAGTGAAAACAGTTGTATACTTGTCCTGTCATTCTGGGGAAGCTTTATCAAGTCTGAAAAAAAAAACCCTGATGATGTCATCTGGGTTTTTTTTTTATCCTAACGATGGGTACCTTGGCTTTAGCCGCAGACATGGAACAGAAAGTGTGCGTTGACAACGAGAGGTGTAAACTTCCCTTTAAATGGGCCTTTCGATGGCAGAAATGGTCGGATGAAAGATGCTATTTGCATACTGGGAAAACCAGACTATCTTTGTGACTGATTTTGACCAGTCTTAAAAAAAAACTTCCTCTTTTGAGTTTCACAATTGTATCAAAGCTCATTACTAAATTATTGCATTGAGCCTCTTCTAGTCACTGTTAGTAATATTTCTCTAAAAAAATCATGCTGGTTGCCTTGTCTGCAGGAAGGAGCGACGCTGTGCGAGGTCCCTTCATTGTGTGCAGCAGCACCATGGCAGCTATGGGACCGGAGCACAGAGCTGGAGCAGGGACGGCAGCCTGCCCGTCGGGACTGCAGACCTGCATCTCCACGACAACACACATCAACAATGGGCCTGACATGCAGCACACTGCTGTAAGTTGACTGAGGGGGATGAGAGTCCTGTTCAGAAAACACATATTTCTTGTATGCATTTGTTAATTATGTTGTTATATCCATACTTTTGACTTTTTTTTTAGACTTTATTTATTTGCACATAAAAAATAAAACAAAACATTTACTTATTGCACATGAAAAAGAAATGTGCAGGTGAGGTCTGAAACCCGAGGGCTTATAACATGACCTCACCTTGATCTAACAAATAATTGAAGCACAGTCAAGAAATAATAATCACATACCTTGTGCAAGGTATAGAAATAACAACATTTAAAAAAAAAAAAAAAAAAAAAAAAAGAAAGGAAAAAAATGAAAAAGCCACTTTCCACTTTACTTTTAATTCATGTAAAATGTTCTAAAACTTCTCACTAGCGGGCAGATTGCTGATATTAGGTTTGCATCACATAACAGGTGCACTGTTACGATAAGAAAACAAGCATTCTTCACAGTTTCAGTCCTGACTGTGCTCTCACAAATGAGGTCATAGTTTCCTTCCACTGTGTTAGATGTAATATACTACCTGGTCAGAGGTTGGCAGCCACTTCCTTTTCATACTGTTTCACTGGCAGATCGCGCCGTCGGCCGCCAGGACGCCACAGATGGACAGGAAATATTCTCTTAACTGTTTTATTCATGGCAACAGCAAGACTCGGTTGCAGGTCCTCAGAGTCCCATGTAAACAGCTTAACCCAACAAAGTCTGTCCGTGTCTGGAGGGGTGATGCATGGCACAAAAACCACAACTTGGACCTTATTATTTTACTACCTCTGTTTACATGTGTGTCCACAGAGCTGTGTGCAGACTAACAAAGCTTTCATGGAGAGTGGGCATCACAGGAGCAAAACATCGGCTCACCTGCAGAGGGAGGCTGAGCCAGGCTGGAGGAACCTGGCTGCCCCCCTGCAGACTGTGGGACCTGCAGTCCACCTGGGGAATGCATCAGCTCCATACAGGTGAGGGGGCGCTAGCAGTGTCAAGAGTGTGAATGTGGAGATTTATCATCACACCAGTCTTATGTTATGTTATCGTATCTCCTCTTCAGCTTCCGCAGCCCAGAGTCCGTGGAGATGGATGAGATCATGGCCGCCATGGTGCTGACCAGTCTGTCCTGCAGCCCTGTGGTCCAGAGTCCTCCACAGACAGACCCTGTACCAGGTCTGTCTCATATGATGTTGCACCTCCTTTAATCTATCCCTGATCATTTTAATTTTATTTTTATTTATTGAACTATTGTTATTTATCTGTATTAGGCTACTGCTTGTAATTGTGATTTTGCTGCCTCTTGGCCAGGTCTCTTTTGAAAAAGAGATTCTACATCTCAATAAGCTTTACCTGGTGAAATAAAAGTTAAAGGAATAGTTCACTCAAAATTGAAATTTCACTCATTATCTACTCACCCTCATGTCGACTAAGGGCTGGGAGAAGTCCAAATTTGGACGGACCAGGAAGAGGAGCTTCCGCTGCAAACAAGCTTAAAACATAGACTTATTTAATTTTTTTCGGAACAATTTCGCATTTCGGGGCTTCAATACAAGACGGACATTACATACGAGCAGCATGGAGGTATTTGGATGTTTTTTGGTGTGTCTTTTTGTTACGAAGACAGTTGGTATCCATTTGCAACCGTTATATGGACATGCACTGCTACACTGAGACCCCCTGTAACTCAGAGAAGCCACGGAGGACTCTGAAACTTCTCCCAGCCCTTAGTCCACATGAGGGGGAGGAGATAATGAGTGCAATTTGAATTTTGGGTGAACTATTCTTTTAAATAAATAAAATAAATATCATCACCACCAGACATCAGTGATAAAAGGGCATATGAGCTGTTGGCTGTTACTCATGGCTTTATTGGTTATAGTATTAATCAGCTTTGCAGGTTTAAGCAGTAATGTAGATTCATTCATTTCTTTCTTCATGCAGTGGCCTGATGGGGGTCCAGAGGAAATGCAAAGCTCTATGTAAAACTAGAAAACACCCAGAGGAATCAGTCGTTACAGAGTTACAACACAAGTAACCACAGTGGTGACGTTTTTGTTTGTAAAATGCTGTATATCGTGGCTGTAGCTCTTTGCTATTTTAAGGCTACGCTAAGGAAGCAGTCTTAGTTACAGAGCAATATCCATCTTTTGTTCACTTGAACAGTTTAGCAATAAAACTCAATGTTGCTCAATTGATTCCATTCACAAGTTGTGATGCTACAACCTGTCTGTGGTGTAAACATTATAGCAGTTAAAGCTAACTATGTTTAGCTTGTGTTAGCAAACTGTAGGTGGATCTTGATGCTGCTGCATGTAGCCTGACCTAAGTGACGTCACTGAGTCAACTTCATAGATTTGTGCCTCTGCTACGCTACATGTTAGCATTTGACATAAATACCAAAGATCCTCTACTATGACAAGATGGCTCATTCCAAGCTGCGCCAATGATATGAAATGGTACACTTCCTGTTTCCTAGTGGTGGCGTGGTCACCTGTGCCCCCACCTCGTGTTGTGAATGTGTGTGTGTGTGTATGGATTTATAAAAGTTGTCGGTAGAGGAAAGTGAGCTATAGTTTCTTATGATAACATTAAATATTTACACAGCTAACAGTCATATTTAGCATTACGAAAATTAGTTTACGAAAATGAGCGAACTTTAGTTGACGTTGCCTAGGAGATCTGAGCCAAATCTTGCGATTGTTTTGTTGAGACAGAGACAGGTTTTGAACAATGATGTGTCCGTCTGAAATCTGCCATTTTCATGTCATAATGTTCAGAAGAGATGTGGTTTGTGAAAAATTAGTCTACTATTACTTTGGTGACCATGAGGCGAAAGAATCGACCATAATCTGTGCTCATGTTCACTTCTCCCATTGGAGTCATGTGCTACTGGTCTCCTAAAGGGCCCGTCGTGGGCGTGTTGCTTCTTAACCTTCTTTGATAATACTACAAGTACCACAGTGACAGTATCAGTAAAGTAAAGTAACACAGCCTCGCTTAAAAGTAGCAAAGACTAGAGCATGTTAAGTTCTAGCAACATCTTTCATATTGTATCTTCCTTCTTTAACCTTAATTAATATAAGCTTATTTAGCCAAATGAAAAAATAGACAATGTGCTATTTTTAAAGGTGCTATTTTGAATTTTCTTGGCAGAGCGATAAACAAAATATGACTAAATAGGGGATGGAGCAAGGTGGGAGTAAACAGAAGGAGTAAAACGGTGGTAAAACTGTCTCAGTAAAGAGGTGCACGTCACAACCTTGGCACCGGCGTGGGACACCTGCTGTTCTCTGTAGGATGGGCAGAGAGGACGCAGCAGAGAGCGGTCCCAAACGCACACCGTCTATTTTCACCACAAAGACGCAGGGAATGTTTGAAATCTCAACCATAAAGGTATCATTTCCTCAGAGAGCTGTTAATGGCAGGGTTGTCTCCACTTTTAGGGTGAAAACACATCACACATGTTGTTTTCAGAATGTTTCTATCATTACAATCCTGAGGGGAAATAGGTCACTGAGATAAAAACTTACAGTGACCCCCCCTCCCTCCTCTCTTCCAGCTGGCTCATCGTCGTCAGCTGACATGGAGTGCGGTGGCGGCGAGCTCTCTGACAGTGGCAGCAGTGGCTACTGGAGTTGGGACCATGGTAACGCAAGCCCCACCCCCTCGCCGTCTGTAACCGAGATGGACAGCAGCCCCGACGACGGCCTGCACATGGAGCTGGAGCAGGGAGAGGAGCTTAATGCCAAAAAGCCAAAGGTAGTACATGCTGCCTTGAAAATGTAAACACAAGTACAGGTGACATGAGAAGCCTCTGTGATGTTTCTAGGTTTCTCTTTACTCTCCATCCCGTGCTTTACCTTTGCTGCTTCTGTCTCTCTCACAGAGCTCTTTCAGAGGTGTGTACAAGTGTCTGTGGCCCAGTTGTGGCAAGGTGCTAACATCTTCAGTCGGAATAAAACGACACATCCGTGTGCTGCATCTGGGGTGAGCCGACATTTCAGCTACGTATTAATCATAGGGAAAGCAAGTGTTGAAACAATAGCTCAGTTAAGATTCATTTACCAAAGTCTTACTGTTATTCTACTGCTCCTGCCCCCCCCCCCCCCCCCCCCTCCCCCTCCCCCAACCTCCTTTCCCACATGTTTTACTTTTTAAAAAAGACAGACTGCCTGGGGCGAGGAACTGTTTTTTTTTTTTTTTCCATCCACCCCTTGAAACTGCACCACAGTCTCTCCAGTAACATAAGATGATAAAAATGCTCAACTTTTTACGAATTTGAACAAGTGGAATTAGGGATGACAACAACAGTGTGTCTTGTTTATTCTAGCTGTTAGCGAGCTAAAGATGTTTGAAATTAAAAATGTATTGTGTATATGTACAATTAAGATTTAAATCAAGAACTGTAATTAATTATTTGACTAGACTGATTTGAGACTTAGTAGCTGTAGTATTCCTTACAGTGTAGCATGTTAACTGCAGTTTCTGTAATACAGTAACATTTTAGAAGTGTATTAAAATATATATATCATTTCTTTTGGGGGGATTGTATCAATTGATTTCTTCAGGGGCAGTCCACATTGTTTCTCCAGTGTAGTCTGGGCTGTAGTGGAAACCAGACAGGTCTGCACAGTGGAACATTTCTGAGTTGAAAAATAACATTAAAAAAACAAGAGGGGATGAATTTTTTACCGACTGATTTCTCTGACTTGGTTAGGGGAAGTGATGAAACATTTTTGAGATTTTACATCTGGGACAGAGAGAGTGCTGCTTTCAGTAACGCTCCAAACAAACAAATCACTCTGTCTCTCTTGTCTGTCTCTCCCGTCCTCACACACAGCAGTGGATCAGACCAGTCCCAGAGGGAGGAAGACTTCTACTACACCAAGATCTCCTGTGAGACGGTGGATGCCAGCTCGGCTCCAGCCCCTTCCCAGCAGGCTCTGGGCCAGGCCTCGTCCTCGTCCTCTCATCTCAGCTGGGCCTCCTGTGGTTCTCCGCCGGCCTCAGGGCTCCAGATCCCCCCGGCTCACAGGCCCAGGTCCAACTCCAGCTCTGGGCCAGGCCCGAGTAGACCCAGTCCACTCAGCCAGTCGGCCCCCAGCAGCTTTTGGCAGATCCACTCAGAGCATCTCTATCAGGTGGGTGCAGCAGCGTTGCTCTCGGTTTCTGAGGGGATTTGGCCTGTTATTGACTGTGAAGAATCAAACAGTTTATATAACCGTTTATAATAGTTTAGATCCAAACTCATTTTAACATGATGTAATGTTTGGCTGCCAATAAATGCTATAAATCACAATATCTGCCCATTAGGGTTGCAAAGGGGCGGAAAATTTCCAGTACATTTCCGGTAAATTTCCAGAAACTTTCCATGGGAAGTTAAGTTGGGGAATTTTGGAGTAGAATATTCCAAATTGGAAACCTTCCATGGGAATTATGGGAATGGGAATTTATAAGAATTATTGGGAATTAACTGGAAATTGGGGGGTAACTGTATCATATCCAAACATAAATGTAAATATTTTGTTTTGTCATAAGCAGACATCCATGCAAAATAATACAATTAAAAAACATGACATTTCAACAGATTTATTTGTGAGTAGAACTTTATCAAGTTTTAATTCTTGTATGAAAAATCAATTGTGCGTGCATGTGATTGAGGAATAGCATAATATTCAAGTGTACTTGCATTAAATCTGGTTGTTTTAGCCAAGATTATGCTACAATATATTTTCCCCAACTATATTTAAGTTCCCTGTTAAGGGCCAACCTTCAGTTTTGTAAATTTCGGATTTATTCCCATTTATTCCCATATATTCCCCATGGAAAGTTTCCAACTTTGAAAATTCCCGAAATTTTGCAACCCTACTGCCCATATAATTGCAGCAAAGCCAAACGGCCACATGATGCATGAGAGCGGTATCAAACCTAATGTCCAACATTAGCATTTGTCTCATCTGGCTAATAGCACCGACCACAACTAGTAAATGTGTTTCATTATTACTGGTCTGATTCATGTGGCTGACCAGGTGATTAATTAGTGTCGTGTGGGTGGATGGAAATGTGCTCCACCAGCTGGAAAACCTGGAACCACATTAACCGACTCAGATAATTAAATTTGTCCCGGTTTTCTATGATTATTCTCTTAATGCCTTGTCATCTGTCTAAATACTGTTTCAAACCTGATAGGAAGATGATTCTGAGAGGATCCTCCTCACTCTGTCTTATTTCTGGGAATGTTTGAGGTTATATTGAGTTTTGGCACAGAGTACCTACCTATCGAAGTATTGGCACTGATCAATCTCGAATTTCAATAAACAATTGTTTACTTCCCAGAATATGAGTTCCCTGGAACCGAGCTGTATTTTGGGGAAGGAAGAAATGTTTTGAGAGCGATGAAAGGAGACAGCACGGCCCTTGTTAGCATGAATTATTAAATGTCAGGCGTAGATTTAATGTGTGACTACAGGAATTTACTTTCCAAACATCAGTTTCCAAATTCAATCATCTTTTCCATGAAATCAGGCTATAAAAGAAAACAAAAACAGATGTATCTCACTTCCCTTTTCTGCTAAATAGAAGAAAGAAAGAAAAAGGACTTGAATTACCATAATTTTACTGGAGTTTGTGCGCAGACGTCTCATGTTACACCGTGTTGTTCCAGAGGTCCTCCTCGCCCGGCGCGCCCCATGCAGATACCCCTCTAACGAGCCAATGAGCTACAACTTTGTTTATGCATCACAAAGCAGCACATTTTACTGGTGACCTGCATTTACCCTGTACCACTGAGCATGTAAATGGATGCTTTGTGACAGTGAGAGACTAAGCTGTCGGCTTGCTCGCTCCCCCAAGGAGACCAGACTCAGAGCAGCCTGTAAAAGGCAGAAAAACACTACATGGATTCTTCCAGAGGAGTTGTACTCGACGGCCGTTTGTGTATGCTCACTTTGAACCGATACAACCTTTAAACTTTGAAAAAAAAAAATTAAAACAACCATGATAATTGCGATTTTGCACGTGACTCAGATGCTGTGCCAGGGTTGTCTTTAGTTTCCTCATGGATGCATTAATCTAGTGGTGCGTGTTGGATTGTGGGTCAGTGTTTTTGTGTGTCGCGGCTGCTTTGTCGAGGCTCTGTAGTTTTTAAAACAAAGCAAAAAAAAAAAACGTATATCTTTGTTTCCAATCCAGGTACAGTCACTCCAAAGGGTTATCTTATCACGGTGTAGATTTAGAACCGGCACATTTAGTTTGGCGTATACTCGTCGTGTACAGATTTTCTCCATGTACTTGCCCTTCCACGGGGGCGGGGTGTTTGGAATGTAGGCATGTGCTTTGTTCAGAGAGGCCAGGGCTGCACAGGAAGGAGAAGTAGAGCAGAGGGAATGGGAACAACTTCACAGGAAAAGATTTAATGTCATGACATTTTTCATTTTGCCTGTTAGTTACAGCAAATGGACAGAAAGAGGAGGACAAACTTTAAGAATTTGTTTGCTGGAGTGGTGGAGCCTGACAGATGGTCGGGATGAGCTGGCTGCTGGTTGTCGTTGTGGCAACAACTCTGTATCAGTTTGAGCTGTAAAACTACACAATAGAACATCTTAACTAATTCTCTGTCCGCTAAATAAATATTGTCTTTAAGAGGATGGTGTATAATGAACAGTGCAGTATTGTAGCACAGTGTCACATAGGTTTATCACACAGAACAGAAAACGTGAGATCCTTAAAGGGATAGTTCAACATTTTGGCAAATTGGCCCATTGCCATATAGTTTTAGGAGTAGGTTTCGTTACCTTTAATTGTCGGTGCAAGCTATTTTTAGAACGGCGGAGCAGAGCCGCGAGCTGCTCAGAGCTACGCTACGGAGGCTAATGGGATTTCTTGGTTTCCCTCATCAAACTCATCAAATACACAATCCAACAACTCCACAACGCTCTGGTGGACAAGTTGTGACCGTGAGCGTTACGAGACAGAGGCAAATTCAGAGCCTGCTTGCTGAAAAACTACCCTGATGGGTTAGGGTCAGGGTTGCACCGACAATTAAAGGTAACAAACCTATTTCTAAAACTATAGGTATGGCAATGGGCCAATTTTCCAAAATGTTGAACAATCCCTTTAAAGCTTAAGCTGCTGTATAATATTGTAACACCTACAGATAAGATAAGATAAGATAAGATGTACTTTATTGTCCCATTCAGGGAAATGTAGGTGGTTGTGGTTGACTTTCACTGCTGCTGTCTCTGGTGTCATTGTCAGCAACATCTGCAACTGCTTAAGAGGAAAAGCTTTGAAAAAGAAATCCCCACACTGGCTGGACAGCACCGAGCCACAGAGAGAGACAAAGTTAGCAAACAGCCAGTGAACACAGTGGAGTATGAAGCAGCTCGCCAACGACTAAAACAGCAAACAGGAGGGTGAATATCGGCTTCACGTGTGTCCACAGGTCAGAAAACATAATCCACAAACCACAACACAATCTGAGAGATGCAGTATGTAGCTGTACTAGACGTGTTGGTCTACATGTCAGCCATATCAAGAGGTGTTACAGCCTGTTAACAGATTGACAGCTGGTTTCTTCTGCCCCCAAGTGGCCAAGACATCAGTCAGAGGAGGTTTGAATGGTTTTAGAAAAAAATGAAATGTTCTTTTGCTCCTCACAGGAAATTGAATGTCATACAGTGTAAAGACCTTCAGACACAGTGAGTCATGTGCTGTCTCTTCTTCTTTTCTGTCTGAAGGCCTGTAGCCCCATCCAGGTATCTGTGTCACCCAGAAGCCCCGGCTGCCAGGGCTGGACGCCCAGCGCCTCCGCCTCGGGCCAGAGTAACACTCCGGTAGGTTTACTGGGTTTACGGGATAGTTCACCCAAAATTCAAATTTCACTCATTATCTACTCACCCTCATGTCGACTAAGAGCTGTGAGAGTTTTCAGAGTCCTCCGTTCCTTCTCTGAGTTACGGGGGGTCCGCGCAGCAGTATTTGTCCATATAATGGTTGTCAATGGATACCAACTTTCTTCGTCCAAAAAGACACACCAAAAAACATCCAAATACCTCCACACTGCTCGTCTGTAATGTCCCTCTTGTATTGAAGCCCCAACATGAGAAATTGTTCCTCCGCTCAGTGCAAATCACGCGAGATTTGCACTGACACAGGAAGAGCAGGGAACTGAGACACTGGGAGCTTCCGCTACAAACAAGCTTAAAATATAGACTTATTTATTTTTTTTCGGAACAATTTCTCATGTCGGGGCTTCAATACAAGAGGGACATTACAGACGAGCAGTATGGAGGTATTTGGATGTTTTTTGGTGTGTCTTTTTGGACGAAGAAAGTTGGTATCCATTGACAACCATTATATGGACAAATACTGCTGCACAGACCCCCCGTAACTCAGAGAAGGAACGGAGGACTCTGAAAATTCTCCCAGCTCTTGAGGTCGACATGAGGGTGAGTAGATAATGAGTGAAATTTGAATTTTGGGTGAACTATCCCTTTAAGCTTCTTTCTGTGCTTCACTTTAGATATGATTTCTGTTTATTACCAGAATGATCTGCTGATATTATGACAGTATCTAATTGGTAGTATGCTATAGATCAGTTAATTTAATTTAAACGTCTCATGATACAAGGGGCTCTCCTCCACTGTATCTAAGTACATACAATTGCTTCACTGTCCACCATGTGCGTCACTGACGTGCACATACAGTTACTGTATTTACTCTGTGTTGCTTGATGCTACTTACTGTTTTCATTAATCCGTGGTCATCGTATCTCCTCAGATGGTAAAACCACGCTGTCGGTCCGTCAGCGTTGGGGAGCAGTGGCTCCAACAGAACAGGCTGCAGCCAATGAGCGCCTCGCCCTCGCGCACTCACTGCTCCTTCAGGTGAGACATCACAGACCTGAGTTTGTTACTGATCAGTGTCTCACTACCAACAGTCTTCAGCTGTGAGATAAACTGCTAACTGCATAATGCTAAGTACATCTGAGGCTGATGGGAAAGTCAATAGTTTTGTTGGTGTTTGGTCATGCACTGATACACTGATACATTTGAATTTTGGCATAACATGAAATTGGCGATTGGTTACTATTAATTATTTGATCAAAACAGATATGCTAACCCATCAAATAGTTGTTGGTGGTTAATAAAACATAGACCATAAGTCTAAAACATGCTGCCAGTACTTCTTATTGGGATTTGTACTTCCACTATGTTAGAGAGAATATTTCCGACATTACCGAGGTTTGGATTATTCATTCTCCCATAATAATGTTTACAATTTCTACACCTGGATGGATGCCATAAATAAATATATATTTGCTTCTGTTTACCCTAATCTCAATCTCTCAGGAGACCTGTGGCTGTGATTCAGCAGTTGATGAAAATTCATCATTATGACTTGGATCTAATCATCATATTTTGCTGATTTGCATTATCAAATTTTAATCTCCATTTCAAGGAGCCGTGAAATGGACAAAAAACTATTAAATTGTGCATGTTTTATTCCAACATTTTTGTCGTAAACAAACTTTTGGAAACTCGAAATAACAGAGAAAACAAAAAAATAACTCAGTTCTTGTTTTAAAGGACCTGTCAATCACTGTGGGAGTGATAACAGGTTAGATATTATGCTGCTGTTCTGAGATGTGACAGCTGAGATGTAGATTAAGCATCAGGCCACAGCAGCAGCAGCAGCTATCAGGAGGGTGTCTTAGGTTTTGAACGCCGAGTGTAAATGAAGCTTTATTGATTCGAGTCCTGTCCACTATCATTCTCCTCCAGGTTGTCACTTTATCCCTCACAGGGTGACTGTCTTTAAAATCACATCTCCATGGTTCAGCCAGGGAAGATAAAAAATTGATTCAATCATCTCTTCATTTGTTATCAGTCTATTTCTCCCCTCGCTCTCATTTTTATATAAATAGATCTCTTTAAGAATGTGTGTGTCAGCGCCATCGCATCTCCTCACCATTTGTGCCTCTCCATCTGCAGGAAGGGTCGCGGGGAGGCCAAAAAGTGCCGCAAGGTGTACGGGGTGGAGCGCAAGGACCAGTGGTGCACCGCCTGTCGCTGGAAAAAAGCCTGCCAGCGCTTCCCTGACTAAAAACAGCTACGTGACGACGAGAGAGGGAGCGTTAAGAGACAGAGAGGTGGCCTGATGAATAAGTGATAAAAGAGACTTTTATCAAGAAGAGGAGATAATTCAGGGCCTGGGAGCCATCAAGAAAAACAACTGTTCTTTTATTACATGTGTTTTTTTTTTACTTTCAGCCTGTTTTGTTTCTTTCCTAAAGGAATGCAAAATAAATTTTCTGTATCTTTGTAACTTGATCTTGAGAACTGAAGTCTGCGATGGTGCTAACTGTTGACTGACTTTGACCATGTGATGTGCTAAGCCTACAATATTCTCCTACGTTATCCAAAGGTCATATTACTGCCCCTGTAGCTCCATTTTATTAGACTGCTACTTGGCTGTTTTCTTTATTCCAACCCTCTCTTCCAGTGGTTACACAGTGGTTATGATGTACATTATATTGTGTGCTTTGAGTTACATACAAGTATTTTATACTTTTTTTTTTTATCGTCGTGTTCGGCCCATGTATTGGGACGATTTTTTTCTTTTCTTTTTTGGAATATTCATGTTTTTTGGCACTTTGTTGGAATATAAACTCACAAGAATAAGCTATATTTGGTTTGACTCAACCAAGATCCTTCCATGATATGGATTTCCTTCCTGCCCATGTTGTTGGCATACGACCAGTGTTGTAAGGTTTTACCCACGAAGCTATGAGTCATAGCGGTGGGTCTAGCATTAGGAGAAAGAGTTTGTAATAGCAATAAAAAAAAGAGAGGAAATATATTGTCAGACACATTAAAAGCACTGAGAATTTGAGAGGCGGTTTGTTTTTGTTTTGTTTTTTTCTTCTGCATGACAGTGCACAAGAGAAATAGCAAACTATTTTATTGTAGTTTTCTCTATACACATTTTATATGAAGACTTGAAACAATGGTATAATGTTATAAATGTGGTCTGAAATGTACACTGTATTCACAAATTCATTTTTTGTGTGGAGGTTGACACACACACATGCATGTGCACAATTTTCACACACAAGCGCACACACACACACTGCAATTACCCACACACTCGTATGCATACATTATTACATCTCTTAATCAAACACTATTTAACACTATTAAGATGCAAAAAAAAAATGGATGTGACCTATGAAAATATCCTGATGGCAGAACAAATGACCAGAAACTGGAACATAAGGACCATAGTTAACATGCACAGTTCATCCTATTCCTTTGTTCTTAAACGGTACATTAAGATGGTTTTCAGGGCTGGTGTCATTAAAAGACCTTCTCTCCTCTCCTACGGTGCGTTTCACACCCAATGACCCCCCAGGTTTCCAGATTTATGCCCCTTAGTGCAAAGTGACACAAACAGCTCTGCAGATGTTTAATGTTTAAGGACTGACTCGGGATTAGTTTCCTTCTTGCTCCTGAGCTCCACCTTAGTGACTCTGTTAGTTATTGCTCCCTCACTCCCATAATTACACGGTAAGTTAGGAACCGTGTGGAAAATATTAGAGGAGAAGGGAGCTCGGAACTGAGAGAGCAGGTGCATCAATGCAGCAGCTTCAAGATCCAATCACACTGAAGAATCTGATTTTAAATACATCACATTTTGAAACAGTATATGCTCTAGCTTTTGTTTCACTTTAAATTTGATTGTTCTTTGTTCACTTACGGCTCGTAATGCTTTCATTCTTTCACTTATAATTAGTGATGTGAATTGTGCCAATTTATTAATGTTTATCTATATTGGATTTTAATTATTTTTGCAGTTTTTTTCTGGAGAGGGACAAATACTATTGGTAAGAACCAAATGTTCAGCCCCTCTCTCAACTCCAATCATTTCGAACAGACACTTAAAAAATGGTGACAAATATGATTTTTTTGTTACAATGTGATGGACGGTTAAATGTCCTCAGAATTACATTAAATATCACAGAGGACGTGTCGGAACTGATCCCAAGTCAGTATCTAATGGCAACGTGTTTGTTGCTCCAACACTAGAGGACAGTGTTGTTCCACTGGGAGGAGGCTGAGGCAGTCTGCCACCCTGCTGCTCATCTCAGCAAAATAAACTTATCACTTGCAATGTTTGCATTCATGACTTCCACTTAATGGTCAAAATCAGAATGCAAGAGACAGGAAAAGGACATTTTTTTGTGTCAATACTCAGAATAAAGAAATGGTATCAAGGCTTTTAGTTTTTTTGAGTAGAGACACAGAGTTTTGCTGAGTTTAAGTCCAGAAAACCAATTTTACATCCTTTGTGTTGAATTAATTAAGTGCCTTAAGCAGAAAATTGGATTCTTACACCAGCAATAAACAGCTGTGCTCCAGCAATCCCACTGTCACCGTATTTACATCTGAATGAACCATCTTTGTTTAACGGGAGGGAAACCTACACGTTGAAACACAAGTCTGTTTCATCAGAGCTGGACATCAGACCAACTACACAGTGCAAAAACAAAAAAGCTGAAACCATAATTTGTCCCATCCACACATGCATGAAAGTGCAGTCAACATGATTTTTTAAAGATCACACCCTCAGGTCTGAAAAACCTTGCAGTGAACCAGTTTTCCAATCTCATTTGGCCGATTTTATTATACCAACACACAAAAATATATTCAATTGCACTTCTCTAATTTCTTTATTTCACAGAATGGCATGAAAATATGCTTAATAAGAATGACATCACGGTCAAAACATTCCTTGTTACTTAGTGACACGAAGAGAGGTGCAGCGAGGTGGCGGAGTCTGTTCTTGTTCTTATGATGGCGATGATGACGATGTCACAGTTCAAACTGGCGTGAGCTGCTTGAAAACATGATTGACTGGTTGAGGTAACTGGGGCCGGACACTGTGAGAGCAACAGAAACCACATCACAGTTTGTTTTGCCTCCAAACCCGAGTGACGGGGACGTTGTTGAGCCGGCCGCTGCGGCTGCTCCTCATGCCCAGGTACTGCCTCAGCAGCTGGTTCACCCGTTTCTGACTGTTCCATTTGCGGGCAGATTTCCGGACGCCTATGAAGCCGCCGTAGCGCTTTTGTAAGGGCCTCATCATGGGTGAGCCAATCAGCTTCCTGTACGCGTGGCGCCCTCTCTGAAAGCCACCAAAGCGTTTGGATAAGGTGAGGCCGGCCTCCGAGGCTCCGTCCTCATCCGCCTCTAGCTGGCCGTCACTCTCGGCGTTCCTCTCCTCCCTCGGCTTCATCTCTTCATCCAGCAGACTGAGATCCAGGCCCTCCAGGCCCTGCAGGCCCTCCCCCTCCCCCTCCCCCTCCTCAGAGGTTTCCAGCAGTGATGAGTCATACTGGACACTGCGCTGCTCCAGTGGTGTCTCATCCTGATCCCCCTCCTGGAAGCGCTGTGCGGCTGCCGACTGCAGCAGTCCACTGTCAGAGTTTAGGTCAAGAGAGGTCAGGTCCAGATCCTCTCCTGCTCTCTTGAGCAGAGCGCCGCCCTCGGGAAACATCGGCTGGTGCGACAGCTTGACGGCACGTTTACACACTTCCCATGTGAGCGAGGAGGAGACATGACCCTCACACTCCAACAGACACACCTGCAGACACAGAAGAAAGAGTGATATGTTGATGCAGGACCGTTGTGTAGGGGAGAAAGGTGATGATAACTCTAGAGGCCCAGCACCCAGTAGGGCCCACAAAATACCCCAGTAGTCTAATCTTTGTGTGACTGAATTATTCTGCACAAGACCCTGACTAATATGCTGCATTAGCATCAAAACAAAGTAAATAAAAAATGATAATACGGTACGTAGTCTAAGAAAAAAAGTGGAAAAGTCAGGGGACAGGGGCCCACTTTAGTATTCTTTCAGGGGGCCCAGAATTAGCAACGGCCCTGTGTTAATGTAGTAGGATTCATTTGACCGATAATATGTTCAAAAGTTAAAAATTATAGTCAAACCCCGTCATTTGTGTTTGCTCTGGGTGATGCTGACAAAGTAACCAGCTACAACACCAGTAGATGATTTCAAGTAGCAACCGAGTCTAAGAACTGAGAGGTAATTTGAAGACGTTATTGATAGATTCACCTGCTCTTTAGTTAAAGCTGTTGAGCCTCTCTGTGTTTAATTTGACCGTATTGGGTCCAATATCTCATTACAGCCACACAAAGAAAGACACTGACACATAATTTGAGGAGTAGCACCACCACCGGTAACACACTGAAGACCAGGAGGATGAAGGTGAAAAATACACTGGCAAACTACTTCAACTGAGTGATGCTTTCTATACGTCACTTACCAATGACAAAACATTTTTGATCTGTCAAAAACATAAATCCACAGCAGAGTTCCCAAATCATTCATGATACAGTTAACCAGACAGGAAAAAGACAATGGTGATATTTACTGGGGAATCTAGGTTGCTATTATAGATATGTGATTGGTCTCTGTCAGCTGGGATTGGCTCCAGCCCCCTGCAGCCCTGCATGGATGAGTGGTACAGACAACGGATGGATGGATGGATCTAAATCCCATAAGTGCCTTAAATATGATAGTTGTTTACCATGAGGATTATCAGTGAACTACTTGATCACTAGGTTTAACCACCAAAAATAAACTGCATAGGCTACTAGCAGCTGTAACGTTAACATTATTAACATAATTGTTCTCTGTGTTAAAAATAACGTAGATGCATAAAGTTGCACTCATAGCAATCAATTGTCATGGCAGGATTATATAACAGGTTTGACAGAGAATGGTTTTACAACGTTGAGATGGCTAATCTGTTAGCAAGTCAGTTAGCCGTTTAACACAACCAGAAGGCACTGACTCAACATTAGCATTTGTATTAGCATTCACTAAGTGGAGTCAAATCTGATGAAGACCTACATCCCATCTTATTTTAGCTTCCCCTCAGTGTTCACCAAGTTTAACTCGTTTGCCAAACTCTTCCTGTGTGATAATTGCTAACTTCATTTGCTGCAGGGCAAGGGAGCAAACAGTGATTTTTTTTTTTTTAACCGAAAATAAAACAGTACATTAAGTCATTTGACCCTTTACTCATAAAAAATAATGATGCCCTTTTAGAGACAATCTTGTTCCCTTCTGGAGCAGTGAGGGTAAAAAATCTTCTACTTACAACACAGTGGGAAACAACTGAGTCACCCATTACAAAGATGTAGTACTTATTTATATCTAGCAAGGGATGTTTGTATCCAGAACTCTAGTGCCCATTTAATATCAGTCATTAATACATCGCCCCTGGTGAGCATTTCATTTGGGGAATGCAATTAATGAGACTGCTGTGTTCAGCATATACAGAGAGTTATGTGCCAATGTGTCCATCATTTGATAAATTATGTGACATCCACTTCTGCAAAAATGATTGACAGCACAAGACTGAAAGAAATTAGAAATCAGTTTGAAGGACAGCAACTAAATTATGTCCTTTGCTGACAAAACCATGACATTTTTTTTCCAGACTGACTCTTCAACTTCAGGTAATGATGTTTTTTTTCTCTCTTAAAATGACATATAGTGTTTTGAAATTGAACTTTTTATGGGATGAAGTTTGCCTATGCTGACTCATTGACTTGCTGTGCAGTTTTAATGACCTTCCCATCTTATCATCACGCCTTGACAGTTGGGCTTCAGGCCTGAAACTCACGACTTGAGTAGGTATGGAGCATGGAGGCAATAACTTTTGAAATAGTACACTTTTTTCCCCTAATATAACCTGTTGTCTAACTTTAAATAAATAGGTTACATGGCCACTATACAGAGATCCACAGAGATGTGAATCTACATCAGTCACGTCTCCTCCTCTTAAACTCTACAGCCCTGTATGTTAAATTTAAGTTGGAGGTAAGAAGCAAATCTCATTTACTCGTCAAATCTCGCTCAAATGAGATAAATTGCATTGTTATCGGAAAACCTGCTCACATGAAAGGAAAGAGAGAAGAGGGAGTTCCGCTGTGAATCTATCAACGGAAATTAATTACCCATCCTAAATGAAATGAGCACACCAGGGGATTCTCCACGTCAGATCAATGGAGCAGTCTAAAGGAGTTTATGAGTGAGAGGAGATGTGTGTGTGTGTGTGTGTGTGTCTGTGTTTTTTTTTGTGTGTGTGTGTGGCGCACGCAGTCATGTGATTATATACTTGCGAGGACCAGAGGGTGAAAGAAGATAAAATACTCTTTAGAAGAGTCTTGCTTCAAAGGTTTTATTTTTATTGAGGAGGAAGGTCGGGGTTAGTCTTTAAAAACAATGTTAAAGTCTGAATTACATTTAGTTTGGGTTAAGGTGAAGAAAAGTTGTTGTTATTATTATATTCACTATCATGGCATGGTGGTCCTTCCCCCTTCTCTCTCTTTTCTAACTCTAAACCAAGATTCTTCTTTGCCACCATGACCAAAATGCTCGGTCATGGTGGGCTTTGGTGAGTTTCTGTAATCAGTGTTATGAAGTGTACAGTCTAGACCTGCTCTATTTAAGTAGTCCCTTGAGGTAACTTCTGCTGTGCTGTACAAATGGTGCAATATAAATAAAAAATGAGCTGACTTAAAAAGGTCTTACAGGCATATCTATGGGGCAGTAAAGGCCACCATTGGAATCAAATTCACTACCGTTAACCCAATCTTAATAATAACACTTGATATTTACCAGAAAGGGACATATTATGAAAATATCACTTTTTCAAAAGCTCTTTATTTGGGTCTTGTCTTTCGGCCCACAAAATGTGAGAATTGACAACAAATCTGTAATGTGCAGGCTCCCTAGGTTGAAAACCCACGTGGTTTTATGAGCTGTTCCCTCAGTTGCCTTCCAGTGATGTTACTAATTTGCATAATACCACCCCTACCTGGGACCAGTAGAAGGGCCGGGGCAAGCAGTGGTTAATTTGCATTTAAAGGGACAGACACTGAAAGCAGCCGTTCTGAACAGGGCTGTTTAGAGAGGATGAAAAGAGCTGTGATGTTTGATCCTTGGGGGATTTTGACTGAAGCATGTCACAGACATGTCTTTAAGACACCTGGGAACTATTTTCATTTGTGGAAAGGGGGCATAATATGTCTCCTTTAATGTAGCTGACAATATGTGTATAAAATGTGAGTTTTGAACTAAAATGAAACATGCAACAAGCTGTCTGTCATGGAAAGAGGTGAGACTGAGATATATTGTTTACAAAACACAGCTGTACCCTTGTTTACTTTTTCACCTCCATACACCTGACCAAATGCTACAGAACCACAGATCTACAAAACCCAATATGCAGGAATATGTGTTAATTATATAACAATAACAACAGCACTGGTAATTAGCAAACATGCAAACAAAAGCTGTGGTTTCTATTGTGCAATGAATGTGCTTAGAGGATGCCCAGTGTCTTATGTGTGTATTTGTATAAACACATTCACAGGTGTGTGGTCCTGCATGAATAAATCAATGGGTCCTGACATTATAACAAACACCGGTGTCTTCACAAACACGCACGCACAGGCGCGCACACACACACACTTTCAGTCTGGGGCTGGAAACAATGGAATTGCTCGGTGGATTCCATCTGTGGCTCAATGGGAAGGCGGCTAACACAATGAGGAGCTGATAAAATGTGTCAGTCACCTATGTAGGCACCGGCTGATGACACTGAACAGCAGTCAATTACATAGTTCTATTACAACTTCCAAAAAGGTCCCAGCTGTCTTTCTCTGCATCATTATCAGCTAAATTAGCCGTCGTATAGTTATTCATGGATGCCCAGCAGACTATTTTTACCCGCCGATGTGTCTCTGGCTGTTTGGAAATGAGATTGTGTGCTGTGCTGAAGTTTTAGTTTAAGTTCAGAGAGTAATCTGTGCAGAGAGGCTGCCGTCGCATGCTGGTCACGAAGTATTGCATTAAGTGATGTGGATACTACAATCACACTTCTTTGCAGGTGAAAGCATGAAGCTCCACGATGCCAACTGTTGAAAAAAACAGCTTTATGTTTTTGTTTGTTTGCTTTAGCACAACTTCCTTTAGCCCTAAAGGCTTCCTCACTGATTGTCTCGGTGTAGTAAAATCACTAAGAATTAAGTAGCCTATCTTATCACCACGATAGAACAGGTGTTAATTACTACAGGGATCCTTTTTCATTTATTGTAGTTGATTATTGAATGTGGTTATCATCATTTTGTGTGAGAAATTCTCATCGACATTTGAGTATGATGCTCTAACCAGGCCAGCTGATATATGAATGTATGCATATAAAATATTAATGTGTAATTTGTATATATTTCTTTCTAAGGTTCTACATTTTGTTTTGTCTTTTTATGTTATTCTTACAGTATATTCATGTCTTTTTTTTCCTCTCCCCTTCTATTTTCAAGTTTAAAACAAACTTGCAAATAAATATAAAAAAAAAGAAAATGATATACATTGGAGTCTGAGACCAGTAGTCAAGATACTCACATTTTTCAGCTGCTCTGAATGTAATATTATTTTTTCATAACCTGAAAATGGTAAAAGTTGAATTTTGAGTTTCAGACTGTGTGAGTGTTTGGCTTTGTCTTCCTTGTGCTTTAGCAACAGCTGATATTTTAGCTGGCCTGAGCTGACTCCTCATGTTTGTGCAAAACCTGATGACCCATGTTACCCCAGCAGGATCTGACAATCTCCCAAAGAGCTCTTTTGATGTCCCAGAATGCTCAGTCTTCAAGCTCCACCATAAATATTCAGGGGGGTTGAGGTCAGATCACCGTGGAGGTCTTCAGGTAGTTTTTGCAGAGCTTTGAGGTGTGTTCAGGGTCTTAGTCCTGCCCCACTATGAAGCTCCATAAGGTCACAAATGAAAGATCATGAGATGTCTCTGGAGAATGAAGTGTCACTTCTGCCTGGTCGGGGTGAAGTCAGTCTGCTGCCAGGATCCAACCCCACCTTAGTCAAAACACTTGAATATTCCTACCATCAAGTTTCACTATAGGTTTGATTCACTGCCATGTCACTCTCTCTCTCCTGTTTGTCTGCTTCTGGTAGACCGAGTACGTTTGAGACACTTTTTGCTTTTCCATTTTTTAATAGATATTCCAAAAAAACTATACACTGAAAATAAGTGATTTTTCATATGCTGTTTAATATGTTTGTATACTAAGTTATTATTGAAGAATATCATTTATTATTTGTTTATTTTTTCCACAATCAGGTCATAAACATGAGGTGCATTTTTACCATGGTCCCGTCTCAACCATACCCCATATGAGTACAGTTGAGACGGTACCATGGTACAGTTGATACACCTATTGAAACCCATTGATGATGACTGAACATCTATTGTAAATGCAATAAACATTTTAAAAAATGACAATTTGACAAGATATTTTAATATAACAATTGAATATTATTGTATTATTAAAGGGACAACGAGGAGTTTCTATTCGGTTATAAAAAAGTCTCACGTTAATGTGGATGAATCTCCGCTACCCACACTTGTTAATGGGCCCATTTTCGATAAATATATCGTTCTGTCTCTATCGTTATTTTGTTATTATTAGTGGTGGCGGAAATGCTGGTTGAGCCGACCAGCGTTTCCTTCGTGGCGAGTCATGAGAATAACGGCGCGGAATCGCCGTTTATGGTCGGAACTACAACGGTATGTGAACATCTTTGAACCTCTGACTTTAATTCTTGATGAATGAAAACATGAGTCCGTCTTGCGCCGGTCAAAGAATTTCACGGTGCGCGCGGAGGCTCATAAATGTAGTGTGAAAACGCTTCGCTTTTCCAAAACTCCTCGTTGTCCCTTTAATATAAATATTATTATATAACATAAAATTATAATATTAATAGTATATATTAATACAACAGTGTTCAGGTATCACAAATATTAGTTTTTTTTTAAATGTTCTTTGTATTATGACTTATAACATGTTATTGTTAGCCTACACTGCACAACTTAACAGCATTGATGTAATAGAACTCTATCAGGGTACAGTTGAGACATTGTGTCTCAACTGTACCCCGCTGACCACTTTGTGTATTTCTCTAGATTGTGCAGTGACCTAACATGCTAGGATAGCATGAAATATGTGAGTTTTTAGGGCACAAAATAATGTTTGCAATGATGTAAGTTATGTTTGATGGTCACAAAAGGATAATAAGCTATTCGTTGTGGAAGGGACATGGTAAAGTGAAATTCTTACCCTAGTAAAAAGACTTTTGCTGATATCTTTGGAGTGGAGATACTAAAACTCTTCAAATTTCCCACAACCTAAGAGGATGCTAATATGCATATGCTGAGTAAAAATGGTGGCTCAGCCTTGCAGCGCGGGCAAGATATTAAGGGTGTTTCAACTGTACACATGTCTCAACTATACTCACTCCACCCTACAACTTCTGCCATGAATCTCATACTTGGAGTCATCAGTAAATATGACTTTTTTTTACAGTCAGCACTGTGAAATGGTATTTTTATTAGGCCATTTTGAGCAGTTTTTATGATTTTATTTGACAGGGAGAGTGGAGTGAGACAGGGAAAAGCAGGCAGGGTCTGAGTGGCCCGGTGCCGGCTGCTCAGGGCTGATCCTGCCCATATGGAGCCTGCCTTCACCACTCAGCCATCAGCACACCCCATGCTGGTAGAACTTAGCCAACCCCAAGTGTCTCACCTTCTTTCCCTTCATCAGAAGAGCTTTAGAAACTGCTGCTTGTCCTCTGACACTACCAGACAAGCTACTTCTGACAGTATTGCATATGAGTTGCACTATAGAGAATCGGTATTGAAGTTGCATTGCTATCTCTCTGGCAACTAGTCTGCTGGATTTATCTTGTGATGGTGTCTGATCATGCCAGTTTCTGTAAAGTGTGTCAGAGCAACAAGTACTGTCCAATTAGAAACCTTTAGTTTAGTCACGATTTCAGCTCTTTTTAGTAACAATTTGACTCTTTTTGACTCAGTTCTGCCATTGACTGCACATTAAGTTAGCTGAACGAGCCTTGATCATGGATGTATTATATTAAGGCCTTGATCCTCTGGTCGTCTGAACTCATGCTTTAGTGGAAGGGGTAACAGCCAAGTAAATCTGACCTTTTGTACAAAGAAGTCAAGTGCAAATTGGATTAAAGCCCCAGTATGTCACTTATTTGGCTTTTTATTAGCAAAAATCAAATATGTCTTTCATAAATACGTATTTCACTGAAGTGGAATCACACCCGCATACAAATGAAAGCTTTCTGGTACCTTAGAATGAGTTGTTACAAGTCGGTACAAATACATAAGTGGGCGACGCACCGAACCGAGGCGGCCATGTTGCATGAAAATTTAAAGTTTGACTCCCTTTGTACTGGAGAGACTCACAGGTTAAGTTTATTTGATACACAACTTAAAATGTCTCAAATCCCACTGCCTTCTACGTCTGTGTTAACAAATCATAAACACACCTCTATGAAGGTGTTGAAGTTGGATGCAGCTGGATCCACAGTGGCACACAAAATACAGTGTTGACAAGGCTTTCATCAACAGAGAAGCACAATGACTAACAGTGGCACACACACACACACACACACACACACACACACACACACACACACACACACACACACACACACACACACACACACACACACACACACACACACACACACACACACACACACACACACACACGTACTCACCATGGTGTTGAAGGCTTGCTGCAGCTGATGCTGCTGCTGCATGAGCAGACCGCAGGCCACACACTCTCCCTGGCAGTCGCTGCGTCCAGGGCTGAAGAGACACGCCAGCAGCACCACCAGGCACCACACAGGGATCTTCATGGCTCAGCTCAGCACAGCCAGACAGGCAGGGACAGGCAGGGACAGACAGGGACAGACAGGAGCCCGGCAGGTAGGAAACAGGAGGCAACGGCGGAGGAGGATCTGGGAGATGAAGCCTATGGGATCTGGGTCCAGTCTACGGCGGGAAAGCAGATAGAGTAACAGGAACATTGCGTCAATTCCAAATTTAAAGGTCCCATATTATGAAAAACAGGTTTTTTCTGGTCTCTACATACATAAACTGATCCTCCCTGAGCCTACCAACTCCTAGAATGAGGAAAGCAAACGGGTCCTGCATGGACTCTGCAGCCCACCGACTGGTAAAACGGTGCTAAAACAGGCTGTTCAGACTCAGCTCCTGTGGTGATGTCACGACGGGAGTGAGGCCGGCCGCTCAGCGCGATAAAAGGCCTATTACGTCTATTTCTATGGCTGCAGTGCACAGCAAGAAACTCCTGAGCTAAATTGATGAAATACCGACCAATTTTAAGTCATAAAGTGGTAATAATCTTTGCCGTGTACAGTAACCATGTTACTTAAAGGTGCAGGCACAGAAACAGCTTGTTCTCAGTAGAGCTCATTTGAACGACTTTTAAACAGCCGACATTCAGGACCACGGATCAGTTTGGGGCAATACATTTACAATACAGTTTAGTTGGACGTCTGACAGCTGAGTGAAATTGAGTGAAAAGAGTATAATATGGGATCTTTAAAAGGATGATTAGCTGGATTCAGGCGGCCGGTCACAGCGTTGGTGGTGGGAGAGTGTTCAGCAAAGACCAGGAGATGGACAGTGTAGGTGGGAGGGAGAGAGAGCACAACCTGAGGCAATAAATGAGAAAATGGGTATTTTCCAGTGGGCAGGAAGCGGCCACTCTAAGCTGCAGGGTTTAATCACTGTTGAAATCATATAGAGATTTATAAGTATTGATCTATTGGCTATGGCCTGTAGCTGCAAGCATCCTCAAGCAACAATCTTAAATAGAAATAGGAGAAAACATAGGAACCATAAGGAGGAAGAAGGACAGGAATTAATGTTAACTCCAACTAGATAAGAAACTCTACAGGATCTGATGCCTCTGGCTCTGGCTACACGTTTGTGAACCAGGTGCTGTGGGTTTGTTGTTTGACCTGGACTCTCTGACCTCCATCTATCCCAACGCCCACCACTGTATCATCCAATAACACAGAGATAACGAAGCCACTCAGAACATCACAGATTGCTTCTCCTGACATACCACAAACATTTGTAACAGCTTTTGTAAAAAGAGGCCAAGGTTGTTTACTTTGCCTTGTGCTGACTAAATTATAACAATTTAAGGGGTTATTTTTTCTGATCTGAATAGATTGATTCACCACTTGAGTCACTTAAAATTTAATTAACTAATTTTGCCCACTTGGGACCAGCTTTTTAACACATCTGAAGAACAGTGGAAGCTTTGGGGTTTCTCTTAAGGTGTTTCTGTCGACCTGAAATCAAAGTCCAATAGTTTCCTTTTAGATTTTCAGTAGCTACCAATTCCTGAGGGAAATACCTGGCTCTTCAGCAGCTAAATGATGCACTGTGTTCACCTGCTTGTTGCTGACTGTGTGTGTCTGCTGTTTGTTGCTTGGCAGGCACTGAAAACACACAAACACAGGGAATGCTCTGCCTGAAAATGATCCTGCCTGGTGAGGAATGGATAAACCAAAACATTAAAGCTGGGAATAAAACAGTCAGCAGAAAGTAGCTGAAGGAAAACTGAAGATTCAGATGTTAATTCAGTCAGTTTTACCAATATAAATGTACCAGTATATTGATACATCGACAGTAGCCCGGAGCCTTCCACAGCGACATTACAGATTAAGTACAGGTCACACCAACATAGGTATTCCCATTCATGGTAACCAGTTAATTAATTGCATGAGCAGTAATGGTCTCAAAGCCCCAGCCTGGTTTAAGAAAGCCTTTACCTCTGTGTTCTATGAACATGTTATCCTTCTTGCCATTTATGACTTGCTTTCAAGGCCTGAGGGAGGAAACTATTTAAGATATATTAATAACTCAGGTCGCCCTTTGGTGGCACTTCACATAATTTCCTAGAAAGCAGCTGATATTTCCCTGCAGTCCCTGGAGAAATACTGGAAGTTGTTGCTAATTAAAGGAAAAACAATACCAGTGTGAAGCCCGATAAATCATTAGTCTTACGTAGAGTGGGCTGAGCAAGAAAACATGACACTTGTCGACAATGAAGTTTCCGATAACAAATGAGTAACGACTGAAAATATCCTTGGATTTAGGTGGAACATACATTGTGAGCAGCTGATTTCCAGAGATTCACAGATCAACTAAACTCCAGTAACAACTGATGAAGATGTTATAAGAAATTGATGTGACCTATAAGCTTTGAGCTTTTTTGATGTTGCACATGTAAAGACAGTTGTGCAATGATGTCTTCTATAGCTGATGAAATAATAAGTATATTAGAAATGACAGTGCTTTGAATACAATTGCATTGTATGACATCAACAGCAGTGATAGGTGCTGTTCAAAAGGATATAATGAATATTATTAGTGGATTAAAATGACATTACATTACTGGTATCAGAGAAAGATGCCATGCTATGGTCAGCTGTGGCTGTCTTGAAAAGAAAACTGGAGAATAAAAAAAACTCAGGACAAAAGAAAAGGTTCATCTGTAAATGATTAGAGATGCTGATCTAATATCATGTCCTGAAAAATGCTTTCAGTGTCTCATTGACTCATACAGGCTCACATCTGGTCTGAGAGGAATTCACACTCAATGTTTTCACAGGTTTGATGGAGACGAGTGGCAGAAGTCACAGATAAGTGACAGCACAATAGGACATCATATTGATGAGGGTGAATAAAAATCTCTGAAAACACACAGAGTGGGTGTTGTATTGATGAGTGTACCGAAGTAAGACTAAATAAATCTATAAAAACTAGCACAGCGTGACCATTTCCCTTTTACAATTTAACCACATTACCGCTCATAGTCAATAGCATGTGAACCAGGTCCTGTGTGCCTCTGGTCCATTTTGAAATATAGAAATGTCTTTATGGGAAATCATTAGAGGGACCTGTTTGTTTGCCTTGCTGAGATGTTTTGTCCTATGATCATTTGCTATCCTGCTGACTAAGCCCATTTCATATTGTTATGTCCTCCCTTAAGTGGCCTTTACAGAGCCAGTTAAACAAATGGGTGAAGCAGGAGAATGTAAGTGATGGCGAAGCCCCTGAATGTGCTCCTGTTCTACAAAGATGTTGCTTTCACACACAAACAATGTTGGACCGGAGTGTATTAATACAAACAGACATTTGGAGCTGCGCTGGGCTTTTTGTCAATGCTGGTATTAATGAGCGAAGTTGTATAATGTCATGTTCTCAGAGCTTTTATGAGACAACAGACAATTTGTTCATTTTAACACATTCACATTCTGTCTGCCTCTGAATATTGTGATTTAAGTTTTTTGCTAAATAACATAGGAACAACATCAGACAATATCTGGAGTGTCTACAACAGATAAAGACTATCCCAAAGCCACTATGTAGAGAGCCTGTCCTTTCCAGTTTACCAATATTCCACAGTTGGTTTCTCAGCATTTCTTTGTATTTATGTTGCATGTTCAGTTCCCTTGCTTCCAAGTCTATGTTTTTTGAATGGGATTTTGATTGAAATAAGGTCTGAGGTTACACAAAATGAAGACATTTACATGAGACTCTGGAGGTTGTTGGTGAAGTTGAAACATTATCACTTTTACTAACTTTCCCAGTTGGAAATGGAAATGAAACGAAAAGTCATGCCACAGTGTTATAATATTAGTTATTATTAATATTAGTTGGGTTTGGACCACTTTGATCCACATTGACTCCCTGTTCAGACACTCCTTATGTGGTTGACATTATGTTGTTGGATGGACTATCCCATATTTTGTTTGTGACATCCATTCTAACATGCTACGGTAAGATGTTGCTAACGTACATGCTAAACACCCACATCTGTGAGGGTGTTAACGTAAAAACTTAACATCTTTGTAATGTTATAGAATCACCAGAGTTTTGACACCTGCATGAGGTCAAAGGTCTCACAAAGGTAAGAAACCCAGGAATTAAAAAAGGTAAGGTGGTACGTGGTTTATCAAATGGTTCTGTCACCACACCAAAGAGCCTCCACACAACGGAGTGAGAGAAAGAGTTGCAGATTTTTCTATATCTCAATAACTTCAATTGAATCTGTGTGACACTTTGAGCCATGAACCTACACACCCAGTCTCTGCTTTATCTCAGTAATGAATCAGTTCTTGGTCTGGATATTGCCACAGGTCCATTCCAGCCACCATTGCCAATGAAATTGTGAACTGTTTCTCTAATGTTTCATATCATTTGCATAATCTATCTGACAGAGCAGGCACTTGACCCGGTTGGGCTGATGTATGATGCAGCGCAAAAGGACAAAATCATAATGGCTGGGGAGGGACAGGCTGTTCCTCAGGGACACTTATTCACCCAAGAGCCTGAGAACTCAGGGAGCTGCATTTGAAAATAGATCTTCACATTTATAAACATAAACAACCTTGTCCTTCTAAATGGACGCCGGCATGAAAGCAAAAAGAAATTGGGGAACAGCAAAGAGCTTTCCACTTTTAGGTGAGTCTTTCCATCCCTTTACAAATGAATGCTTTTATCTACTTTCCTCCAAAATAAATATACTGTTTTGTGCTTCCATTAGAGTTAACTAAGACCATGAAAGTGTTTTCAAGAGGAAATATTTTTCTCTTTGAATCAAACAGGAAGCAATCACAGCATTCATGAAAGGCCCACTTGTCTCATGCTTTTGCTTTTGAGTTCTGAGAACATTTCTTGTCAAAGAGAAATACATAAGAGCAGGAGAGTCTGGGGTAAGGCACCACCTGTTTGCTGCCCCTCAAGGGACTGTATGGAAATTTTTGGGTGGGCAGCGGAGGTTTAACAAAGAAGGGAGTTACCTATTTTTCATTTTCTTGAAAATATTTGTAGGATCTATAGTCTCTTTTATTATTTAAATGATCTATTTTCAGTATTTTCTTATGTGTCATTAAAGGGACATTGTGTAACTTCTCCTGTTATCTATTCACGGAAATCAATTATTTGGTTCAAAAGTCTGTTTTTCATTAATCAATAATCACCCCCATCAACAAACTGAAGTGTTCCGGTAAGCTCTGAATTAGCCGTTCATATCATTCATATCTGCTGGCTGCCATGCAGTGAGGAGGAATGGAGCGTTACACTGATGCTGCATTCACCTGCAGTCGGGCAGACGGCCGTCGGTAACAAACCAGATGTCATTTTAGTCACAGAACAGAAGTCCAGAGAAAGCCGGTAAAACAAGGGTCAGGTAAACAATACGACATCGCCATGACAACGGACCACTTGTTTACATAGAGGCTTGTTTATGCCGTTACGTGCAGCGGCTGTCGTCTGTCTGCCGTCTGCCCAATTTCACGTGAATGCAACATGAAAAATATGATTGATTGAGTTGCTTGCGATATACAACGCTAGATGGGAGTAATTCCTACACAATGTACCTTTAATAGATTGCTTTTAGATATTCAAGAGTGTGTGCACGGCTACTTCAAGTCGAGAAGAGAGTACAACGAAAATATAAATAACACAAGTGAGTGTCCTGCTTTTCAATAAAAAGACATTTTGTGTCCATGAAATGAATAAAAAAGAAGCCTTAGACCTTGTTTTTCTAGCAAAAGAGAGCGGTATTTCAGGAGCAGGCACACGGTGCACAAAGTTACAAAGTGAAGTGTATTAATGAAGGTAATGGTGGGATAAATTAGCATTAGAGGCTTTAATGAAGGGTGGAGAGGGGGGCAAGGTGTCATGAATGCGAGTGAGGGGAGGGGGGGGAGCAGCGTGCACGTCTCTGACAAAGCTCTGACTCACTCTATCTCATCCATTAGTCGTCTGCATGAAGAAGAAAAGCACAAAGGAGTCTGCTAATGCAGAGATAACCTAAAGGTCCCTCTCTGTCTATTCCCCCTCGTTGCCTTTGTTGCTCCCTCTTCACCATCCACTCTCCTGCTCGTGTTGCTCCATTCTTGCCTCAACACTTGCTTTCTTCCGACACTCATACCCCAATATTTCTCCCTCCCCCCCTTTACATATCGGTGAATTATAGCTGAGATCTTTTATTTTTAATGACACATTGCAGAGGCTTCCAGTGTCTCCCAGTATAGTGAGTCCATCCTAACTCCCCTTCATTAGGACCAACCTGGAGCCAGGAGTCACTGACGATGGATGGCGTGAAAAAGTGGTCACTTTGTAGGAGGGAAAATGATTAAAATTCCAATTCTACATCTCATGGATCATTGATGGTACCTGATTAATTCTGTACAACCAGAGGAAATTCACAAGTGTTTTATGGCCTTATACTCTGGAATTGCTTGTTCAAAATGCGTTGATCTGAGATAATGTGCCAATAAAGTGACCAAAGTGTGAGAATGCAGAGTACAGAAAGACTCGTAATAATATCCATTTAAAAATTCATAGTTTTTCCAATGTGGTTCTGATCCATTTCTCTGGATGAGAAGACAAGTCTATTCTTTTACATGGCTTCTTCCACATGTGGTTAAAAGTTAAGGACAAAGCTAATTAGATAAGTGTTTTATTTTACGCTTTTGGTTTTTAGTTACTTTACTGAACAACTTTTGGTTGTCAAGGACTAGATGACCATGTTGGTGCTGCTTCCCATGTCCTCAAGGTTAAGGATTAATTTAGCCCCAAAAAATCAGAGGATGTACAACGTTTTTTCTAAAAAGTTGCGACTGCTGGTCCAATAGCACAGAAGGAAGAATTTAAACTACTTTGCATCAACGCAATTATTACTGTTATTACCGGAATCGACAGTGCAGAAGGCTGTTAACCTTAAATGAGTTATGCTGAAGTGACCATGATTAAACCATTTAATTTTCTAAATCAGGCTCCATGCAACATATATTACTTGGTGACTCATCAGACCGACCATTTGACATGAATGAGGCACTGAGTCTCTCATAGTTCACTGAGTGATTCCCTATAACTTTGATTTTTTTTTTTCTTCTTTCAAAACTGTAATGAGTGAGTTCTGGGTGCATACTGTACTATACTACCAAAAATGTTCCTGCCATCAACAGCATGTGCTATTATCTTGACATGTGCTAAATGTTTTGTTTTTTTCGACTAAAAATGACAGAAAACAACTTCGGTACAAGAGAGAAAACAGGGAAAGCCAACCTCATATTTAAGAAGCCATCAAAATGTTTTGGATTTTTTGATTCATCAAAATTGATGTTCCTTTGTAGTTACTTTCCCTGGTCTGACTCCAAGCTCACACAAAGAAAACCACAAGAATCAAGCAACAGCAGTGATATCAACACCAAATATGACCACTGTAGCTCTGTCAAAACACAGATAACAAGTAACTCCCCCCCCCAAAAAAACCCTCAGTTTGTGGAGGATTTACACACACAGCCACGGGATCATCTCCCACACTGCGGTGTAAATCCAGCCTGTGCAGCCACAGATAAACACCGCGCAACTCGGCGCAAACTTTAGACGACCAGGAGCAGAGGGGTAGGTGGCACTTGCGGTTGCGGCCCCTTCTCACAAGAATCCTCCTGAAATGACTAATCTGAAAGAGTCTGATCCGATTTAGACGTGCCTGTCAGGGCTGCTCCAGACTTCGTGATTGGACCTATTACCTGCTGCATTCAAGTCTAGTTATCACCTCACAGAGACAGGTATATCACTGGGTCATAAAAGGAAAAGAAGCTGGGAGTAAAGGGTCATGGTGATGCTGTATGCACTTTTAATTCAAGCATATGAAGAAGAGTCTGATAAATGCACAATTAAATGGAAAAGTATCTCTTCTTATCGTCTCAACTCTTTGTTTTAATCTGTCTAATCTCCATATCTCTTCCTGCCGCTGGATAACCATGCGTCTTTATCTTGTGTTGCTTTTATTCTCCAAGAAATCTTATCTAATGTAGACTGCAGCGCGCACAAATTGAGTGGAAATAAGATAAATGCACAACATTTTTTCCCCTCCTCATATCCTGCATCGACTATAAAGCACACATACACATTTGGCATAAAAATTAAGCGAGAGATATGATTCTCTTTATATTCACAGTTGGTTTCTTTCCAGGCATCATCATATCAGATCAACTGAGCATATCATTGCTATTGTTTCCTCCAATTGTACTTGCAGGGTTCCTTTTAATTGGGAACACATTTGCACCTGAGGGTAGAGAGACGCTCAACTGGGGGACATCTCTGCAATCATTCCCCAGCATCACGATACGTCCCCTCGATGGAGAGCGCACCAATAATCATCTGATTTAGCCCGCGTGAAGCTGTCTTAATAAGCCCCAGATAATATTCTCCTCACAGCATAGTTCTTATGGCCTGATGGTACAATAACAGACACATCGGCTGATAAACTGCCACACAGGGCTGAAGCTGAGGCGGGGGTTCGATGTGTGGGAGTCAGTGGGAGATGGGTGCTTAAGAAGAAAAAGGGTGGACGCTGAGATTGCAGAGAAGTGCGTTCATGCGAGGCTTTGTTTGAGGGAGTTGAGGGTTATTTCTTTTTTCTCTCTTTGGTCCAGAAATTGAAGATACATGCACACAAACATGCAGGGAAAGGCCAAAATCAAACCAAATCATCTATAATAACGAAATGTTAAGTTGACTGAAAAGTGTCACGGACACATTAACTCTTCAAAAAATGGTTAAACACAGTACAGACATTGTGAACCTTATTGATGCACACAGTCCTGCAGTGTTACTCCACACTAGCCTCAGACTGAACGGCTGAAATCCTGCAGCGTTGGGCTGCTGACATGGTGTCATCATTGATGTGGTCGCTGTTAAGCTGCGTTGACACCTGCACGAATCCATTGGACATGGAGCTGGGGGAAAAGCAATTTGGCACAAGCTACGCAAGCTCCTGACTTTTTTAGAAAGGTGAGGGCAGTGCAGGCTGGGAAAAGTGGTGAGGTCCAAAATATTCTCGCTCGGATGGCGGCGGCGGCAGACGGGGGAAGTGGTGATGGTGCATGGGGAGGAGGGGTGGGGGAATATTCCTCACTAAAATCATGAATCATCCACTGATTACAAGGATGATGCACACAGTCGAAATGAATATTGACACAGAGGCCAAAAAATCCTGTAAACAGTGTAATCACTTCAATCTTAGAGTAGGCAGCAGGAATCCTAAAAGCTTTTGGAGCTGATTAGAGAGAGAATGCATGTGATGTTCTGGCAAGGAAAGCTGGTTTTCTTACAGGACTGAATGAATAAATTCAACTGAAATTGTGACTTTTCCTGCCAGTAACGTGATGTACGATCAGGTTAAGCCTGGATTAGATTGAAAATTGGATTAACAAAAATCAGATTCCTGTTTATGGACTCTTATAGGAGCTATTTTTAATTCTTAAAACAACCAAATGTTGAAAGGTCAAGTGTAGAAATGTAGAAAAAGTGCAACATGAATCCAGACTAAAACATTATGAAACGACCAAAGCCTCCACGTCAATGTGCAAAATTAATACTAATGAAATAATTAGTTGACTGACTATTTGACTTACTCATTAGTGTGGTGTACACAGTATAAAATACACAGTATAAAATACTGTATCCATCCTGTCAACATATTCCATTCTTCTACAGTTTCCCAGCATGCAGTCATTTATCTGTGAATGGCACATTAACCACACCATTTCCCCCCCCGTCTGCACGGGTATCGTCTTTACTGATAATGGGAAAAGATTATGCACATTCATTACCATTATCATTAAAATCATCATCACACGCTTAGCATAATAACAGCGATTCACTTCTCCAAAGTCCTGTTTTACTACTTGTTTGGACTGACGCTGGAGAAAGCACTCTGAAGGAATAAAAACAGCTTTTGTCAGTGTTACTTTGAAGCTTCCTCGTGATTTATTTAACCTGACATTTGATGGCCCATGATCAATCAAAAGGGCAAACCATAAATAAGCTGCTTTGCGAGTGGCATTCACAGACTTCCCCTAAATTCAGCCTAAATATCGGAAGAATGTCTCTGTCTATACAATATGACAAAACTCTCTTCCCTCACATATACTTTTAGAGCATCAATAATCCATTTACTCATTTATTTATATTCTAGTTGATAAATTAAAGTTGTTGCCATATATATTTAGGCTCTAAACAAGTCAGGCTGAGCGACTAAATGCTTTCTCAGCCCGATCCGTGACTTTCTCTCTAGTTAATTAACTAGTTAGGTGCGATGAGGGTGATGCTGACGGTGACTGTGGTACCTTTAGGGAGACAGAGTAATGGAAAAAACACACACACACACACACACACATATACACAAGATCACTCCAGGTGAATGAACTGATATCTAAAGATTCACCTCTAAGGTCAAAATCCAAAATCACAGAGTGAGAAACAGATAACGCAGGAGGTGGGGGAGGAAAGTGGCTGTCTTTAAACAACAGTATTCCCCCCGGATCGATTAGCCATCGGTCTGTGCATACAAGACACGGCAAGTCCTGGATTAATTAACTACTTTCGCGCCACTGAACAAGTGTCTTTTGTCATCTTTTATTCCTTCAGCATCACAGGTAGACTCACACTCACAGGAAGAAAGAAAAAAGTCAGACTTGAGCACTTCCTTACCTGTGTCTGTGATGTAAAGATATTCTCTCAGAGTCCTCCTTCCGTGGGGAGTTTAGGTGGTTCAGCTCGTATCCTTAGGCTAAGGGTTTCAACAACTGAACACATGCCTCCTCTGAGGCTTCTTATAATGGCACACCCCTTCCCTCCTGGCTCAACCCTGCATTTCTCTCCCCCCTCCCTTCCCCTGTATACCACCATTCACATCACTATGGAGGAGAGTTAGGGAGAGAGAGAGGGGTGGATTCCCCCATTCTGTTACGCACAATTCCTGGACAGACACACAAACCGCTGCCGCACGCTGACGTAGGAGGCATTGCCTACGCCACCGGTTTTCGTCCTCATTGAGCCAACTAATGGAGCTCTAAAAATACGCATCATCCACCGTGAGATTGATCCAGAATCATCGTGTCTGAGGTGTCCATAAAACCCACCACCTCAATGCCAACCTGCCGCCAAGGTCAGGGAAACACTGGCACTTCAAAGATGTTCACCAGTGAGATGGAAGTTGAGGACAAGACAATAGAAATGGAGGTGACTACGGCTCGATAAGATTTGTGCTGGACAAGCACACCTGAATAGGAGACTACATTCTCCGTGTAAATAAAAGAATGAACAATATGGGGGCAGTCAATGGAGGGAGTAGTCTGCAGACGGAGGTTAGTATGACTCATGCAGGAGATTTGGGGGTGGAAAATATGACCTGTCCCACAGTCCTGGGGGTGGTTTCTCTGTATGATACAACCTATGATATACGCTGAGTGTTGGGTTAAAGCAATGACAATTATGTCAACCAGAGGATCAATGGAGCAGAAGTGAAGGCAGAAACAAGCGGAGGGTTAAAAATTAGGCAACATGAAGTAGAAGTGAGATGAAGGTCAGAATAACAAGACTGAAGCATTCAGGACAAATAAGAGAATATGTTAGGGTGACCATATTTTGATTTCCAAAAAAGAGGATTGGCAAGAAGGAAGGCACAAGGCCCCCAAGAGCAAGAAACTTTCCTGTTTATTTACAAAAAACCCTTAATTGTTGTGGTTCCCCTTTAAGTTATTGTTTCACATTGGTGTTGCAGTTAGTTTAAAACCAAAAAGAAATCATAGATGGCTAAGAACATTCCAGGCTAGGATGATGATCCGTAACGACAGATTAGAAAAATTTAAATTAGTTTGTAGTAGCTAGGTGTGTAAATGATCAATATTCAATATTATTGGCAACAATAAAGGGCCCCTTAGGGCCCCATGGAAGCTTGGGCCGGCCCTGATCACAGATAAACACGGCTGTCGGGGGAAAAGAAAAGGAAAACAGTGACTACGTGGCAGCCGCCGGCGGCTGTCCTGAGCTACCGGCCGTTCTTCTCCAGAACACAGATGTCCAGTCCGCCCCTGGTAAAGCTACACTGCGCTTCGGCATTTTGTGAGCAGAGGCAACGCTGCTCCGACGTCTGCTCCCTCTGGCCTCTCGTCAGAGACGCAACAAAATACCGAGTGTTCTGTGCAAAGCGCCAGTCAAGTATGTTTAATGGTCCCATGAAAAACATTGAAAACCGGACATTTTCATGAATTTATAAAACCCGCCCGGACGCCCCGGACAGGACGTACAAAGTGGACATGTGCGGGTAAAAGAGGACGTTTGGTCACCCTAGAATATGTTGTTTCAGTGAAACTTCAGAATTAGTGGGAACATTTGTTTGACTGTGAAATATGATCCAGGAAGTCAAGATGGAGCAAAAGATTAATGGATTCAAGAGCTTTTTGCTGCATTAAACCCTTAATGAGGATTTGTAACCAGCAGAAATACACCATTCATGGTAAAATAAATGAATAAAGTAATCCACCAAGACGATGCAGTTGCATGTGATTGGCCACCATTGTGGCCTGCCAGGTTATGTCATGTTGAGCTAAGTTAAATGACCACTGGACTGGCCCCATTCAAATGAATCACAGGCTACAGTGCTTTGAGCTAAATGTTGACATAGCCTAATAGCACGCTAGCAATGCTAATAAGCCAAAATTCTGTTGGAAATGTTTATCCTTCATCACCATCTTAGTTTAACATTAATGTTTGTTGACTGGCATTGAAAATTACAGCTCAGGCAGTTGGGAACGCCATTAGTGTCTCAGTTGATTGGTAGCAAAGAAAACTCAACTGAACTGATAGAAAATGTATTACACTACACGTTCTCCTGAGAGACACACGGAACCAAATTTCATGGCTGTCCATCCAAGGTCAGAGTATCACCAACTTCAGATATAGCTACGTCTGGGAACCACAGATGTCAGAGAATCACCAAAGCCATTAGCATTCAATAAGCGCCCGGCATTTTGTTAAGTGTAAGAGTCAGTGGCTCAGGAGGTGCAGCCAGACGATTTGCAGTTTGAATCCCGCTCACTCACAGTTGCTGTTATACTGTTAGTATCCTTGGGCAAGACACCTTACCCACAATGCCACATATGAATGTGTATGAATGTTTGGTATATATGTTGTATATTTTAAGCTTGTTTGTAGCGGAAGCTCCCACCACTGCTCTTCCTGGTCCGTCCAAATCTCGCGTGATTTGCATTGACACCCAGTTCATGGCTCCGCAAATCACGCGAGATTCCAGCAGAGCAACACTGGGAGCTTCCGCTACAAACAAGCTTAAAACATAGACTTATTTAATTTTTTTCGGAACAATTTTGCATGTCAGGGCTTCAATACAAGAGGGACATTACAGACGAGCACTATGGAGGTATTTGGATGTTTTTTGATGTGACTTTTTGGACGAAGAAAAGTGAGGCCCATTCGCAACCGTCATATGGACATGCAGTGCTGCACGGAGCCCCGCTGTAACTCAGAGAAGCCACGGAGGACTCTGAAACTTCTCCCAGCCCTTAGTCCACATGAGGGGGAGTAGATAATGAGTGAAAAAGCCTGTGACTGCAATAGTTACACATTGGAGAACACTTATTTTTTTTGGTCTAAAAAGTTCCAACTCAAGTTCAGCTCCCTTCCAATCACGTCACATCTTGGGCTGGCTTAGCTGTAGCTCCCTGTGAACGTGTGAAAGCTAGCCCACCAACCTGTGTGCAGTCTGATAGTGATGGATGAATTGGATACATAGACAGAGCCCTTGGTGCGGCTGAGATAAGGAGCCCTGAAGAACAAGCAGCCATTGCGGGGCCTGTCTGTCATTGATACCGCTGTTATCCACTGGCCGTCCAGTGTACATAAATACTTCCTCTGGTGGCCAAGAGACACTGATTGCCGTGATGACAGAGGCAGCCATGTTTAGCTTGGCAACATGTCCTTTAAAAATCTTGTAAAGTCCTTTTTTTTTTGCTATGCGGTTTGGAAATGTTTGTGTCAACAGCATCAGCATGGAGCCAGAAAATCATTTGAATTCTATTATGAAAAATCAGTGTGGTCAATCAGAAAATGTTTCTTGAAAAATGTGGTTTGAAAGTTTTGTTCAATTTCTGAAAGATTTTCATGTTTTGTTGCACTTTGCTCTTTTGTACCTGTTGTAAAAACATTGCGTCGTTTTACATAATCTTATAAATTCTCAGGGGTTAGCCTACTATTATTTCCAAGAATAAACTTATGACTAAAATACAGTATTTCTGTACTCACATGGAGCCCAGCCAGTTTTAGTGATGACAAAAAAAAGCATTGTTGGCGACTGTGTCTTTTATAATTCAGTAATTTTCCACATGAATTAGAAACACAAATAATCCTACGAATGTGTAATTGGTTTCCAAACAGCTATATGGCAACAATTCAACTATACAGAATATCACAGCAAACTGCCCAAAGATGGTTAATACATTCAGATGTGATATAACAAAACTGTAGGCTATTGATTTGTATCAATGGAAACACAGTAAATAATCATTCATATTAGCAATTCAATCGACAGAGCCTTATTAGATAAAATATTTTTGATAAGAAAGAAACATCCTTTAGTGGGTACTGGAAGATTTTTATATGCACCATTTGAGAATTGTGTGAGAATTATAGCTTACATAAAAGCAGGTCTTATTATCTAATCAGAATAAATTTATCTTTATATTTATCTTTATCTGTCCCAAGACAGTTTCCTATTATGAAAACCAAACACAATAAAGAGAAATAAGCAAATGGCAATACGTCCCTAAAATGGCATATTGCATATTCCCCTTATTGTGGTTTACTGCCTGTGACAACAAGTTATACTTTCATTTTCTGCACTAATGATTGCACTTAGATTTAGAAGAATTTCTTTCAGAGCTCAAAGTGTTTTTAGTGAAGTGAAAATGCTGACTGATGGCTCATGGGCCCCCTGCCAAAAGAACTCATAGATACTCACAGACAGCTGCACCAAACCAGTGTTTGGCTGGTGTCCGCCGTTCATTTCAAGTCGAACTCGTCTCCTTTCCATCTCATTCAGCTGAGGTGGTTTACTGTCCTCCTCCACAATCAAACCCAATGATGTGAAACCAGCGAGGGCGGAGAGGTGGGTGGTGGGGATCTCTGCGGTGGTTTATGGCAGCTCAGGACTTTCACCTGTCAAGAGACAATTGATTGTTATTAACAGCAGGGCCCAGAATGAATTTTGTCAGGAAAAGAATTACATTTCCAAAAAGCTGCCTTAATTTTGCATGAAAGAAGAATTACACCTCTGAGCGGAAAATCTGCAGCGTCGACCACCAAAAAAGTTTTTATTTTAGAGCGTAAGCATTTAGCGGGATGTATTTCATATGTTTGTGCATATCAATCTCATTGCCGTCAAGATATTTTTAGTGCCAGCTGCAGATAACGGCAGATGAAACCAGATGGGGGGGCTTTTTTCCTTATTAAAAAACTAGAGAATGGATAGTGTGTGTAAACCCAGTGTCCACTAGTGCTGTAATAGAGAAACACTAGGTTTACACATGTGAGAACTGTGGCAGACAATATGTGGCAGACTTTCAATTGAAAAGCTGGCTTACTGGGGAGGAAAATGATTATTCGTAAACAAGTGACTGCTGTGAAATTGAGTAGAGGATGCCAGGGAGATGTTTACTGATGTTTACTCTTGGTGTGTGGGAGCTCTGGATTAAATGCAAGGGTTTTGACCTCAATCAAGGAAATAATTACTGTTGCTCCTTTTGTCGGTGGACTCCATAATTAGCAAGCAAAGACCCCATAGAAACACAATTAGTCTGAAAACAGAGGTGATTAAAACAGTAATTCTTATTGCGCTCATTAGGATTTTTTTTGTGGTGCCTTTATTCAATTTGTAGGGAAGTTCTTTTGTGCCGTTCCCACCAAATATTTCCTAATAAAATCTCCAGCCTGAATGTCTTCCATATTATTCTGCATCCAGACATCTGTCAAAGCAAGTGAGGGGTGAAATAATAGAATAGAGGGCATTTGCTTCAAGATAAAAACAAGTCAAGTGTGACTGACTCCATCTTCCTCAAGTAATGAAGAGTAATGATTGGCATCGCTGATAAAGGCAATGGATCACATAAGCACACACACATAGGATCACACACACATGCACTTCAAAGCTCTTTTTTTCACAGTGTGCTTCAGTGCAATGAATCACCATGTTTCCTATTATATTCTCTCAGAAGAACAAACACTAACACACACACACATACACACACACACAGCTGTTATCTGTCATCACCAGTGTTGCGGCTCCTCCACCAAAAAACAGTCGATACGATACTGATGCAGCACCCACTCATTGTGCGCGTGTGTAGCCTAGGTGTGTGCGTCTTTTGTGATTAAATGGGACTGCAGCAATGAGAAAAGTTTACTGGTTTTGCACTTTCAGAGCTTTTTTGGTTGAATTAAAGGCCTTGAATACAAAACTGTCCCATTTTATAATCGGCTAGTGATGCTTGTCAGTACTGAAAACAGAGGACCCACTGAAACATTTACTGTGGTTCGAGCTATATACCAGATATACCAGGCTCTAGGCCTAGTTCAGCTGAATGTGTGAATTTGTCCTTCACAACATGACACATTTGCATTTCCTAAAGTTTTGTGGTATATCAAATAAAGCATTCCAAAAACCTAATTAACTTTGCAATTTGTAACTACAGTGCGTATAAAATGATTTTCTTTCAGCAGAGTTTTGAGTCTGAAAAAATACAATAATTACACTCATTTAAGTAGGAGCTTCGTTGATTGTTTTCATTACCTCTTAAATCAATAACTTAGTCAGTTTCGTAGCTCGGGGCCCACAGGCGGTTTAATAGTAGTAGCAGGAGTAGTAATAGTAGTATTAGTGAAGTACTCTACTACCTACCATGGATGTAACCGTCTTTGACCTATGTCTCGACCAGTCTCGACCTACCAAAGACGGTTTATAAACCATATTATGAATATCTTTGGACCTACCTTCATAAATCCTAGCAAACGGAACTGGCTCTGACGGCGTTGCTACTAGCCAATCACAACGCGTAACTTAATTCAACTTCTAGCCAATCACGGTGCACGCACGCCCAGAGCGGGACGCTCCGAATTTAGACCCGGAAGTCTGTCAACTTTTGTCCTGTTTTGTTTCGGATGTTTATGAACTTTAAAAGGCAGTCGCCCCTGGATGTAGTTCGAGGCGGTTCGTCAACCGCGTAGTTTACACATTTAAATAATCAGTTTATCGTTGGAATATCAACAGCAGATTTGTAGGTAAGTGTGATCAAAAACAACGAGAAGCCAGAGCTTTATGTTCGCTTCCCGTTTAAACCAGAGGCTACAGGCAGCGCCATGTTGTTTAAACGTTTACTCTTTTGGTGTCGATAACATATTGAACAGTGACCGTTTTAAAACGAAATTCTGTATGATAATATAAACTTGAAAACCACACGGGAGAATGTGGTTTATTTTGAGAATATGTAGCCACTGACATTAGCAACGTTAGCGCTAACGCTGTTGTTGTTGTTGTTAAACGTTAGGCCTAACGTTAACGTTACCGTTCACAATCCCGGATGCGTTTTATGAAGCCTCTTCAGTTTAAAACTGAAGATTTAAGGCACAGTTTAGTTAATAGTCTTAAGCTATTACAATTACAGTGTTGTTTATACTAGATGCCATTTTGATCATGGTATTTTTTGTGTGTTTGTGTGTTTTTATGTTAGGGCTCACCTACGTCCAGCTCCTGTGAGAGATGGAGGAGCTCTACACTTTAGAGAAGGAGGTAGGACGAGGCAGCTATGGAGTGGTCTTTGAGGGCCATATGGCCAAAACAGGACAGAGGGTGGCTATCAAGCGGCTGCCCTGCAGCAATCCAGAATGCATTGAACTCTACCTGCAAGAGCTGTGGGCTATGAGAGCCACTGCCAAGAACCACGTCAATGTCATTGCACTCCACAGCTGCCTCGTGCAAACAGGGCCAAGAAGCCTGAAGCTCCTAAAACCAGGAAAACTGCCTCTGCGTCTTGTCGAGAGTGTGCTCAAAGGAAGTGTAGTCAGAGCACCAGAAAGTCAGGAAAGAAATGATGTGCAGTCTAACACTCAGAGGAGGACCAACTCTGTGTCTAGACTTCAGGACAGGACCAACACAGTCCAGGCCAGGGCAAAGCAGCAGGAAAAGACTCAATCAAATGAATCTGATTCTACAACCCCACAAAGGCCTCAAAACAGAGCCAGAAAGAGACTGGCTGAGAGAGAGGAGGAGCAGCAGCCGGGTCCCCTACGCTGTTTGGCCCTGTGGCTGGTGATGGAGTACTGCGATGGGGGCGACTTGACTCAGTATCTGCTCTCCAGGCCCCCAGATGCTCAGCGGAACCACAGCGTGGTGCAGCAGCTCTGCAGCGCCGTGGCCTTCCTGCACAGCCTGGGCATCACCCACAGAGACCTGAAGCCTGACAACGTGCTGGTCTGCGTCACAGCCAAGGGCCCTGTCATCAAGGTGGGCCCACGATTGTGACACCAAAGTGTTTTCGTCACAGATTAGGTAGCACTATTCCACAGCCAGTACACGACTTTATTGAAAAACTCCCACTGTTAAACATTTGAAGGCAGTGTAGTCCATAATAGTTTGTTCTCTCAGGGGGCCCCTTTGCTTTCACAGCAGCAATGAAATTGAGACACGATAAACGGAACAAGAGAAAACATGAAACAGTAATTGAAAATACAAACATGATCATCAGATGCTTATCTGCAGATATGACGGTGTAGTGAAAAGAGGAGTTTGATAAAATTATAGTTTTGGGGAGAATTCTAATTCCAGACACTCACGCAGATAGTTCAGCCGTCCTGATTGGTTCCTGTGGAGGCACTGGCATCATCATTTCTGTGACTCTCAGTTGTAATGGAGTTTTCACTGTGCAGTCTGCAGATGCTGAGATCTGTAATTTTAGATTGTTAAGCATTCTTATTTTTTCTTCTTCCTATCCAAATCTAACTTTGGTAATAGTATACATTTATGATGTTCTTGTCAGTGTAAAATAAATACAAAAATGATGTGTTGCAAGGCTCCAATTAAGTATCCACCTGCACACAAAGTCCCTGATTTTGTCTGACCAACTATCCAAAACTGAAAGGTAAACAGTTTACAGTCAGCAGACAAGTAGCTATTACAGAAATCACATTTGAGGAGAATAATATATTAGGGCTGAAAAATATACACAAAAAAACATTTAGGCTATTGTGGAATACTGCAATTGAGAAGTGAGTCATGATTTCAGTTGGAAAGATCCTTGTATTTTATTCTCACAGTACAATGATGATGATGTTTGTACCAAACAAAATGCTGTCCTCCTCTAACCTCTGGTGTTTGGAGAGTGTGATTTGTAGACTAAGACGCCACATTGCTTCAAACTGTCTTCCTGAATATAGACGCAAAACAAAAACATTTTCTTGAGCCATACATTTTTGAAAAAATGTATTCGAAGAAGTCGTACTGCATTTCCTTTTCAGTTAATTTCCCTGTCCAACCTGTAGGTGGCAGACTTCGGTCTGAGCAAGATGAGTGAAGGTGTGGTGGACGGGGACCTGACCAGGCAGCACTTCTCCTCCACCTGCGGCTCTGACTTCTACATGGCTCCAGAGGTGTGGGGTGGACTGACCTACACGGCCCAGGCAGACATCTTCTCCCTGGGTGTGATGTTCTGGGCCGTCCTGGAGAGGATCACCTTCGTGGAGGAAGGGACCACACAGGAGCAGCTGGGTAAGTCAACAACCACCGATAAACTGGAATACCTGAAGCCTCTTCTCCTTAAAACTTAAAATCAAAGCAACACTAGTAGTAGTAGTAGTAGTAGTAGTAGTAGTAGTAGTAGTAGTAGTAGTAGTAGTTTATTCGATCTTTTACACAAAATTGTTTACAGTTGAGCATCAATCACAGTCAGTCAACCTTCCATAATACCATCATTTGTTCAACTAGTTCATAAATAGATTGAAAAGGTGTAGGCTGAAGCTATCTAGCTTCTAAAAGCCTACCCTTTAATTCAATATTTCAGTAAATCCATTAGAGCTCTTCATGATTTCAGAGTCATAGAAAGAAACAATAATTAACAAATGATGCCCAAAAATAAAATAAATAATAAGACAGTATTACAGTTACAATCAGAGTCATAGAAAGAAATAAGTATCCAATAATTAACAAGTGTAGCCAAACAATAAAAGAAATAAATAATTTAACAGCAGTACAGTTGCAATCAACACCCAATTAATCAATCCTCTTTATAGCTTTCTATCATACTATGTTTTAATCTCAAAAAGATGTTCCACAGTTTTACTCCCGCCACAGAAATACACATGCTTTTTAATTTAGTATTTATTCTTGGTTGTTTCAAGTTAAGTTTCCCTCTTAGCTCATATCTCCCCCCTCTTTCCTTGAACATTTTTTGAATATTATTAATTTCTTGGCTTTGTATATTATCTGTGCAGTTTTAATTTTTACTAAGTCAGCAAACTTTAATACTTTCCATTTGATAAACAGATTATTGGTGTGGTGGTTGTATCCTGCATGATTTACTATCCTTATGGCCCTTTTTTGCATGATGTAAATAGGTTGGAAGTTAGTTTTTATAGGTGTTTCCCCCAAATCTCTCACTCCAGCTAGACACCGGTTGCCTTCACCTTAACATTCAGCATCCCAGCTGTGCAGAGGCGCGTCACGTGACACACCACCAGTCAGATTGCCCTCACAGAGGTTGGAAAGGTTGAGAGTGTGGCCAGGCGGGTTGGTGACGCATCGCGCTGAATCGAGTTTGACTTAATTAACTGGCACATATTAAAAAATGTCACACACTATACATCATACATCCATCGGCCGTGGACGGAACAATCATGAATCTAAATGGCAAAGGGACAACGGATGATTTATGCACTGTACATTGTGATAGGGATCACGGTGGCTCTGTTTCTTGTAATAAAATGTGACAATATGTGATTAAGCGCTCCCTACACCAAAAATGTCAGTGTTGGTAGCATGTGAAGTTTTGTTCAGAATAAGCTGCCAGTTTATTGATTTTTTATTTATCTGCTGTCTTTTCACACAACTTTGAGTCCAGACTTTAATGAAGATCAATTAAATTCTGGTAATCCAAAGATGCAGATGAGTTGGAATTGTGTCATATCATTTCATTATCTGTCTTCGACGTAAATTCAGTTTGTCATTGCATAGAAATTCAATGTAGGGACCAAGATCAGCTCTGTAGAAAAGCCTTGAGATTTTAATCTATTTGTTTAATGTCCCCTTTCCTCTCCTGTCAAAACCCCAAGTGGCTGTATGATGAGGAAGCATCTTAATGTCGAAGAGCACAGGGCCCTTTTCTGCTCTGCACTTCGCTCTCACAGAGTAATGAAACGGCTTCAATACAAATGTCTCATTTTATTCAGAAAAGTAGGTCCGCCTGGGATCGACCTGGTGGCAGCTATTATCTTAAGTTTAGTGTGTGAAAAACCTCCCTGAGTCACTGATACTCCATTAGTCTGAATGGAAGTGGTTACGATTGGAGAGAGACAGAGGGGTTCAGTGGATTCAAATAAAAAAAAAAAAAGAGGCAAAAATGGAATTTAGCAGCCCCGATCATAATCCTCTTTGTCAGTGAGAAAATGGGGAGAGGCAGCTGCAAGCTTCTCACAGTCAGATAAAATGCTCCATTATTTTACTTTATCCTCTCTCTCTCAAAACCCACACATCCACACGGTTATTTGACCAGGCAGGCGAGCGGAGAGAATATAGTCGAGGAGCAAGACACAGCCTTCTTGTGTTTGTCCTAAGGCTGGAAGCCTTGTTGTTGTTTGACTTAGGGAATCTCATCTGGCCTTTTGCCAGGCCGGACTTCACCTGCAGAGGTACAGTCAGAGATCACAACAAGAAGAAAGACTTGTATGTGCATGATAGATCTATTCCCAACATTTAAAGTATTAAAGTTCATTTATGCCACTCAGGGAGAACAAGAAAGGTCGACCAGAAAGCTTGAGATTCAGTAACAATTGATGCATTTTTAATTACTTTCATGGATAATCCTCTTTAGTTTTTTGGGGGGGTTGTTACATTTGTTTCATTTTCGGATGCCACTAATGATTTTTTTTTTCTTCATTAATCTACTAATTTTTTTCAATTAGTCATGCCGTCTAGAAAATGTCAAATAATGACAAATGACCGATTCAAGTTATTAGAGCCCAAAGTTTTATCTTTCTTACTGATTCTGATAAGAAGCCAGAAACTCAGTGTTTTCATAAAGACACAGGAAGGTGCTCATCGTGGTACTTCAACTTTGCCCAGCAAGATAGTGTCTGTGTGTGCCTGTGTGTGTCTGTCTTTTCAGATTGATATAGGATTGGCTGACAATGACTGACAAGTGAACTTCACGTTCATGTTGAATAGATCCCATGTCCCTTTTTTTTCTTCCAAATTACAAAGAGTTATTGAGTAAATGGCATGGCTGGGGAATAACACACACATACACAAAAACCACACAGTTGTAGCAGGATCACACAAAATGACGTTCATTAAAGGAGCTACTTGTGAGTTTAGCTGATGTTACTTAGCTAACGTTAGCGTTAACGATGAAAAGCAACATCCATGTCAACTCTTGTTGTTCAACATTTTGGCAAATTTGCATATTGCCAGCGAACACAATGGAGGTGATGAGTTTTGAGGGACAGGGGACCTGTACCGTTCACTTCCATTGTGTTCACTGAGCAGCTCACGTCTCTGCCCCGAGGATCTCAAAACAACATGCACTGTTAATTAAAGGGATACGCCAACATTTTTTTTTTCGTGTCTTGCCTCACTCCCGAGTCCATGACCAGCAGATAGACACCATCCTTTCAACTGTGCGTGTAGTAACAAGGGAGATACGGGCAGAGCTGGCGCACCGCTAATTAGCTTAGCTCAAACACTGGAAGTGTATAGGTAGTGTTACCCTGCCTCCTACCCGAGCCGAAATCAGCAGTCAGAAGCTGGTTTCATTTTAGCTCTAAACTCTGTAAATATATCACTTTATCCACATTTCAAACATTTTTAGGCGAGAAAGTAGCCGTTTAGATCAGCATTGTGTCGTTAATTTGTCTAAATACCAGCTGTTTACAATTTTGTTCGGACGAATTCGGCGCTACTCAAGATAGCCGTTGTGATCGGTTACTTTCACAAAATAAAACACCTGTTTCGCCCTTTACATACAGAAAACCATGACGGTAAAATTTGTGCTTTTACTTTGAAATAGGAAGCTAACCTACCCTCGATGTAGCTAGCTTGAACCAAAATAAACCGTCTTTGCTTGAACCCTCCGTTTTGACCAATCTCGTCCCGTTACCGGCATTTGACCGCTCAAGATGCCTTACCGGAGAGTTTTGTCAGCTCTGAGACGAAGATCGGCCCGCCGGTTTCCATTTAGAGTTGCTGAAGAGTTTCTCTGATGACTTTAGGTGGAGGCAGGCTAACACTACCTATACACTTCCAGCGTTTGAGCTAAGCTAATTACGGGCGATACGGGCTCTCCCTTGTTACTGCACGCACAGTTGAAAGGACGGTGTCTATCTGCTTGTCATGGACTCGGGAGTGAGGAAAGACACAAAAAAAAAAGTGGGCGTATCCCTTTAAAGGTAATGAACCTTCCCCTATGACTATAGAGCTTGCTACTGTGACGTAAACAGCCTAATTCGGCGCAATGCATTATGGGGTTGTGCGGCTCTTGGAAATTCTGACACTTGGTGTGAACGCAAAATTACATTAATTTTGGTCTTGGTTGAATACATACGGTCAGTCTGATTGGACAAATTGAAACCTCAATGATATGTGATAATGATATAGGCTATAATAATATAAAATCAGCCCAGTGCGTGATATAGAGCTGATACGAGCGGAGTTTTATCTGTCTTCATGTTGCCCTTTCATTCATCATCCCGTTACACTCTGAATCAAACAGGTGGGGAATGAGAAATCCGCAGCACTAGTCCATTGATCACCGTGTCTGTAGTGCTGCATGAAGCGGACTAGTGTGATCTGGCTGAGGAAAAACAAAACCTGATGTCCGATGATCCGGGTAGAAAACCAATGAATGAGAACAGTAGTAACGAACGAGAGTTTAGCTATATCTATCATGTTTTTCACGCCCTATCACCGTTTACACAAATCTGAAATGATTGAAGAAACATTAATATTTATGTGTGTGTTTTGTGTTGCTATGTGTTGTATTTATTCAGTTTGGGGGGAATCACGGTGTCTAGAAAGCATCAGTGGCTGCAGCTGACAGGGACAGCTAACGGTAGCTAAGCTAACAGCGGTAGCTAAGCTAACAGCAGTAGCTAAGCTAACATCAGGACGTCAGCTGTTAAAACCCTCCCGTTGTCGGACACGACATGAACCTAAGTTACTCCAGTTAGCTCAGTCATGTTGTAACTCAGATATCCGCTGGAAAAAATATTTTTTTGATGGACCGTTAGTCACTGAGTCATTAAAGTTAAACAGGTAGCTAACCGTTAGCCCGGCTAATCTATGATAATCATGACTAATTACAAAAACGTGCACACAGAAATAGTAATGTTTGTCCAATCATTGGTTTTATAGACTTTACAAACATCAGATTAGTCTAAACGGGGATATAGTGACGTGAAAAATGAGATATAGCGAAATTCTCGTCTGTCAATATTGTTCTCATGCTGGTTTTCTACCCAGCAGTAGTTGTAAACAACGAGGCGAATCGTTCTCAGTGCCGTATTTACCCAGAATGCATCGCGCTTTCAGCTGTCAAAGTCACGTGTGCCAGCAAGGTCTATAGGGATTATGGCAATATGCTATCCTATTAAAGCAGAAGTAAGCGATCCGGTCGTTTTGGCTAATGCTGCGTTCCAGGCAGGCTTTTGAAACCGTAAATTACAGCTTCAAGTCACAACTTACGACTTTGTAGCGTTCCAGGCAACACACTCGTGTTTTTCCGACCTGTTTTACCTGTGAAAGTCACTATAACGGCCACTCGTAACTTCCGACCCGTGAACTCGTACCAGATCGAACTGGTACGACTTCACAGGTCGGAAAAACACGAGTTACGGGTTGCATTGAACGCACCATAACTTCTTGTCAGCCGATGGAGTTAGTAGCCCCCGCCCTCGTCCCTACGTCACCACATTCACGCGCATCCCTTGGCTGCACACACAGCCCTTCATGCCGTTCTCTCTCCTCATTGGATAAAACTTGTAGGATACGAGAAAAGTTTTCTCCTCGGCTCAGAGCAGAGCAGAGGGACTGAGAGACCCGTGTTTCGGTCCAAACACTCTATGTAAGTGATTGCTGTCGGAAGATAGAACTATTTAAGACTTATATTAACACAAATATATTGCTTACTTCTGCTTTAACTATTGTCATTTTGTACCATATCCTAAAGTTAGCATGCTAACTCTGCTCAGAGCTATGATTAATGATTATAAAGTAAATATCAAATATAAGCTGCTTTATGAGAACAGTTTTAGTTTATTGAGAAAGTTCCACACATTGACATGATTTGTTGTGTTTTTCATGTATCTGCTCGACAGTGTTTTTTAATTTCATGGCAGTTGATTATAATTGTTTTGTTCCTGTGTAACTACAGAGCTGTCGGCGCTCCACTGACTCATTAACCAGGCAAAACCCCACTGTGCTCCTCAAATCTTCCACACACTCGTAGTCTCAAGGCCTCTGTTGGCAATTCCTAGAAATATGTTACACTAGTTGGTACTTGGCGCCCCCCCCACGGTCCGTCAGGAACCTCGTGTCTGATAACTGGCTGTGTGTTTCTCCTCTAGGTGCCTACGTGAGTAAGGGTCACTCCGGCTGGTTGATGCCACTCGGGGAAGCTTTGTGGGAGAACGCCGATCTCCAGCTGTGCATCCCCATGAAGTTGAAGAGGGCGCCCCCCCCGCTGCCGCCCCCCCCCGGCCCGGCCATGTGTGCCCTGCTTTTAGACATGCTGGCCTCCAACCCAGATGCTCGGCCTCCGGCGGACCAGCTGGAGGCCAGAGTGCGCTCTGCTCTCGAAGAGGACTCCCACTGACACAAAGTGCGCTTAAGCGACCATTACGTCTTTAACCACTGCAGCCGCTACATGGAACCATGGACCGCGGACCCCCCGACTGCAGAGCTTCCTGTGTGTGTAAACAATAGCCACTTTGCTGCCACGGGGAGGAGGTGGGGATAAGAAATGTGTATGATTACATGGGGATTGCAGGTGCTATTTTTGTCACTGAAACAGCAGCACTGTTTATGAACCACATAAAGGGAAAATAAGCTGCAGCTAGATGAGGTCCTCTGGTGGGAACCAGTCCATTGACCTTGGACCCCCGGACAGCGCCGCAGACAAAACACGCAACGATACTCAAACAAGTCCATAAAGGGACCTAGTGGGACTTGAGCTGTATTTCCTGTAAGCATCATGCTGTTCAGGTCTCGATTGTTTGACATAGAAAATCAATTTTAGTGCGTAGAGAGCTGAAATGAAATGCAGGGGATGATTGATGCTATTGCTTGTTAAACAGATCTGCAGGGCTGCGGTGACTCTTCATTATCTCGGCTTAATTTGAGGTATTCATTCACAGTTGATTTTTGGGCACTGGTATTTTTTACTTGTCATTTCTTTTGTACTTGCTTTGCACTTATGTATCATGGACTGAACAGTCCAAACGGCTTCAACATATCTTAAATGTATAAACTGATAGAACAAAACGTAGAAACTTGCTATACCTTTGTAACAGTTAATTTTTTTCCTTTGCTGCCGTGGTGTGCGGTGTTGTGTTGGGTTGCATTATATTACAGGGGGTTAGTGGTATTAGTGGTTTGTGTAAATAAGATGGATACAAACAGAACCCCGTCTCATTGTAATGCAGTCTGACACACAGCAGCCTCAAATTGTGCAGCAGATTTGAGTCACCAGTATTTATTGCAGGATTGTTGCATTGCATTTCCTCACACAGCTGTGTGTATTTTTCTGCTTTCTGTGTAATTAGTTTCTAATGTGAGACTGCTTCCTAAGAGATATTTATATCATATTTGCTTTGTACATTGATTTGAAAGACTTGAAAGAATTAAAAAAAAATGTTGTAAGGGATTTTTCTTTTCTTACCCATTTCAGTCAGTTACAGATATTTAGGTCAGTACCATTTTTATGACGGTGGCACGATTTGTAAAAGCGTGTGTCTGCGTGAGCATTTTTGTGACAAATGCACTGGAAAGCAAAAGTGCTAGCAGCACGAGACTCGGAGTGACTAATGATGGCTAATATAGCGTCCCCCTCCTGAACAGGAAATTAAAGCCAGGCATTAGGATAGCTGCTGATCATATCCATACCCAGTCCACAGCATTTATTATTGGCAATCAATCTTAGTCATTGACAGTCCACATCTTGGATGACTACTTATTTCAGATTTTTTATCCCTGCATGAAGACATGAAGACATGAATTGTGTTCACAGTCCTAAGTAATTTAAACAAAGATGAATTTGTGCCCTGAAAAAATGTAATAAATGTTTGTCAATGTCAATTAACATGAAAGCAACCACTCAGTTTGTCTGTGATAAGGCTGTTGTTGACCTCAACAGTGTGTGTGTGTGTGTGTGAGATGTGTACAACAGATGGACAAGTGGAGATTTAGGCCAGTGAGCCCGGCTCCTCTAACCTCTCTGCTCTCAGCTCAGTGAGGTTGTCTGTGATAGATCTGTGACCTTTACTGGCGCGAGCAACCGTTTGCGCTCTGCTGGTCAGCCAATAGCTGGCGCCGATGGCCTCTGACCCTTCTACTACCGAGTGCTTTCAGAGAGATGGAGATAACTTTATACGTTTTGGGCAGAACGTGTTTCATGCATGGTTGGAGATCAGACTTCAGTGTGATCCTGCTGGAGTTGTTGGCTGTGAAGCGATACCTCTTGGTCTGGATTCAACGTAAAATAAAAGATGGATACAAAAGCACAGCCGCAAGAACGGATGGTAACGGGATTTTACGCTAAAATACCTTGTTGACATTTTTTGTTTTTGTCATTTTTCAAAAGCACTGAGTGGTCCACCATTTCTCACAATTAGAATCACATTAAGAAGGAATCAATTCAACCCAAAATGGACAGAAAGAAGGAATGGAGTCATTTACAACTCCTGCAATAGGTTGATAAGCATGTGTGTATTGTATTGTGACAGGCCCAATAAACCATGTAAACATATCCTTAAGCATAAACCTCTAAAAACATTGATTTATGAAAATGTACCTCACTGTTTCAACAGGCGCCCACATGAACAGAGCCTGGATCTGTTGCTCTGGTCGTTCTCCTGGTTCATTCAGACAGTTAAATGGACAAAATTGAGTATCAATCAGTTTCTTACCATAGTGCAGTTTATCAGTTACCAATGTGATTTGGAAGTTGTAGACAGATGAACATTTACATCGTTTTGTAATGTAAATGTAATGCAGTGTTTTACAACAAAAAATGACTTGTGCTTCACATGAAGACACATAAAATGAACCGAACATGTGAAAACATGGAGTTGTTTTCGAGGTAAATTCATGCAAAACCGCTGGACAACTTGTCCACCAGAGCATTTTGGAGTTGTTGGATTATGTATTTTATGAGTTTGATGAGAGGGAAACCTAGAAATCCCATTAGCCTCCGTAGCGTAGCTCTGAGCAACTCACGGCTCTGCTAAAAACAAAATTAGCTTGCACTGACAATTAAAGGTAACAAACCTGCTCCTAAAACTATAGGGATTATGGCAATTTGCCAGAATGTTGAACTATCCCTTTAAACTAGGATGGTGGACAGAGTAGACATCACCTTAGTGTACGTATGCTAACATAAAGCACAGATGTTGGGAAAGGTGTCAAAACATTAACTCTAATATATCTTTACACATTTTAGTAGAGTAAGAGGAAAAGTCAGTGGGCTTTTACATGCACAACATTTTCTGTCAATCCATAAAGCCCAATTGAAAAAAATCACTCTGGACTAACATCATGGACTGACCCATAGACTCTATATTTCTGTGCTATAAATGACGCCATGCCTGCTTTAGGAATAGTAAAGTTGGACCACTTTGTCCTGTGCCACTACAAGAGTGCATGGTAATGGTAACACCACTATTGTGCACTCGCGCATGAATGAGGGTACTAGATAAGGAGTTTCCTGCACCTTATTAAAAAACTCTTATTATAACTGTTAGCTCTTATCACTCTAGTACCACTTATCTTCTCTGCATGTAGCCTATATTGAATTTGCACACATTAAAGAGGCGGAAAAGTGATAACTAACGTTTACACTGAAGTTGACCTATACATTCTGTCATGTCAGTGATGTGAGGGGAAAAAATCCTTTTTTTTTGCCTTTAATACTGTAAGTCAGTAGAGCGACTGTTAACAAGATTTAATTTGAGCATTTCATACATTTTGTGAAGTAAAATACAGACAAAATCAGCAACTTTAAATGGTTTTGGTCTGTGTTTCACTCTGGTAATTTTGAGGCTCCTTCAGTTCGGCAGAGTTTAAGTGAAGCTGCTGTACCTCCGCTCATTTTGCAGCGAAGATTAGGACCAAAGTCTCCCTCCTCTACAGCACAAATCAGCTCAGCACAGACTCAGCGAGTCCGGGCGGGAGGAAAGTCCTTTCAGATTTCACAGCTGATAGCAGGAGTCAGCGAGCGTGGAGAGGAAGCCCAAATCTGGCCGATCCCTCACTGCGTCAGGACTGCAACAGCAACGTACAGCACAGCACAGTCACGACGCAGGGGCCGCATCCAGGAAACCACGCACTGGCCCGTTCAGCTGCAGCTGCTGGGAATCTATATGAGACATAGGTCGCTGCATGAGCCTTTTGGGCTTTATTACTGCCTATTCTTCAAATGACAAACCGTTTTTCAGTAAGCGGAACGCAGCATTCACTCAGTGTTCAATAGACAGGTAACTGATGGAGATGTAATTGGAAAAGGCTGTGTCAAATGAGCCAGTAAAACCCTCTCATAGGGCAATCATCAGGGGTCTCCTCCAAGGGCTGCCACCCTTGACACTGGGGAATACATCACAGGAGCCACTCATACCATGTGACCTTTCAGTGCGGGCGACAACCTTCTTTGCTATTCTGTCATTTAGGTTTAATTATTGAAATGTCTTCATCAACTTTCACAAAGCAGGAGCGGACAAAGAACTGTAACTGAAATATACTTTATTCTCTGATGGGAAGAAAAAAAAGAGCTGGTGTGATGTGTTCAACATGTGGAATTCACCAAAACATATGCGTGAAAGAAAAACAAGAAACAGGATTAACTGTGGAGCTTTAAAAAGCAATTTATGTAACGCTAATATTCAATTTCCTGCCCTATAAATCAAAATTGCGCAATTACACAACGGCTGCCCAGTGAGGACGCTTCCCAACGGCTCATTCATCCACTGCCAACCATTAATGAACGCTCGACTCATAATGGGTTTTCTATTTAGTCGCAACATAAACATGATTAACTCCAAGCGAGGTGCTAAACGGGTTTCTCATCTTAAACCAACACAGAAATATTTAAGGGATACCCAGACATCTCCGTGGAATTCAAGATGCGTCAGCGGCCTCATTGTCAAATCCAATCAGCCCTGTTTGCTGGAACAGAGGTCACTGACGACGCACTGGTGGAACCCATTTATTTCAGAAAGAGAGAGCTAAAAATACACGTAACATATTATATTATTGTTTGTGTCTTATCTCGGTGGCTCTAAAGAAAAGGAACAGGCTAAAATGTAAAATTTAAAAAATGTGAGAGTACAGATCCACCTGTCTGCACGACTATAGGCACAACAGTCTGACCTCATCCCAAATAACTTGACTTTACTGGTGACGTCTTCGTCTTCTCCTCACTCTGTGTCCTTATGCATGACCAGCATTGCCAACTGTGTCCAGGTAACAAGCAGACGCATGAGCTGAGAGACAAACTCAACCTCCTCTAGTGCTGTGAGGACAGAACTAAATATACTGCAGGAATCGTGTCCTTAGAATAGTTTTCTTGATAAATAACATCATTTGTGCGTTTATGCGTTTGCTTGTAATGTCCGGGTTCAGTCCATTCCAGGTGCGAACAGGTTCTTCACCATGTACGGTCCCTCCAGCTCGTAGCCCATCTTCCTGTAGTAGTTCCTTGTTCCTACGCCTGCAGAACACAGCGTGGACAGAAGACAATAAAAAAAGAGAATGAATGAGAATCACAGAAATGGAGCTAATAATGACGATGTAAGCAGAACGTAATGAACACCTAATAACATTTTGCAATGGCTGTTGTTATCACCAGCTCCACCGGTGTGCCTGCTGGGGTTAAAGGCAATTGTAGAGAAGAAATGACAAAACTATTGTTGGAGGTCATGAAGAAAATCACTTCCTATTCACTGTATGATCCACTTTATTTACCATTTTATTGGAGTGGGTGGATTCTAAATCTTCTTGTTTACCAACCTCCTATTTCTCAGAACTCATACTAAGAATCCCACCAGGCAGTGGCTTTTTATATTAAACATAATTGTTGCACTGCTTCACGTCATATTACAGTACTGTGAAAGTTAAAAGCAGTCAAGATGTAAAAGCTTGTCTATCCAGTGTGTAGCTCTGAGTCACAGATATCAGAGATGATCGAGAGCAGTGACTGCTTTGTTGTGACATCACAAACGGCTCATTTTAATGCCGTTTCTGAATACAGACTGTGTGCATTTCTCTGTGGACTGAGGCTTTGATACTTTCATGGTATTAATATAGAAACTGATTTATAATCAAAAAACAAAAAGACATGGAAATCTTATACAGTAAGTTCTCAAATAGAAGCCAAGGTTTTTATTTGCTTCCGCTGCCGAACTGACCCGGCTTATATTTGCAACAGGCGTCTGTATGGGACAGGCTTTTATTTAATTCTGAACGAACCTTATGCTCAGCAAAAATGGAAAATCCTCTCAAATTGCTCTGTTAGTTAGTAAGAACAGAAGGAAAGAGCCGGATCCAGAGCAGCATTCATTTAGAAGTTTAATCGGCAGCAGCATGAGCAGCCTAGAAACTTACTTAACTGCTCAAACGGGCGATCATGGTCTTTGAGACGTTGCAACATTCACAAGAACTTGCTCAAACCTGTAGCCAGACCCGGTATAGGAGACGGCGTCTATTTGAGACTCGACTTTTATTTAAAGGTCCAGTGTGTAATATTTGTCAAGGTTTATTGGCAAAATCTGAATATACTACCAATGAATATATTTGTATAAGTGTATTATCGGTATAAAATAAAATCTGTTTGGTTTTCATAGCCTTATAATTCTTCTTTTACATATACACATATAGCATACAGCACATAGTCTTGCGTAGAGAGTGTCGCCATCTTGTGCCGTCATGATTGTACGGAATGGAAAAATCCAGCCAACCAGAGAGCACGTTTCAAGAGTTTCATGCTCATAAATAAACAATAGAATTATTTAATAGATAAATAATAGAATCAGAATGCTAGACGTCACTGTTTTACCCTCATTTTACACACTGGACCTTTAAGAATTTACATAAACAAGCAAACCCCACATTTCCCACATGATTTGATTTGATTTCACTTCCTGGTGACAGCACTAAAGTCATGTATGAGTCAAATACTCTTGATGTCTCTGTTGAGATGTCTGAGAAGAGGTTCAATGATGCTGTTTTGGGTCTCACCTGAGATCACAGCTAACTTCTCAGAGCCGTGTTCATCTCTGGCGATTCTCTCTGCCTCCTCCATCAGCATCATACCGAAGCCCTGCATACGGAGGAGAGAGGAGACCAGCTAGATCCACATCTACAGGAGCTATTAACCCTTTAGAATGTGGAGTCAGGGCGTGAAATCATAAGCACCTGATGCTGGAACTTGCTGGGGTCCCTGCTGCTGACGGGGACCACGCTGCCGTAGACGTGCAGCTCGCGGACGATGGACACGCTTCCTTTCAGCTCGGGACGGAAAGACTGCGGAGAGCAGCGGCGCAGACGCAGCAGGCCAATCAGGATGTCCTGCTCCGGGTCCTCGTAGGACAGGAAGGTCTCCCAGCTGCCGTTGGCCACGTAGTCCCTCCGCACCAGCTCCACCTGAACACACACTCATTGTTAACACAAACCACTCACTGATGGTACAACACCACAAAAGTGACTGTGCTGTTTTCCCAGATGCTGTTACCTGGTAAGGTCGGACTTTGTGGTGGATCTCCTGAATGCCCACTTCTCTGGTTCTCACATCGCGACACTGCAACACACAAACAACCGGATTTAGTAACTATGAGACGTTCTGTGTTGGAGAAACTTTTGTTGGAAGAACTTTGTGAGGTTTTTCATAACCCCAAAAATAAAATCAAAACAAACTGGCCATCAGACCCAATGCTGGAGACAATGTCAACAACTAATGACAGACCATACTCACATTATTTGGTCGTGCACCGCCTTACAACCTTTCTGGACTCAAGTAAAAGCTACAACAAAGAGGATTCTGGGATTTGATATTGACTTTTCTTGTCTTTCATTTTTATTTTGGGAAATATATCAAAGGATTTGCATTACAGGGGCAGATATTTATTAAAAACCCTCATGGCAGCAAGCAATAACCAGATGCTGGCTTCTTAGAGAACCTCCCACCCTGAACAAATGGAAAAGTATCATAAATGACATCTACAGTATGGAACGTATAACTTTCATTTTGCACTAGCTGAAAAATGAGCCCACAGGAAAGAAACAAACAAACTGTGGATCACTTTCAATCCGTCAGTGAATACTGGAAAAAATATAAGTCGTAGAAGGCTGCAGGAATCACTGCTGCTTTGTTGTTGTACTTCAAGGGCTCTCAGTTATCCAGATGAGTTTTCTTATAAATGAGGCTAAAATGTAGTGAACGGTTTCCTGAGACCACAACGAGAAGTTGTGCTGCTCTGTCTGTTCATCAACACGGAACGTGAGTTACATAAAGCTGCAAACTGGCTGGAAAGTTTTGGAAAGGTTGTTGTTGGAAACTGGGTCAAAGTTCCAATGGTTTTTGTGAAAGTGCAAAAATATAACATAACATGAAACACAACTCTGAGTTAGTTGCAAACCAGAGCTCAGCAGATAAGAAGAGATATTTTTGCAACTGAAGCAAAAAGGGGAAAAAAAGGATGTGGCGGTGGAGAGAAACAGAGCTGAGTGTCTGAGGAGGTATTTCAGTCTGATGGTCAGAACCTTCCTTGTTTCCAGGGCTTTAAGCAAGGAACATTTCTGTGCCGGAAAATGTGAATACAGGTCAGACCTCTCACTTCAGTGGCCTCCCTTTGAAATACGCTCCACTCTCTCACCGGACTTCCTCCTTCATGCAGCCATGCAACCTATCACTTTTGATAGGTTCATTACTTGTATTGCACAAGACCACAGTGTGTGTCTTTGAGTTCTATACAGAGAGATGTGATTGTATGCAGTAGTTTGTATTGATCAGGTGATACTGGCCTGTTGCTCTCAGCCTGGATGAACTCTGCTTCTACTGGAGATGTCAACTACTCTACACTTTTCTTTTCTTATGTAAGAAAATGCCCTTAAAGGGATAGTTCACCCAAAATTGAAATTTCAGAAGTTTCAGAGTCCTCCATGCCCTCTCTGAGTTACAGGGGGTCTCGGCCGAACTGGGAAGAGGACGGACCCTGGTTCGTCCAAATTTGACGAACCGGGAAGAGGAGCTTCCGCTACAAACAAGCTTGAAATATAGACTTATTTAATTTTTTTTCGGAAAAAAAATTTACATTTCGGGGCTTCAATACAAGACGGACATTACATACGAGCAGCATGGAGGTATTTGGATGTTTTTTGGTGTGTCTTTTTGGACGAAGAAAAGTGAGCTCTGTTCTCAACTGTTATATGGACATGCACTGCTACGCCGAGACCCCCTGTAACTCAGAGAAGCCACGGAGGACTCTGAAACTTCTCCCAGCCCTTAGTCCACATGAGGGTGAGTAGATAATGAGTGAAATTTCAATTTTGGGTCAACTATCCCTTTAACTTTGCACCTGAATACAAACCCCTGCAGAATACCTCAGGTGTGAATCATGCCCTATGGGGGTCGGTGCCGATACCTGCAGCAGACAAAGGATGTGGAACATACCATAGATATAATGTTTAGGTCTCCCCATGCTCGGGGTCTTTCCTTCACCATCACCGCTCGGTGAGGACTGACCTTTCCTTACAAGGAAATAAAAACTTGTCGGCCAGCAGAAGTCTCTATTTCATTATTCACCATCAACAAACCGCAAAAGAATTTCTACAACAGGGATGGAGCCGGGGCCGCTGCAGTGAGGACTATAGCCTCTGTACATGGGGCGGCTCAACCCACTGAGCTAACGACGCCTCAACTACTTCCCACTTTCTAACATTAATTCAGTGAATGGGCAGGTTCTGGGAAGGAGGAGACTCCAATCCCATGCTCCACAAGCTCTCAACTACACTTCAGAGGTTCACAATCCGTCATCTTCCTCATCACGGCAAAAGTATGCAAATTATTCTGACAGTCAGCATTCGTCTGTTGGCAGCCGCCGCCACCTGAGCTCTACTGTACCTGTTTGGATCGCATCCCAGGCAGGAAAAAAGTCTATTAGCTCCCTTACTGGAAACCAGCTGACACGCAGTCTTTCAGGTTAATAAGAGTGAACTCTGAGTCTCACCTCGGTGCCCATGTCCTTCATCCGGGCCAGTGCCAGCTCCCTCAGGTTGCCGTGCTCCACCCCAGAGCTCACCAGCGGCATGGGGATGTCCCTGGTACCAGAGCAGAGAGACAGATGTTACAGGAGCTGATGGACGGACATGTTTAAACTGGGACAGAGTATAACAGATGATCATTCACTAAATTCTGTAGTTTTCTCTCTAATGTATTTTGACTAAACCAGGTGAAGGTGAGGAGGTGTGCAGCTAAATTGTAGTTTTAGCCAAACTTCATTACACACTTATTTTAAACTCTTCATTACTCATATTCATTACTGTTGACAGTTCGCTGCAGTATTTCCTAGTGGAGAGGTGAGAATGAGGTAAACCTCCATGAATAGGTCCCATTACAGTCTTATATGTCAGTGTGTAAACTCCAGAGTTGACTTTCTGTAAAGTTCAGGTTTTGTTTCCTTCAACTCCTGTGGAAAATATCTGTGTCTATAGCTAATAAATGTTTCACTTCTTTTCCTGACTTTATTCTTCCTGCATGACTTTGGAGAGGAGACTGATGATAGCTACAGTTTGTCTTAACCTGTAAAAAATAATTGCAGTTGCCGACAATATCAGTCAATGGACTGTGGAGTCACAGCTCCTCAGGCCTGTAAATACAGGGGACATGCAAATTGAGCAGGTTTGCTCATATAAGTATCTGGGGATAGATACAAATGGACAACGTGTTAAAATGGAATGTCCATGTTGACTACCTGTGTGCAAAATTGCCGCAACGCTTGCACTTCATCCGAAGACTGAGACTATTCGGGGTGAGCAGGAAATCATGTGAACATTCTATGACGCAGTGCTAGAAAGCCTTATCAGATACTGTATGGCAGCATGGTTTGGGTCTCTCTCTGTCCAGCTCAAAACTAGAATTGTGATACAGCTATGAAAGTAATTGGTAAAAGTGACCCTCAAACACTGCAGACTATCTTTGAGAAGAAAGTACTAAGACTGGCTCAGGGAGTGATGTCAGATCCATCACACATTCTGTTCCCAGAGTACGAGTTGTTACCATCGGGCAGACGCTTAAGAGCTTGTTGCCCCAAAAGCAACCGTTATAAACACTCCTTCCTCCCTAATTCTACAGCTCTGTTGAACAAACAGCCAGTCCTTATTCACGCCAGCATCAACCTTAGGCTGGTGGCCTCCTAACTGGAGGAAGCGTAGTGTAGCTCGAGTTTTTACTTGTGTAATTCTCCATGGATCTTATGATCTTTTAAATTCAATTATTTATTTTTTACTAAGTCAAGCTTCTGTCCTTTTTTACCTTCCACCTCTTTTTTTTAGAACTGATAATGCCGACTGCTATGGTTCTGATGCTGCAATGCTGCTTTGTCTGTATGTCTATTGCCCGTATGTCTGTCACTGTACTTATTGTGTTGCTATATGGCTCTATGCACACAAATTTCCCCTTTTGGGGACAATGATGTTTATCTAATCTAAAAAAAAACAGTTCATCGTCTTACCTCTGCACCCGGTAGACTCGTGTCCAGGGCGGCACCAGGGCCAGGATCCGGGCCACCAGGTCCACCAGGGCGCTGGGTGTGTAGCTCTTGTAGCGGCCGGTCTTCCACAGCTCATACAGCCCCGTGCCTCTGATCACCAGCGTCGGGTACAATTTCAAACCATCAGGCCTGAAAGCCGGATTCTCAAAAAACTCCTGCCAAGACACACAAACATCCGTGTTGCACATCAACATGAATATCAGACTGGGAAAGTTTACACATGAACAATTCTCCAGGCATTATTGTTTGTTTCTCATCAGTCGACTGAAATGGAAGCATTTCTCCGTGAATCAACAGAATCTCTTTCACCATAAATCATTGTTTTGTCTCGTCACTGCACTGTGTAATAAACTTTATGGGCAAAACAAAGCAAAAAAAAGACTGAGTGCTGTCTGTTTGCTGTGTAAACTTGGAAGTCATGCCAACGGATGGACGGAACTGAGAAAGAAGGGAAGAAGGAAAGGAGAACGAAGGACAGCACAGAAAAGTGGTTCTGAACAAATGCCTCCAGAGTTCATTTCATTTCATTCATTCTGCTTTTTCCACATGAACGGATCTCAGCAAATAACAGTGTCTGAACATTCAATCAAAAATAAAAAAGTGCCCAATTCTTCTTGACAGAAAAGAAGACATCCACTGAGCTTATATAAAGCAGATATCAAAGAGGACGGGACAACAGAGCGGAGTTATTCAACACGTCTCTGTATGGTTCAGTGCAGTGAGGCGATTTCCAGTCATTCTCTTCCCTCTGTACCGACCATCATGATCAGAACCGTGAAGATCTGGAGTCAGGCCGCATTATCACTATCTCATAATCTCTCCCTCTCTCGTCACAGCATATAATCACATGAGGATACGTCCCACATGGCCCTGCACTAAACCTAGCAGGGGAGGGAGGAGGGGGGCTGTCTGAAAAACAACTATGAAAAAGGAGAAAAGGAGCCTTGAGACCATTTAAGGGATTTTGCACCTGCTAACACTTGGGAAGGCACGTCACAGCTCCTGTTGGTCGGTGGAGAGGAACCTTGTTAAGGATTCCTCCCCCCGGGACGGGGAGCATCTGTACATGGGAGATAAGTGAGAGGAGGATCTTTGGGTTGGGAGGAAGTTGTAATCGAATTTCATTATCAGGACAGACTGGATAGACGCGAGGAGGACGTAAAGTTCTGCTGCTGCTGCTGCTGCTGCTCTCTGCTCCTAAACTGCTCTGTGATCCACTCAACACACTGTACAAGAAACACACAGAGGACGTTGAGATGATTACTGCAAAGAGAAAAACTAAATGAAGAGATTTGGCAACCAGCTCTGTACAGAGAGGGCCTGCATGGCGTCATCACTATTATTATTTTGATTATTATTTACCAATTTATATGCAGGTTCATTCACATCTAAGGAAACATCCCTCCACCGAAATCTCAGCTGCTGTTTGCATCATATTTACAGCATTCTGACAGAGAGAGAAAATACAGATGTCAACATCCATGATGTGGAATTTATCTTTCCCACCATCCATTCATTCAACATCTCTCCCTCTGAAAAGCTAAAATTAATGTTGTAAATATATTTTATTTTATTTTGAATAATATTAATCCATAATTTCCTATTCTTTATTTAGGCAAGGTATCTGTAGGGATTACCTAACACTCAATAATCACCTTAACAGACTTCATAGTGACTTCTACTTCTTCAACTTATTTGTTGTGGTTCAGGATTACACAACCCACTGTGCTCCCTCTGCTCCCTCTGCTCTGAACCAAATGACAAACAGCCACGGTTTGGATTTAGCTGGTGAAACACAGTGGAGCATTCAGCAAATAAAAAAAAGACTGATCTCCCTCATATTTAACTGTCACAGGTTGCACAGGGTGCGCGATCGTAATGTCGGGGGGGGGGTCGTAGCGGAAATAATGAAAGTAATGGCAAACAAACACTGCATATCTCCAAAATCAGGCAGGTTTCCAGGATGCCAAGTAGCTGACTCATTTTAATGTAACAAGTGCCGATGAGAACCGGTGTCAAAAAGGAAAAAAGGAAGAAAAAAAGAACAATCGATCACGGACTTCATGATCGATTACCATGGCAACGAACGAAGCTTCGAAGCTTCGATTTTTTTGGGTCAGCCCTAATTACAATTAAAGTGGGTTGAACATTCGTCGTTGAGTATAACTACCATCAACAACTGTAGATCAGTGGAACAGCAGCAGCTACTTGGTGCACCACACTCTAATATTTCTCCATAGGACAATTAAAGAACTTTCCTTGTATCCTACAACCTTTATCCAATGAGGAGAGAGAACGGCATAAAGGGGCGGTCCTCTCTGTGTGTGCAGCCAAGGGATGCGCGTGAATGTGGTGACGTAGGGACGAGGGCGGGGACTGCTAACTCCATCGGCTGACAAGAAGTTAGCCAAAACCACCGGATCACTTACTTCTGCTTTAAGTTAGGGGTTTGCACTTCAATGTGTTTTGAAAGGCACTTTGGTTAAATAGCTAAAATAAGTGGTTAACTCACACTTTCACATTTTAATCTATAACTTGAAATAAGCAGCATTTTCATGATTTCTTTATGCTTATATAAACCTTTGAAAAAAAAATGCTGGTTGCTGACAAGTGGCTGAATGAGACAACAGAGCTTATCTTCAGACGTGCTGAAGGTAAAAATTGTTCTTCCAAACAGCTGTGTTGTGTTTATGGTCCACTTCTCATTAACTTTGAAAGAGTGAAAGCTTCTGTAGACGAGGACAGAGTGAAACCAAACTACAGGTTGGTTAACGGTGCAGAGCGTTTACAGCCAAACATTCGCTCCTAACCCCTAGTGACTGTATTTAGGCATCACTGGTGGAGATACAATAAACTTAATCACAGTTTTCTGCACTAATCCAAAAGCCAGTGTACGATGACAGTTTTCCAGGTTGTTGAGGACAAATTTAGCCACACTAGACTAACCTGTACACTTGAACAAAAATAAAGACCATAAATGATTCAAGATATAAAAAGGGGGAAAGGATATTTTTTGCCTCTTCTACCTCCTCCTTTCAGACTTGACTACTCCTGCATGTTCCCTGCATAAGAGTCATAGCAGGATCCAAACTAAGCATCTCAGGATTTGACCTTAGATTCTTAGTTTGGATCCTGGGGTGAAGAAGTTTAATAACCTGCATATTTCCCACACTCACTTACCAGCAGGAAGTGTGTCATCATGGAAGATTAGGTATGTCGAGGGAGAGCAAAGGGGAGCTGGACACAAGAAAGGCAGACAATGGGGGAGGTGTGATTGGATCAGGACAGAGACAGAGTGAGGGGAGATAGATGGAGTGGCTGAGAAGAGGAAAAGACCGATGGCAGACAAGAAGTGAAAATGTAAAAGACCGATGGGAGACAAGCAGAAGTGAAAATGTACAACTGGAGTTGACAAGGAAGAAAAAGATAAAGCGAAAGATAAAAGAGAGGAGAAAACCACGAGGGGAAGAAGACAAACAAGGAGACAGTAGAGAGGAAATATAGAGACTGCAAACAACGAGACGGCAGCGGGGACGGAAAGAAATGAGGTGTCGGAGGAAGACAAGCGACGGAGGAGACTCTGCAGGGCCGAATACACATTTAATCTGCCTCTCCACACTGTGTCGACCTGCTGCTGCCCTGCACATTACCATCAAACACACACTCACACACACATAGGTGGTTGAGTAAACACAAACACACACAAACACACACACACACAGTGGTAATGTTACAGATCTGAAGAAAGACACGAACTCTTCGCCGCGACTTAAATCTCCTGTGAAAAATGAATCACTCAGAGCTGCTGATGCTCAGAAGATTGGTGTGTGTGTGTGTGTGTGTGTGTGTGTGTGTGTGTGTGTCCTGATGCCTTTAACACATTTCACCCATTTCCAGTCCACACACACAAAAATAACATCTGAAAAACTGAAAGGCCGCTTTGCTTTCACACAACTGCTACTAACACCAGCTCCAATCCAGCATCTTGAGACAACGTGGCAGTAAAATGAAGGTGTTATTTCTTGTTTGTGGCGCATCACAGCTGACATCTGGTCAGCAGAGGGACAGACATGTCGGTCTCCGTGCTCAGTCTCGGCTCATTAAACCTCCACTCTGTCCTCTCCTGCTCTCTGTCACACACAATCATACAGCAACTGTGATTTAATCCCAGCCAGCTGATATATCAACCGGTATCAGCTCATACATCCATCAGTGTGTCAGCTGATAGACAGGATGTGACTGAGGTGATTTAAAGGTATAATGTGTAGGAATTCCCCCCATCTAGTGCTGCGGTTGCATATCTGAACGTATTCTTGATGTTGCATTCAGGTGAAATGGGGCAGACGTCAGACAGACAACAGACGCTGCATGTAACAGGATAAACAAGTGGTCCACCAGCACGAGGCAAAACAATACAGGCCTGACAATATGTTGTCATGGTGATGTCGTATTGTTTACCTGACCCACGTTTTACCGTCTTTCTCTGGTGGAGTAAAATTACATCCGGTTGGTTTGCCGACGGCCGTCTGCCTGACTGCACCTGAATGCAACACCAGTGCCTCCGTCCTTCCTCACACTACACAGTGGTGACAGTTTTAACAGGCCGAGCCCACAGCTCCGCTGAGTTTCTATGGTTACCTACGGTCACGCTGCCACGGCGATGCAACATGGCCGCCTCGGTTCGGTGCGTCGCCCACTTTGTAACGACTTGTAACAACTCATTCTAAGGTACCAGAAAGCTTTCATTTGTATGCGGCTGTGATTCCACTTCAGTGAAATACGTATTTATGAAAGACATATTTGAGTTTTGCTAATAAAAAGACAAATAAGTTACACACTGGGACTTTAAAGGTCCAGGGTGTAAAATGGGGGGAAACCGTGATATCTAGTGTTCAGATTTTAGTTTTCCCCCCTCCCGTCGGCAAAGTGACGGTGGCCTCTGAGGACAAAAAACTTTCCCCCAACCGGGACAACAGGGAGTATTACAGGAGCATGGAGCGATGAGGTGAAGATCTAAACCATTTTACAATATGTCTGCTGTTTCCTCCTACTTCTTAGGAGGTCTTTCACCTCCTACCAGGCCATTGCCTTAATAAGAATGTATTCTTAGTAAAATAAAGGTTTACTACTACTACTATTCGTTCCTTCTATTCTTTCCTTCTGTCTTCTTCTGTGTTGGTTTATTTATGAAGCTAAATGTGTAAAACATGCTCTCTGGCTGGATTTTCCCTTCGGGCTGCCGTACAAACATGCCGGCGCAAGATGGCGACACTCTCTAAAGCAAGACCCTTGCTATATGTAGATATAAATGTAGAATTATAAGGCTATAGTTATTTATAGTGATTATACACTTATACAAATATATTCATGGGTAGTATATTCAGATTTTGCCAATAAGCCTTGCCAATTATTACACACTGGACCTTTAAGAGGCCACCACTGAGCATTGACAGGTTTATTTACGTCTTGTTTTTACTATAGACTGTAAACATAGATCGATGAAGCCTCTGTGACGTCGAGCAGAGGGAGGAGTGGACGGTGACTCGGCCGAGGTGTGGGCTGTATGGAGCTAAGGTTTGGGGGAATTACTGTTTTTTTTACTTGTGACTTGTTTATTTCTGCTGTAACATGAGAAACTATGGGGGCTGACTCACGTTGGGGCCATACTCATGTGAACATTATAGAACCTGCAGTTTTTATTAGCTTCATTTTTGCGCCCTGGAGGCTGCTCCTGCATGTGCTGATGATCAAATAATGTTTAACTCTCAAATATTGCTCTGAGGGTATAGCCAGAGTAAGTTTTATACTGCTGACTTCATTTACATATTTAACTGTTTTTGTTTTCAAACAAAAGAAAGAAGCATACAATTATGAGCCAACTATGCAAACACTGACTCCTGGTTATCTCTGCTGCTGGTCAAATAACTTCTTATGAGACCGACACGGTCTGACAAAATAAATATAAACAGCTAAATAACAGCAGCTTTATTGTGAGATCGACTGCATTGAAAATTCAAAATTACAGGTGAGTGTTTGATGCTGGGAAGAAGAAGAATACCTGTGCATAACATACAGTATGAAGCTAAAGTCAAGAGACAATTAGCTACACCTAAAGCTCCCTCTCTACCATGTTGTATCTTGTCTGACTAAAGGTGTATCCATGAGACACAGGCTATGCTACAAGCCTCTACCCTTTGTGGTAATGAATTACGTGTGAACACAGTCTGTCATGTCTCAAACAGGATAATGTGATCATATCTCTGCCTTCTCATCAGGGATTAGGGGACAACTTTAATAAGTGGCCTTGAAGAATGTAGAGAAGAATATTTAGGTTCTTTGTTGATTACATTGTGAAGGGATGAAGAGTGTAAAAGGCTCTGAGGCTTATCACAACCTCCTCCCTCAGAAACAAGGACAGGTGTTCTTTATTAAAGCAGATAGCATAACCACAGTCATCTCTAAGGAGACACTGAGCCACTTTGAAGCTGCTGCTCTGCTGATGATAAAAATCCTGATTTTATTCCTGTGACGTCAATTAAAAAAAAAAAAAAAAAAAAAGACCAAAGAGTTGACAAAAGCTGTGCTGAGATTTTCGACAATTACCAGTGAAATCACAGACAGGAAGTTACAAACAGCACAAAGAGGTGAGGTGAGCTTGCGGATGGAGAGACAGAAAGTTGCCTTATTTTTTGAAGGCGCCTGAAAAGTCTGTAAATCTAGCGACATCACTGCTTGTTCTTTACATTTTGAAAGTGCATCGGCCAATGAGGAGCCTCCAACACTCACCTGTGACGTAGAGTTTAACCGGCATGGTGTGGTTTTAATCCGCGAGCCGAACCGATTCCACTCTTTTGTCGTCTCCTCTTGTTTAATTAGAAGCTCATTACAGAGGAACATTGAGGGTTTGAACTTTTTCACCTCAGTAAGACACACCGAGGACGGATCTTTTGTAATTCAACACCTGAGTGAGTCACCACACTGTCGGTAATCAGAGAGCAATAAATATATCATACTACAGAAACGTCTGAATTACAGACAAAAGAGTGGGAAATTTTGACTATTGCTAGTTTTGAGTTGGCAGGTGACACACGGTTCAGATTACTCACCTGCACCAATTAATATGTATCATTTTCCCTCATTGTGTGTTTTATTGCTCAATTTTCTGTTTTGTGGGCATAAAAATAAATCAAATGAGGTGCAACTGTGCACAGCCTGCAACAGAGTCTTCATTTACATCCTACAGCTAGGCATCATGGGAAGTGGCGCCGCCTGAATCTGCACATTCACATTATAGCTGTGTTTCCAATCAGAGCGGTAAAGTGAGCCTGCTGTTGAGAGACATCTGACGGGATCTTATCTATTGAGTCACATCACAGTTGGGACTGCGAGTCGACTGTCACCGCTCCTCCGTTTCTATTTTAAGACGCTCCATGTAGGACTTAGTTGTTCTATACCACTGTGAGACGCAGCAGTGACGCAGGATCACATGTTTACTAATGTCACAAACAATAAACCTAACAATCAGCTCTGTACAGAATTTTACAGGTATTATTTTTGGAGTTTTTACTCTTTTTTTTTTTTTAAACTTTTTGCAACTTTGTCCACATGAAACTCAGAAACTACAAATAATGTCAAAGCTGCACTTTCTAGCTGTCTGGTTTATTTACTGGTCTTAACACAAACATTCCGCTTACTTCTGCTTTAATATAAGTCTTAAATAGTTGTATCTTCCGACAGCAATCACTTACATAGAGTGTTTGGTCTGAAACACGGGTCTGTCAGTCACTCTGCTCTGCTGTAAGCCGAGGAGAAAACTTTCCTTGTATCCTACAAACTTTATCCAATGAGGAGAGAGAACGGCATAAAGGGGCGGTCCTCTCTGTGTGTGCAGCCAAGGGATGCGCGTGAATGTGGTGACGTAGGGACGAGGGCGAGGACTTCTAACTCCATCGGCTGACAAGAAGTTAGTCAAAACCACCGGATCGCTTACTTCTGCTTTAATTTGCTTTAAAAAAAAAAAAATTTTTTTAAATCCTTTTGTTTTATTTTTTATTCTATTTATATTTCTCATTATATTTCTCTAATTTTTTACTACTTAAATAATTTTAAAAAAGCGTAGAAGTCCTGTCCTTCATTGGCAGGACCGTTGAGATAAACAGGAAATGAGGAGACAGAGAGAGGGGTAATGACATGCAGCAAAGGGCCACCGGTGGAATCGAACCGGGGCCGTTGGGGTGAGGCCGATAGCCTCTCTGCATATGAGGCACCTGCTCTGCCCACCGAGCTGTATGACGCCCTATTCCTACTTTTTAATCGTTTTAATTTACATAACTTCTTCTTACCAATAGATAGTTGGGTGTAATTCATTTCCTTTATGGTTTTAATTTGTACATCACTTCATTACGTGTTTATTTTAACATATTTGATGTTTTTACACTGTGAAACATACCATATAGATAAAGCTTTCTCTGCTTTCTCTCTAAAGCAAATACACATTTTCAGGCCAACCTTGAGCAGAACACTCTCCTCTTTCATCAGCCCAAAGCCAAACCTGTGTGATGAGACTGGTTCAGAAAATGTCCTGATGATCTAGTGATTTAGCTGCAAACCATGTTCTCGGTTTGATTCCTGCCATGGACATTTGTTGCACAAGCCTCATTTGCACTCCCACCGCTCGCCAAAAACGGATGAGACACTCCCAATCAACCAATCTGCATATAAATACCTCCTCCTCCCCAGTTTCATCACCCATTAGTCCTGTCGCAGGAAAAAAAGACGAACAAAGGAGCGGCACAGTTCTGCCTTGTGTGCTGCAGCGGTGAGGTTCACTAACACAGTAAGTGTCATAACGCTGAGGTAAAGCTTTACAGTGTCTGGATCATTAATCATCACATGTACCTGTAAACCGTCACTGGCACTGATATCTTAATCTTCACTATGTAAAGGCCACAAGGAAAATTAATGGATTATTTTATAGTAGGGTTAGGGTTAGGGCTGATATCAAAACAGACTCTACTACATGTATTGTAGTGAAGATGAAAACCACATTAACACGAGGAAATGAGATAAATGTAAGTTCAAAGAGTCATGAATGTAATCCTGCAGCAGTACCAACACACTATCTCTGCCTTGACAGAGCTCCAGAGTGCAACCACAAATTTTACGAGTGTGACTAATAATTTTTCTAGGTGCACCAGTGCAACCAATGCAAAAAGTTATTCTGGAGCCCTGCCTGATATGAAGTGATGACATAGAGGGAAATAGATAAAGGGTATTAAGTTATAGTAAAGTTGACCTTTGACCTTTTGTATACAAAATGTTATCTAGTCATCATTTTATCCTATAAGACTTTTTTTTTTTTTGATCAAGGTCTTTTTTATTTTTCAAATATAACAAATACAAGAAATACAATTCACACATGGAACAAACAAGATTAGTTCCTGTACAAACAAACAAACTTCCCGTGCCCCCCACCCACTTGTACTGGAACCCAAGAAAATTTCAATACATCCAGATTGACACATACACAGACTAGGTGAATAAAAAAGAAGACTATAACGAAGTGAAAATGAAGAAGAAGAAAAAAAATAAAAAATAAAAACAAAAACAGAAAAAAATAAAAAAATAAAACAAACAAACAAACACAAACAAACAACATTTGGGTTACATAGATATGTTAGTAGCTGCCGTGCCTTCCACAAAGGAGATAAATGGCTGCCAAATGACATAGAATTTTCTAGTGGTCCCTCTTACAGTATATCTAATTTTTTCTAAATGAACATAACTCATAACTTCCCTTAACCATTGGCCATACGTTGGGGGGGAAGCATCTTTCCATTTAAACAGGATAAGTCTCCTGGCCAACAAAGAGCAGAAGGCCATCATACCTAGGTGGTTCCCAGAAAAAGCGGCTCCCACCGGAGCCACACCAAATAGTGAAATCAAAGGAGATGGGTGCACTGTTTTCCCACATATTCTGGAAAATGCCTCAAAGATAGAATGCCAAAAACTGTATAACATAGGGCATGACCAAAACATGTGCAGTAGTGTAGCAGGAGCTTGTCTGCAACGATCACATGTAGGGTCAAAACCTGCCTTAATCCTAGACAATCTATCTTTGGTCCAATGAAGACGGTGGACTATTTTGAATTGAACCACAGTGTGTCTGAGGCATATAGAGGAAGAGTAAATTCGCTGAATAATTTTTTGCCATGTTTCCTCTGAAATCGTTTGATCTAAGTCGGTTTCCCATTTTATTCTAAGGCCGTCCAGACTGTTCATGTTATGTGTATTGAGTAATGTATAAATTCTGCCTATTATTTTTTTTATGTTGACTTTAGATTTCAAAATTGTTTCAAGCAGAGATTCAGGAGGGCTCAGTGGGAAACAGTCAGAGTTGGAAGACACAAAACCTCTAAGCTGCAAATACCTGTAGAAGTGTGATTTGTTAAGGCCATATTTCTGTTGCAGCTGTGTAAAAGAAGCAAAATTATTTTCAATGTAAAGATCAGACAATGTACATAATCCACTTCTTGCCCAGACATTAAAAGCTTCATCCATCATTGACGGGACAAACATATGATTTTTTATCAATGGTGTAGCAAGTGAAAGATCAGTGAGGTTAAAGGTCCTTCTAAACTGGTTCCAGGTTTTAATTGAATGAATAACAACTGGATTAGTAGTGAATGCTGAGATAGGCTGATCCAAAGGTAATTTGGAACATAATAGAGCTGCTGGGGAGGAAGAACCAATGGATGCCCTCTCCAGCCCTGTCCATTCAGTACTATTAACATCCAAGCCATCATCTCTCAACCAGTATAGCAAAGCTCTTATATTGGCAGCCCAGTGATAATACATAAAATTTGGAAGTGCCATACCTCCCATTGTGCGAGGTCTCTGTAATATATTTTTATTAATCCTGGGCTGCTTTTTATGCCAAATAAATGATGAAATATGACTGTTTAATTTGGAAAAAAAGATTTTGTTAGAAAAATAGGGAGACATTGAAATAAATATAAAAACTTAGGGAGAACGTTCATCTTAATCGTGTTGATCCTTCCCCCTAAGGAGAGAGGCAGAGGGTCCCAACGCTCCAGGTCTTGTTTAAGATTACATAATAGGGGATGATAATTAGCCTTATAGAGATCCTTGTGATTACGTGTGACCCAAATACCTAAATATTTTATTTTGTTGGGACTAAATTTAAAGGGGGTCGTCCCAAAGTATGATCTGTCTACAGAAGAGATAGGCATAAGTTCACTTTTCTCAAAGTTGACCTTATAGCCAGATAGTTTTCCGAACTTTGTGAGTAAAGTCGATAATTCAGGAAGGCTTGAGAGGGGGTCCGATATAAATAATAACATGTCATCGGCATAAAGTGAGACTTTATGCTCCAAACCTGCCCGGTGTATCCCTTTGATGGTGGGGCACTGCCTCAGGGCTAATGCAAGCGGCTCAAGTGCAACAGCAAACAAAAGTGGTGACAGAGGGCACCCCTGTCTTGTGCCCCGCTTCAGCTCAAAATAGGTGGATAAATTATTATTGGTGCGAACTGCAGCCATCGGGAGCGTGTATAGGATTCTAATCCAGGAGATGAATTTAGGGCCGAAATTAAATGTTTCCAGAGTCTTGAAAAGATAGTCCCACTCCACCCGATCAAACGCTTTTTCAGCATCGAGTGAAAGCATCGCCTCAATGTTCCCAGGATCGGGTGGAGTGGGACAATAAAGGATATTAAATAAACGCCTGATATTAAAAAATGAATAGCGATTTTTTATAAATCCTGTCTGGTCAGATGAGATTATACTGGGTACAATGTTTTCAAGACGACGCGCCAAAATTTTTGCAAGAATCTTTGCGTCTGTATTCAGCAGCGAGACAGGACGATATGAACTGCAATTGAGGGGGTTTTTATCCTTTTTAAGTAATAAAGAGATGACTGCTTGACGCATAGTTAGGGGCAAGGAATTAGTGACTAAGGATTCTTCGAACACTAACAATAACAAGGGAGATAACTGGTTGGAAAACTTTTTGAAAAATTCGGTTGGGAAACCATCTGGCCCAGGAGATTTGCCACTTTGCATGGCACCAATTGCCGACATTATCTCCATAACTGAGAAATCCCTTTCCAGTTCAGCCGAGAGTTCTACACTTACAGAAGGCATTTTCAGGGATTTAAAAAAGTCCTCTAGGGCAGAGGGATTGGTGGGCACTTCTGAAGTATATAATAATTGGTAGAAATTTTTGAAACAGGAATTGATTTTGTCATTGTCAGTGCATTTTGTACCACATACATCATTAACTTCAGGGATGGTTTGATTAGCAGTTCTTTGGCGCAGCTGGTGAGCCAGTGCTCGGCCAGATTTTTCCCCGTGCTCATAATAACCATGTCTTGATTTGGAAATCAGGTATTCTGCCTGTCTGGTGGACAGGAGATCAAACTCTGTCTGTAATGACAAGCGTCTTTTGAGTATGTCTGCCGATGGGGAATGGCTACGAAGCCTGTCCAATTCTAATATCTCATCCATTAATTTTCTAATACGCTCAGTGCTAGTTCTTTTCTTATTTGCACAGTACGAAATAATTTGACCTCTTAAGTATGCCTTTAGTGACTCCCATACAATAGATGATGACATCCCTGGGGTTTGATTGATGTCAAGAAACATTTTGATTTCAGATGACATGAATTTAGTGAACTCATCATCTGACAGAAGCAAGGGGTTAAACCGCCATGGACGATATGATGATTGTGTATCGGGAATGTATATTTTCATGATTAAGGGACTATGATCCGAAATAACCATAGCCCCGTAGTCACATTCTTTTGTAAGATGCAGAATTCTTTTATCCAAGAAAAAGTAATCGATGCGTGAATACGTCTTGTGGACCGGGGAGTAGTAAGAGTATGACCTGGAGGTGGGGTTGCGAAACCGCCACACATCTGCTACACCGTAGGACTTCAGAAAGAGCTGAATAGATTTGGCTGACTTCGACAAGGATGCCCTCTTAGAAACACTCCTATCTAAGAGAGGAGAAAGTGCACAGTTAATGTCACCGCCAAATATAAGATAATGTGAAGTCATATCTGGTAAGTGAGAAAAAAAATTGGTAAAGAATGTAGGGTCATCCCAGTTCGGTGCATAAACACAGGCTAAAATAACTGGGAGTGAAAATAATTTTCCGACCACGATGACATATCGCCCTGCAGTGTCAGTCTGTACGTGAGATGCCGTGAACTGTACATTCTTACCTATCATAATTGCAACACCCCGAGCCTTTGAGCAGAAGTTGGATTGATACACCTGACCAGCCCATCCCCTAACAAGACGAGAACTATCACAAGAACGTATATGGGTCTCTTGTAGGAATGCAATATCTACTCTGAGCTGTTTTAAGTGTGAGAATATATTTTTAAATTTCACTGGGTGATTGAGTGATTTAACATTCCAACTTATGAAATTAGCAGGGCAACCATCATGACCTCTGGTGTTGTTTATATTGGCCATATTGTGTACACAGAGAAATGAGTACCATATATGAAACCCAAGGACACAAAAACACAAAAACAAACATAACTAAAAATAAAAGTCTGGTGGAGTAAGTTCAGTTCGTACATAGGCCCAGTAGTTACCCACCCCTTATCACCCACCCGAACAAGGTGATAACAACAACCCCGGGAAAAAAAATCCACACAGTAAGTGCTTATGATTGGGCGAAAAGCTAAAAGAAAAACTAAACGCTGCGGCTCCCGTCGAGCCTCAAACATAAAGAAAATAAGAAATGGTAAAGTTTTTTTTTTTTTTTTTAAGCTATGCAAAGTAAACTTTATGATTATGATTCTTGTGAGAGAAAGTATATGGCTAATCATGTGGTTTAGCAAGGTTATACAACCTTGCTTCCACTAACACTGTGCCATCCATGTAAACAAACCACTGTGGTCGACCAAATTTACCCATAATAGTAATCAGGAACTGAAATAACATGTCTTTCATTTTAATTATGCTAAAGCATCAAACCAGAACCTTATTAGTAACACTAAGCCGAGCATGAAATAATATGTCGGCCTATGAGCCCACAGTTCAAGCTGTCGAACAATATGTAGAAAATGTAAACACTGTGTTATAACTATATTTGTACCTGATAATTTCTGGCACTGCGGTACACGTGTTCAACATGTCCGTATGTCAACAGAGACATGTGTAATCAGCCGAGAAGTTCAGTCTCACGGTCATTCACCAGCCTCCGCGGGTGGAAGGATGCTTCTCTTGACGTAAGCCATAGCTTTGTCCGGGTCAGTAAACTCCCTGTCGTCTCCTCTGAACGTGATTCGGAGTCGCGCTGGAAACAGAATCCCGTACCGGACTCCCTCTTGGTCGCGAAGCAGCTTCCTCACCTCTGTAAATGCAGCTCGAGCTTTAGCCACAGTTGCCGTGTAGTCCGGGAAGATGGTAATCGGTTCCCCGTTGAAGCTGAGTGGGCCCTGGCTGCGGGCGCGCCGCAGTATCTGGACACACTCTTGGTAGTAATGTAGCTTAGCAACAATGGCTCGAGGTTTTCCGCCCGTCTTCTTCTGCCCAAGGCTCCGGTGCGATCGATCGATCAGTGGCTCTTTATCCAGCTGTAGCACCTCAGTTAGCAGCTTTGATACAGAGGTTGTTGTGCTTGAGTCGGGTGTCTCGGGTACGCCGATGATTCTTATGTTGCATCTCCTCGACCGCCCCTCCATATCCTCACACTTCGCTTTCAGCCCTGCGATTTCTGTCTTCATCTCGTTCACAGTTTCTTGCAAATTATACAACAAGTAGTTCCGACCAAGCAATCTGATTGGTCAATAAGACATTTAGAACGTGCTCAAATCAGCATTACAGCACGGCTGACTCATCACTGAAAATATTACTTCGCCTGTCATGTTGTTTACACATCTCCATGGCAACATGGATTTTTCCCCCTTTTATTTTCAGAAACGTCATTTATTACTCGTGAAAATAAATCACAAACTACATTGACCTCCTGTAGGTTGTTCCTGTCAGCTGCCAAAGTCACATTTATAGAACAATTATTTTATTTTATTTTTTGTTAATATATTGTAAACCTCCCCGTTACAGCCGAGAGGATTGTCTCCCTCCCATGTGTGTAACGTTACAAAGTCGGAGAGTTGTGATCGCGGTGAAAATGTTTTTTAAAATATGGCCTGGAGCTGAATATTTCATTGGATAAAACGGAGGTGATTACCTGTATGTTTCTCTCTCTCCCTCTCTCTTGCTTGCGCCTTTTGGGCTTTTAAATAGTCTGGAGTAATCGTTTGGCTTTCTCTATCAGCTGTGTCGGCGACACGGCGCTATAACTTCATTTACATGTAGAGTTTGCGGTTGTAGAAGCTACATCTGTGAAAGGAAAAAAACGGCATCTTTGTTATAACTTGGGCGAGTTTGTGCAGTGTTGATTTAGTTCGGGAAAGTCCGAGACCGCGTTAAAACATGAACGTCAGCTCAGAGTTCACTCATCTGGGACTAGAAAATCATTTCTGTTGCTAGGTCGTTACTAAGGTTCGGACTATTTGCTGTAGAGGTGAACTAGGTTCCATTACACATAGGAGTTTATATATCTATGAGTCTACTGACGTGACTGATTGTGTTTCAGTTATTAGTCAGACCCCATTTATTTCCATGGAAACGGGAAGCACACTCGCAAAAAAACTTTAAATTTTGAGAGCAAAATGTCCATCAACATGAATATTTATTTAATTATACGCTTTATTTTGTTGGTAATTGTTGTATAATCGCAATATTACCCTCGAGGGTGTGCTTAAACGTAATTTGAGCACTTCGGTGATGCTTGCGGACCTCGGCGCAAGCGCCTCGGTCCTGACCGCATCACCGTCGTGCTCAAATGACGTTAAAGCACACCCTCTCGGGTAATATTGCTTAATTAACCACTTCATCCGACCATGCAGATAGCCCCCCCTCCACATCTTTGATGCTAACTTTAGCCTGGTCGATCTCGTGCTTCAGCGCCGCGGTGTTGTTCATTATCTCCGTTTTCACCGCCTTCAGCTCGCTCCTGAGGTTTTCAAAATCATCAGCGAGGGCATTCTTCAGTTCTGACTTTAACACCGTTGAAATATCCGCTTTCAAAGAAAGAAGGATTTCTGACTTCAAACTTTCAACGTTCATCTTTCCGGAGGCAGGTGGGGGTGCAGGTGAGGGCGCAGGCGAGGGCGGAGTCACTTTAGCCGGGGTTTTGGCAGTACTCTGGTTCCAGGAGGTGTTGGGCCTTGTGTTGGAGGGTCCAGTATACTTGTATTTATTCAGCCTCGTTTCCATCTGGACGTCGCCGTGGATTTGTTACACCGTCCGACTGAGTTTAGGAGTAGTTTACTGTAGCATGAAACGAATTACACTTTACTTTTCTCGGTTAAAATAGAGGTTTAACGGGAGCTCGCGTCGAACACAGCCTACTCCATAGCGGCCAAGCCACGCCTCATCCTATAAGACTTTTGCATGCAATTTAGTGAGTGAATTCTTATTATTATTATCTAATTATGGCCAAATACATGTTTTTTGCCATGGTCTTTTGCCAAGGCCAAAGAAACGCTCTAATGGCGTTAATGAAACATCACGATCACAAGAATGGGGCCTAACCTGAAAACACCTCGACAACCACAGAAACCTCCTGGAATACATGTCAATATTCAGTCAGTGGTAGAGTTGTGTTAAACTACTCTTAAAGGGATAGTTCAACATTTTGGCAAATTGGCCCATTGCCATAATCCCTATTGACCCCTTGCACGTGACGTCACGTTCCACTCGCGGTAGCTACGGACGCCATGATGGACGGCAAAAGAACAGTGGACGTCAATGTAATTGAATGGACGCGTTATAGTTTTGTGACATTCCGTGGTTGTAGGGTTTCCCCTCCTTTTCCACTGAACTGGTTCCAGTGCTGGTTCGGAGCCAGAGCCTGACTAGCACCGGTTCTTTGCTTTTCCACCGCTTAAAAACCGGTTATTGGTCCTTAAAACTGGTCCCAAGCACCAACTCCTTGCTGGTTTAGAGCTAAGAACCGGGGGCTGGCCACTGGCAGCGGGGTTACATGAGCAACAGGACCAGTGCGAGGACGTTATCGATGCCATTATAAGTTAGTTTATCTACAGTGTATAGTCGATGTAAACACAGTTGAAGCTAACTAGCTGAGCTACATGCTGTGGCCAACAACAGCTAACGCTCGTATTAAACATAGCACCGTCACAATGTAGTTGCCGCCGGCGGATCGCGGCGATTACAACAAAGACGGCTTCCTGATTTCTTTTATTTTTCAGCTGGCTTTAATCAGAGAATGATCACTAATTAGACAGGTCTTCAACACCCACGGGTCGGACTTCCAGGTCCGTTAACTGTAGTTAGCAGCGGCAAAGACAGAAGCAGCTGCTGTATGGGGAGTGTGGCACTGACTGACGTTAGCTCCTTAGCAGTGGAAAAAGCACAGAAAACTGAGATATTCTACGGCGAATAACAAAAAAACAAACAGAATATTGCAACGGATGAGTAGATATTCTATTTTAAATAAGTGATAATGCTGTGAGGTTGTAGTGTGAAGTGATCGAGCCACATTGTTGGACGGCACCCATACACAGTACATTATCACTGAGCACTTTCTGCCGTCCGTCATGGCGTCGCGTCTCGCGTCACGTTCTAATTGTGACGTAGCTGCAAGGGGTCAATAGTCATAGCAGTAGGTTCGTCATCTTTAATTGTCGGTGCAAGCTATTTTTAGAACGGCGGAGCAGAGCCGTGAGCTGCTCAGAGCTACACTACAGAGGCTCATGGGATTTCTTGTGACTTGCACATTCACCACGCTATGAGATAATAACAGAACGTTACCAGACAGAGTTGTTTTAGAGGGAAATTCATGCCTTCAGGGCAGTTTTTTTTTCATCAAGCAGTCTCTGTATTTCCCTCTAAAACAACTCTGTCTGGTAACGTTCTGTTATTATCTCACAACGTGGTGAATGTGCAGCTCACAACTTGTCCACCAGAGCGTTGTGGAGTTGTTGGATTGTGTATTTGATGAGTTTGATGAGGGAAACCAAGAAATCCCATTAGCCTCCGTAGCGTAGGTCTGAGCAGCTCACGGCTCTGCTCCGCCATTCTAAAAATAGCTTGCACCGACAATTAAAGGTAACGAACCTACAGCTATGACTATAGGGATTATGGCAATGGGCCAATTTGCCAAAATGTTGAACTATCCCTTTAAGCATACCAGTAATAAAAATACAAACAAAATGCCAGCGCTTACGATAAACTGCTCCACGTCCCTCTCCATGCCCACGTTGGGCAGGTCCGGCATCATGTGCGCGACCACTTTGAAGCCCGCATCCTTCGCCAGGTGGAAAGACTCACACACAGCTCGCACCGTGTGGCCTCTGCAACGAAACACACGTGTACATAGACACTGTTAGAATAAAATGTCTGCGGGCGAAACATCAAAGCGGACGTCTGTTTTCTTATCTACATCAGGACATACTGACCTGTTGGTGTCTCGGGCCACGTCTTCATATACACTCTGGACTCCTATCTCCAGCCGGGTGCAGCCGTAGCCCAGCATGTCACTGAGATGTCGCTTCAGGCAGTAGTCGGGCCGCGTCTCTATAGTGATTCCCACACACTTGGTGTTACTGCGCTCAGAGAACCTGCAGAAGGAGGAAACCGTCTCAGTCATTTCTGCTCATAATACGTTCATAAGTCCCATCTTACCGTTCTTTTTTTGATATTATTTTCCCTTTTTTTTGTTTGTTATTTGACTATTTAGTGTCATTGAGCGTGCTGGAGGGCTCTATATGCTGGGATCATTTAGCAACATCAATTTACATGCAATGAGTTTGCATGGCTCATTATCCAGACAGTTAACACTAACCTCACATTAAGGACAGGCTGACTGCAAGGAAGGAAACAGACGACAGCAAAAAAAAAAAAAAAAAAAAAAAAGCAAACAAACAAACAAAAATGTTTATAATGCAAAAGAATGTTTAATGAGACATTACTAGTGTTTACCCTCTGTCAAAAGTAAGTTCAATACTTACATTATTCTGTCATTTACAAATCATGGTTGTAAGGGGATAGATGTTCAGAGTATCATTGCATTTCAGCGCATTTCAACGCTGTATTTACAGCTGCCATAAACAAAACGAGTTCTAACTACAACAGATAAAGTGAAATGTACTGTATAATATGAAAGGTCTAGTTGTCGTAATGGACCCGACTAATTATAGTGCACCTTGGCTTATTGTGTTTTAGGAATGATGCCTGCTGGGTGTAAAATCCGGCAACTGTTAGTTAATTATGAGCAACATAAATATTTTAATGTGATACCACTATGCGTCAGTGAATCCAGTTGTGGTGGTAAACAGCTGTAGAATGATACCCATCTAAATGTCACATGTGCGGAGCGGCATGTCTGCATTCTCTTTATCTGATCCTGATTTTCTGTCTCTATATAACATAACACTGAATAAGTTACAAATGAGCACATTAAACTGACATCTGTCCAAATATTGAATCATAATATGCTACAAAGACGGTTTCAGTAGATAAACCTCCTCCACATCTCTTCATTGTCTTTTTAGATCATTAACTCAATATTACTGAGGGTGGGGAAAAAAATCAATACAGCATAGTATCGCAATATGGGTGACAATATTGTATCGATATATATGGACGCCAAGAATCGATCTGAACAGACTAAGAAGTTTATATTATTGTTCATAAAGTTTTCATTTACAGACATCATTTTCAGGTGAAAAGCTAATAAATTGCAGCACATTGCAATGTTTTTAATATCGCAATAATATTGTATTAAGAAAAAAGTGTTGTGACAATATTGTATCGCTGGGCCTCTGGTGATTTCCACCCCTAAATATTACTGGGTTCTTAGTAAAAATGCAGACATGTTTAACAACATATAAAGCCTCTAATTGTAGTAGTGGATGAATGAATGAATGAATGAATGAATGAATGAATGAATGAATGAATGAATGAATGAATGAATGAATTTTTTTCGTGTCATGCCACCACTGTGGCCCATCCCATATGAGATTACAAGACACAATAACAAATACAAAAACAAAGACTAGACAGTCCTTCCTGTAGGTGTTACCTGCCACACAGGTGTGACATAAATAAACAACTTAAGATTACTTTCAGTATTCAACTATATATCGCTGTTCGTCTCATTGCCCAAGCCTTTTCAAGAAATAAAGAAAATGTAAAAATATTCCAATGAAAAAGATGTTTTAGCTTCTCAGCATCGTCTAACCACACAAATTTGTTATTTGGATCTACTTTACTAAACAATTTTTGTCTTATGGAGTCATAAAAAGGACAGTAGTAATAATAATAATACTAATTTCATTAAAAGAAGTTTAACTGTCTGAAAAAGACTGATCCTCCTGTTCTGTGAAACCCTGAATATCCAAATATCATTCATTTCAAAAATGTAACGACTAGTACACAAGACATTTCCTGTATGAATTTCACTGAGACGTCCTGGCGACTGACCTTAAACCTCCGAAGCAAATGATCAAATTCAAACACTGTCACTCTTTTGTTCAGGCAGCAGCAGATCTACTGAGAATACCACCCAGGTGGTAACAGATGCAGCCACATGTCCAAACAGAGATGACGCAACACATTCCCCTGTTTTATTTCAATGTTATCTGGAGACAGATACTCTCAGAGCTTCTTCTTCTCCTGAATCCAACCAAACTGCATTTGAATCACTGATCAAAATCTCAAAGAAGAAATAGAAGAAAAGCAACACAAATGAGCAAACAGACACTCTCAGGTCACCAGCTGCTCCACTGACCATTAGCTCCTCTCATGCCAGCTCATATTCCTCCTGATGCTGGATTTTGCTGGCAATAAATGTCCATCTTTTACAGTCTGCTGGCTGATTCACACCAATTACAGGAGTTTATGCTCCAGAGAGGATCATCAGATTGTAGCAGATGAATCAATAAAAAGTCTATTATCTCAAGGTATCTCACTGCTGTGATCAGATCAGGTGCTGGGGGAACATGGTGAGAGACAGAAACATGAGTATTATACACTCACACACACTGGCTGCCTTCGAGACGCCACACAACACACAACACGAATATCTGACACACACACACCCACACTGAGATCAAGATAAGGTGTTGTCGCTCGCTGAACCAAGTGCCTCCTCCTTCCCAAACTCAGCAGCAGCAGCCGCCACAATTACTATAATCATAGCATCTTAACAAATAAAGCTGATAGCAGAGCAGAGCAAATGCAGGCTCACACACACAGGGACATACATACACACACGAGTAGAAGTACACAAACTGGCCTTTTGGGTCTTATCGGACTTTAGGGAAGTAAATAGCCCCCGCTGACAAACAGCCTCACTCCGGTGAAAAAGCCATTATTTGGTGGAATGACGTCTTCAACAAATGGCTCCCCCTGCTTTGACTTTGACTCTTCTCTGAGTTGTAGAGAAAGTTGCTCCTTCTCCACACGCTGCAGATGTGTGGGCAATTTCATTCAAAGCTGATCTAACTCAGTTAGTGAGAAATCAATAAGTGAGTAACTGAGGGGGGTTTATTGAGAGCGCCCTCTCTTACATTGCTCTTGAATTCTGAACGGCTTCATTCAGCAGCTTAATCTGTGGAGCTGCTCATTATGTCTTAAGCTTCCTGAAGGATGTTTTGTGTTCAGCTGTCCTAAGTTTAATGGAAACACAAGTGTGTACGTGTAAGTGTAAGTAGCCTACACAGTGACGACAGGGATTTAAGGGAGGTAATGCCGAGTTATTCTTCATTTGTTTGTGAGTTTATTTTCAGTCATTTATCAAAGAAAAACCCAAACATTCACTGGTTCCAGTTTATGAAATGTGTGTGGATTTATAACTGTCTTCTCTAAGATAATATAAGAAAATCTGAAAATATCTCTCTAGGCTCTGGATGATGAATTTTATCATGATCTTTTGAAAATGTAGAAATTAAAATATTTGTATGAATCCAACAGTTCATTCAGTGTCACTGTTAGAAACGATCCATTTTTCCATCTATCTGCTTGGGCTGAGCCACATTATTCAAAAACAGGACATTTCTTTTCAGTGCCTTCTAGTCCAGTAACTCCAACAAACTAACTGATTCAACAACTGACTTCAAGATATCAACTCTTAAATGGCTGCAAACTTTCTGCAGCTCAATGAGAATAAAACAGGGAGTTCAATAGTCTCGTTCCTCTTTTACATTACATAACTCCTCTCCCTGTTTCACAGTGACAGAGACCTGAGATCATCCAAATGTCTAAAAAACACATTTTCTCCTTTGCTTTTACCTGGAACTAACTTGGTCTGTGTGGCTCTGAGTGTGTGTTTCCTTTGTTTGTCTGATTTTGCTTTCCTCTGTGTTGTGTGTAAAGTGCTACATATGCAGTAAGTTCAGTTAACCCCCAGATTCATTGATTATTTGGAGCATTAAATTAAAAGAGTCACTTTGCCTGGATGATGAACTCTAACACTTAAACACTGAACCTGAATGTTTGGTTATCATTTTTTCTCTTTTCACTTTGAATGATGTAGTTTCTTTTCTGTTGTATAGACCTGGTGTTGGGAAAAATTACGCAGCAGCAGAGGATAAGACTGAATGAATGATGTCTGTAGGGGAAATGTTGCAAATGGTAGAATAGCTCCCTCTGGTGGTCGTTGTTGTTACATATTGCCAAATGTAGTGCCTCGTTACAACGGCACATACAAATTCTGAGATTTTAGAAAAAACACTTTGTAAACTAGATTCAATTTGTACAGTAAGAAGATAAATATAACAATCTTTAAACAGTAAAATATGTCACTCCATAACTGTGTCATAGGCTAAAGAGACGTCAGGGGAGTGAGAGCAAAAGCATCATCAAATTAATTCTTTCTCAACAAATATATAGAAAAAAAGAAAAGGAAAAAGACGTGACATGGAAGACATCACAAACAGGCTGTGAAACCTACAGTGATCAAGGATGAAGGAAGTGAAAAGGATGGTGGAATGAAGGAAGGAAGGAAGGAAGGAAAGAAAGAAGGATGGAGAAATGGAGGAACAAAGAAAGGAAAGGAGAGAGAGAGAGAGAGAGAGAGAGAGAGAGAGAGAGAGAGAGAGAGAGAGAGAGAGAGAGAGAGAGAGAGAGGTGGATGGAGGGAGGGAGAGAAGAAAGGGAGGAAAGAAGGACCAGTCAAAACAGAGTGAGTTTGACCCAGGGGGACAACAGGAGGGTTAAGGCACAGGCCAGCCTCCCCTGAAAGGCCTGGCTGACACCCTCACCTACTTCCCTTCAGAAGGAGAACAGGAGCACCTGCTCCCCCTGCTCTGGGATGGCTCAGCCCGTCTGTGGTGGGAGACTCTGGCAGCCATTTCTCATTCTGCCTTCATGTCTACGTCTCCTTTCCCATCCTCGTCCACACAAAAAATCTTTTTCCTTTACGACTTTGCCATCATGCCTCCCCGTCGGTACTCAAACCATCACAGCAGCACTTTATCTGAGCACCTCAGGAGGCTCAGGGCCTTTGAAGTCTGCACATGTGTAATGTTATCATGGCTGCACCTACAGGTTTCCCCCCTCTCTTTACTAGAGGTCACTGTTTCAGACATCAATCACACACCAATATGCTCTTATCTGTGGAGGTCTATACAACTTACTAAATAAAAAACCGTTGGCAGCCCATTCCAGAAATACTGTCATCCATAAACAAGCCAAGCGTTTGACTGTCAACATGATCCTGAAGATAACTTTGCCCAAAAATGTTGGAACTATTTTCATTTTTCATGTGTTTTTCCTGCCTCAAAAAACTGGCCAACTGTCTAGATGCATATGCTAAATGTTCTGTATGTCTCTTGATGATATGTTCTGTTGTATCCACCTCTGTTTATGTTCTTCTTCTAATGAAAAAAAGAAAGACTGTTGCTGCTTTGAGGTGTAGCAGAGGTGTAACGTTGAGTGCGTACCTGACGGACTCGGCCACGTTGTTGGAGGTGTGTCCTGACAGGGCGTCGTGGAGATTCCTGATGAAATAGTCTCTGTACTCTTCGGGCAGAGCCATGAAGGTCCCGCCCATCACGATGAACTCCACCTTGTCCACGCTGTGTCCCAGCTGCTTCAGCTGCACATCACACAGAGAGCACAACCAGCTCTTATACAAGTCTAACTGTACAATCAGTAATTGTGACACATTTTACAGGCTGTAATTGGGAGTACAGTAAAGTGCAGTGAAGCACAGTCAAAATAAGGCTGTTCCTTGGAAAATTAATTATTACGACTGATCATAAAATCGTAGGAACATAGTGACTTTGAACAAATATGAGTAACATAACAACTGTGGCAAACTGAGACTCAGATTCTCAGATACCTAAATTAATTGTTGCTTTAATGCTTGGGTTTTGCTCTGCTGCATGAAGCTAATGTGGCCATAAATTTAAAGGGACAACGAGGAGTTTTGGAAAAGCGAAGCGTTTTCACATTATGAGCCCGCGGCGCACCGTGAAATTCTTTGACCGGCGCAAGACAGACTCATGTTTTCATTCATCAAGAATTAAAGTCAGAGGTTCGAGGTTCAGAATTCAGATACCGTCGTAGTTCCGGCCATAAACAGCGATTCGGCGGTGTTATTCTCATGACTCGCCGCGAAACCGAAAGTAAGCATTTCCGCAAAACGAGACAAAACGATATATTTATCAAAAATGGGCCCATTAACAAGTGTGGGTAACGTAGATTCATCCACATTAATATGAGACTTTTTTATTGTTGCAGAATTTTTCGTTCTGCCTATGGAGAAACTCCTGGTTGTCCCTTTAAATAACAGCATAACTGGGGTCAGGTCTTGGCAGCAATGTGAGAGTCATCATAACCCATAATTTCTATATTAAAGGGTTGCAATGGTTAAGAAATGAGAGCAAGCAAAGGCTGTCACCGTCAAAAACACTTTTGAATTTGTTTTTTTTTTTAGAAATAAAGTGCGACGCCAATTTCTTTTGGAAAGAATTATCGCATTAAATCAAGACAAGGTAGAAATGCATAACAAAAAATGGGAAAAAACTTACTTTTGAGTGAATGTATACTAAGTAGTTACTGTTAATTTAATTTTAGCAGTCTCACATCCTTCTTTTTGTTGTAGTTGTTTTGTTCTTTTGTTTTGTTTCAGTTTTCTTGTGCGTGTTTTTTTTTCTTTTCATTTTTCTGTCCTGTTTTGGTCATATTTTTGTTGTGTTGTTGAGTTTGCTCTGTCGTTTGTCTTCTGTCTGTTTGTTTATTGGTCAGTGTATTGTCGGTTTATACATTGTATATGCCTGTTCCCATTAAAAAAAAAAGAAAAAAATTAGGGGAAAAGGACGTTTCAGCAACACTCTTGTGACTACTAGATAATACACGACACACTGACCTGCTCCACCCGATGCCTGGTCTGGAGGTAGGGGTCATATCGGGCTCGGATGGCTCGCATGGACGTAGGCTGTCAGAGGAAGAGGAAAAGTGATTAAAACTCTGGTAAAAATGAACACATTACTTTATAGTTACATTTAGGTAACTATAAAGTTAGAAAAACAAAACTTCTTCATGACAATGAAAAAGACAAAAACTGCTAGTAAACATAGAACAAGGAGTCAATCTGTCTTTTTCCATACAAGACCAGAATGCATGACTTTCCGCAGAAGACTGTGAACATGTAAACCTGTGGAGAAGCTATCTTGTATAGACACTGAGGTAAAATCAAACTAACGTACCTCATAACCAGTGTAAGACTGTGTAGAGTACTCAAAGTCTGAGTCCGGTCCACCAGGACAGTAGCTGCCAGAGATTAGATTAAAGGGATAGTTCAACATTTTGGCAAATTGGCCCATTGCCATAATCCCTATAGTCATAGCAGTAGGTTCGTTACCTTTATTTGTCGGTGCAAGCTATTTTTAGAACGGAGGAGCGGAGCGGCAGGCTGTTCAGAGCTACACTATGGAGGCTAATGGAATTTCTTGGTTTCCCTCATCAAACTCATCAAATACAAAATCCCAAAACTCCAAAACGCTTTCGTGGACAAGTTGTGACCTGCACAATCACCACGCTATGAGATAATAATGGAACGTTACGAAACGGAGCCGTTTTCGAGGTAAATACAGAGTAAATACAGAGTCTGCTTGCTGAAAAACTGTCCCTGAACGCAACGCGCATCAGCGGTTTTGCATGAATTTACCTCTAAAACAACTCTGTGTGGTAACGTTCTATTATTATCTCATAGCGTGGTGATTGTGCAGCTCACAACTTGTCCACGAAAGCGTTTTGGAGTTTTGGGATTTTGTATTTGATGAGTTTGATGAGGGAAACCAAGAAATTCCATTAGCCTCCATAGTGTAGCTCTGAACAGCCTGCCGCTCCGCTCCTCCGTTCTAAAAATAGCTTGCACCGACAAATAAAGGTAACAAACCTACTGCTATGACTATAGCGATTATGGCAATGGGCCAATTTGCCAAAATGTTGAACTATCCCTTTAACAGAAAAAATGCATTCAATGTAAGAACAATTAATCACTTAAGATAAAAAAAAACACAAATTGGCCATTAAAGCTGATACAACACATATGAACAAACAAAACAACACAAACACTTACACACAGATGTTGCCTGTAAAGCTGATGTGTGGACATCGGTGAGGTTTGCACATCACGGCCACAACTGCAATCTGTGACAGAGAAGCATTGAATATTTGAACTCCTCTTGTTGCCTTCTACCTCTATAATCAGTGCAAAAACATCACAAAAAGCCACTTTCTGGTTCAATTACTTGTGTTTTTATTTTAAACCCAAGCTGGAGCTGATAAAATGTTTAAAATGAGCCCAGATTAGGGAACATGCACGAAGTCAAAGCTGAGGTGTGATGTGTGAACATCCTGCTGTAACATAGGTTTGCTGATCAACAAAATAATATTTCTATAATAGACACATTTTTTCATCATGTGATTGCATCTATTTACATACCTCAGAGTATTGAGCTGAATGGCACATGTTACAATGTAACTGTAACTGTTTACAGTCATACAGAGCTCAGCATAACACTGCAGACTCCAGGACACAGATAGATGGGAGAATGGATGCTACATACCCCGCTGGCAGTGCGGATAGGTTTGGCCTTTAGTTTGGGTACCAGAGCACGACGGTACTGTGGTGGAACAGCAGCAATGATGTCTACCAGTCGGGGCTGGGCTTCAAGTCCATATTTAGCTGAAGTCTTAGTCTTCACTCTGTTTGAGAACAGATTTGATTTGATTAGTAGAAAAAAGGAGCGCAGTGTGGTGTGGAGCAGCAGGGGTGCATCTCTATAGTCACTGGAGACTTGGAAAATGAATGGTGGAGTACAGTATTAATCCAATGGCCAGCATTAACTTCAGTGTGTATATTTAAAGACTAAAGCATCTTAAAATAAATGCTACGCATTTTCAGGTAAAAAAAACTACATGAATACATACAAATAAACAAAACAGTGTTGTGCAAACTCCCAATCATTAGTTTACAAAAGTCAAAGCAGTCAATAGTTAATATTCTACATCAAAATGATGACGGATCAATAGCAAAACTTCACTGTGTGACCTCTATAACTCTAAACACAACATTAAAACCACAGATGATTTGATGAATATCTAACAAGAATTTACACTGAGCTGCATGTCCATGCTGGAGAAGACTTACTTATTGAGATTGATGTCTTTGCCCTCTTCATGGGCTTCAACCAGCTGCTTGATGACATCAGCGATGGTCATCATCATCAGCTCCGCTCGGCTGAGGTCACCTGCGAGGACCAATAATCAATTATGTCTGACTACAACATCTATTCTATCGCTGTCCATTTGCTATTTAAGCAAAAGGCTGAAATTCAACAGTAGCAAACACAACTGATGTGGTTATACTCCAACAGTCAACGTTAATAACTCATTAAGATAAGGCTTGAATGTGTTTCCATACCACGAATGACTGACTTATGACGTTATAAAAAAACAAAACAAACAATAAACAGAGTTATGTCACTGACGTGCTAAGAGACGGAGGTAAAGCCGACTTGTGGTTAGCATTAGCAACAAGCTACAGGCAGTTTGACCAGTTCAGAGAGCTTGTTCAGGACACTGAGCCCTTTGTCACACACTTACTCTTTTTCTTTGGCTTCCCCATTTCTTCTTCTAGGCAAAGAGGACGACTTCAAACAGGTGGCTGCTGGTTTACAGGGTCAACACCTACTTAACACACCGGAGAGAGCTGTCACACATAGTAAACAACTCCACGTTGCGTTCACGCACGGCTTCTGTCGTACGGCAGCCGCGGCTGTCGTAAAATGGCGCAAACTCACTTTTTTTTTCTCCCGGTATTAAAATGCCTGTTTGTATCGTTCTTATGTGCCTCCGAGGTTAAAATAGTTCCTCGGTGTTAACCCTGTAGCACAACTTCAATCAAAACACGTTAACCGAGGCGGTTTCTGCTCTGTTTTCTTCACGTTGGGCACAGACACCGCGGAGGGCAGAGCACAGAGTTGTAATGCATGTGGATCCGCGCCGTGGCGCTGGCGGCCTCCCTCTGCAGGCGGCGGAGCAGCGCGCGACCAGGGGGGAACTAACTTGGGAGCTCAGTAAATCTCAAAGCAGCAAATCCCTTTAGCTGCGAGTTGACATGGCTTGACTGATCTCTGCGGGAAGTTTCAGGAAATGCAACAGGTGGAGGAACAGAGGCAATGAACCGTGCACTGCCGTAAGTAGTATTATTATCATTCTATTTTTTTTACACTTTCAGATAGACGCCGAAGTTTCCACACTTAAGTTACTGGGGTCAATTACATATATCAGCGGCCAGTATGTACATGTTTGAGCCCGTGTGTGTGTGTGTCTGTGTGTGTGTGTGTTTGCTCCGGGTTCCCCAGCTCTCTTTAGCGTCCCAGGCTAGCTGCCGTGTGTACTTGAAGGTGTCTGTGGAAGTCGGACAGGGAAACAACTGCGCACTATTTGACACGGTTAGTGAATTTGCTCTCTACTATACAGTCTCTACGTTACTTTAGCGTGTTAGTGTGTTTTTTCCTGGAGTCGGGTTGTAGTATGAACGCTGAGCACAGGGGTCTGCTGTTTACTGTGTTTAATATAGGACACAGCTTGTCATATAATAGATGTGTTCAGGTGTAAAAGTGTCAACTTATTAAAAATCCCTAACACAACAGGTTTGACTCGTTTCCCATTCATTCATTCATTCTCCTCAGGTCAAGTGGCACCATGGATGACAACAACAGCCTGAATGTCTCCAATGTAAAGGTCGCTGTTCGTGTGCGGCCCATGAACAGGAGAGGTGAGTGTGTTTTTCAAAGTTAGGCAAACTTTGTTATGAGTTGGACCATGCAGCAGCTCATTAAGTCTGTTTTGAGCAAAGGCATTTTCATCCCACCTCTCCGAAGGGACTTACCAACTTTGGCACACACCAAATCTGTTTGGTGTTTGCTTTCTCTTTTTTTTGTGAGGGGGGGTTTGCAGGACCGTGGCTAATTTGTATTTATGGACAAACAATAGCAGCTTCATTCCTGTGTTTTCCTGAGTGAGTTTTTTTCCCCCTGGTCAGCCTCTGAAAAGGTCTATTTTGCTCCACTTTGGGAAAGTTTTGGCAGGAGGGCAGCGGGACTGGAAAACGGAACATTGACATCACATCCTCACAGAACATGCACTATAACATACAGGGAGATGTTTCATGCACTGTCACTGGCCTAAATACCTCTGGCAGCAGCTGAGCAGAAATGTAAAAGTATCAGCTGACAGACTTGGGTGTTGTTGAACACTGGGAAACATCCTTTACTTGACCTCCTTTTAATCTTTTCATTTCATATATGCACATATGCTTTACAAAGTTAGGTGTAACGCCACAAAATCTCATGACACACATGCCCTAATTCCAGCGCTGATAGGCAGCCCCAGCTCCGTCCCTGCCCTACTGCAGGCAGGAATGAGGAAGAGAAGCCGTGACCCTGCTTTCCTTGCCGTCCGCGCAGGCAGTAGTAAACTGGCCATTATGTTTGCACAGGCGAGTCCTGCATGAATCATCATCAATAAAATTGTTTCCTGCCTCTCCATGTTGGGATCATGCGATCACGAGGAGCTGGCACACACATGCACTGTGTATGCCACCTGTTCTTCTGCATTGAGAGTGACAGTGACTGCTCTAGAAAGTTACGATCAGCAATGCATATGTGCTGTTTAAATCATTTCAAAGTACATTTGATGATTGATAGAGCCCTTTTGCACAAATAGATAATTTACTATATATCTTGATGTCCACAATTAATTAAAGATTCCTAAATACCGTCACTTCCCAAAAAAGATTATGTCGGAACCATATCGGCAGATGTGCACCAAAATGAAGGTAAATGCTCAGATACTGGTCCATTTAACTAACGTAACACTGGATTGGTAGGAATTTAAATGTTAATGTGTCATTTCTATTTAAAAACAAAACAAAAATGATTAAAATAAACGTAAACATTTGGTTTAAAAGACAATTTAAGACATGAATATTTCAAACCCTTCCCCTGGGGGGTTAATAATTGGTTATATTAATAGATACTTGAAATATTTTGTGTAAACAATGAGTAATGTAATTGTATTTTGACTATATTTGATTTTACACATTCATAGTGTTGTGGAATTAATTAATACATAACAGCCTAATCGTAACACCGTGATTATTTCTCTGACAATAATTGTACCAAGAAAATGTATAATTGTGACATCCCAAATCTTATAATTTCTTTTAGCTCCACACTGCCTCTAATTGGGGGCATTTTCCCTTTAAAATTTGAGACAGTGCAAGTAAATTACTACTAATCTACTTGCGCTTGTGCAACCATTTTTTTTACACTAGTGAAATGTGGAAGAGGTGAAAGAGCTCAAAGAATCTGGAATCTGTCATTGCAGGTGACAGGCCAATGTGTGTGAGGATCATGAATGAAAAGGAAATGTGAATATTTCTGTGCACCCCTAAATTTTCAGCTTACGCTCCTAAAAATTTAAGTTCGGAGCCAATGTGCTTTAAAAAAGAAGTTAGTCTGCATCCCTGTGGTCCAAAAACTGTTACACAACGCTCAGCTCTCAGCTGTCGACAGCACAGTAATGATTCTTCTTCACCTTCTGTCTCAATCCAGAAAAAGACCTGAAAACAAAATGTGTGGTGGAGATGGAGGGGAACCAGACAGTTCTACATCCACCCATCAGCAACTACAACAAAGGAGACCCCCGGTAAGGCACACACTACTTTATCATATTATAATACATTTTAAAGGGACAATGAGGAGTTTTGGAAAGCGAAGTGTTTAACACTACATTTCCCATGAGCCTCTGGAAGCACGGTGAAATTCTTGGACCGGCGCAAGACCGACATCTTGCCAAGAATGTTTTCATTCATCAAGAATGAAAGTCGGAGGTTTGAAGATGATCAGATACCGTCGTAGTTCCGACCATAAACAGTGATTCGGCGGCGTTATTCCCATGACTCGCCGGGCAGCGTCCGCAAAACCGAAAGTAAGGAAACGCTGGTCGGCTCGCCCAGCATTTCCACCACTAATAATAATATCAAAATAACGATAGAGACAAAACGATATATTTATCGAAAATGGGCCCATTAACAAGTGTGGGTAACCATCCCTTTTTTATAACCATATACAAACTCCTCGTTGTCCCTTTAATAATAATACATTGTATTTAAAAAGTACCTTTCAAGCCACTCGAGGATACTTTACAGAGGAGTGCATCAAATAGAATCATCAATAAACAACATCCAAACACAAGAAACGTACAATAAACAACATTAAAAACATCAGTAAAATAAAAATGAGCAAATATTAAATGAACAACAACAATGAATAAAACTGTTCAAAACGATAGGAATGTTGGAGTTAGTGATTTGGTTTTGAGTCTTGTTTTGAAAACAGGGAGAGAGTGGGTATTACGGATGTCAGGTGGTATATGATCATATTCAAATTAATACGATGCAAAACTATAGAATCTTTAGGTGAGTCATTTAGCAGTTGATTATTTTTCCCCCCTCTTCCTCTGTTGAAGGTGTTAATGTAACTCTGGCCCTGAGCTGCCCGGGGTCAGCAGCACACCGTGGGGAAACACATTATTTGTTCAGGTTGAGGTTTTTTTCTAACTCATGTGACATATGCAGGTGATTTTGGGAGAGGTGTGGACTTGTGGACTTGGAGTGACAGGACTTTGACTTGAGTCAGATTGGACTAATGAGTCTGATGACTACTGACTCAATGTGACAGAAGTTTAAAAAGTCTTCCACCTCACTTTGAATCAGAAACTTGTGACTTCAAACACACACTGACTTGTTAGGAGACAAAACACCAAGTTTAGGCACTTGGGACTTGTTGTTGGTCTTGAACCACCTCCTGGAAGCAAACACCATCTCAGCTTTGCCCTGTTCTATTGATTCAGTGGTTTCCTACAGGATTACTGGTGGAGGAGTTGTGTACAGACTCTAACCAGCTCGTCTAGTCAGCGCCCAGTTACTTGGAAGAAGTTCAGATGAAACCTTCACCCCACCCAAACCTCCTTGTATTTCTCCTCTCCCAGTCTTTCCCCTCCCTACTTGTCCTTCCTGCATCATTCCTGTCTTTACAAAGGGTGTGTCTGTTCCAGCTCAGTCCTGCTCAGGTAGTCAAGCAACGCAACACAGTGACGGATCAGGATTCAGGATTCAGAATTTAAGAGATTGTGTAATATCATAATATCAGAGCTAATATCAGTACAAACCAACAAAGAGTAGATGTTTTGGGTATAAATTGTGCATTGATTGTGTTTAATCAAAAACATGTCCCTGGGCATGTGTTGTATGGTGTATGGTGGTGTTGACAAAGCAGCTCAGTCGTCTCTGGTCCTGCAGCAGTGAGTCAGAGCGGTGCAGGTAGATGCTTCCCGGAGCGTTTGGCCCCTGTCTCAGGTTACGTTGTTCAGTAAATATGTCTTGGGGGCGATCCCCCTGCAGGCTTAAGAGCATGAATCCTTGTCTTTGTGGACAGAGAGAGACACTCTCATATTTCATCGTTACACTATGCATTTTTTTAAATTTTTTTTTATACGCAAACGTATCCATGTGTGTCTCCTCTGCCCTGACACGCTTCAGCTGCGGTATGTTTCTCCTCTGGGGCTCAACGTGAACAGGTTTTACAGGCTTAGTGCAACGCAGACAAGCACTTCCACTGATTCCACAACAGCACAGAGCTCACGTTGAAGCCCAAGTCTACAAGGAATAAACTGATTTTGAGCAAACATTAAGGAAAAAGTGAGTCTCCCAGCAGACATCTGTGAAATCTGTGGACATTTTTATCCACCTCTCACACTTTCACAACTCCCCACGGTCAAATGAAAGGTCACTGGGGCCTGATTTTTGGCAAGGAGGTGTATCTTTGGGTAAACTCTGGATGTCCCGAGTTTCAGAATGAAAGTCCATTTTTTGGACCCGTAATGAATTTTAACCACATCCATGACCCTTCAAGTGGACAAAAATGTCCACCTCCACCTATGGGGTTTTTAATGTATTTTAACTAACAGATATCACCATGAAACTTCCCAAGTTTATTACTCACATTAAGACTAATATTTTTTGTATTACAGGTTTTGTCAAATTTTATGTTTAAATATGTAAATGAGGCAATATCTAATTAAATATGTGCTAATTTCTAGAACCGAAATCTGAACAATGGATAAAGCCCCTTTCAAAATTCTTGTTTTATTTTGTTGACATATTATAGTCAGAAGTTTTCACCGAGGGGATTTTGGAACCTAAATGGACCAATATCTGTCACCAGCCATAAACCCCATAGAAATGTTGTGTTTCTGCAGCAAAAACAACTGGCCAGGAAGGGGTTAAACATTTTGAAACTCATGTCAAAAGTGATTTTGGATGTGGTACAAATTGAAGGATCATTCGAAGAAGACATTTGTTTGTTTGTTTGTTTGTTTGTTGGGGGGTGGGCACTGACCAGCCAGCGCTACAAGGTTTTTCCCTCGTCAGCTGGCCCGTCTGACAGGTTGAACTGAACTGCTGTATGAGCCAGAGCGCTTGTTAATATATTACGACACCCTCGGTACCTGCAACCGGGAATCCAGCGGCTGCTGTCAGAGCCTTGAGACGGTCCAGATTAATGAAGCCTTGCTGCTGCTTTCACAACTCAGGAGTGAATAGGCTACCAATTGTAAGCAAACATGTAAAACTGTATTTTCATGGATCCCATTTTTACTACACACATGCTGTAAATAAACAGACCTCACATTGTTGCAGGAATGTTTATCAGCCTCTGCAGAATAATGTTTAGAAAATGAAGCTGAAATTGTGTGCCCTTCTTATCTGGGTTTGGCTTTGATAAGAGCTCCACTTTGAAGAGGTTTTTCTTTATCTATCTGCAGCATCTTGGATGTTTGCTTGTTTCATATCCTGACTTTGGAGAACTTGGTATGTACAGTATCTGTAATAATATCCACCCGAAGGGGGATGCGTATAATCGAGCCGCTTAAATCTGGGAGAGTGTGGTCTCGGAGGTCTGTGCGTTTTGTTGGTCCCAGACTTTCTGACCTGCCTCCCTCTCTTTTAGTGACTCCTTGGAGCTGTGAGGCTCTGCCAGTTATCTCAGGAATGTCCTTGCCAGCCGAGCAGAGGACAGGACTTAATGTTGCTCTTTCATGCACCAGCCAAGTCTCACATAGGGAGGCCTTGTTTCATAACAACCCCCCCATGTGTGTGGCCATGACTTAATTTGCAGCTTTTTAAACCTCAAACAGATATTTCTGCCTGAGTGAAGAAGACTGTGTCTTGAGTTATGTGTAGTAACCTGCTTCAGATGGGGCTTCCCTGGAGACTGCGTGCCCATGCTTCGAGTGGATTTATCTTTCTAACAAATGTAACTATGCAGATTGCTTTAAAACTGCCTGGATGATGCATTCATGTGCACTTATTTGTTGGCAGGTGTTGATATTGAGTGCTGTTTGCAGCCTCACTCTTCTTTTGTAGGTGACCACCACCACCAGTAAATTCTCAGCTTATGGCAAACATATCATCTAAGGAAGTTTATCATCAGTTTTCTTTTGCAGTGCAGTATGTGTCTGTGTTACAGCAGCTCCTGGAGCAGCCCCCTAATACCACACCATGGTTACATGTCCTTGTTCAAGGGCAGTGTTGCACACTGAACGAGCATCACACATGCTTGATAGCGGCTGCATTTACTTAAAGTGTAACTTATAGAAGAATAGTTTCATGTAAATGATAAAATAATTTCACAAATAGGTGCAGATGCAGATTTAAAGCACACAAACACAAAAATATTTACACAACACATGACCTCTGACTCTATATGGGTAACATGTAAGCAGTGATCAGCCTACATGGAACCACATTATCATTACTTTGGATTTGTGTTTCTGATGTGTGGCCACCTGATGTGACCACTGGAGTCCACGCTTCACTTCCTGAATGCTCCACTATGTTCACATGATAAAATCAGCTAGTTGCTAACTTTGCATCTTAGCCACAGTCCCTTTGATGTATATACTGTATTTGTATTGCTAGATAAGACCACTCACTCTGATTAAATGAAAACACTGAAGTTGTGGCTTGCAAACCAAAACAATGAGCTTAAAGACACTAAAATGCTCCATAGAGCTGTGTGGAGTCAGATGTCTCTGTTGTTTGTGTCATGGGATCCATTGTAAATGCAGAAATATTTATTATAGCTCATTTTAAAAGGATAGTTCACCCAAATTTCACTCATTATCTACTCACCCTCATGTGGACTAAGGGCTGGGAGAAGTTTCAGAGTCCTCCGTGGCTTCTCTGAGTTACAGGGGGTCTCGGCGTAGCAAATGGATACCAACTGTCTTCGTAACAAAAAGACACACCAAAAAACATCAAAATCTCGCGAGATTTGGAAGAGGAGCTTCCGTTACAAACAAGCTTGAAATATAGACTTATTTAAATTTTTTCGGAACAATTTCTCATGTTGGGGCTTCAATACAAGACGGACATTACATACGAGCAGCATGGAGGTATTTGGATGTTTTTTGGTGTGTCTTTTTGTTACGAAGAAAAGTGGTATCCATTTGCAACCGTCATATGGACATGCAGTGCTGCACGGAGCCCCACTGTAACTCAGAGAAGCCATGGATAACTCTGAAACTTCTCCCAAATTTCAATTTTGAGTGAACTATCCCTTTAACACTATCTAAGAATACAGCAGAATCTACCTTGTGAATGGTTTTGGTGTGGACTGTGATGTATCAATGCATGATTTGTTAATCAAATCTGAGTCTTCAATCAAAGCTTCCTGAACTTGAAAGATTGATGTGACTTTTAACTTTGCCATGAATATAATCATAAAACCTCAGAACACAATACAGTGTTGCTCTATTTTTCTACCTGTGTATATTAGACTCTTATCTCGCTCTGGTACCAACGCTACATGTGATGAACAGCACTGTGGAGCTGGAGTGGAGCACAGAACATGTTTGATAATTGAATTTGACGTTTCCCTGCAGGAATGTGGCCATGTGTTTGGGGACTGGTGCATGGGAAAGTGTAGCTTTCTGCTCTGGAATGAAGCTGAAATGCAGCGAGTGTGTTTTTAAGTGCTGCGGTAAGAATGCAGAGATTTAGGCCTGTGCGCCTGTGTGTCAGCGACACTGGGAGACTCTGAGGTTCTTAGCGCTGCTGAAGGTCACAAACCCCGCTTGATTCGCAATGAACCAAAGAGGATTAGTCACCTTGACAGATTTTTAAGCCTCACTATGATTAAGACACCTTTGATTCCTTATCCTTGAAACCCTCCCTCCGTGCTCCGCTGACTTTGACCTGGAGTTGGGTTTGACTTTGTGCTCCTGCACCGTTGCGTATTGTTGTTGTGTAGCGTTGTGAACAACTAGTGCACGTCAAGTATCTGCTGAGAACAGCAAGTCACAGCTTTGACATGTTACTCATTTCAATGAGTCAGGCCTCATCCAGAGAGACATGCAGTATGTGAGCAGCCGGAGCAATGCTGGAGCAATGACGTCCATGTGATGGCTTAGTGTTACAGCTGGGCATGAAATGGAAAAAGACCCTATATTTGAATGTAGCAGCAGCAACATAAGCATTTAGTCTTCTGTACTGTGCAGCTGCATCATCATTAGTAGTAGTAGCATTAAAACCACATGTATTCCACAGGAAAAGTAAAAAGTTTAAGAATATGTATCAAAATCTGAGTAAATATGTGATAACAATTCAGTTACTTAAAGTGATAGTTCACCCAAAATTCAAATTTCACTCATTATCTACTCACCCTCATGTCAGTAAGAGCTGGGAGAATTTTCAGAGTCCTCCGTTCCTTCTCTGAGTTACAGGGGGGGTCCGTGCAGCAGTATTTGTCCATATAATGGTTGTCAATGGATACCAACTTTCTTTTTCCAAAAAAACACACCAAAAAACATCCAAATACCTCCATACTGCTCGTATGTAATGTCCCTCTTGTATTGAAGCTCCGACATGAGAAATTGTTCCGAAAGAAAATAAATAAGTCTATATTTTAAGCTTGTTTGTAGCGGAAGCTCCCAGTGTCTCGGTTCACTGCTCTTCCTGTGTCAGTGCAAATCTTGCGTGATTTGCACTGACCGGCGGAATGATTTCTCATGTTGGGGCTTCAATACAAGAGGGACATTACAGACGAGCAGTATGGAGGCATTTGGATGTTTTTTGGTGTGTCTTTTTGGACGAAGAAAGTTGGTATCCATTGACAACCATTATATGGACAAATACTGCTGCGCGGACCCCCCTGTAACTCAGAGAAGGCACGGAGGACTCTGAAAATTCTCACAGCTCTTAGTCGACATGAGGGTGAGTAGATAATGAGTGAAATTTGAATTTTGGGTGAACTATCCCTTTAATTTAGGTGTAATATAACAGGATCAAGACACCACCTAACTGTGAATTCAAACAGTTCATTGTGAAATCCTTTCTTATGGACAATGGAAATCATTTCTAGCTGCTCCACATTACATCAGAGCCATGTAACTGCTTTAATTAGCTTGTGACCCTTCTTGAGGAACCACTGGGCCACAGGTTAGAGTTTAGAGAGGCGGTCTTGTGACTGAAAGGTCAGTGACTCAGGACTCTGCAGACTGGCTGGGAAAATGTTGGCATGAAGAATGAAGAATTAAAATGCTCCCAATAGCTTCTACCTGGACAGCCTCCAGCTGCCAATGTGTGTTTTGCTGAATCAGGACTCGGCCCGCTGTAGTGTGCCCCGGCCCGGATGAAGAAATGTTGTTAGTGCAGCCATGTGATAAATATTTTCACATGTTCTTGTCTCAGAACGGTTTTATCTGTTGTGTAAATCCACAAGGCTGTGTGAGAATTATACAGCTAAATTAAAATAGTTTTATTTGAACACCAGTCATTAACTTTGACTTTTTCCATTATTCCCTCCTCTATCCTCAGGAATCAGCCAAAGGTGAGTGTTAAACTTCAATTTACATTAATTATTCTAGTGAATCATGTCCATTCTGGCTTATAATGAATGCTTCTGATGATTCCAATATTGTTTGTGGTTTTCATGTGTAAATACAGACTCTTGTGTCATGTGTGTTTCCTCAGGTCTTCGCCTATGACTACTGTTTCTGGTCCATGGATGAATCTCAAAAAGACAAGTTTGCAGGTTTGTGCATTTCCACAGCGACACTGTGTTTTATTCTCCACTTCACTTGAAGCTCTCTCTGTTTTTAGCTCATGTGTAACTTCACTGCTTGTAGATGAGTCATTTCTCAAACTTATCTCCTGACCGAATGTTTCCTGATATTCCGAACTATTTCGGGAGGTGAGGATAGGGACTGTTTAGAGGACGGGCCGAAGAGTAAAACATGGTTTACCTTCAGATTAGCTCTGTGGTCTATTGCATTGCCAAAAGGGGGGGGGGGTTCTTAACATTGTGAGGGGTATTAATAATTCAGCAGCCAGTGTGAGATGTATTAAATCTGAAGAAAATGCCCACCAGGTCTATTCTGAGCTCCGAGTCTTGTCTTCTACAGATAGTGAGAGAACAGTAAGTCATGCAGTTTTCTGTGAAGAAAATGTGATTCCTCTTTTCCATAAATCTTCTCTTCAGCCTCTCTACCATTCAGCTTTGTTACTAAAGTCATATTTTAAGTATAGTTTATGATGTCAGCTTGTTACAGACATGAGAAGTGTTTGTTGTCTTTTTCTTGTGCAGGTCAGGATGTGGTGTTCCAGTGCCTTGGAGAGAGTCTCCTGGACAACGCTTTTATGGGCTACAACGCCTGCATCTTTGCTTATGGACAGACAGGTAATATTCACACCCACAAACACCAGAATCACAGTACCCAGGTCGTACTAATACAAGATCTATAGTAGTACCACAATATGAATTCATACCTGCACTTCTCAGCCTAGTGTTTCAACTACACTCACTATCTAAACCTAAAGCAGTGTCATGCTACAACCTTATTCAGTGTAATGCTACAACCTCCTATATTGTTTGTAAATTGTATTATTGCTAAATAGCTAATGTTAGCATTAGCAGCTGTTTGCCAGTAGTTGATAGAAACATTGTGAATACAACAAACTTCACTAATTCACTCACAAACAGCTGTCTCAAGTGGTAGAGACTGGAGCCAGTTGGTAGCATGCTAACTTCTGCTAACGTTAGCATGCTACGTCATTTTTCTGTTAGGTTGCCAATAGTGTCATTAGATGGTGTATTATAAATTCTTGTTTTGTAAATGCAACAATGACTGAAGCTCTCGTTAGGACTTATCAGTAAACAGCTGTTAATGCTAACGATGTAGCAATAGCGAAACATGCAAATCTCCTTTTAAGTTAAAGACGGTTCTAATGTTACATATCAAGTCCTTTCTCTCCACTTGTCAAGTGGTATTGACTTTGCTCATCACATTTAAGTACACATGATGGGAGTCTTTAATGGCACAGGATGGCTTTTGTTGGTTGACATTTGCCTCCGAGGTGTTTGCTGACTCTCGCAGTAAGCAACGTGATAAATAACGTTAATACTGGCTGCATTCCATTTAGCTGAGTCAGATACCATTGTTCTCATTGGCATGGATGAGTGCAGAGTTATGTATTCAGTGGAAACGTATGTGAACCGACAAGCTTAAGTCCTGACAGAACGTTAGGTAGCGCCTGATTGAAGGCAGGTGGACTGAAAAGGTCAACAAGGTGTGGTAACCTTTCAGCTCACCTGAGATCATTTCCACTGTGAATTTGGTCTTTCCAGGCAATCCAAACCTTTTCAGTTCAGTCACAGCTACCTCTAATGTTGTACTTGTTTTGTTTTGTTTTTTTATATTTAGCCTGCAATGTAGAATTCTTGTTGCCCAGAGTGATTGATTGAAAAGGATAGGTTTTACTTATAGTGACAGCCATGATGACGGTGACCCTAAATGTGAAGCAGCTCAATGGAACTCAGCTGTTTTTATGTTATAATTTACACATCTGACATGTGAAAATGTCAGATTGCTATTTTCACTAATATTCTAACCACTCTCTCCACTCTGTTATTTCTGTATGTGTTATCAAATTATAAAAACACCTCAGACTGATGATTGCTCTTAGTTGGCTCCTTTGTAACTCTATCTCTATGTGTGGTGACACTGGCTTTGATGTAATGAATAATCAATGAATCACCTGTAAAGCAGAGTATGCACACATGGATTACTGTGAATATAGCTACCAGCTGCTGCTGCATCTGTATCTATGTAGCTATTAAGAGGAAACATACGTACATCTCAAAAACAAACGTGATAGGATTCTGTTCTGTCTTTGCCTTGGGTCATCTTTACACCATAATAGACCACACTGTCATTCATTTGAAGGGCACAGTAGATCTCTGACACTTCCACTCACATTTTCCATATTAAAACTTGTGCTTTTTAAAAGTAATTTATTCAGGTTTTGATTTAACTATGTCACACGCTGCATTAGGAACTCTTCTGAATCTTTTGACTGCCAGACATTTATTTCTCCATCTTATTTTAGAGTGTTGATTTATTCTTATTTAATTTGCATGGAAGTTTAAGAGGTGTAACTTGTGATGCATCTGTTTATTTATAGTGTGCACACATCTTTCCCCCTGAATTATGAGCAGCATCCTTCAGATCTCTACTGAATTAGACTTTGTCCTTTGTCGCTCACTTGTTTATATGGCTTCAAATTGCTTTAAAAAAATGTTGAGGTCTCAACAAACAGCACTTATGAATCTGAATGAGCTTTTATTTCCTCAGGCACCATACCACTGCACTATGATTCGTCCCAATGTTCCAGTAAACCTTGAAAAAACACTTAAAACATTGCTTGGTTTCCTTTCGGCTGCATATTTGGAGTTGCATACATACACTGTGTTGTCTCCAGGCTCTGGGAAGTCCTACACCATGATGGGCTCGTCGGAGCAGCCTGGTCTGATCCCCCGGCTCTGCAGCTCCCTGTTCAGCCGGACTGTGCAGGAGGCCCGTGAGGGAGAGAGCTTCACCGTGGAGGTCTCCTACATGGAGATTTACAACGAGAAAGTCCGAGACCTGCTCGACCCCAAAGGGTGAGGAACTTTATTTTTGTTGAGCTGACGACCCTGACCCGACCCTGCAAAATAAAATCAGCGGCCCCCTGCTGTGGCCCTGTTTGATCAGTCCCTCATTTAGACTACTAAAAACAACTCCTCAAACAGAGATGGTAGAACCTCTTTCTCAGCATTTTCTCTCAGTGTCTGATGAATAAAATGATTCATGAATATGTGCAAACTGTTCTTTAATTAAATATATACACATTTTTCCCCCCCTATATATATATTTCTCACTATGGACTAAAGTTCATCTTCCATATGTTAATGATGAGATTACAGCACACCCATCTCCCAGCTGCGTTTATCTTTTTAGTGAGAGTCTCTTCATTTTCATATTAAATGACTTTAAATCTTAGAAACTCACTGTATCATTTGATTTGCTTGTGAGGATCAGTTTAATTTATTGTCTAAACAGCACTGAAGGTGAAGTAACGGTCTTCTGTCTCTGTCTCTCTCTCTAGGAGTCGACAAGCGCTGAGAGTGAGAGAGCACAAGGTTTTGGGGCCTTATGTTGACGGCCTGTCCCGCCTGGCTGTGGCCAGCTACAAGGTGCTGCAAGCTTTTCTTTTTTCAATACACTGTTTTAAACTAGATCTCATTTCTGCTCTGTTTTATCTTGCTGTCATCTCACTGGGCTGCCGACAGAGAAAACAGTGATTACATAAGGATGAATGCAGACATGTTTGTTTGTGTCGCCTCCGTCTCCAACAGGACATAGAATCTCTGATGTCAGAGGGAAATAAGTCTCGCACGGTGGCAGCGACCAACATGAACGAGGAGAGCAGCAGGTCACATGCCGTGTTCAACATCATCCTCACTCACACACTCATGGACCTGGGGTCTGGGGTAAGAAGCAAACATATAATCACTAACTACTGATGCCAAACAGGACATATTATACTATAACGTTTAATCATTTAACTCGTATAAGACTGATGTTAGTTGTAGATCAATGATGGACCAGTGATGATTGAGTCACTGTTTATAGAATGACTAATTCACACATCTGGTGAAAATTCCGACTGAAAAATATGTGATTAGATCTGTGAAGTAAGCAGCTGAATAGACCTGAAGTTACATGAACTTAACTGTGGAAAGAGAGCTCATAGATTATAATTATTTATTTTTCTACAGATAATTGGGTAAATCATGAGTAGCAAGTTAAAAAGAGGGAACTGGCAGAATATAACAACTTCTGATACTGGCAGAGAACAAGTGACTGGACTGATGTAGTTGAGACTTGAGTGAGAAAAAATAAGTTTAATGTAATGTCCAATATTAACAGTTCTTTTGATTAGAATAACGTTGCATTCCCATCACGTTTAAAACAGAGCAAATGGAAAATGCTCTCAATTGAGGAGCTGAAAATGAAAAGAAGTTTGTTTGTTTGATGGATGCATGAATGATTCAGCAACTAAACGTTGCAGCAGTATTTTTGTTGTAGTCTGAATTTATTATTAATGCACAACAGAGTGTTGTGGCTTCTCAGTCATTTAGTTTTTATTAAGTTAACCTCAAGACAGAAGGCACTTCCAGAGCAGAGCTCCTAAAATATACAACATTCTTAATTGATAATCCTTAATTAATCAGAAGTCTTTGTGTCAATATGTGTGTGTGTGTTGCTGTGTATTTGCCTCAGACGAGTGGAGAGAAAGTGAGTAAGCTGAGTCTGGTGGATCTGGCCGGCAGTGAACGGGCAGCGAAGACTGGAGCAGCGGGCGAGAGACTGAAAGAAGGAAGCAACATCAACAAGTATGTCAACAGAAAAATAAAAACACCCCACAAACAGAAGACTTGTAACTCTGAGCGCCCCAGTTTTGCCTCTCTGGACCTACATGATGCTGCTGGTACAGCTGTGTACATCTGTGTTAAAGGTTCCATATTCTTTTTTTTTATTATTTTCTATATTTATGAACCATGTCTAGGTTTTTACATTAATACTGTGAACGTTCAAACACACAGAGAAATACACACATCCTGGATTCAGAGACTGAACTGACTGACTGACTTAAACCAGCCGTCACCACTTCAGTAACTTTGTGATGTCACAACGAAGCAGTCACACTCAAAATCCTGACCTCTCAACTCTATTAATAATGCAACACCAGAGGGTTATTTTCTTAATATATTAGAAAGCTACAAGACAGAACATTTTTGAAGAAATTCTGCACAAGCATTAGGAAGCCAATATAACACTGCACAGGAAAATCAGAGTCCTGGAGTTGAGTTTTTTCTGAGGTCCTGGAGCATTTTTATTCAAATTTAACCAGCTGACATATGACTGACCACCACCATGTGTGTTTACTGCTGAGCCAATCAGAGGCTCAGAGGGAGGCCTGGGAGGGGATGTAAGACTACACTAAGATAGTTTTTACCACAAATGAATCAAACTTCTTTAAACATACAACACTTGTGAATCAACATTAAAAAAAAAAAAAAAAAAACACAGGAGAGATGTCTTTCTTTCTTTCTTTCTTTGTTTTTTTTCATTCAGTGAAATGAAAATCAGAAATGACCATTCAGCTGAAACTGCACATTGGAATCACAGCATTTCCAGAATAATAACAACATGACTGATTCTAATGTTCACTGTCTTTACAGACCAATAATACCTTATTGTCCTGTTTTGTATTGTCCCTGGTCTCTGCCTCCACTCTAAACTCCCCCTCTGTCCTCCCCCCTCTGTCCTCCCCTCTCTGTGTCCCTACTCTCAGATCTCTCAGTACCCTGGGTCTAGTTATCTCAGCCTTGGCCGACCAGGGAGCAGGGAAGAACAAGAGCAAGTTTGTTCCCTACAGAGACTCTGTGCTCACCTGGCTGCTCAAGGTATTTGTTAATACGACCAATCACGACCCCTCCCCATATCTCCCAAACTGGACTGTGTTCAAGTATTTATGTTTTCACATCACAGAAACCATCTCCTGCACCACATGCCCATGTTAATACACAGAGTGTAGCAGTACAAAGTGGTACAAAATGATTTTTTGTAATCTAAAGAGCTGGACTCTGAATAATTCATTATCTGCTGCTTTTTGTTAATTTGCCCATTAAGTTTCAAGGCTCTGCTGGTTATTTTCATTAGCTCTGCCGACTTGGAAAAAAGGCTCCTTTTGCCAGCTTTAAATCTGTAATTTGGGGTTTTTAAATGAGACTTTAATTTGGCTCCAGATAGCGTGATAATAGTGTTAAATGTTGCTTTCTAAAAACCCACATCTCTCCCAAACTCTGTGCTCATAAATCACACACCTCTCACATATTCACTAATTGTTTCTCGGAGTCAAACCAGTTCACATTTCTCTACTTCAGTGAAAGCAGTCAGATGCGTTTGGGTTTGTCCCTTGAGGTTAAAGCTGTGTTGACCCCTGCAGGACAGCCTGGGAGGGAACAGCCGCACGGCCATGGTCGCCACCATCAGCCCGGCGGCGGACAACTTCGACGAGACGCTCTCCACCCTGCGTTACGCCGACAGGGCCAAGAGCATCGTCAACCACGCCGTGGTCAACGAAGACCCCAACGCCAGGATCATCCGAGAGCTGCGGGAGGAAGTGGAGAAACTGAGGGAGCAGCTCACAGAGGCCGAGGTTGGCATCACTGCAGCAGTGTTGTGAATATTGTAGTGGAGTAAGATAGTAAACAAACAACAGTCTGTGTTTGCTTGGTGCCCAAACTATGTGCATCAAGTTCTCTAAACACTCTCTAAAATGCTTTTGCTTATATAACACAAGTTAAATTTCCTGGTTGGGCTGCAACACTTTTAAAAAATAAGTAAATGGAATTTGAGTTTGCTGGAAAACGGGGTGAACTTCCTCTGACGGCCAGACCAGGACATGTAGACAGTTGTTTTAAATGTCCTTCATTGGTAGACTATTTTCCAGACAAATTGTTTTGAGGTCTTTTTTAAATACCTTACCAAACTCTACCAAATACGATGCTACAATCTTCTTTCTGAAGGCCTCAGACAGCTCTTTTCATCTCAACATGGTGTTCACTCTCACTTCAACATTCAGGAGCACACTAAACTAAATGTCTGAGGTTTAGCCTTCTTCAAAAAGCTGAGTAACAATGTTCAGATCATGTGCATCTGATGCCATTTTAAATGGGAATAAATGTCCTAACTTATTCCTCACCAAAAATTGCATTTTTTTAGAATTACATTTACAGAATTTTAAAAAATCTTCATTCGGTTTTATTGTTTAGTTATATTACTTGAATCTCCCAGTATTGTTGAAATTGATAGTAATATCCATATGTCCAAATATGTCAACAAAAAAAAGAAAAAAACACAGGCTTTCATAGGTGCTCCTTATATTTTTGACACAACTGTATATATATATTCCTTCCTAAATATTTTTTCAGAACTGAAATGTACAATAATGTCAACATATAATAACCATGGGGCTGTTTTCACACTGCTTGGTAAGCTCACCAGTGTGGTGAGTATTTTGAGGGATTAACTGTGTTTCCTACTGCATCTGCACACCACCACCCAGCGCTGTCATCAGCTTGTCTATTCACACTCGTGTCTGTCTTGTCTCTCTGTGGCTCTCAGTCCATGAAGGCCCCGGAGCTGAAGGATCGACTGGAGGAGTCAGAGAAGCTGATCCAGGAGATGACTGTGACCTGGGAGGAGAAACTCAGGAAGACAGAGGCTGTGGCACAGGTCTCTCTCACACACACACACACACACACACACACACACACACACACACACACACACACACACACACACACACACACACACGTCTTCAACTGTAACGTGATTAATTCAGTCTTCACTCAGTTTGAGCGTTAGAGGCTGTCTTTACTGGTGTGTTTCCTTCACCAGCCACAGGACAGAATGGGTGGCTCATGTGTGTGTGTCTGTGTCTGTGTGTGTGTGTGTGTGTGTGTTTCCTGTAGGAGCGCCAGAGGCAGCTGGAGAGTCTGGGGATTTCTCTGCAGTCGTCTGGAATCCGAGTGGTCGACGACAAGTGTTTCCTCGTTAACCTCAACGCTGACCCTGCTCTCAATGAGCTGCTGGTCTACTACCTGAAGGTGCCACACACACACACGGTCCCCTGCTCTTTGCTCTATGTGTAGAGGTTGACTGATATACACAGATTGTTTCTATTAAGACTATGCTGTCCTCTGTGTGTGCCGTGTGCAGGACCACACACGTGTGGGCTCAGCCAACTCCCAGGACATCCAGCTGTGTGGGATGGCCATCCAGACGGAGCACTGTGTCATCGACATCACTGAAAACAACGGCGTGGTTCTCACTCCTCACCGCAACGCTCGGTGTGTAAACACACAACCTTGCTGTCTGCTATTATTTTGCCTTTTTATCTCACATGTCCAAGGATGACCTGGGCCCGGTTTCAGAAAGCGGGACTAGTGAAAATTCAGAATATGTTAAAGGGATAGTTCACCCAAAATTAAAATTTCACTCATTATCTACTCACCCTCATGTCAACTAAGAGCTGTGAGAATTTTCAGAGTCCTCCGTTCCTTCTCTGAGTTACGGGGGGGTCCGCGCAGCAGTATTTGTCCATATAATGAGAAATTGTTCAGAAAAAAATTAAAGTCTATATTTTAAGCTTGTTTGTAGTGGAAGCTCCCAGTGTCTCGGTTCACTGCTCTTCCTGTGTCAGTGCAAATCTCTCGTGATTTGCACTGACCGGCGGAACAATTTCTCATGTCGGGGCTTCAATACCAGAGGGACATTACAGACGAGCAGTATGGAGGTATTTGGATGTTTTTTGGTGTGTCTTTTTGGACGAAGAAAGTTGGTATCCATTGACAACCATTATATGGACAAATACTGCTGCGCGGACCCCCCCGTAACTCAGAGAAGGAACGGAGGACTCTGAAACTTCTCACAGCTCTTAGTCGACATGAGGGTGAGTAGATAATGAGTGAAATTTGAATTTTGGGTGAACTATCCCTTTAAAGGTATAATGTGTAGGAATTCCCCCCATCTAGCGGTGCGGTTGCATATCTGAACGTATTCTTGATGTTGCATTCAGGTGAAATGGGGCAGACGTCAGACAGACAACAGACACTGCATGTAACAGGATAAACAAGCGTCTATGTAAACAAGTGGTCCGCCAGCACGAGGCAAAACAATACAGGCGTGACAACATGTTGTCATGGTGATGTGGTATTGTTTACCTGACCCACGTTTTACCGTCTAAAATGACATCTGGTTGATTTGCCGACGGCCGTCTGCCTGACTGCACCTGAATGCAACATCAGTGCCTCCGTCCTTCCTCACACTACACAGTGGTGACAGTTTTAACAGGCCGAGCCCACAGCTCCGCTGAGTTTCTATGGTTACCTACGGTCACGCTGCCACTCAACGTAAAAAATGGCGATGCAACATTTGTAACGACTTGTAACAACTCATTCTAAGGTACGATCATTTTCATGTGGTGAATATCTAATATTCTACCCATTCTCATGTACTTGCTGTCTCATGTTGTGTACTTCCTGTTGTGTAGAACATGTGTGAACGGTGCCGTGATCACCAGTCCAGTCCCGCTTCACCATGGTGACAGGATTCTCTGGGGTAACAACCACTTCTTCAGGTGTGTTACTCTGCAGAGTGTTGCGTTTGGCACTGTGCAGTGTTTTTATATCCCACACAAACTTGTTGTGATGGAACTTATTTACATGTTGTAACAATCCTTTCATTGTGTATCTTCCTTTTTTTTGTGTGTCCTGCTGTGCAAACACTTCCTCTTTTTCTCACTCACTCGATACACAACCGCCGCCCTCAGAATCAACCTGCCCAGGCATATGGTCCACGCGGGGGGTGAGGACGAGGAGGGAGGCACTGCGATGAAGACGTGTCTGAGCACCGAGCGGCTGGAGGCAGAACTGGATGCTTACAGCGACGTGTCGAGCGAGCGGAGCTTCAGTTACGAGTTTGCCCAGGCTGAAGTCATGATGAAAGGCATGGGCAGCAACGGTGAGTCGGACTGGACGGTGGGCAAGGCTGAGCCCAGACAGGCTCAGGGTCAGTGTAGGTGATGTGGTCAATAAAGTGAGTGTGTATTATTCATCTATTTTACACAGTCTCACACATCTCTTTTTATTCTTCTTTTTTTAAAGGGATAATTCAACATTTTGGCAAATTGGCCCATTGCCATAATCCCTATAGTTTTAGGAGTAGGTTCCTCACCTTCAATTGTCAGTGCAAAATATTTTTAATAGTCGGGGCAGAGCCGTGAGCTGCTCAGAGCTACGCTACGGAGGCTAATAGGATTTCTTGGTTTCCCTCATCAAACTCATCAAATACACAATTCTAAAAACTGCCCCCGACAGGAACGCGCAACAGCAGTTTTGCATGAATTTACCTCTAAAACAACTCCATCTCGTAACATTATCTCACAGCGTGGTGAATGTGCAGGTCACAACTTGTCCACCAGAGCGTTTTGGAGTTGTTGGATTGTGTATTTAAACCAAGAAATCCCATGAGCCTCCAGCAGCTCACGGCTCTGCTCTGCCATTCTAAAAATAGCTTGCAACGACAATTAAAGGTAAAAATATCTACACTGACCCTCTTCATATTGTTTTAATCAGTTTAAATCCATATTGGTCAGATTACTGGTCAATGCATATATGTAAACTAGTAGTTTGTACTTTTGTTAAACTCACACAGTTCACAGTCCAGGCCACAAGATGGCATAAATGCTAAATGCTTTAAATGTTAAGCTCTCAGCAAGAACGTTCTGGGTTCAATTCCTCAGCCTGGGGCCTTGCTGGGTGGAGTTAGCATGTTCTCCCTGTGCCTGCGTGGGTTCTCTCCAGATTCTCCTACTCCTTCCCACAGTCCAGAAACATGCACACTAGGCTGATCACTGACTCTAGATTGGCTATAGGTGTCAATTTGAGTGTGGCAACCTGTCTATGGTGTACCTGGATGGATGGATGGATGGATGTTGATGTTAAGATTTAGTTTGCATGTTATAAAAATAGTTGAGATGGGGCTGGAAATGTGGAGATGTGTAAACAGAGTGAGTCCTTCAGTTGTGTCTGTGGCTCACAGACCTCAGCTGTGTGTCGTCACTGAACGTGTCAGTCCCACGCTGCATTCCCCTTTAACAGTCTACACAACCATGAGCAGGTCAGCGAGGCTCTATGTTGAGCTGACATAACTCACATGTGCCATGTTAACATGCTGATATAGCAGCATAGTCCATGTTCACCATCTTGTGCATACGTGTGTGTGAGCATGGTAACATGCTAATTAGTGCTAAAGTACAAAAGAAGTCACAGTAATGAGAATGGCATTCTTTTTTTTGTGTAAAAAATAAAGTTTGGATGTGATAAGGAACATTATGTGTTGAACTGACTCACTATAAAAAGCATTGTCTGTCCGTAGTAATTCAGTAACATGTCTGTCTCTGGAACGTCCTGATGTGTTTTGAATAGTTTTTAGATAATAAAGGCACTCAGAGGAATCTGATATATCTTCACATAAACAGACAGTATTTGTTAATACGACTGATTCGTTTGTTTTTGTCATTAGAAAAAAAAAAAAACAGAAAACGGCCATAACAAAACCAGTGTTTTACAGCAATCAAATATTCACAGAATGTCCATCAGTTTATGCCAAACAGCTTGAGCAGCATAATCCAAATATTTAGAGCCCAGATGATTCCATTGTGGGGTCCACAAGTTCAATATTTATCCTGTAATCCTCTATACCTTCAACAATGGTGTGGTTTGAGTAAAGAGTGCAGAGCCTTATCAGAGGACAGTGTTTGCCAAATTGGAGATAATGAGGTAAATATTAGACTTTTGGATCCCCAGTGGGCGCCGTCCTGTTAGGTGGGTTCAGCTCATTTTGGGTGCTGAACAGTGTCAGGGTTTTAAATTTTAGAACGATCAGTGCCTTCAGCTTCTCCATGTCTCTCTGTGAGCTCCTCTTCCAGCTTTCTTTACTTGAATTAGAAAGCTAGGCCTTATGGTCAGACTATAAATGCTAATATTTCACTTGATAAGAAGCTTTTTCACTCACTCTTCCCCTCTCCGTCCGTCCCTCAGACCCCTTGCAGTCGGTGTTGCAGACCCTGGAGAGGCAGCATGAGGAGGAGAAGCGCTGCGCTCTGGAGCGCCAGAGGCAGATGTACGAGCAGGAGCTGCAGCAGCTCCGCCAGAGACTCACCCCCGAGAAGCCCTCCCACCTCCTGGACGCGCCGGGTCTCCCTATCGGTGCCTCCGCGGCCGCCGCCGCTGCCGCGTCGCTGCCCGGCTTCCACAAACGCATGCGGCGGTGGAGCGAGGACAGGTGAGACAAGACGACGACGCCTTCTCTGAGAGGGAAACAAAAACCCAGATACTGTGTAGAACTCACATGGTCTCTATGTTCTTTTTCTCTCTTTTTTTGTTTTGTTTTTCCTTTTCCCCTTCCTTTCTAGGCATGGTTGTTAATCATTTTTATGATTTTCTTTCTGTCTATTCACATTTTTTTTCGGTAACACTTTACTTGAATAGGTATTCATAAGATTGACATTAACCATGACATAACAGCTGTCATAAACATCAATGAATACTTATGACAGCTGTCGTTAAAGCAGAAGTAAGTGATATTTTTGTGTTAATATAAGTCTTAAATAGTTATATCTTCCGACAGCAATCACTTACATAGAGTGTTTGGTCTGAAACACGGGTCTCTCCGTCACTCTGCTCTGCTGTAAGCCGAGGAGAAAACTTTTCTTGTATCCTACAACTTTTATCCAATGAGGAGAGAGAACGGCATGAAGGGCTGTGTGTGCAGCCAAAGGATGCGCGTGAATGTGGTGACGTAGGGACGAGGACCAATAGATCCATGACGAGGGCGGGGGCTGCTAACTCCATCGGCTGACAACACGTTATGGTGCGTTCAAGGCAACCCGTAACTCGTGTTTTTCCAACCTGTGAACTCGTACCAGTTCGATCTGGTACGAGTTCACGGGTCGGAAGTGGCCGTTATAGTGACTTTCACAGGTAAAACAGGTAAAACAGGTCGGAAAAGCACGAGTTACGGGTTGCCTGGAACGCTACAAAGTCGTAAGTTGTGACTTGAAGCCGTAACTTACTAGCCTGGTTGGCACGACTTTCCAATGTTGATACTCAGCATTGGGTCTGGCCAAGACGTGAAGAGAATCCATTTCTCAAAGCGCATCCTTCAAACCTGGTTTACCCGCCCCCCTCAAATGCCTCAGTCTGCTATTGGTCGAAGCCAGAATAGGCGGTGTCGAAGCTTAAACCAATCACACCGCTCTTTCCTCTGACGTGCTGAGTATCAACCTATCAACATTGGAAAGTCGTGCACTTGAACACGCCTCTACCCAGAGCCGTTGGAGAGGCTCGACGTTGATTGGCTCTCGAAAAAGAGGGTGGAGTTCCCGAAAATTCGGGAGACAGAAATCGAGTTAATAGCACGGTTGGCCAGACTAGAAGTCAGCAGCGCTTTTGCGAGGCGTGACGTCACTAGTGTGGGCGCGACCAGGCTAGTAACTTACGGTTTCAAAAGCCAAAACGACCAGATCGCTTACTTCTGCTTTAAGTGTCATTTGGTAAGTTATGTCACTTTTGATGCAAAGTTGACATTATTTGAGATGTCCTTGTTATGAGAACTTGACATAATTTTTTAAAGTTTGGCAATGAGGTCTGCTATGACAGTTTAAATTGTCTTTATGTCAAGTTGTCAGAACAAAAACATCTCAAACAATGTCAACTCTGCATTAAAAGTGACATAACTGGGGCGGTGCGTGGCGCAGTGGTTAAAGCGGCCGCCCCATGTAGAGGCTGCAGTCCTCAACGCAGGCGTCCCCGGTTCAAGTCCCGCGTCGGGCAGACCTTTCCTGCATGTCATTCCCCCTCTCTCTGCCTCCCCCTTTCCTGTCTATCTCACTGTGCTATCAAATAAAGGCAAAATCGCCAAAAAATATACTTAAAAAAAAAAAAAAAAGTGACATAACTTACCGAATGACACTTAACGACAGCTGTCATAAGTATTCATTGATGTTTATGACAGCTGTTATGTCATGGTTATGACAGTGTTATGTCAGTCTTATGAATACCTATTCAAGTAAAGTGTTACCTTTTTTTCTATTTATTTATTTATTTAATTTATTTTTCTCAGTGGCTGTATGAGTATGTCCATGTTGGGTTGTTTGGACAGGGGGTTATGTTGTGTCATGGGTGGATGTTGGACAGTGCAGCGATAGTCTCATACATGCTTTGTCAATAAAAAGACCATTAATAGAAAGAACTCCCATGGTCGTGTGTGTGTGTGTGTGTGTGGTGCAGGGAGGCGATGATGACTCGCAGCCTGCGGCGTCTGAAGGAGCAGATAGTCCGAGCCAACCTGCTGGCTCAGGAGGCCGGCTTCATCGCCGAGGAGCTGAACAAGAGGACAGAGTACCTGGTCACTCTGCAGATCCCTGCCACCAACCTGGACGCCAACAGGAAGGTAGAGTAGAGGACGATGGCCTGTCCCACAGGAGACCACCACCTGATCCAGGAGCTGCTAACTCTCTCTCTCTCTCTCTTGATAGCGTGACGCGGTGCTGAGCGAGCCGGCCATCCAGGTCCGACGGAAAGGGAAAGGGAAGCAGATCTGGGCTCTGGAGAAGATGGAGAACAGGCTGGTGGACATGAGGGAGCTCTACCAGGAGTGGAAGGAGTTTGACGAAGACAACCCTGTAAGTGAGGAGAGATGAGAACCTGCCAGACTCACAGATACAGTAGATGAAATAAATGACATAGAAGTGAACACTGTCCCCTGGCTTCAATCAGTGCCAGTTTGCAGCACGACTGATTAAATTCTATATTAAACTTTATATCAGGGATACAAAGTAGATGAAGAATATGCAGTGAAAGCAAGGTTGACACAAGTCCAGATGGATTTCTAGCTTGAGATCTTTATTGTCATATAAACCATGCAATGAAATTCTTACTTGCATTGCCTTCACATTGTAAAGCATTACAAAAAGATAAGTAAGAATAGGATATGAAATAAATCGAAGAGACTAAAAGACATTTAAACTAAAAGAAAATCAAACGAGAAGATTCATTCATCAGTTCAACACTGTCCCTTTCTCTTCTCCTCCTTCTCCTCCTTCTCTTCCCTTTCCCTGATCTCAGGTGATGCGGTCCTATTTCAAACGTGCTGATCCGTTCTTCGACGAGCAGGAGAATCACAGTCTGATCGGAGTGGCCAACGTTTTCCTGGCCTGCCTGTTCTACGACGTCAAGCTGCAGTACGCAGTGCCCATCATCAACCAGAAGGGAGAGGTAGGAGCCTGTGTGCAGTGGATAGGTACATCACTCCCTGCCACGTCTCTTCATGTGCTTTGATCCACTCGGCCTGCAGGAAACTGTGTCATTTTATTGACCAGTCTAGTAACTGTTTAAATGATAAATGAATCTGTGTAAAGCTGTACTAGTTAATATTTTATATTAAATGAATAAACTACTCTGGATAATTAGATGTGTTGCCCGCTGTGATGGACACACACAGAATTATGGCCCATCTTTGTCCCCTCCCCCAGCTCTTGCAGAGTGTTTTAGTGTCTTGGAGCTCATTGTTTTGGTTTATGACTCACAGTTTGATTGTTTTAGTTTAATCTATCTCAGTGCTCCAATCAGCCTCAGGCAGCTGTTTTCAGTGAGAATGTTGTAATAAACCGAGAGTGCACCAAAACTGCCCAGTCCCAAACAACACAAAGTTAGCATTAAGCATCTGGAGCACTGAGCATCGTAGCCACATATTTCCCTCGGGAATTCAGGAGCTCAAACAGAGTAAGAAGAGTGAATATTGGGCTTTTTTTTTAGTTGGACTGTGAGGCGACTCTGAATGGTGATGAAGTGTTGAAGTTTACAGGTTGTTTTTCCATCTCTCCTGAGGAACAGAAATGAGATTATACAGGTTTAAGTAGAGAAATCTGGAGAATAAAACAGAGCTAGAAATTAAGCATGAAGCATCTGTTAAAGGGATAGTTCAACATTTTGGCAAATTGGCCCATTGCCATAATCCCTATAGTCAAAGCAGTAGGTTTGTTACCTTTATTTGTCGGTGCAAGCTATTTTTAGAACAGCGGAGCAGAGCGGCGAGCCGCTCAGAGCTACGCAACAGAGGCTCATGGGATTTCTTGGTTTCCCTCATCAAATACACAATCCAACAACTCCAAAACGTTCTCGTGGACAAGTTGTGACCTGCACATTCACCACGCTATGAGATAATAACAGAACGTTACCAGTTGTTTTAGAGGTAAATGCAGAGACTGCTTGCCTAAAAACTGCCCCCGACAGGAACGCGCATCAGCTGTTTTGCATGAATTTCCCTCTAAAACAACTCTGTCTGGTAACGTTGTGTTATTATCTCATAGCGTGGTGAATGTGCAGGTCACAACTTGTCCACCAGAGCGTTGTGGAGTTGTTGGATTGTGTATTTGATGAGTTTGATGAGGGAAACCAAGAAATCCCATGAGCCTCCGTAGCGTAGCTCTGAGCAGCTCACAGCTCTGCTCGGCCGTTCTAAATATAGCTTGCACCGACAATTAAAGGTAACGAACCTACAGCTATGACTATAGGGATTATGGCAATGGGCCAATTTGCCAAAATGTAGAACTATTCCTTTAACGTAGGGTGAAATTTACAAACTGTGAAAAGGTATGACAAACGCATTAAGAGTCCTTAGTGTTGTTTCAAAATCTCTTTGTAAAAGAGCAAACAAATATTTACATATTGGAGGCTGTAATCAGCGAATGCTTGTCAGTCATATTATCTGCTTGATGTGTCTGAAAAGATTAGATTAGACGTTAGAATTATTTCTGTCTGATTGACTAATCAAATTAACCAATCATGTGAGTGCTAATCAGCAATTTGCGACATGGTCCAGAAATGTATTTTTGAATAGAAAAGTATTTTTTGATCACTTTACGAGGCTTAAATCACAACAGTGACATTTATCTTTATGGAGTTGTAGCCCGAGGGATATTGAATTTGGACACAAAAGCAAATCCCATAAAAGACAAAAGAAAGACATGCTGCCAAATAACTCCAACCCAATGTGTGTGTGTGTGTGTCAGGTGGCAGGCCGGCTGCACGTTGAGGTGTGGCGGGGCACGGAGAGCTCCGAGGGGGAGGGGCCAGGACAGTCTGATTCCCAGCTGGGCAGCACAGACGCAGATCCACAGGAGCGTAAACTACACTGTGTGGTGAGTACATGATGAGAACGTGAACACGTCTGATTATCAGTTGGTTTGAATCATACAATCCCTCTCACTGACACATAATTCTCTCTCTTACACTCAGTATAAGTGAGCGTAACTCCAGTTGAAGGTTTAGCCGCCGGGAAAATGGCTTCAGATTAATAATGGATCTGGCAGACCGTCAGACTCTCTGCAGCTCACTGTGCTGTGAAATGTGGCAGGTTTTAATTGACTCTGGGTCACTTTATATCATGGATACCCATCGCCTCTGTTTTTCTTATGATGAAATGAAATAAAAACATGTTGACCGAAGGCGCTTATAGAGATTATTACATGATATAGAGCCAAACAAAAGCTTTAGAGGCTCAAAACAATGGAAAAAATGCAGGTTTCCTCTTCTTCTTTTGTTCTTCTGGTGTATTATATCTGAGTGTGTTTCCTCTTCAGGTGAACATCCTCCAGGCCACCGGTCTTCCTCGCCACCTGTCCAACTTCGTCTTCTGCCAGTACCACTTCTGGGGGCTGGAGGAGCCCGTGTTCATCGCTCCAGAGGTGGCCCCGTCCAGCTCGTCGTCCACCTCCAGAGACCCGCAGTGCACCGTGGTGTTTGACAGCGCCAAGGTAAACAGCCCGCCTGCTCTTTGTGCAAACCATCAGTTTCCCCCCTCACTTGAACATGATTCTTTCTTAATCTGGCGTGAGAAACGTATTGTCTCATTTAAAGATTTGTACATAGCATATACTTTTGCCTCATTTGACCAGCTCAGAGTTAAATTTGATTTACCAAAATCAATTTTTTAAAGATTTCTATAGGTTCGGGATTGGATTCATAACCAAACACGATCTGTCCTGCAAGCCCTGAACAACAGCCCATGGATACTTTGTTTCCAACAGCTCCATCTAACAAAGGCATAATATCTGCTATAAACTCTCATCTTTACAGTTGGCATCTCTTGATGCATTGAGAGAAGCATGGCAAGCTGATCTGAATTTACAAATTACAGATACTGAATGGTCAGACATATTTTCTAGAATACACTCCTCATCAATTTGTGCCAGACATAGCCTACTTCAATTTAAAGTAGCACACAGGTTGCACTTGTCCAAAGCCAGGATCGCAAAGATGTACCCAGCAATGGATAATTTGTGTAGTAGATCCAAATTTTCTGGAGTATTATATTTCTTATATTTCTGCAATATTAGCCTATACATTCTCGTGTTGTCCGAGGTTCTCAGGTTACTGGTCATCTATTTTCGATGCCCTATCAAAGATACTTAACAGACCAATAAACCCAAATCCTCTTACGGCCATATTTGGTATTCAATGTGAGGACGATCATCTTCCTAGGGCACAATCTGATCGCATTGCTTTTGTCACCCTCTTAGCGAGGAGACTAATTTTACTGAACTGGAAACAGGCTGCACCGCCCTCCTACAAACACTGGGTTTGTTCTTACATTTCTGTATATATGCTGTTACATTTTCAATTGTGAAAAAAACCAATAAATAAAGTGAGAGAAAAAAACACTCCGCCTGGTAGGATGAAACGTCACATGTCAGGAAGAGATTATATTTATTTATTCATTTATTTTTCCATCTCTGCAGGAGCTGGCTGCGCCCGTGTCTGACGACTTTGTGGAGTTTTTGGGGGAGGGGGCCGTGGCCATAGAAGTGTACGGACACAAACAGGCCAACCACCGCAGAAACCTGGCTCTGTGGGACCTCGGAGTGATTCAGGCCAAGACCAGATCCCTCAGAGAGAGGTCGAGTATCACACACACACACACACACTCATCAAAATTCATCCAGGAGCAGCTCGTACACACACACACACACACACACACTATCTGGAGAAACATTCAAGTCCACTCTCTGTACCTCAAGGAGAAATGAGACAGATTCCCAGCACACAGTGCAAATACAGCCTGGGTGTTTGTGTATGAGGCTGTGATGATGACAGAATATTTAAAGACTGGATGTTTATAGACTCAAAGAAAAGCACAGCTCTAGTCAGATTGTCCTTTTTGTTGTCGCCCTGAGCTTCTTACAGTAATGAGGCCTGATTATCATAAATGTTTATCCTGTGTAGAGACCGGAGATGTTAAACCAATATCTGCTAAGTCACATCCTTTCACTTACTGTGTAAAATACAAATACACTGTTTGTTTTGTACAAGCAGCAGTGACAGTGACTGGAAGTGGTTTTTCTCCACGAGAACTAGAAATAGAGTCAAAAATAAACCTCAGTTTCTGTTCATCTTTTCTCATTGTAAAGTTTCTTCTTACTCTTTAAAGGGATAGTTCAAAATTTTTTAGCAAATGTGTCTATTGCCATAATCCCTATAGTCATAAGAGTAGGTTCATTACCTTTAATTATTCATGTTTTGAGATCAGCGGGGCAGAGACACAAGCTGCTTAGTGAACACAATGGAGGTGAACGGTGCAGGTCCCCTGTTCTTCATCAAACTCATCAAATACACAATCCAACTCCAAAACGCTCTGGTGGACAAGTTGTGACCTGCACATTCACCACGCTATGAGATAATCATGTATAATCATGTAACATTTATTTATTTTATTTATTTATTTGATTAGGACATTGCATATTAATCAACATGTCAGCCAGAGCATCAATGTAAATATGCCGGAGTTAGCATAGTTGCTAATTCACATCCGTTGTCCTAAGGCAAGTCATAACATACAAACAATATGCCAGTATACAAATAGATAAAACACAGTTTTACACAAAAAATAGGTCCCAATTCACATTAAGAGTCCATATAGAAAATAGAAAGACAAAAAGTTACATATGAGAGAGCAGGTCTGGCTTGCTACTAACCACCATTATGACACATGAAGCAATTACTCAGAACTACTTGCGCTTTTTAAATCACTCCGCCCAGCAGCCATTTCTGGAATGTAGTTCCGGCTGCATTTGCCTCACAAACAACTGTGTCTCATGATGTTATGTTATTTTCTCATAGCGTGGACAATGTGCAGGTCACAGCTTCTCCACGAGAGCGGTTTGGAGTTGTTGGATTGTGTATTTGATGAGTTTGATGAGGGACAGGGGACCTGTACATCGTTCACCTCCATTGTGTTCACTGAACAGCTCACGTCTCTGCCCCGCAGATCGCAAAGCAACATGCACTGATAATTAAAGGTGATGAACCTACGACTATGACTATAGGGATTATGGCAATAGGCACATTTGCCAAAATGTTGAACTATCCCTTTAAAACAGTAAAAAATTTTGGTCACTTTCTGCCTCTGTGAGACAGTGTCTGTCTGTAGAGATCACAGGAAATGAGAAACAGAGAGACAAAACAAATGACATCAGTGTGACCAAATTAGAAGTGAATACCGTGACATGTCTCACTACCTAAATCCAAGTCTGTTCCCCGGCTCCTCCTGCAGGTGGAGCGAGGTGACCCGTCGGCTGGAGGTGTGGGTGCAGCTGATGGAGCTGAACGAGGCCGGGGAGTTCACAGCAGTAGAGGTGCTTCCCGCTAAAGACATCCGCACCGGAGGAATCTTCCAGCTCAGACAGGTATCCCAGACCTCTGGATCGGAGGAGGTCACTTTCTGCTGCTACAGTGTCTTTGTCTCCATGAATGTGGAGGATGATCATCACCAGCTGGGAGTAACTGTGATGTATCTCCGTACCTCCAGGGTCAGTCCCGGAGGATGCAGGTGGAGGTGCGTATGGTGCCTGACTCGGGCACCATGCCCCTCATCGCCGCCTCCGTCCTCTCCGTGTCCATCGGAGACGTCCAGGTCCGACAGACACGCCTCTCCAGAGGCAGCGAGTCACAATGGGTGAGGAGGGAACAACTATTATTAGTATATTAGATAGAAATCAGTCAGATGAGACAGATTTTTCTTTTGTTTTCATGTCTGCCTTTGTGTACACGTCCTGTCACCTGTTGTTTTTTATCAAAGCTCTGTTGTTTTGACAGTTTCTCTCTCTCTGTTTAAATTCCAGGGTGGGGATGAAGAAATGGACAGCTACCAGGTCAGTAACAAGCACACTGTCATTAATAAATCTTTGAAGTGTTCATCAAAACCAAAAATTCTGGTTCTGTCCAACCCATGTGAAGGTTTATCTTTCCCTCTGTGTGTGTGTGTGTGTGTGTGTGTGTAGGAGGTGGACCTGGAGAGGATGAGGGAACAGTGGCTGGTGACTCTCACTCAGAGACAGGAGTATTTGGACCAGCAGCTCCAGAAGATTGTTTCCAAACCAGGTAAAACTGTACAACACACTCAACCAGGGGAAAAAAAACACACTTGTGAACACAACTGTCAGATAGAAATAAAAAAAAAAGATAACACACATTTACACTAATCTGAATCAGAGTCAGCATCCGGTATCCTGAAAGTTAACCTTTTGAAATGTATTTTATTAAAACACATTTTCCGAGACCTGGATGGAAGCATGTGAGACACAACCACTGCAAACTGAGGATCGTTGAGAGAGTTAGGCTGGAAGAATGTAGCGAGGTTTTTTTTTATCACTGCTAAAATAACAGCACTGCACAGAGCCAAGGCTTCTGTTGGAGACAATGTGGAACCTCAATGGCTTTTGAGCTTGGCCACAAACCCAATCATACTGGAGGCCAAGATAAACAAAATAATGGGAGTGGAGTAAGATTACTCTTTTGTTACTTAATATCTTGGTAAAATTCCTGAAACATTCCTACACAAGGATAAATACTTATTGAAGATACTTCTGGCAAGCTGTAGGAAAGTTATAATTACCGGTATATAATAAAAAAATGTCTACAGTCCAATGCCTGCAATTGGACCAGTGGTGTGGGATCATGAAGGAACTCTATTGTATGGAGAGACTCACTGCTGTAAGACTTGAGCTGGAGAAATGTACTGAACGTTGGGAAAAATAGATTATGTATGTATATTATACCATGATGTATGGGAAAAATGTATATATAACCTCAAGTTCTTTCTTTTTTTTTATTTCAAATAAATAAATTTAAAAAGTTTTTAAAAAAAGAACCCATTTTCCATTCTAATAAAGTACTTGTGCTTTTAGTGACACACAGCTCATAAAGCTGAGCTGAGCTTAGTCAGTGATTATTTACAGTTCAGCACTGACTCTCAGCAGGTTGAGAGGTTCCATCATCATTATCATCCCGACGTGATTGGAATAATTATCACCCAGCCCTACTGAAGAATATAAAGCATTCAGTCGTTTTTACTTCTATATGTAAATCCTGCTTCAGTTATTTGAAGGTCAGAGGAGTTCACGTTGTTTTCGTTTTATATTTTTTGGGTGTTCATTCTCGTCTTGTTTGTGCTTGTGCGTCCTCACCTTCTCCGTAGACAAGTCCGAGGACGACGTGGAGCGGGAGTCGCAGCTGCTCGAGTGTCGCCTGACGCTCACAGAAGAACGGAACGCTGTCCTGGTGCCGTCGGCTGGCAGCGGCATCCCGGGAGCACCAGCAGAACGGTGTGTGTGTGTGTGTGTGTGTGTGTGTGTGTGTGTGTGTGATTGTTATGATTATTACATTTAATAACTTCTATTCTCCAGGTGGTAAAAGTACAGCTTCTAACTCAACAATTCAACTTTTTTCTCCCCGCAGCGTTTTGTGTTAACTGGTCATGTCAGTCTCCACTGTGCAGCTACATTAGCAGCACATTTCTGCCTCCTCCTGCTGAGCCTCGGTCTCCGCTCTCTTATATAACTGCTCAAATTACAGCTAAATGCTTGACAGCCCATTATTAGCTGAAAGTCGAGTTTAGACAAAACCATGACAACATTTTACTCTCTAACATTTTATCTAATGTCCCCACAGTCCTCTAATCAGCCCAGCCACTTAGCTGGATATTAAATACTTGCCGTGGCCGGAGGACAGGCGTTGTGTGACTGTGCCACTCAGGATAAGCCCAGCGAGCTGTCAGCCTCTCTGTATCATGGGCCGGGGTGTTTAGTCGGTGTAATGACGCTGCTGTTTCTCCACAGGGTTCCTGTCCCTGGAATGGAAACACACATTCCCGTCCTGTTTCTGGATCTTAGTGGTATGTTGTTCACACCATCTTTTATATCAAAGTTTCCTTTTTTTTTAACCAGTGAAGCCACTCACCTCCTCTGTCTGTCTTCTTTTCCTCCAGCTGATGATTTCCAGTCCAGTCTGTCGGCCACGCTGGCCGGGGGGCTGGACGCGCTGCTCAGCGGGGAGGATGACGATGAATTCTTTGACTTGCATATTGTTAAACACTTTGATCCAGAGGTACGGAGATTGTGTATCTGTTAAAGGGAAAGTTCAGCATTTTGGCAAATTCGCCCATTGCCATAATCCCTACTGTATAGTTTTAGGGGTTGGTTCATTCCCTTTAATTATCGGTGCATGTTGTTTTGACATCAGAGACACGAGCTGCTCAGCTAACACAATGGTAGTGAACAGTACCCGTCCCCCTGTCCCTCAAAACTCATCAAATACACAATCCAACAACTCCAAAATGCTCTCATGGAGAAGTTAGGACCTGCACATTCACCACGCTATGAAATAATAACGTATAATTATGTAACATTACGACATACGAACTACTTGCGCTTTAGAAATCCCTCCGCCCAGCAGCCGTGTCTGGAATGTAGTTCCGGCTACGTTTTTGCCTCGAAAACAACTCTGTCTCATAATGTTACATGATTATTTAATAGCGTGGTGAATGTCCAGGTCACAACTTGTCCACAAGTGTGTTTTGTAGTTGTTGGATTGTGTATTTGATGAGTTTGATGAGGGACAGGGGACTGGTACCGTTCGCCTCCATGTTCGCTGAGCAGCTAGCGTCTCTGCTCCGCAGATCTCAAAACAAGATGCACCGATAATGAAAGGTAATGAACCTACTGCTATGACTATAGGGATTATGGCAATAGGTGAATTCACCAAAATGTTGATCTATGCCTTTAATCTTGCACATGCACATTGAAGTGTGGAGGCAGATATTTCATGTACAAAGATAAACGATGGGGTGAATTCTTAAGCCGTTGGTGTCCGCGTCCCAGGTGAAGGTGGAGGCGTCCTGGGACTCGACGGTCCACGAGTGTCCCCAGCTGAGTCGGGTGACGTCAGCCGACCAGAGGGTCTACCTGACAGTCCGCGTCGTGGTCCAGCTGAGCCACCCGGCCCGCATGCAGCTGGTCCTCAGGAAGCGCATCTGCGTCAACGTCACTGGGAGACAGGTGGGTAACCCCCCGTGGCATGATGGGATACGAGTGAGCTGACACGTGATGACATGTTTTCCTTCTCCGGCTTTCGTAAGCGTTAGTGAAAAGCTGCTGTGGCTTTGTGTCGGCAGGGTTTCGCTCAGAGCCTGCTGAAGAGGATGTCTCAGCGCAGCACCATCCCCGGCTCTGGGGTCACGTTCGAAATCGTCTCCAACATCCCAGGGGTGAGAACCAGACCATATCGTCCACATTAGAAAAAGATCTTATTGGATAAAATGAATGAATAAGAATAGCAAAATTTCTGAGCAACTGCACATTTCATCCTAAAAACATAAAAACCTGAAGAAAAGCAGAAAACAGACAATGATGTATTGAGATGTTCATTAGGACCAACATGCACAGTGGCTTTAAAATAACCTTCCAATAATTTTACAATGCACTGCAATATGTTCGTTTTTAATTGGCACCATGAATTTAAAGGTCCTGTATTTTATAAAGGTAGATGTCATTTGTCTTCTGATGATAAATCAGCTCTAGGTTCTATATTTAAAAAAAAAATTTTTTCAGACATACTGTATATTTATTAAACTTTATTAAATTAGCAAAGCAACAGTGCACAAAAATACAGGCAATTAAACCTCACAGAGGATTATAAAATAAAATAAGTGCATTTGAAACGATAAATAAAAATGGGCAAGTTGAAGTTTGATAGCATATCAAACTATATAGCTCTATATGCTTTTTTCAGGCCAGATCTATAAGCCCTGACCTCATCCTATGATCCCATGGGGTAGAATAAAAATAGTTTATCATTCAGTGCTGTATAGAAAGTTTCAAATGGAATGATACTGGTCACAGTTTGTTTCCACTGATTGAGAGTGGGAGCTTTATCAGTGATCCATAAGGTCAGGATGCATTTCTGGGCCCAGTGCACTAGGTTCTATATTAATACCATGAAAGTATCAAAGCCTCAGTCCACAGAGAAAAGTCAAAAGCCTGAAAACCAGGAATCAGGACTTGTGTAACATTGTGATCCGCTCCACTGAGATGGTTTTTTGGTTTATTAAAACTCAAATAGATCTTCTTATAAATCAACACAGGTAAACACAGGAAATGAGTAAAATAGAGGATGAGGATTTTTTAGGTTTTTTGTAGAAATGTATCTCATTCTCAAACTGATATTTTTGTGCCGCTCAGATTTTCTGTCTTTATGACACAGAAGTGCTGGGTAATTAACTCTGATGTGCCACATCCTCAGGTCTTTGTTTTCTAAATAAGCGACTGGAGCTTTATCCTCTGCGCTCAGATGTCTGCTGCTTAGAGGCTGGATCTCAGTATTATTTTATTCAGCTGTAATTACATTTCCACTGCAGTGGTTTCACGAGAGTGGTTTATAATAAAATCTTTACTGTTCCTTAGCATTGTCTGAGGGATGCCTAATATTTAGGAACGGGGAGGGATAATGTAAAAGTCATCAGCATGAACGGAGCCAGTGAGTGAGTGGAGACTTGGCACGGGGCAGATTAGTGCGCTGGCCCCTTACACAGTCTGTGTCCCCGTTCTCTCAGGACATCCACGGTCCAGAGGACAGGGAGATGTTGGCCCGGCTGGCAGCCAGCGCCGAGGACGACCAATCAGCCGACAGCGAAGCAGCCATCGAGAAATACCTCCGCAGCGTCCTGGCCGTGGAGAACATCCTCACACTGGACCGTCTCAGACAGGTCAGGAAACACACTTAAAGGGATACTTCATCCAAAATCGATAATTCATCAATTTTCTACTCACCATCATGCCAAGGAAGGGTTTGGAGAACTTTAGGAGTCATCAAAACGCTTTTGGAATTCCAGGGGGGGTCCAGCTGGCAACGGTTTTTCATATAATGGCAGCGGATAGAGCTGACTTTTGAATGGCCGCGACATGAAAAAGTTGTTCGGAAAAAATTCATTTGATCTCTGTTTTTTTGGATGGATTACATCATTGGATGTATGGTGTAAACACGGAAGAACCATTGCAGCAAAGCTCACGCATCTCGCACAGCAACTGGGAGCTACTACTTCAAGCTCTATCCGTTGCCATTATATGAAAACTCGTTGCCAGCCGGACCCTCCCTGGAACTCCAAAAGCGTTTTGATAACTCTGAAAGTTCTCCAAACCCTTCCTTGACATGACGGTGAGTAGAAAATTGGTGAATTATCGATTTTGGGTGAAGTATCCCTTTAATCTATGCTCCCTTGATTAATAATACAAGCACATTAGATTTTCTCTAACATGTGCAGTTTGGAAAAGATTGTCCAGACTCGGAGCTCTGACATTTTATTTCCATCCTGCCAAAAAGGAGACACATAAAATAAAAGCATCCAAATAAAAAAAATGTGACAAGTCTGTGTGTGTGTGTGTGTGTTTGTGTGTGTAGGAGGTGGCTGTGAGGGAACAGCTGGCAGTCAAAGGGAAACCTCCCAGACGCTGCTTGAGCTCGCCAAGCGTCAACCGGGTGAGTTTGATTTGTACTCTAACGATCAGGATGGAGGGATCATCTGTTCACAGGTGGCAACACCGACGTGATATGGATACACTTGGCAATTTGTCTGGACAGAAAGATTTCCTAACTGAGCCCAGCTGCTGCTTCTGGTTTCTAAGACACAACAGGATAAATGTTGAGAGCCTGAACAGTGTTCTGTCAGACCTGTCCTCTGTCCTCTGTCCTCATGGAGCTGCTTCGTCTTTTAAGAACTCTGACTCCTACAGATGCTGGAGATGCTGCACACGACACATGCTGAAGTCTGTTTACTCACAAATAGGTTTTCCAGTGTTGTTGTTGTCCTGCAGAGCTAGGGTCAGGGCTAAGGTGAGGTGTGTTTGTGCGTCACAGAGATAACTGCTGTGGAGAGGAGAGGGTTAGGTTGGCTGGAGGTTAAGCACTTGAGAAAACGTCTGGCAGGAGGAAGAGGAAACACAAACGGTCTGGTTTCTCTGCTGCTAACCACAACAACAGTAACTCACAGCTGGTTGTGTGTGTGCTCAGGGGCTCAGGTGGTGTGTGTCCTACCGTTAACCTGTCTCACTAACACCATGTTTTTTTAACCTCTAACCAGCTTTCAACCAGCAGCCTGGATCTCTACTCTTCTACTCATCACCTCAGTGACTTCAATGTGAGTCATGTCTACTAATCCTCTCATTAATATCTGGTTATCTATCGCTTCTTCTTGCTGTAGGAGTCTGTGGCTTTTTGTTTCTGTTTATGCCATAAATATTTGTTTGCAAGATTGCACCCATTAATCCAGACTTAATATAAGAATGAGTACATGACTTGATTTATGTATTAAAGGGACAATGAGGAGTTTTGGAAAAGCGAAGTGTTTTCACACTACATTTATGAGCCTCCGCGCGCACCGTACATTTCTTTGACTGGCGCAAGACAGACTCATGTTTTCATTCATCAATAATTAAAGTCAGAGGTTGGAAGACGATCACATACCGTCGTAGTTCCGACCATAAACAGCGATTCTGCTGCGTTATTCTCATGACTCGCCACGAAACCGAAAGTAAAGAAACGCTGGTCGGCTCGACCAGCATTTCCGCCACCACTAATAATAACAAAATAACGATAGAGACAAAACGATATATTTATCAAAAATGGGCCCATTAACAAGTGTGGGTAACGTAGATTCATCCACATTAACATGAGACTTTTTTTTATAACCAAATAGAAACTCCTCGTTGTCCCTTTATATCAGTATTTTCTGGCAAGAAAATGATTTAAGGGTTGATAATCACAGTACATACCGTATATAAACAGTAAGTAAAGACTGATGCAATTCAAAAGTAGATACTTACACTAGATCGGTGGTTCTCAAAGTGGGGTCTGGGGACCTTCAAGGGTCCTTGAGAGGGTTCAAGTGGGTCCCCAAATTTTTCTTGAATTTTTTACAATTTTGAACTGATTTTCTTTCTAGAAATATTACATTTTCTCCAGAAATTTCTCTAAAATGTTTCCATAAATTCACGCCATTGGCCACAATTTGAACGTACGTTGACTAAAAAAGTAGTGTTATTCAGTCTCAGAACAATTATTTTTGTATTGGTGTTTGTTTCAAAATTTAGTTCTTTGGGGGGTCTGTGGTCTAATTTGTGTCAGTTTAGGGGTCCTTGATGTGGAAAAAATTCAGAACCACTGTACTAGATAATGGGCTATTGTTTTTTTATTGTCTGAATAGGCTGCAGGTGGATGGTAGATGAGGTTTCTAAAATATTTAAAAAGGTTTTAAGTGAGCCAATCAGAAGAGAGGAGGCTCTGAGCTTCTGCTTGGCTGCCTGTTCTCTGAATGATCGAATGAAAATATAGCAGATTAGTGGAGAAACTGAATCCTATCAGGTTGGTTGGTGGGCCCAGGTGGGCGGGGCTTGCGGTTTGGCTGAGGGCGGTGACTGTTTTGTTGTGACATCACAAAGTTACAGAAGTCCTGATGGCTGGTTTTAACTAGTCTCTGTATATAAAACAGCCTGTGAGCATTTCTTTGTGCACTTAGGTGTCAATAGTCTCACAGTATTAATATAGAACCTAGAGCTGCTTTATAATAAAATAAACAACATGGATATCTACCTATATACAATATGGGACTTTAAGTACTGCATCAATGGTGGGAGCAGTAATTTGTGTTTGTGTGTTTAATAGCAAAAAATTTGATAAATGCCTGTCAGTGTCCGCCAGTGTTGCTGCACCTCTTCCTTGGACCAGTAGAGGCTGCTAAAGGTCACAGTTTACTGAAATTGTCCTTTCAACTACATGCGTGTCATCCTGTGTGTGTGTTTCCCTCCTGTGTGTGTGCGTGCAGGGCTGGGAGAGCCACCAGGACCTTTCTATGGCGCCCCCTCCATCCAGACGCACACTGCCCAGTTCCATATCCCAGAACATGAACCCAGAAACAGGTAGGACTGATAAAAGCTTTATCTTCTAATGGAGTCTTTCTCTGGCTTTGAACCATCTTTCCCCCCTTTTTTTTTGCTGCCTTTGATGTCATTAGCTCTATTTTTGATGCTTTAGCCTGGAGCCAACTATATCTGTCCTTTTGCTCTGGATCTTAATTTGGCACTTGTTTTCCTCTCTGCTAACACATTTCTCAATCTCTCCCCTTTCCTGCCTCCATCTTTCTCTTCATCCCTTCTTCCCTCTGCTCTGGTCCCCCCCCTCCTCCCCCACTTCTGCTGCTGTAACCTCCTCCTCTGCTTCTTCTCCTCCCCTTTACTCCTCACTATCAGTACATTCAGGCTTTGCTGCGTCTTATCTCCCTCCAGTGAAGGCTGTACCAAAGCTGCTGAAGTCGCTGCTTCCTGGTGGGAAGGAAGACGCCAGAGAGCAGACAGCTGTCCATCAGCAGGTACACTCACTCATCTTATCAGGGATTTTTAAGTTTATATGCATCACTGCAAGCCTCAATCTAAATATCCCAAGTCAAGTCCCATTTCTTCGGTTGCTATGGGAACAGAGCGCACGTACATGTGAACACATAATAAACAGATAAAGTGTGTAAATGCCTCAGTGCCCAAGATAAGTGGTTTTTCAGAAGTTTGCACAAATGGAGACGATAAACTGGATGAGAGACGAGGAGGACACACGGCTGCTTTTGTGTGGATGCAGGACTCGGCGTTAAACAGAGGCTGCTGGATGAGGTGCCATTTCTGCCAATCAGTTCATACTCAATTACCAACAGTTAGACATCTACTGAACCATTATGCAGCAATTACAGTTTGGAGTTTTCTTGTTCAAATCTCTACGAGCTTTGCGTGCATGGTTTCCTCGGAGCCGTTCATCCATGACCTCCAGCTGTGGAGGTGTGTGTGTGTGTGTGTGTGTGTGCGACATGCGGTCTGGTCTCTCCAGATGTTCTGTGGGCTTTGGTTGATTATCTGAAGGAAGGTCAGGGACTTTCTGAAAACCGAACCCTCAACTGTCTCAGGTCCTGTGTACCCTGGTGTAGGGTTTTCTTTATTTGATTCGATTCTCTAACGATTTTTGGGTTCCGATTCAATTTAAATTGCGATTCTGATTAAACAAGTATTGCGATTCGATTTTACCAAGTATTGCAATTTTATATTTCAATTATTGTGATTTTCTGTCCTTAAACAAGAGCAGGTTGAACCAAACACTTGACAATACATTATAAGTCATATTTACAAAAAACAATACACACATCACATCAGTTTGTCTGTTGTGTTCGTTTGTTCACATAGATATCTGTGAACAAACGAACACAACAGGCCGGTTTGACTTTGTCGAGTGTAATGGCACAGAATACATGATCGTACAATAAAGATTGGTTGTCCCAAAATAAAAAAAAATACAATTAAAAAATTAAAATTAAGAAAAAAAAATCGAAAAAAAATCGATTCTCATATGAGAAGAAAAAAATCGCGATTAATATAAAAATCGTTTTTTTGGCCCAGCCCTAGTATTTGGCTGCATTAATACTTCATCAGTCACTTTACCATACTGGCCTGATTGATAGGGAGGTGTTGAGGTCATCAGGTTCTCCCGTCCCTGCAGAGCTGCTTTTGAAGCTCTGTGACTGACCATTTGGTTCTTGTCCAACTCCCTGACCGAGACCTTTCTTGCCCGTGTCACTCTGAGCGCTGGCTCCAAGCTTCTTCCATCTAACACTTCCTGAGGTCACTGGGCGTCGGGGAACACTAAAACATTTAGAGAGGATTTAACAGCCTTGTCCCGATCAATGCCTCACCACAGTTTTATTTTTTGTCCATTTGGACCTCACATGTTCAGGTGTTTGGATCTTAAATGAAGTTCTCCATCTCCAGAGTAATTAAACCAAACAGGAAATTGCAGAACACAATGGATCTGATTACCTTTGTCATTTCTCGTACGGTGTACAAAGAGATGAAATGGTGTGCACCTAGATTAAAAGCAGTGCAAAAATCAGAACATTCAAATAGAATAAATACATATATTATATATTATTAAAAAAGATGATAAATAAATAATATTAGTAATTTAAAAAAGCAGCAGCAGCTAAGAGGTAAAGTGATTAAAGTGCAGCCCAAACAGTTGAACAGTTGACTTACATAATAGTCTTTTTTAAAAATCCATCTCTGGCATCCAGAGCTTATCTACTTTGACCATCCATTCCACACACTTGAGCTCAATGTTGCAGTGAGTAAATAAACAAATGAAATATTCCTGCAGTGTCTCATCTAATCTACAAATAGAACTGTCCATCAGCAAAAAAAAAAGCTGCTGGAAACTCCCTCCTCTTATTTCACTCAAGAGACACTGCTCTTTGTGTTGGGAATACAATAACTTGTTACTCTGAGACGGGAGCGCACATCTGCTGAATCAAAAGCAGGTCGGTGTAGTGTTCGGGTTGAGAGTGATATTATCAGCAGCTACAGTACAAATGGTAGTGGGTGCCCTGTGTGGTGATGGACGTGCTGTATGATGTTTGTGATCAGAGGCGGTGCTCTGCCGAGTCAGGACTCCCGGTGTGTAGAGGAGGGTTAATTAGGAGCAGGTGAACCTCGTCGTCCTGATCTATCGCCCCCGCTCCTCCACCGCTGCCTCCACCGCTGCCTCCTCCCCATCCACTGATCTCCAATCATGCGCCGTGGAGATTCGGCAGTCTGCAGCTTTTTTCCGCTGCAGCCGAACGCCACAGCGTCTGATTTGACTGATTAGCACCTTGAGCTGTGTGGGGAAGCTAATTAGGGAAATCATGTGCCGTGGTGTTTGGGTGGAATGGAAACCCGTCAGGCCTTGTTGGTGCATTGTTTGAGGTCATTGCCCTAATTAGTGCTCTTTCCACTGCGCCCGCCACAGATGTTTACAAAGGTCATTACACAAACAAAATCCTGGAGTGTTGCGTTATGTTATGGTGCAGGGGTGAAAGATTGAAAACCGGATGAAAAACCAATCGGCACAGTGGCCAGATTTACAGTATCTCATGAATCCAATTTAACAAGTTGTTAACATGTCTGGTGACATGAATGAACTGTGGCTTAAATGTGCTGGACTGTAGTGAGGCTGGATACCACTGCATTAACGCAGCCAGACTGTATAAAAAGGCAATGGATGATGGGAGCGTTGCAGTAAACTGTTATAAATCTTGTCTCCAGCAGTCAAAAAGGCCTTTTATTTTTCTTTTGGAAGGCTCCTGTGTGGGTGACATGACCTGGGAGTTTATAAGCTGCAGCCATGATAAGAGCTGCTCCAATCCTCTACGTGATAAGGAAAGGAGCTTCAATATATCCTATCTTATCTCCTTTAGTATAGGATACACTGGACCTTCCCATACCAAGGAAATCTCTATTTATACTAGGTTACAAAAAATCAATTTGCTCTACTTAAATATACAAAACAAATGTCAAAACTCTCAAGACGTATAGAATATAATCCTGCCACTTACTGCTCCTTACTTACATACATATTTGATGCCTCGACTCTCTAATCGCTAATTAGTGATTAAAGTTAGTTGAAGAAAAGAAAATCCTAGGATAATCTGCTGCATGGTCGTCTCTTCATGACTTCTTATGAATTCTCCGTCATGTCTTTCCCTGACCTGATGATGATGTTTTCCACTGAGATCAAGAAAAAGTAGGAAAGGCAATCATTGTGACATTCTGACCACAGCCTTGGAGTCAAGACTTCAGTCACAAAAGTGAACCTGAGACACCACCTTGATCTGACTTGAGACCTGAAGGTAAAAACTTAAAAGGTCCTGTCTTATATAAAGGTAGATTTCAGTGTCTTTTGATATATTAATGATGTGAAAGTCTCAAAGCCTCAGTTCTCAGAGTAATGCTCACAGCCTGTTCAGAAACTGAGCCTTAAAACCAGCTGTCAGGACTTCTGTACCTTTGTGATGTCACAACAAAACAGTCACCAAGCCCCGCCCACCAGGACCAACACACACCCAACCGTGCACGATTTGGTTTCTCTGGGTGGATGGTTTTTGGTTCCTAAAACCACAAATACATCTTCTAATAAATCAACACTTGAAATACACCAAAATAAAGGAGTAAAACATTGGACCTTTAAGTGTTAAAGAGATAGTTCAACATTTTGGCAAATTGGCCCATTGCCATAATCCCTATAGTCATAGCAGTAGGTTCGTTAACTTTATTTGTCGGTGCAAGCTATTTTTAGAACGGCGGAGCGGCAGGCTGCTCAGAGCTACACTACGGAGGCTAAAGAAATTTCTTGGTTTCCCTCATCAAACTCATCAAATACAAAATCCAAGGTAAATACAGGGTAAATACAGAGTCTGCTTGCTGAAAAACTGTCCCTGAAGGCAATGCGCATCAGCGGTTTTGCATGAATTTCCCTCTAAAACAACTCTGTCTGGTAACATTCCGTTATCTCATAGTGTGGTGAATGTGCAGGTCACAACTTGTCCACAACAGCGTTTTTGAGTTGTTGGATTGTGTATTTGACGAGTTTGATGAGGGAAACCAAGAAATTCCTTTAGCCTCCGCAGCGTAGCTCTGAGCAGCCTGCCGCTCCGCTCCGCCGTTCTAAAAATAGCTTGCACCGACAATTAAAGGTAACGAACCTACTGCTATGACTATAGCGATTATGGCAATGGGCCAATTTGCCAAAATGTTGAACTATCCCTTTAAATTCCGACTTGTATCTGAAACATACAGAGTTTTAAATTATTCCAACTGTTCTCAGCAGCACTGTAAGAAGACAAACCTTGTGTTGCATATTTTTTAAGAAGAACCAAAACAACAAAACGCTTTAGCCTCAGTGCTGTCTGACTCTCCTGTTGTGTGTGAAAAGGTCCTAAATGACACATTGTTTCAAATTTGTATTTTACTCAAGTGAAAAGCTCATCTGTTGGGGACTATATTCAGCCGCAGCGTAATACACACTTAGTGCAGTGCGGAGTGTTTGTGGGAGCAGGAATGTGCACACAGCGCAGTGTTTGTGGTTATTGAAGGAACATGTCACGCAGTGCAACAGTCTGGCTCAGTGATGCGTTGTTAATTATTTATGCGTTGACTAGTTTTTTTGACGATTCGAAAAACAAAAATCTGTATCTTCCCACTTTTTTGGAGGTTGCGGTGCATCTAATGTGTTGTGTTGCCCCACAGGTTGACTTCCCCGAGCCAGACAGAGTTAGGATAGATGTGTTTGACCTGCTCTCTGACAGCAGACCCGGCCAACACGTACGTGGTCGCAGTCAACACCACCCGAATCAAAGCGCTTGATTCTGATCTGATCAGAGCCTGAGGAAGTGAAGCGGTTTCTCCCTCAGAGCGTGATGTCAGGGATGCATGAGACAAACAATCATCCTGATTAATATTCCACCACACACACACAGCTAAACAGACAGTCTTCATTTACTGAATATCTTAAGATATAAGATGTTTTTTTCATTTCTTTTTTTTTTCTATCACCCGCCTCAAAAACAAAATGCTGAAGAAACAAATCACACAATATTTAATCAGCTGACGGATCATATTGAGTGTTAAAGAGGTAATTTGAATACTGAATAGGGATACATCATAATGGGTGCAATTATAATTATGGTGCAATTATCCTGATTGTTTTACCAGTTTATCATGATTATCTGTCTGAGTGATTTGATGAACAAATATTTTTATTACACTTTCTGACTGCTGATTACTGACATAAATTGAATGTTGTTTTTTTCTTTTTAATATAATATTAAAGTAAAGTGATTATTTACAATTATAAAACACGTCTGCACGGTAATAATATACTGCAGTAAATGGCCAGTTGGCATCGTTGAGTTATTCTAGTTTAGTATTCCTCAAAGCAGTGCAGAATGATGTTCAGCCCACAGTATCTGTCTTCTTATTGTAGTCATAGATTAAGTTCTTCTCCCCACTGGCTCCATTTCTGTTTCACTGTCAGACTGAAGCCTGAGATTTATAATCCCCTCACAGCAGCTAATCATCACCTCGTGCACACTGTATAATGACCAGGTTTGGAAATCTCCAGGCTTATATTAACATCTAATCTTCAGGTTGAGACGCACCGACGTGACACCGACGCGCTCATGATTACATCTCGAAATCTCCTTGACAACCTCTCGGTGCCAACGTACGGATTGTTTTATCTGGGATGACGTTAACTTGTTTCAAATTGCCTCCCTGTCACAGAGCTTGCCTCGCATCGTGGTGCAGTCAGCCAGCGTTGAAGAGGGCATGAGTCAACATCATCATCATCAGCCTGTAAGTTCTCCAACCCCATACAGTGTTGAAGGCATACCAATGCATGGATATTTCTGGTTCTTCACCTGGCATTGCAGCTCCTGTTGCTCTAAATGATACATCTTGAAAAATGTAAATGTATTTTCCCAGATGATGCTGCTGCCTTCATATTATAGCTTTACTTTAGAAACCTCTTCATGCAATTCTATTATTCATTTGGAGCATGTTGCAAGGATGCACTGTGAAAAAGTGTTTCAGCCTCCTAATTTATTCTACAGAACTAGGGGTGGGCAAAAATATCGATATGGCAATATATCGCGATACGATATCGATATTCAATATTTGAATTTCTTTTTTCTTTTTTTTTTGGCTTTTGATGCCTTTATTGATAGTATAGTTGAGAGAGACAAAGAGAGGGGGGATTGAGGACTGTAGCCTCTACATGGGGCGTCTGCTTAACCTCCTGCTCCACTCGATGGATATTTGTTCAAATAAAAAAATCATGTTTCAGACGTAAATCCAGTAAGACTTCCGCAACTCTGCTCCGCGAGGTGTCACTGTACTGCTGCCTCAGACAGTGTGTTGTACATGCAAATATGTTGTTGTAACTTGCTCTTGTATAAAATGGCATGGATAATTTGAATTACATTGTTTTGACTCAGTTTGTCCCATAAATTATCACTATCATCTGATGTACATACAACTCGGATTTTAAGATGCATAATGCCTTTTACATTTTTCAGTGAACTATGTAGAATATCGTAGAATATCGCAATATATTGCAATATATCGCAATATATAGCAAAATTTGGATATCACAATATCGTATCGTATCGTGACTCAAGTATCGTGATGTGTATCGTATCGTGAGGTCCTTGGCAATGCCCACCCCTATACATAACTGTGATTATTTTCTCACTCGCTTTAATTTATTATGTTTCTATATTTATAGGTTAGTTGAAGGGTTTGTCTCTGGGAGAATTATTTTTGTACTTCTCTGTATTTATTTGGGGTAGGACAACAGGGAATGGGGCGACAACAACATGCTGCCGGTGGAATCGAACTGGGGCTGCTGCGTGCGGAGGATAGCCTCTGTATATGGGGCGCCTGAGCCAAACGCCCCATACTTCTGTTTTTGAATGATTTGTATGGTTTATCTTTTGTCACACGAATGCAAGCAAGAGTAAGTTACTCAACAGTTGTGTGGCCTCATGTTGTCTAAGCATTTCTCTTTTCAAGCTGCTCCAATTAATAATTCATATTTTAGATTTTTGACCTCAGTAGACATCAGTCCATAGATTGCCTTCTTGCCAGCTTCATTGAAAACAAATCCACATGGCCACGGGGGGGAGGAGGGTTAGTTGTGCACTTTTACAACAGTGGAAATCTGCACTCCAAAACTGTGAGGGGAGCTCTGAAGAGAAAAAAATGACCAAAACAGTGAAAAAGACTTGCAGAGTTCCCCTTTATTGTGGCAATAATATGTTATTGATGTCTATGGAGCCTGTTCACGTGGTTTATTTTAATCAGAAATGAACCTTTTGTAATGCATTAATAAGAGACTATGGACATGCACTGCTACGCCGAGACCCCCTGTAACTCAGAGAAGCCACGGAGGACTCTGAAACTTCTCCCAGCTCTTAGTCCACATGAGGGGGAGTAGATAATGAGTGCAATTTGAATTTTGGGTGAACTATTCCTTTAAAGACCAACAGTGAGGAAGTGAGATAATAACAGAACGTTACCAGACAGAGTTGTTATCAAGGTAAATTCATGCAAAACCGCTGATGCATGTTCCCGTCTGGGGCAGTTTTTCGGCAAGCAGTCTCTGTATTTACCTCGAAAACAACTCTGTCTCGAAAGTTCACGGTCACAACTTGTCCACCAGAGCGTTGTGGAGTTGTTGGATTGTGTATTTGATGAGTATATTGAGGGAAACCAAGAAATCCCATGAGCCTCCATAGCGTAGCTCTGAGCAGCTCACGGCTCTGCTCCGCCGTTCTAAAAATAGCTTGCACCGACAATTAACAGCAACAAACCTACTGCTAACACAATAGAGATTATGGTAACATTTCAGATTGGAATTCAGTCTTCTGCTTTATTTTGGGTCACTAACAAAATTGTTGCCTTGGTTCCCCCCCCCCCCCCCCCCCCCACAGGTTCCCATGGAGGAAATCCTTCCTGCTGACATCCAAACAGAGATCCGCAGATCCATGCCTCTCCCACCACCGATCATCCCAGAAACGGAAGAGTCCACCCCTAGCCCGGTGAGCGAAGCATCCAGCGGATACATATCAACCAGCATATCCACGGTAACGCTGTCTGATGTCTACACACTGAGCTGGGACCTGCCTCAGTCTTCTGGCTTTGACGTGGTGCCAGATGAAGATGAAGAGGACTACAAAGTCACACAAGCTGACTCTCATCCTGGATCTTGTCTTGTTGACCAGGACCCACTGGCGGTTGTGAAGGACAAAGCGTCGGCAGAGAGGACTGACTCTCCTCTTTTCGAACCAAACGATGCTCCATCAGGGTCAGATCTGAATCAACAAGAGCCAGATCAGTGTCAGTCGTTCCAGCTGAAGGATCAAGGAGAACCTGAATCAGTAGCAGAGTCAGACTCAATAACTGATCAGACTGAACTCGATCAGTCAGACCCACTCAAAGATTCAGATCAGACTGAACCGGATCAGTCAGACCCACTCAAAGATTCAGATCAGACTGAACTCGATCAGTCAGACCCACTCAAAGATTCAGATCAGACTGAACTCGATCAGTCAGACCCACTCAAAGATTCAGATCAGACTGAACCTGATCAGTCAGACCCACTCAAAGATTCAGATCAGACTGAACCTGATCAGTCAGACCCACTCAAAGTTTCAGATCAGACTGAACTCGATCAGTCAGACCCACTCAAAGATTCAGATCAGACTGAATCTGATCAGTCAGACCCACTCAAAGATTCAGCGGTAGTACAGGAGGATGAAACCAAACCAGCAGAATTACCACAGTCGGACCCCTCTAAAGCAGAGACCCCTACAACAGAGGAACTCCAGCCAGCTCCCACAGGCAGGACAGAGGCTCAGATGTCACCTCAAGATGAAACTCAACTGTGCACAGAAGAAGGTCAAGGAGAAGAGGAATCAGTAGCCCCACAGACTCAGCAGCCCAGAGAAGACGAGGCAACCCTCGACAGTGATCCAGATCCAGCTCCAGATCCAGCACCACACCTGGTTCCTGCTTTGTGTGAAGACAAACCAGCTCCAGTGCAACCTGGAGACTCAGTTCCTCAAGATTCATCAAAGGATCAATCAACTTCTGACATCTCAGATCCAAAAGACACTTCCATCCCACCTTCTTCTTCAGCAACTGATAAGATCCAACAAGAATCAGCTGCTCCCAGTCCTCCAACCAGCACTCATCCCTCCAAACCTGCTGCCTCAGCGGCCAACCCCTTCAAGATCCAGAAAGTCAAATCTTCAGACCTCAAGTCCTTTAATCCCATCCTGAATGAGGAGGAGAGCGGGAGCGTGGACTGGAACAGCAGCCTTGAAACGGGACTCAACCTCTCTGTGCCGGTGGAAAGTCTGGAGATCATCTCTGACTCTGAGGAGGGAGATGCATCAGCCACCACCGTCCTTCCTGACTGGCTGAAAGAAGGAGAGTTTGTAACCGTGGGGACCAATAAGAGCGGTACTGTGCGATACGTGGGACCCACAGATTTTGCAAAGGGAACCTGGGTGGGAGTGGAGCTGGAGGTCCCAGCAGGTGAGTAGAACAGACCAGAGTCCTGTCACTGCTTCTGCCTCATTCTTTATGAACATTTCCTGTAGTTCAGTCGCCAGCGCAAACATCTGACAAACCTTTCTTGATCCTTCTGTAGGAAAGAATGACGGCTCAGTGGGCGGTAAGCACTACTTCCACTGTAACCCCGGGTACGGCGTTCTGGTCAGACCCGACAGAGTGGCCCGCGGTGGCGCCAAACGCCGCCGGCAGCAGCAGCAGCAAAAGCGCCGTAGTGCCAACCTGTCTGGGTCCAGCCCAAACCTGGCCGCTCTCACAGCGCTGGCTAAAGGTGAACCTGGTGCAGCAGCAGCAGCCGGGCGCAGCAGAGGAGAGAACCGCAAGTCCTGGAACTCCTGAGAGGCTCAGTGTCTTCTCAACGTGCTGATTGGTAGATATCCACTGTGCCATCGCTCAGCTGATGGTTGATGCAGTTATTGGTGAAGTATTCAGAAAGCGTGACACCGCAGTTCTCTTTATTTGGGCAGATTTACTGACCACAGACTTGACTGTATGCATCCCTTCCTGATCCTTTAGGACCGGGAACCCATCAGATGATGTTAATCATGTGATCATTTATCATCTGATAAAGAGTTGTATTACTTTTACTTTTACTACTTGATGTACCTAGTGATTGAAAACTTCAGAGAAACATTGAATGTCTCATCAGAAAATGTGAATGTTTTAGATGTATACATGGAAATGTCTGTAATTAATTTCATTTTAAATGGTGGATGTTTTTGTTTTAGAGTATATTTATTCTAATGACATTAGATAACGATCAAAGAACTGCCTCATGTTATGCTACTTACCAGGCAAAAGTATATCTGCATAAAGATGGGATATTTTTTTAAAGAATCAAATTGACTGGATTACACTGGATGACCCCAAAGGTCACACAACACCGTCATGTGCTTGTACTTGTTGCTGCTCAAAGGATGTTAATCAGCTGTATGGTTGGAGAGACTTTGACGTCTCATTAATTGCTTGATATCTATTTTAATTGTTCGTCGTGCCTTAAAATACTTTGACTACTACTCGACAATGTGCCTTAGTGATAAACCACCAAATTCTGTTTTGTTGGTAGGTTGGAAAACTGGTCACTGTTAAAGAAACTTCTTTTAGGTCTTGAATGTGTATCTGTTGAGTTTTACAACTTGCACTCTCTTTGCTGACATATTCTACTGAAATCTTGATACATTTTTTTTTTTAAATCATCTTTGTCCAACCATGTGAGTGTGTGTGAAGATTGACTGGGAGTGACATTTTTATTTTTAAAGAGGCGTGTGACAGTTTGTGTTAGTGATTTGTGTTTGGGAGCCTTGTGATTTGTACATGAGGATATTTGAGGGATATTGTTTGTAATGGATTTTAGTATTCACTTTTGTTTGATAAACAAGATTTTATACATACGCATTCACGTTGATCACTTTGACCAGCTGTTTGCTTATTTATTTAAAAATGACAAGATGTTAATGAAAAGCAAAAATCTTCTTTTCAAATCAACGTTTAATAAATTCCACTCTGCTCATGTCGTCTGTGTGTTGGGATATTTTTATGTAAATGAGATGCTTTTGTCACCAACAGAGAAACCCAGAAAGTCTCATTGATATAGCTTTATTCTCTTGTACATTATATATATCATACTAAAATAAACACAAGTTAAAAAAATGAACAAAGAAACTGTACAAAAAAATGTATATATACTACATCTTAATTACAGAACAGTCTACTGTCCAAAAAAGGCACTAAATTCTGAAATGGGCAATACAGTAATTTTGAACATAACTAGATTGGAGATTGATACAACAGCATTCAGTCCTCTTTTTCAGAGCTATATTGTGATGAAGTGGATGGTGTTTCACTGGGGACACAGAAGGACATGTAGACATGTTGACCCTGACACACCACAAGAGGACACCCCTTTTTAGAGTAAGCACCACCACTGGAGTATGCACAACGTCAGGTGGGGGAAGCCAGGTGGGGGTTTTTTATGGATTTTTTTTTTTTTTTTTTAAGATTAATCTGTTTCCATTTATCTCCTGGCAAAGAATTTTTACTTCTTGAGCACCTGAGGGTTCTTTCTACCATCCCTAAACATTTCTGTCAAGGTTGAACTCTCACATAAAATACTGCTGGATTAGAACTTCTACTCGCTAACTGGGCCATGGCATCTCTCAAAACACGAAGGCAATTCATTTAAAAGTGAGAGAAAAGTCTTTAAATGCACTGTTTGTAGTCTTTTCCTTCCGCGCACAACTTCTTTCACCATTTCTAAACATACAATATCATTTGGCTGGGGAAGAGAATGTCACACCAATGAGACTGGAATCAATTGTTGAAAGGATATTAAAAATTTTGTTTTTGATGTCAGCGGCCAAATCTTTGGTGAGTTCACTTCTTGGTTCTTTCATAAGTTTAACAAGTTCCACATATGGAACATATTTCATCAATTTGCAGAATCCAAACACAATTTTATTGCATTTTAAATGACACCAATAGTGGGGCAAGGGAATTCTGCATTGTATTTTTTATACAAACTTACATGGAGTCAGTATTTTAGTGATAAATACTGTTACTGTGGTTACTCACATGATTTTTCACAGGCACCCATATTATACTGTATGAATTATGCATTTGCAAAAAGGAAGTCTATGTTAAAATGTTAGACTTCACTCAAGTCTGGTGTGACATTTTACAGCACATACTGGGGCTTTGATTTAATAGGACATGGTGTCTGAAGCAGCTGTACTGAAACGTTTTTAACGACACCAGTCCCAGTCTTGTATATTGGACGTTTGACTGTTCAAAAGAAGGCGTCGGGGAGGGAACGGTACATTTCAAGCTTTGTCAACAGCAATAACTAATTTTCATAAGGTGCATCATTTTCATCTTTCACAAAATAGCTTACTAGCTCAGACACAAATGGGGAGACTGTTGTTCAGTCGAATAAAAGGATGACACAAAAATAAAAAATAAAAAAATGAAATGATAATAGAAAAATAAGTCAGGAGAAATTAAAACGCATTAATAACAATAAAAGCATGTTTCATTTCAAAACATATGTCATTCTTTTTTTTGTACATTACCATAAAAAATGAGTATAAATACATATTGTTTTTATCTTTCAACCCTTTCTTTTGGAAACACAGGTCCCAGGTACTGAGTCACTGTATCACAGCTTCACACATCCAGAAGCGGTAGAATTAAATAGAGTTTTACTAGACTAGAGCCCAGGGCTGGAAGCTATTCTACTAGCAGGAACCAGATCCCAGCTTCTCTGACACCAGACTATGACTGAGTTTAAAACATGAGGACCTACATGAGGTTTACTTCCTGGTCCACTGCTTTGTTTAGTCCTGCTTCGTAGAATATTTTCCCAGTTCTCCAAAATCATCACTAAGGCAGGGCTTTACTTTACAATAGTTTGACACATGGAGAAGTACAGTATACTTTAGTTGTTGTTTTTTTGCCAAAATGTTCAAAAAGATCAATACCACTCATGCTGTACGCTAAATATGAAGCTAAAGTGAGTAGACCGTTAGCAGGGTCAATGATTAAGGGGGGGGGGGGGGGGCTCAGGTGGTTGAGTGGTTAGAACAGGTGAACAGGTCCCACATGGAGACAATGGCCCCAAAACTGTTGCCAGTTTGTCTCCTGAGTCGATCATTTACTGCACAACGACCCCCGTTTCCTGTCTGTCTTCACCGCTGTTGTCAAAATGAGCATAAAATGACCCAAAAAACATAATCAGAGGAAAAAAATAAAAAGATTGGGAGCGGGAGACAGAGCAAGCTGGGTAAAAACAAAAGCCCACCCACCACCACTTGTACAGCTCATTAGCACTTTTTTCTTGTATGTTGGATCCATACAATAAACTGTTAAAACAGCAAATTGCATTTCTTCTGGGCTTGTGCTGTAAGCTACATTTTAAGCTCGTGCCAGGAGAACACACCAAGCCTACCTCTGTCCAAAGGTTAAAATATCTGCTTACTAGCAGCTGAAAAGTTTACAAATTAACACAATATATCATGTTTAAGTATTAAAAGGACACAGAAAGTCACTGTGCGTGGCCATAATTTGGTTTTAGCATGTTAACACCAATAAAACCAAAACGTGTAATTTTTACACTTCATTTGTTGAAGCTTTCATAAAAATACATGTTAATAAGTGATGTTTAAAAGGGGCTAATAAGGATTTTTTTTTGTAACCTTTTGGATAGAGCCAGGCTAGCAGTTTTCCACCGTATAGCCATTGTGCTAAGCTAAGCTAATGATGTCCTAGCCCTAGTTTCATATTTAGCGTAAAGACATGTCATTAGTGGCATTCGTCCTCTAATTTAACCCTTAGCAAAAAATAATAATATTCAAACTATTACTTCTTCTTCCTCACCCTAAAATAAAATCTGAAGATATCAATCTTAGACTAACAAAGCGCTAATACTTGACTTACAGTGAGTCCCTAAAAACAGGACTTACACGTTTAAGGAACACATGATTTATAATCTCTGGTTATGACTTTATAGTGACCTTCAGTCAAAGATGGTTTTGGAAAGTTCCCACCCAGGGCAAAAAAAGAAAAGAAAAAAAAAAGTGGATAATAATTTCCCGTATCACCACTTTAAGTGTCTTTGATTCTGATTACCTTCATAGTAGTGCTTTGACCACCGAGGCTTTACAGGTATAACAAAAACAAAGAACGCCTCAGAAGTTATTCTGATATACACTTAACAATTTCCAGTGTGGATTAGTCTAATTTGATACCACTAACATTTTAAAAAAAAATTCTGAAAGCACATTCTTTAGGCTATTATAAAGAGGCAGCGCCACAGAACAAGTAGTAAATAGCTTAGGGGAACTTTATCATTATGTCTGACTGCTAACACCTATCTTTACCAACACAGGCCTGCTGTAGTGTCAAGCCCAAATACAACTGCACAGGCTTGAGAGGCGTTCACTGACCATGAGAAAACAACTACACACGCCAAAGGAGTTAGTAGAAATCACTTTGGATGAATGCGTTCACATTCACACATTGTTCAGATCAGTGTTAGCTTAGCCTCTTAGCCTTTTTGCTCCAAGCATCTTTTCCTTTGGCATGGATGACAACAAAGCACAATTCCCCTTATTAGATAGCTTAAGTTTGCTTGATTATCACATTGACCCTAAATTGATTCTCATAGCCTCGAGTACTTAACAATAGCGTCACCGGGAAGCTAAATACCAAGGCAAAATGATTGTATATCCAGTCGCCATCTTGGGTTAAAAACAGAGAGAGAAATGCTGCTGTTGGATATAAACCTTCATGAATATCTGCTATTTCTTGATGCGTATTAAAAAGTTTATTGTTCCATGTCAGGACATAAACTTCAAAAACCTGCTGTATACGGTGAAAAGTAAAAGGTGGCTGTCTGTAGGAAAATTAAGGCGACTTCTTTTCAGAGGTTTGCATCCAACAGCAGCTCTACTGCAGGAAAAACAAAAGGCCATTCCACTGAGGAATGTGAACTACAGAGGGTGAAGACAGTGACTGGACAGTTCTGTCTGCCGATATGATCCTTTCTGACAGCCTCGCTGCCAGAGAGGGAGAGAGGGAAACTCTCTCCATCCTTATTTCCCATGACGATGGCTGGAGGCTGCTCTTTCCATCAATTGCACAATGAAGGAGGTGAATTTTGAGGGTAGGTAGGTAGGTAGGTAGGTAGATACCACACCATGAGGTGAGTGTGACTGAGAACCATAAGAACCATATATATATATATTATATATACAGTACACGTTATTTTTCTGAGGTTGACGTTGAGGTGAGATAGACTGAGGATCGGCTCAGACAACCAGGCTGGAGAGGGAAGGGGAGAAGGGGAGTGAGGAAGAGGGTGAGGGAAGAGAAGAGGTATCCTGTGAGGAGAGAGTGTATTGAGAGGAGAGGGGGTGGGGGTGGGGGGGTCCCAGGAGACACAATCCCAGACAAGAGCCACCGTTTTAGGGGGTTAAAGGCCTGGATTGCCCCCTTTTCTTCTTCCCACGGAGCATTTTCACAGAGACCAGGGGACAGACAGTGACCCATTTCCACAAGCTGTGTCAATATATGGGGTAGGGTGGGGGGGCGGGGGGGTCGGGGTAATTACTGTTTACATGGACTGGGAGGGAGGAGGTGGAGGAGGGAAGCCGAGAGAGAAGCAACATGTGGTGGGTGGGGCGGGGTGGGGGGGCTGACTGAGGGACAGATTCAGAAGGTTTACTAAGTAGCATTATTTTAGTCTTTTTTTTTTTAGCCCCCCCTCCCCCTCTATTCCCCATCCTTCCTACTCCTCCTTCCCTTTCTCCTGGCCACTCCGTCCTGTCTCTCGGCTGCTCCCTCCCGTCCCCGGCTCCTGTGCGCTTCATTCGTCCTCCAGGGACTCCGTCTTGATGTCGTTAGGGACCCCCCCGGTTCTGGACAGAGCCAGGATGGTGTGGTTGACGGCGGCCATCTCCACGGCCAGAGAGATGGGGTCCTGGTGCTCGTTGTGTGCGGCGCTGTCGTCCTGACACAGGTGGGGAGGGGGGGTGGGGGTGGGGAGGGGGGGGGGGGACAAGAGCACAGAGCTGGTTCACACCGGAGCCAGGTCCAGGACAACATGACATTGAAGCTAATGAGAGTCTGCCTCCTGCAGATGGGACCACGGTTTCACCTGCGCTGCTTTATTTCATCATGTTGACAAACTCACTGCTCAACCGCCCAATCCTAGCTTAGCGACCGTAGCTAGGCATGGCCGGCCTGTGAAACCTGGGGTTTATCATCACATTGATGCAGATTTTACCAACAAGGAATCATCTTGTTGGATTCAATTTGATCCAAATGACTGATGAAGCTCTTTGTTTGTTATTTTTTGTTTTCTATTCACTGCAAAAACTCAAAATCTTTCAAGAATATTTGTCTTATTTCTTGTCAAAATGTCTCATTTCTAGTCAAACTAATCTCTTTCCACTTAAAATAAGACTCATCACCTAAAAATGTACTTCTTTTTACATCATTTTCAAACTAATTTTCACTTGAAATAAGGAGAAAAATCTGCCAGTGAAAGCAGGTTTTTTTGTGCTTGTAATAAAGAAGAAAAACTTGTTCCACCATCAGATTATTCTACTTATTTCAAGTGAAAATATGCTTGAACGAAGTAAAAAATGTCTAAAAACAAGCTACTTTTTAATGTGACAAGTCTTATTTTAAAGGGAAAGTTCACCCAAAATTCAAATTTCACTCATTATCTACTCACCCTCATGTCAACTAAGAGCTGTGAGAATTTTCAGAGTCCTCCATCCCTTCTCTGAGTTACGGGGGGGTCCGCGCAGCAGTATTTGGTCCATATAATGGTTGTGAATGGATACCACTTTTCTTCGTCCAAAAAGACACCAAAAAACATCCAAATACCTCCATACTGCTCGTGTGTAATGTCCCTCTTGTATTGAAGCCCTGACATGAGAAATTGTTCCGCGGGTCAGTGCAAATCTCAGGAAGAGCAGTGAACTGAGACACTGGGAGCTTCCGCTACAAACAAGCTTAAAACATAGACTTATTTAATTTTTTTTGGAACAATTTCTCATGTCAGGGCTTCAATACAAGAGGGACATTACAGACGAGCACTATGGAGGTATTTGGATGTTTTTTGGTGTGTCTTTTTGGACGAAGAAAAGTGAGCTCCGTTCACAACCATTATATGGACAAATACTGCTGCGCGGACCCCCCCGTAACTCAGAGGAGGACTCGGACAGCTCTTAGTTGACATGAGGGTGAGTAGATAATGAGTGAAATTTGAATTTTGGGTGAACTATCCCTTTAAGTATAATTTGATTTGTTTTGACTAGAAATGAGACAAATATTCTTGGTAAGATTTTGAGTTTTTGCCGTGTTGTGTTCATTACATTATAACTTTGCATTATTCAAAGTGAGTCGCTGCACTCAGCTGCTTCAGGAATCGGGATGCTTTGAAACGTCTAACTGATGCATGCGTGGCCATCAAGTTTAGATTAGTGAATCTTTTACAGATGCTTCCTTTAAAACAAGGCAGCATCAACTTGTGTTTATGAGGCAGCAAAAATCAACAGTAGCTGGCTGCTAATGAGAAGCGGCTCTTGTCTCCTTCTGTCTGAAATCCAGGAGCAATAAGTCACGTTCGTCACTGTAAACTACACAGCGAGAGCAGAGAGCATGACGAGTATAGCAGCAGTTATCTGGGTGTGTGTACCTGCACACCACTGTAGATCAAGAGTTAATCATCACAGAACTGGATCTGCTGCAGTGAGTATTTTTATGATCGGGTTAAAATCTTTGAAAGCAAATCATTTTGGATATTTTAAAAAAAGACATCGAGCATCAATCTGACTTTAAGTGATTGGATGTCTGATCACTGTACAGGCTAGGTAGCTGGAGACATGCAGTACTAGTCAGTGTCACTGTGGAGAAGGGGCCTCTTTAACCTCTGCCTGATTGGACTGTGAGTTTCCTCTTTGTGTGCTGTAGTGGAGAGCAGAGCTCCCTGCAACCAGACACAAACATGCTCAGCAAATGTCAACGGTCAAACTGCTCCTCCTTCACTTTCAGAGGGGCATCAATTCCAATACCAATTCTTTGCTTTTTATGGATAATGCATCTTTGTGGAAAGCAGATCCTGGTGTGAGGTACCTGTGTTGGTGAGGTGGGCTCCAGTCGGTAAAGGCCAAATGGTCGGCTGAGAGGTCTCTTGTCAAAATAGGGCAGGTCACAGGCCTGGGGGGATTTCAGAAAGAGACAATTCATTCTCCTCTCATTCTGGTTTGTTGTGCCGTTTCACAGGTTATATACATCCTCAGTAGCTGTGCTAGTTCCCTGTTTAAAGGTATATTGTGTAAGAATGACTCCCATCTAGCGTTGCGGTTGTAGATCGCAAGCAACTCAGTCGTATTTTTCATGCTGCATTCACGTGAAATCGGTTAGATGGCAGACGGACGACAGCCGCTGCAGGTAACGGCTTAAACAAGTGGTCCGTCAGCACGAGGCAAAACAATACACGTGACTATATGTTGTAATGGCGATGTGGTATTGTTTACCTGACCCACGTTTTACCGGCTTTCTCTGGACTTCTGTGACTAAAATGAAATCTGGTTTGTTAGCGACGGCCGTCTGCCCGACTGCAGGTGAATGCAGCATCAGTGTAACGCTCCATTCCTCCTCACTGCGTGTCTCCGCTGAGTTTCCGTGGTTTCCTACCGTCACGCTGTCACTGAACGTAAAAACATGGAGACACCACATGGCAGCAGCACCGAGCTTACCCGCTCCATGTAGATATGAATGATATGAACGGCTCATTCAGAGCTGAAAGGAACACTTCACTTTGTTGATGGGGGGATTACTGATTAATGAAAAACAGACTTTTGAACGAAATAATCGATTTTCGTGAATAGATAACAGGAGAAGTTACACAATGTACCTTTAACTCTCCTTTCAGCAGCCTGCACCTGAAGCTCCAGGTTTACCTGTGCAAACGGGACTAAGGCTGGAGGGCTTAAACTGAAACACTATCTTCATCTGTAGGTTTCCAAAATAACACAGAGCATCGCTCCAGCTTAGTTTCCATTGGTTACAAAGAGGAGAGAGCAAGCTTTTGTTAATCAATGCATCTCGAGCAACGGTTGCTCATGAAAATGTAGAGTTTATGTGCTTTCTATATTCAGGGAGAGTTGATCTGAAGGGAAATGCCTTTCAGTCTGAATGTGTAATCTGCCAGTGACACCACAAGCTGCTGGTTTCAATTAACACAATGTGAAGCAGCGAGAAGGAAACTAATCAGTAACTAATCAGTAAACTGATGTATTGTTCAGTAGGTGAGAAACACATGGAAAATTCATGATCATGTGACTAAAGAAGAGCAGAATAAATATCAATGAATAAATAAACAATATGACTCAGTCCAGTAGAAAATAAAGACATGAAGCTGTAAAAAAGAAAAAAAAGAAGAAGCGTGACCTCTCCTCCTCTCCTCAGACCACCGTCTGCAGCATAAATCTGCTTTTATGTGGGATCTTTAATCACTGGCTACCTGCTCTGAGAAGTCGTTCCCGTCGATGTCGTCACTGTTGGAGTGTCCTCCCGGACTCTGGACGTCTATCCCATGACTCTCCAGGATTGTGGCTTCTTGGAGGAAGAGAATGAATTGTTAGATTTAAAAAGGCATCTGGACCCAGGGACGACAACAAGTGACTGTAGAGAGGCTCAACTACTGCTGTTTAGTTAAAAGATTCATAACCAGCTGAGTCTGGTCTAGAATGTGAACAGGTTGAGATTAAAAGTTCAAAAGGAGCTAAGAGAAGTTTTTTTTTACTAAAAGTGATGGTTCAATGGTTGAGATAGATAAAAGTAGTTAACTGTTAAATATAGAGGTAGAGTAAAAGGTAAATGGATAAATGGGAGGAAGGTGGCAGGAAAACTTGACAAAAACTACCTCAAAGTGTGATAAATAAAACCTTCTTTAAAATAAATCTTGGGTTTCCAGAAGCAAAAAAAACTAACTCTTTTACATCCTTGGTTTTAGTGCAAACAAAAAGAAAATTTCCTATTAACAGAACTTCAACGACTGTTGGAGAGGGAGGGTATTTTGGATGAGATATCTATGGAATATTTAACCATGTGTCTGATTGAGGTTTTCTGTATGATACTAGCAGTGTAGAGGGGCCTATAGGCCACTTGGAAACCATACAGTGCACTAGTGCATAACTAAATAAGGCTGTATGGATTATACAGGATAAGTGATACAGTGTAAATGATGCTGTATTGTTCAGGGACACAAGAACAGGATATTGTTTCTGGGGGTGTAGCTGGCATATCCTTCCCTTCTGTTTTTTTTTTTTTAATCATAGTGTGAAAAAGTCATTGCACAAGAAAAGATTCAATACAAATTCAATAAAGTTCAAAGAAACATCTGGATCACAGCCCGTGGTGCAGATGAACCTGAGCTGCTCTCTGACGGAGCTGTGGGGGGAACGTGGCGGGGGCCAGTGCTGTAAACGGCTACAAACGACCACACATTAGCATTGATCACGGTCAAATGATAGTGAATGTCATCAGTGGCCTGTGCTCTTCTCTACCGGGGCCAGCAGGAAGCTAATGGAGGCTCTACTTCACACACTCAACTGGCATCTAGGTTAATACAAGCAGCAAGAGGAATTGTTTCATTTCCCAGCAGCCACGAGGATACTTCACCAGACACCAGGTGACTGATGAACGATCATTAACCTAATTATCGTGATGGAACAAATTCACGTTGAGCCCTTCAATGCGTCAGAAGAAATGTTATAATTGCAGCTATTAAATATAAAACAGTCATGTTAACTCAAAGGATGTGATTAAACGTGCAGCGAGCTGCGATCTACAGCCTCAATGGATATTTGTGGTGTGTCCACAAAGCCACATTACCAATGTTAGCCCGTCTCTTGATCTCTTTGCGGCGGTTGGCGAACCAGTTGTAAACTTTCAGGGAGGTGACCCGCTCCAGATCAGACAGCTTCTTCCCTGAAACACATCACATGAAAACTCTCAGCACTCGCGCATCTTGTTTCCATTATTCTCACTTCAGTCTCCTCCGCTGACATAATGAGGGGCGAGGTCTTTTGTTCTCCCTCGAGCTGTGAATTCAGCTTTTATAAACAAAATTGCTTTATAACTGATGGTGTTTTAAGAACTGCTAGAAGGGGGAGAAAAAAACACACATAAGGAGCAAACCATACAACAGATGTGACGCAGATGTTTGGTTTGTAAAATTCAGATCAAGCCTGAGAGACGTTAGATCAGAGACTCTGCCACTTTCTCTCAGAGAGGTGTCTGTGGCTGAGTATGATGGACGTCCCAGTGTGACATGAAGAACCTCTGCACTGTTTGTTTTGGCGACGCAGCAACATTCTGGACATGTCCATCCAGCTGAGTCGTCCCTGACAACAACGGGCCGTCATCGCTGGCTGCTGCTGTGTTTTTATAATATTCTTCGGGAGTGATGCACAGACACCGGTGGATTTTTAGAATCATGAAATAACTTAGTTAAAAAACCTGTGTAGAGAGTTCAGCACCACCGCTGAGAGCTGTGCAGCAGCATCAGTGATCATCAAACGGCACCCTGCCCCTGACAGATGTTTCATCATCACTGGCCACTTAGCTCATAAAAAAAAAAAAAAAAAAATTCAGCAACATGTCAACTTTGCTACAAGAGGAGAAAATAGTAATACGCTGGATGGAAGTTGTTTCTGCTTGTGCACAAGTGCCCGATCAATATCCTTGGTAATAAAGACTGTCACCCTTTCACAACATAGAGAACACAGACAAATAGAACTCATGAGAACATATGCTCACAATATCTATTGAAAACTGTTCTTAAAGAATACATTAAATACATCTTTACCCTTTTTAGTAAGTTGTATATCTTTTTTTGGCTAATTAGAGTCAAACACAAGCACAAGAGTGTGTGATCGTAACTATGCAAACAAGTGCAGAAAGAGCAATTATCACACATCCAGGAGTCACGTGATCACACCTGAAGCAGGGAGGGGAACAACACTCCTGTTAGACATCCTTTATTCTCTCTTTTTGACCTCAGGTGTGAGTTATCTGATCTAATACTGAATTTACCTTTATGACACATTTTCTGTTGAGCGCTGATATCCAACACACACAAAAAAGATATATAAAAAATAAAAAGCATTGTGTTCTTGACCTTGGATTCCTGCCTCACACACATACTGCAACTACCCTGATAGTTATATTCTGAAAATCTATAGAGTAGAATATGGAGGAATATTAGAAAAGAATGTTTACATTTCATTAGTCTTTACTGTGGTGCACACGTACCTGGTTTCTGAATAACAGCATTGCAGGCGTTTGCAATCTCCTCCCGTTTGGCCTCATCTGGGTACTGGTTGTCGTTGAAGTAGCTATAAATAGCAGACGAGCCACACTGATTAAATTAATTTCACTACACAAGGACAATGTCAACAAACTGGAGTTGCTGCTGTTTGTTATGTGCTGTATGCAGGACAACCAGGCCTGGTGCTGTGTGACAGACGGGGGCTTGTTTCTTCACTGTCCGACCGTTTTCAAGGACATGTTGCGATGTTTTTCCTCAACTCCACGAGGAAATAAAGAAGACGTTATGAAACTAACTCCCGTTTATCATATCCTTCCTCCTCCTTCCTCTCACCTCTCCATCACGGCCAGGCACTCTTTCCTCCAGGTGAAGCGGCTTCCCCGACGCAGCCGGAAGGTACCGGGGGCGGTGGTCAGAGGGGGCGGGGTTTGCCTCCACTCCATGTCCTCCAGAGGCAACGGAGCCGGCCGCATGTTGAGGGTGGCACCTGGGGCAGGAAGAGAAAGCAGAGTGACTGGTCGGTTGCGAGCGGAAGACAGAACATCTGTGAGGAAGAGTGGAGGCCTCGGTGGAGCTCAGGAAGGTGCGGGGCTGCAGGTGTGCGCTTGTGGTTTTGGAAGCAACAGAACTGTGTCGGTACACGTCTTAAAATATATAGTGAGAGCAGCCGGAGAGCCCAGCCCTCATGAAACCTATGTGAGGATGCACGTCGCCTTATGCAAATCTCACTATATTCTCTGATTATAAACTCCACTGAATAGTGCTGACAAAGACTGCGCTCCCTCGTCTTGAATCATGACCACAGCAGAAAAGCAAAAGCCACACAAAAGGATTGATTCGCACTCAAACTCATAAAACTGGCAACCCGGCAACTGGATATATTATGAGGTCAGCCGGCTCGCCCGCATTGTCATAATGTAATCTGACACGCACATTGTCAACGTTTGCCTAACTGGGTCACCCTGCAACACTCCAGGTTATCGCACCGGCATGAATGGGGCATGACTTTTCCTCTGCAGCAGTGACGGAGGCGTGCGTGCGCGTGTGTGTGTGTGTGTTGGTGCGAGTGCGTGCGTGGGCTGGGCTGGGCTGAGATGGGCCGGGCTCCGTCTGGCCATAAATAGCATAGAGCAGTTTCAAGTGCTGACGGTGTTGGCAGGGCTCCACCGAGGAACATGCCGCAGAGGACAAGGCGTGGGATGTCTGCTCGCCTGGCTATAGGTTGATACAGCACATCCACGTATACGTTATGTATACACACACACACTTATGATTCAAATCTGGCAGAAAGCCTGTAGGTGCATTGTGCCTTTAGAGCTGAAATGCTTGCTGTGTCTGAAGTGAATTTGGCTCAGCTCACCTGTAGACACTGTTTTCTCTTTAACTGTTTTAAAGGTGCAGGATCACAACATCATTGAGGTTTGAAAAGACTTGACACTTCAGTCAGGCTCAAGTCACTAAAATAAGACACTGACACTTGACCTAATTTAAAAAATATATATATCCAAGTTTGAAGTTCTGACCTGGAAAAACCTCAAACAATAAACAAAACTGTGATGCATATTCACTCATTAGGCCTTTGGACCAATGAGATTCAGTTCTGCATTAGCAAACAGAAAAAGCGAATAACAACTTCTCATTTTCTAATTTGGCATGACAACATGTGATGGAACCACCATACATTGAAGCATCCCTCCATCCGTTGTCTATACACAGGGTTCCTACACATTCGAAATTTCAAAATTCCATACTTTTTCCAGACCCTAATTTCCAGACTTCTCTGTAAAAAACGTATAATAATTTGTGACATTTGAGTATTTAGATGTGTATCATGTGAATAAATTACGCAATTACCGGTAATTGTTTGTTTTCATTATTCTGAATTTCTATTCCATTATGTCACCAAATAATTTCCAGGAGATTGCAGCTTGGTACAACAGTGCATAGAAAATAATTAACTCAAATAACTTCAGATAAGACCAAACTCTGATAAGTATTAAGATACATTTTCCATACAATAGTTTCCATTTTCCATACTTTTCCAGACCTGGAAATGTATAAAATCAAATTCAATCAAATGTGTGCAGGGCTGGGGGGGGGGTACAACCTGGACAGGTCACCAGTCTATGACATATCGAGACAAACAACCACACACAGTCACATCCACACCTGTGGGCAATTTGAAATCACAACCTAGTGTCCCTGTCTTTGGACTGTGGGAGGAAGCTGCAGAAACTCAGAACCTTCTAACCGCTTTACCACCGTGCCATCCACAAAAGACCCAAATGGAGTTAAAGAGACACCTTGCTGCATTTATGCACTACAAATTCAAAATGAATACTTTCTCCCACGATGCGATTTTCTGATAAAGCAAGTTGCATCGGTACACGTTGTTACACACAATAAACCCCATCCCAGCAGTAGCACCTGCAGTCATTGAATAAAAACTCTCAATTGTAAAATTCTAGGTGTAAATACTTAGTTGGGGGCGTCAGTTATGAACTAAAAGTGTCACATCACTGAGAAGCAGAGAGGATGTGGCGGCAGGGAAGCAGAGCCCCTTCATACACACTATTCAGCAAATTAAGTCACGGGCTTGTTGTGAAAAAAAGAAAGAACCTTTTGGTGTTCATTTGGGTTTTAAACTTGACACAAAGTAATTTGTCATGAGCAGTCCCAGTGAAAGCTTCTTTCCACTCCCAATGTGCATGAGCCTTTGCGAGTGCACCATCCTGCTGAGCACACTCCGTTAATCTGTCAAGACAGGCCCAACAGCTGTCTGACACTATGTGGAAAAGAGACTGATGGCATCGGATGAAGGACGCCTCCGCTCGCAGCTCTTAAATAAACAAACAGGTGGGGGAGAACATGCTATCACCTGATCACAGCCACACAACCACACACACAGGTTTTGGTCCAGTTGATCAGACAGTGACCAATAAAAACAGCTCAAGTGTCATCTGGTCGCTGCAGTGTTATCTGCTGCCATCTTTACACTACAGTAGATTCAGCTCTGATCAAACTGCTGCCATTACAAACCTGCTCCCTTTCATCTCCAACAGCTTTCTATTCGTTTCTTAAAGGGACAGTTCAACATTTTGGCAAATTCCCCTATTGCCATAATCCCTATAGTCATAGCAGTAGGTTCATGTCCTTTAATTATCGGTGCATGTTGTTTCGAGATCTGCGGGGCAGAAACGTGAGCTGCTCAGCAAACACAATGGAGGTGAATGGTACAGGTCCCCTGTTCCTCTAAACTCATCAAATACACAATCCAACAACTCCAAAACACTCTCGTTGACAAGTTGTGGTCTGCACATTCACCACGCTATGAGATAATCATGTTTAATTATGTAACATTACGACACATGAAGCAAATACAATAATCAGAACTACTCGCGCTTTTGTAATCACTCTGCCCAGCAGCCATGTCTGGAATGTAGTTCCTGTTATGCATTTAATTTGCCTCGAAAACAACTATGTTTTGTAATGTTCAGTGTTTCCCCTACCGTTCTGTTGGACGAGCCCCCCCAAATCTAGGAGCCAATCGCGGTCCGAGCGGACCTGTTGGTCTGATAAAACTGTTGGAGCCCTCCACCTGAAGCACCCAAGCTTCCTAAGCAACCAAACGGCGCTATTCGCCCTCTGCCATCTGATTTTTAAATACCAGCACTCACATCGGGTACACACCGGACGAGGAAGCGCCGCGAATAACCGCGAATAGCCGAGAAGCGCCGAGAACCACATCAGACGCACCACGGCGTGCACCTCTGCGGCCGGCTCGCACCCTGCAGCGATCGTTTTGGCATCTGTTCTATTTTGTGCCCGAGCCGCGAGCGATCGCGTCAAGCCGGGCAGGAAGCCAAACAAATAAACACGAGAGAATCCAGTCAATTTTCAAACCATTTTCAAAATAAAACACAGCGTTTAACATATACACCCTTCACATTCATCCCCCCCGGAGTTGTTGGATTGTGTATTAGATGAGTTTGCTGAGACCTGTACCATTCACCTCCATTGTGTTCACTGAGCAGCTCACGTCTCTGCCCCGCAGATCTCAAAACAACATGCACCGATAATTAAGGGACATGAACCTCCCCCTATGACAATAGGCGAATTTGCCAAAATGTTGCACTATCCCTTTAAGTCAAGATCCTTCTGCCAATATGCTTCATGGAACTGAGCCATCATATACATCACATCCCAGTGCAACACATACGCCACAAGGCGCTAACTGCTTCCACTTACCTCATTCACATTGTAAAAGGAAGCTGCAGGCAACAGAGTGCCTTCCTGCCGCGCTCCCTTTCTCTGGAGCTGCTTCCCTGCTGGAATTAGTGAGGCACACTCCGCTGCTATCTTTACATCCAGGCTTCAGACTCATTAACTTCTCTTCAAGAGCTCCAACCAGAACTTTGTCAGAGTGAGCGAGTGACGAAGTCAAACTAGTTTCTTCGATGACCTTGATGATGGCATGACAACTGTTTGCCCACGCAAGATTCAGATATTCGTGATGTGTTTGCTCAGTGTGTGTGGTTTCATTGCCCTCGTTTGGCATCTGCTGCAGACGTGTCTCTCCAAATTTAGCTTCCATTATTAAGCACGCACACACGCACACAGAGTCCAGAGAGCAGTCGGCGGTGGTGACGGACAGTCAGACGTACCTGGTGTGGTTTTCTCCAGCGTGTACCAGCGGTAGAAGGCCCTCTTCTTCTGCTCGCTCAGGTCGGAGCCGTGCTGCAGCAGCCAATGGGAGATCCTGCTCTGGCTGATGCCTGGAAAGCAGCCAAACATCGAATTACAACCAAGTGTTTTGCATCAACCCCCGGCACAATTTGTAGACAGCCCTTATAAGAAGTCAAGAGAGACGGAGTGGAATACTAGAGGGGGAGAAGTGTTTTCTCTCCTCCCAGATTCTACTTTAGTTCTTCTCCAGCACATTTGTCTGTCACATGAACTGCAGCCACAGACACACTGCCAGGTGCTTGAACCTGTTCATACCGACTGCCTGTTCAACTCAAAATTTGTCACTAAAACAATATTACACTTTTGCTCTAAGTCCAGACTGCCCAACACACCCAGTCCAATTATAACAGAAAACATTTAATATAGCTTTGTTTTGTATGGCACTGTGAGTTTAAATCATCCTCAATTTCATTTTTCTGAAATAAATAAAGTTACATGACATATGGGTCTGACAGGTCCAGTATTATATTACTTATTCCAAGTCACCAGTTTTGCCTGAGTATTCACTCTGATTTCTGTATTTTAATGTGTCATGTGCTTGTAGTTGCTGTTTTGTCTCTTTAATAAATACTCACAATTATTACTTTGTTTCGTTTACCTACTGTATGATAAGGAGAAATCCATGATTAACAACCTCAGTCAAGTTACAGCGTGCCACATTAAAACTCCAGTAACATCTACAGATCCAGCCTCAGGTTGCATCTACAATAGTCACATGTCAACTGAGCTCATCATCTGTGATGTTAAATGTCAGAAACCTCACTCAGAGAAATAAAGAGCGTGGCGTAGATCATAGATCGATAGATGGATTTTAAATGAAAGTGTCTCTCCTTATTGGCAAACAGCAGAAAAGGCTACAGCAGGGTATCTGCTTCACTCTTAGTTTATCTAACCTCAGTAACATTTAACACTGCAACAATAGAAATGAACTGCCTTGCATTTCCATCCCCCTTCTGTTTCTCCACTTCAGCTAGTTTTGTAGGCAGGTCATTTTAAGCCAAGACTCAGTTTGTAAAAGTTTACAGGCTGTACTGTTATCCCACTTTGCAAACAATGACGCAGTTTTGAAAAGAAAAAGAAAAAGTAAGATGATTTGACGGATAACATGATGCAGATGCTTTTTAACTGCTGCGTAATTGCATAAATGATAATGTGACTCATAACATTGTAAACAAAAAAGAGCCTGCATGCAAGAATGAGTTTAAGAAGTGAAGGTGAAGTTAAAGAGGAAAGAAGGACATTTGTGTGTGACAGTTAGCAACAGAAAACACTTTGTTGTGTTATCGTGTATGTGTGTGTGTCTGCTACTGACCGGTGACTTGTGCCACAACCGCCTGAGAGATCCTCCTGTTCCCCAGGAACGCTTTGATCTCCTCTTTCACCATACTGCTGTCCCTCCTGCAAACACACACACACAGCATAGATGACAACACGGTAACACACTTTAATGCACCGTCAGCAGCTAAATCTGGACGAGCCATGTTTTATTTCACAGGGACAAACATGACAAAGACCCACTGGATTTGTCAGACATTCTGCGAGGTGCGTTGAGACTTCACTGACAGACGGACATCAGAAAGATTAAATTCACAGATGCCGACGCTGGCCAGAGTTCCAGCTTTTATTTTTTCCACATGATCAATCCTGCTGCACGTTATCATCCTTTACCCTGCATTCACACCAGATACTGATGTTGTACCTTTATTGTTGATGCTTTTTTTTTGAAGCTACAGTGACTGGAGCTTGTGCTTCACGCCAGATTATCAAATGTGTTTTTTTCTTTTTTTTATTGTTCCTATTTATGGGAAAGACTATTAAACCAGCGCTCCATTTTAAATCAGAGCTGCATTTTGACGTCTTTATCTGTGTATTGTTTTTCATTTTTTCGGCTCCCACGCACATCAGCGTTGCACTTCAGAGAAAAACAAAAGGGTGAAAAGACACTATGAATTAAAATTAATTGAACCACAATCAAGTCATCTGCATTTTCTAAATGTATTTGGTGGACGTGTTTCCACTGTCTCAGCCCTCGGTGGGAGAGCAGAAAAGAAAAGAAAACATGCAGAGACTTGCAGGAGCGGGAGGGTGGTGAGGGAACATGTGCAGTCACACTGTGTACCCACCCTGCTTTCTGGCTTCCAGCCCAATCCCCTCCCCTATACATACACATACATACGCGCTCACGCACCAACAAGCTTATAGCTGTCTTGCTTTAATTCCTCATGCTGGTACAGATTGTGAACACCTGTCTTATGCCGACTTATCCATACCAACAGTGCATACTTTAGCTAAAACACAAGAAGGCATTTCCAGCCGCTGCCTACGCCGCCCCAACTTTAACAGCACCGCTGCTCAAACCATACAATGGCAGCATCCTTTTGAACCAGCCCAGTATCCCAGACTCGCTCAGTCAAAATGGAGAAGGCATCAAAGTCCTGAGCACTCTTGTGAAGCACATTTTCTGAGATGAAAATGCGTCACGACTCTTGACATCCAGCATCAATATCCTCCACACCAGCCTCTTGCGGCGCAGCTAAAATTAGAGCTCAAAAAACGCTGCTTGTATCGACACCAGTGAATCAATGTAGCACAAGCTGCTGTACAAGACTGGAGGAGTGGAGGAGCGGAGGAGGGGAGAAGGAGGGAGGGTGTCGGGGTGGGGTGGCGGGGTGGATGCCAACTCAAAGGCCCGAACCCCCGCGGGGACTGAAATGTGCACTTAAAAGTGAGAAAAATCAGAAGGGCACCGTGGAATTGTTGACAAGCTGAAACCTCGTGTCACGCCCCCGCAGCCCTGCTGAGCAAGACGCTGGAGAGTCCTACAGGCCCGGGAGGGAGGGAGAGGAAGAAGAGGGCTTTTGAACGCTACTTAACTTCTCGGGGGCTGTCTAAAGAGGACATGTAATTTAATGCAGAGGCAGCGTGAATGAGCAATGGGACAGCCAGTTGCAATGCTGAGGATAGAGCCCCGACTCTAAATGCCTATTCTGGCTCCGACTGGGCAGCTGGAAGGCAGCGGGGGCCCACAGCGGTGAGGAGGCAGGGTGGGGGGGGGTGCTCTGATGTGTTAAGTGCTGAGAAGAGGAGAGGAGGTGGCTAACATGTGGCCTGTGATAGATTATGAACAGTGAAGCTGTCGGGTGTAATGGGCCTGAGCAACTTTCTGACATGATTTCGAACGTCTGTAGTTTTCCTCTTAAAGCTACATTGTGTAAGAATTCCTCCCATCTAGCGTTGTGGTTGTATATCACAAAGCAACTCAATGGTATTTTTCATGCTGCATTCATGTGAAATTGGGCAGATGGCAGACGGACGACAGCCGCTGCACCTAACGGCATAAACAAGCCTCTATGTAAACAAGTGGTCCGTCAGCACGAGGCAAAACAATACACATGACAATATGTTGTCATGGCGATGTGGTATTGTTTACCTGACCCACGTTTTACCGTCTTTCTCTGGACTTCTGTGACTAAAATGACATCTGGTTTGTTAGCGACGGCCGTCTGCCTGACTGCAGGTGAATGCAGCATCAGTGTAACGCTCCATTCCTCCTCACTGCGTTACCGCGGTGACTTTTCACAGACGCCACCTCCACCTGAGCCGACAGCTCCGGTGTCTCCGCTGAGTTTCCGTGGTTTCCTACCGTCACGCTGCCACTGAAGGTAAAAACATGGAGACACCACATGGCAGCAGCACCGAGCTTACCCGCTCCATGGAGATATGAATGATATGAACGGCTCATTCAGAGCTGAAAGGAACACTTCACTTTGTTGATGGGGGGGATTACTGATTAATGAAAAACAGACTTTTGAATGAAATAATCGATTTTCGTGAATAGATAACAGGAGAAGTTACACAACGTCCCTTTAAATGTCATTGGACGTCGCTTTGTGTGATTTCATGTGATGTTTCCAGAGGTGCACAGTCAAAAAGCCCCCCCCCATCCCCCTTCCTTTTTAAAAATGTCATCCTGAAGCCATAAGGCTTTTACAAACCCAATACTTCCCCTTTTTTATTTTTTTATTTTATGCAACAACATCTTTGTTAACAATCTCAACAAGAGCGTCTTTATGGCTGTCTGTTATTTTTGATACTCCCCTTACAGGATGTACATCTTTATGTGGTACACGCTGTTCGAGACAAATGTACTAATCACATCCGTCATGTGGTGCTGCTGCAGCCAGCTCTCTGCCAAAGGAACACTCGACCTTTTGTTTCTTCTCTCTATTTATTCGACTGTGCGTCTTCGCTTGTCATTCATCTCGCTTATTGTCTGCGCTATTCAAAAAGAAAATGAACAACAAATGCGATCATTGTTAATAAACTCACAAGCCAGCCGCGGCACCGGCTCCATCCAGCCTCTGGATCTAGCGAGGCTAAAACGATTTGCTGATTAATCGATTAGTCAATCAACAGGAAATTAATCGGCAACTCTTCAGTTAGTTGCGCATGAGTCTCAGTCGCAGCCGTTGCAGCCCTGAGGATCTGCTGCTTTGTTTGCCCTAAGTGTTAGTGGCTGTGAATATCTGACAAGAGAAGGTGTGAACATCACCTTTCACCGTTTACTGAGATTACACAGACCAAACAATTCGATGCAAATATAGATAATGATAACAAGGCGCTGTGCTTCCAACAGGGTGGACTCTCACAGACATCAGGAACCTCTCTACTGCCCCATCTCTTCAAAGATTTCAGTGCACATCGGGTCTACGTGAGGCCCAGTAACAGTGACTTGATTCCATTTCCACTTGGGTTTGTTCATGATTACAAGTCAACAACTAATCTGTTCAACTCCCAAACCAAACGATAATCATAGATGTACAACACTGCCAGGTAACGTAGGACAAACAAATCTGTAGCTACACTTTAACAAAGCAGACAGACACATTAAAAATAACCTCCATCCTCCAAGTGGCTCTCCCAGCCTCCAGTCGCACATGTTAACGCTGGTGTGGGATGCATCAGTGATCGGTTTGGTTCATTTCATTGTATAACAGAGCGTAACTACAGAGTGGATTGAAAAGCTTTCTCAACACAACTGAAACTTTCTCAGTTATGACAGTGAACGCAACAGGAAGTCAGACTGCGATGGCAAAACCATTTCTTTAAAAGGTCAAATCCTGCTGAATATTAACTCAACACTTTACACAACATTAGCAAGCAAACCAACAGACAAGCTGCGGCGTTAAGAGCTTCAATTCGCTCTTATTTAATATTCACCCTTTTCATTCAAATGTCCAAAACAGCTCTGTGGTGGGAAATGTTTTGAAACTGTTATTTTCAAAATCAAGTACGAATTTTAAACTTCAAGTCAACGAGAAAGTTTAATCTTGATAGAAATGTCACGACAGGTGGGAAAAAAACTCCCTCTGCCCCTAAAGTTCTTGTTGTATGACCAAAGGCTCCAGAACTAAATGTACTTTGTGGGGAGATTGTTTTCTAAACATCCGTTTCCAAGGTCAAGGATGAACTTTGAATCTGGTCTTTAAATATTTGTGCGTTCCACCAGCAGCTGCACACAATGGAGCTTCAGTGGAGTTTCCAGTTGGCACTATTTAATTAAGCCGGACATAAAGTGGGCTTTCTTGTCCCCTTCTTGTGGACATTACTGCCAATAAAGACGAATCCCTGACTGCAACCGAGTGGCCGCTGCAGCGCTCGAGCTGTTCAAAATAAAAATCCATCTTTCAGAAAAAGATGGATTGCGGTATTCAAGGTTGCTTTTAGAAGCGGCCTCAATGCCGCTTTATTGCGCTCTTTACTCACACAAGAAAGACGATTTTGTGAGAGGCTCGTGAGCAGTGTGGATGTCATGACCAGTCCTTCATTCATTCATTCATTCAGCCACTGTTCATTTCACACACCAAGAACTGTTTACAAATAAAACATATCTGAGTTATGAATCTATGAGACAACCACAATCTCAGACGACATGCGGCCACGTTTCTTATCTGTTGTCCAGGTCTATGACCTCAAGTTGGACAAACCAAGAGCTCACGTTCTGCTGACACTACTGACCTCATCAGTTCCTCCACCTTGTCGTCAATGTCCAGGTCTTCTTCTGTGGCTTCGAACCCGAAGGCCCGCGCTGCAGCCGCGCTGTTGACTGGATAGCGTGGAGGAGACAGCTTCCCGTTGGGCGTCGCAGCTAAGCTATCCCGCCCGTTCTGTGACAGCGCCACCAAGGAGACCGGCGACGGCAGGATGGCCGAGGGCGGCGGCGGGCCCGGAGGCGGGGAGGTGTCATAGCTGTTGCTAGGGGACGGTGAGAGTCCCCCGCCGGTGCCGAATTGCGTCTGTGTAGAGGTGGAGACTTTGGAGGTCGTGGAAGAGGCGGCGGCCGCCGTGTGGTCGCCGGCGCTTCCCTCGACGCTGGTGATGGCGCCGTTGTTGCCGTTGCATGTCACAGAAGTAGAGGTGGTGGTTGCCGAGGCAGTGTTGTTATTGTTGAATGATGTGGTGGTTGTATTAGAGGCAGAGTTGTTGGTGCAGCTGTTGGCCCCGCCTACTCCGTAGGAGGACGAGGAGGAGGAGGAAGAAGAGGTGCGGCGGCCGAACTTGTCGCCGTGCTCCCGGTCCAGCCGGTCCAGAGTCTCAAGCGCGTGCAGGATCTCCTGCTTTGTCATGCCGGAGCGACGCAGCCGCTGCAGCAGATCTATCTGCTCAATAGTGAAGCGCGGCTCCTCACTGAACTCAGACATCCTGCTGCTGGATGAGACACAAGACAGACAGGTTATGAGACAGAGGAGGAATAAGAGGAGGGAAAAGGAAACAGGAAATGCAGGGGGGGAAGTTAAGGAAAGGAAGTGGATGTTCAAGATCTGGAGGGGAAAACAGGAAAAGAAAGAAATGAAGAAAAGGAGGAGCAAGGAGGGAAAGTCAGGCAGAAATGAGACAGATGAAGGGAGGCAAGGAGGAAATGAGAGGATTAAGTGGGAAAGAGAGAAAAGGAACACAGTTGCAGATGGGAGAGAAAATGAGAATGATGGGAGAGGAGAGGAGAGGAGAGGGGGAGGCAGAGAGAGGTTGGCGGAGGAGAGTTTGAGGGGGGAAAGTAGAAAGAGACGGGCGGGAAAGGAGAAAAACTGCAAGAAGAAAATAAAAAGGCAGCAGATAAGAAAAGGAAGACAAGAGCGAGAGATAGAAGTGTGAAAGAAAAAGGGAGGGAGGGGCAGGGCATAAAAATCTGCTATTTTTGGGAACCGGCAGGCAACACACGCAGAGTGCCAGAGTCACCTTGACAGCTGATGCTATCTTAACATTCTGACTGCTGTTCTTTAAGAGCTACAATATATCCCCGGCTCTGTACGCCACCCACGCTGTATGTTTTTCATAAGCAATTTGCTGTGCTCAAAATCAATGCAACTGGAATCAGACTGCGGCAGATTTTCCATCTTCTGTGGCTGCCTGACCCATGCTGATATGAGAAATGGTTTAAAAGGGGTCACCAGCATTCTTCTACATCTGTGTTAGTCTAAACTGTGCAGAGGACAGGGAGGGAGGAAGAAAAAAACTAAATGACTTGAAAGCGCACACAGTGTTTTAAGGTTATCATAAAGGAAAGTAATATGGCTGCGGTGAATATAAGCCTTTAGAGGTCTGGAACAGCAGGCTTTAAAAAAAAAAAAGAAGAAGAAGAACAATTGCCAGCATTTAAGTTACAGGGAAAGTCACAGAGGGTCAGCAGTGAAATCAATTACCTCTATACAACAAGATGGCTTAGCAACAGTGGTGAACATTAACTAGTCTCCAAAGTTGTCATTAAGAATTCAGAAGGAAGAGGACTAACACTGTAACTCATTATCAGGCACAGTTACACTGCAAAATCTGTCCCATGCCAGAGAGATGAGCCACGCACAACTACAACTGTCAGACTGATTGCATGAGCAAGAATATCACACACATACACAAATGCACTAAGCACTTGGATTGCCTGCTATTTTTTTGCAGGCACGTTGTGTGTTACTAACAAAAGGGATGGGTATAAAAATCATTTACTTTCCTGTCTAAGTATTAACCAAGTTAACTATTCACTTTGACTGGAGCTGGTTGAACTGGTTGAGACGCTGAGCAGAGGTAAGCCCCTGCAGAGGAGCAGAAATCCATGCAATTATAAATGTATGCCCTAGACTGGCACACTGTAGGTCAAAGAAGACAGGTTGGACAGGTGTGTAACCAGGAGAAAGAGATACAGAGACAGAGAGAGAGAAGTTTATGGCCGATCCTTTCTCTATCTAATAATAAGACAGGAGCAGCTGAAATAGGGGAGATGGAAAAGCAAACTTCCTTTTCCTCCTCCTTCCACATCCTCAGCAGGTTTAATAATAACTTCACGAAGAGTCCAACCAAGTTTCACAGCGTAAATAAATCACAGTTTCAACGTCGGCGCGTTCATCATGCAATCGAAAATCAGACGAGCTTTCCTTACCACAATTAGGAAGAGCAGAGTGCATGCATGCATCAGATATCCATTCCCCACTGCAAAGTCCCGTCTCTACATTGTCCCAGTCATTAAAATGTGACCGTTGTCCCACCGGGTAACTCTTCTCCCTCCATGTGTTTTTGTTTTGCTGACTATGGGGGGGCCTGCAGTGAGTGGCTGGTCTGGTGTCAGTGCTGCAGGCGAGCGAGCCGCCGCCGGTGATGCCAGCTTTCACGCCCTTTGCCCAAAAGCTAACGTTAGCAAATGTTTCTGTGGCGGACGGACCGGGCTGAGCTGCGTTCACGGTAGTTTAAAAAAAAGAGAAAAAGAAAGAAAGAAAACGAGTCAGCTTCCAACCCTCTCACCCTCCACAACCCCTTTCAATCTTTTTTTTTTCTTTCTCCACCGCTGTCTCTCACTTTATCCTGACAACAGTCCGCTGGCATCACACACACAGGGGGACACGGCTAACAACTTCACACAGGCTATTCTGGTGGCGGAGTGATTAGCATAACATGCTAGCCATGCCAGGGCTGATACTAGCTGACGTTAGCCGCTGTCGCTGGCTAGCGAGCGTTTGATATTAATAACATCACTTTCAGTGTTGTAGAAGAGCTAAGTACATGACTTACCTCGGTTCAAATCGTCCGCTTAACCATTTAACTTTGCAACTTCAGCAAAGACCCGCCGTGTCTTTTCACTGCAGCCGAATAATAGAGCAATTTGGTATCGGTGCCCTGTCCGACCCTTTTCCAAGGATTTCTAATCAGAGGCGAATTATTTGCCTCTCTGCTTTGTCTGTCTGACAACAGCCATATTGACAACTAACACCTTCGAGTAGCTCTGAGGGAACTGTAGTTTTACTCCTACAAAGGCCTCTAACCACGCGGCGGCGTTCTTTACGCTAAAAACTACAAATCCCTGTAACGGGAGCGAGGGGGGAGCTGATGGCTCACTGATCTACAGTTGTCACAAAAGGCGATGCAGTTTTTAATGTGGCCACAGCGGCTGGCTGCTCCTCTTAACCCTGCTGCTGCTGCTGCTGCTGCTGCTGGACACTGACTGGTGTCTGGCACCGAGGTCACTCACTTACTGAGTAACACATACAAGTTGTGTGTCTAACTGCACTACTAATATGCTCAGGAATGTCCCAACATGCACTTTGGAAATAAAGTTGCTGATCAATTTTAAAACAAGATAATGGGCGTTTTTTATTTGAATTAAGTGGGGAAAATATTCTTGAGCATCTTATTCAAAACACTATGATGGTTTGGTTTGGTTTATTAAGATCCTCATTAGCTTTTGCAAGGCAGCATTCTTCCTGGGTCTTTTCATTTTCATAAGTGTGATCACACTAGCTATTATTAACAACCCATACATGATGTGTGTTTAGATTATTAATTTAAGAAACAAACAAAAAAGAAATAAAATTAGATATTAATAAAAACTGGATTAGGCAACAGACTGAGCGAACTGGACAATCACCACAGGGAGCCAGGCCCACAGTTTTCAGAGATTAATAATCTAAAAAAAAAAGTAAGAAATAGCATTGTATCCTTGCAACCTTGCACACATTTATATATGGGCTAGGTATTCAACACATTTTCAGTTCTTTAATGCTTCGGATGTGCTGGGCCAAGATGTTTACTCAGCTGCTTTAGGAGGAGGAAAGGAGAAATTAAAAGAGGCTTAATTCTTGAGAGGAAATGGATCCAGGTGCATGCACATCAATTAGATATTTCAACTGAAAACCACAGCCCATTTAAGTTAACCATTAATATTTTTTGCTGTGCTGTTTCTGCTTCATTTCAGCCTGCACCTGCTTTTGCCCCTGCAGAGTTGTTGCAGTTATTATCATTCTCTGTACGCACTCCAGAGAAACAAGTTTGGTGACGCCATGTTTTTGCCTACTTTGATGCAAATCTACACTGTTTTTTTTTTAAATCCTTAAACCCACTGTTATGAGTTCTCATTAAGGAGGTGATGATATTTGCCTACAAATGAGCACATTACGATCCAAATTTGTTGTCAGGTAAAACTTGATGGGCGATCATCACTCATCACTGCACTTTCATCCATAGGGCATGCTGGGAAAATCAGAGCAAGGCTAAAGTGAGTGACAAGTGCTCTGCTCTCCTGAGTCAGCCCTAATCTGCCACAGTGGAGGTGTTAAGTAGTCAGATGCATTTTAAAACATTTGTATTTCACAGTAGAATATGATTAACGTTAATGGTGTTAAAGCAGGAGCCTGTGACCTAACAGATGCATAATAGACTCACAGTGCTCATATAAAGTGCTTGTGATGCCATTTTTAGTCTCTTATATGAGATACACTATAGCACCACAGATTTTGTAAATGAGGTGTGAATGCTGCTATGCAGAATCTGTGGGATTTACTGTGCAGCCTAGAAGTCATACTGCCCCCATGTGACAACTATTGTTCAGAACTCATCCGAGGAGAAAGGATTAATCGGTTTGTACTTTACAGTGTGAGTGGTGTTGACTGTCTGTTTGGAGCGATCCGATGAATACATATTACAGTTATGAGTTATCTTTCATGGTTTTCAACAGTTCAGTTCAGCTAAATCATTGTAGCTACGGGGCAGAAACAAGCCAAGACTCTGTAATTGCAGTAAAATGATATTCATGTGGAGCTTTCATGTTCCTAATGTACTGGATTCTTTACTGAAATCGCAGCAGTGAGTCAAATTGAATTCTATCCATAAATGATCCCCCCCCCATCAACTCAAAATAAAAACTCCTTTGAATTTGTTTTTTCTTAAAGCTCATGATAACCAGCCACGCTTTCAGGTTTTATTTGGGAAAAACTCACAGTTGTAAATAAGTAAAATAAATATTCTACGATGTTTCTTTGACAGACCATCATAATATCTCTCATCCCTTTGCCCCCTCACTGAGTAACGCAATTTACATCCCATCCACCCCTTTCTGTTATTTCCCTGATGATTTGGGAGTCTGCATATGAGGAAAGAAAAATAGAGTAATTTCTTTTTTGTCTGAAGAAAGAAATATCACACTTATAAATGTCAAGGTCTCGCTCTTAGCACTGGGTGCTTTAAAATGAAATTAGATTGCTACCAACATGATGAGAAAGTGGAGTGAAAGCAGTGGTAAATGTCAGATACAAACATCACATTTACAGGAACATTGCAGGCACAGGATTTCTTTTTCATTCTTAATTTTATATCAATACTGTTTGTCAAGATAAACACATTTGCAATGAGGAAAAACTGCCACAATCCACCATGCAAAGATTCTCGCTGTTGTGTGTTGTGTTAAAGTGGCTTTTGACCTTGGGCTGGTAGAGTAAAGCTCTGATTTCTCACAGGAATACAGAGCTTTTCTCTGTGTTGGGGAAACTGCAAGATTACTGAATATGTTTTAATGCAGCACCATGAAGATGTCTCTGTGGACGACTGTTAATGCATTTTATCATAAACATTACTGTCCACAGGCTGACACAAGGCAGATGTAGGATGCAGAAGACATACACACACTTACACACACACACACAAATTCACAAGACATATAATCATTGTGATGGTAAAACAAAGCCATGATGTGCTCACAACAGACACTTTCACTTTTCAAACACAGGTAATTGCATTAATCATAACGATTGTCAGCGACAAGTATTACCTAGCAACACATCCATGATGATGTGATGCGATATTCATCTCTATTATATCAGTTCAGTAGAAACAATGTGTCCATATAATGATACCAGTATGTATTGTGCTGTAATAATTCATAGGCTACAGCTGCTGGAACAAGACTGGACAGACTGTAAATGGGACAGATTTTTATGCCCTACGCCTAATGTACTGTCATCTAATGTACTTTTGAACAGCAGAGGGAACTATAACCATTTTAAAGGCTTGTAATTTCTCAGAGCCCTTTTAGTTTTGCCAAATCCCCCCCTCTTTTAGTTATTAGCTTGGCTTCTCTTGCCCTATCTTCTGCTCATTTACTGTGAGTCGCAAAATGCTCTTGTCAAGTGCTAAACGCCTGAATAGCAAAATGAAAGGTTATTTCTGCAACATTTTTTTTGGCAAACGCATGTTCAGTTAATTATAATGTGGCATCATATATACTATAGCCTATATACTTTTTTGCAAAGGCATGTTCAATTTATTATGTGGCATCATCTTTTTTTTTTTTGCAAGTGCATGTTCAGTTTATTATGTGGCATCATATATATTTTCTTTTTTCGCAAAAGCATGTTCAGTTTATTAGCTATAATGTGGCATCAAATATGTTTTTTTAACGACCTTTATGATATAGGCTATTATTAATGTTAGGCTATACTGAGCTATATTTTCACATTTTACCCACATTATTTTTTTCACATGTATCCAGGGCCCTCCATGAAAAAACATGTTATTCGATAAAAACGACTGGTGTATATTTAACAAAAATACTTTACTTTACAGACAGTCAGAGGCTGGAGTGCGCTGTCCCCTCCTAGTGTCGTTCGAAGTTCCCTACACTTTTTTTCCCGAGTGCAAACAGGAACTCAGTGCGCAGCTGCCCACTCAACATGGTTTGATGCTTGTATAGTAGGATACATCAGCATCCGGCAAAAAAAAGAAAAGAAAAAACTACAGCGGAGGACTGGGATACTTTTCTTTTACCGCTGGAAGTGCTCACCGTGTGCTCTGCATTCACACCGGCCGGGTGCTGACGTGAGTATGAGGCCTGAGAAACAAACTGAAGCAGCAGCAGCAGCAGCAGCAGCAGCAGCAGCTATTGTTTAGCCAGCTGTTTTGGTCAGGGGGAGGTTAGCTGGCTGCTAGCGGCGGCGGCGGCGGCGGCTGCAGCCAGCTAACGTGAACTTAGCTATAGCTTGGTGAGAGCAAACAGCAGTAGCAGCAGCAGGTTTGTTTGGGACTCGGGGGTGAAACGCAGCTGAATATCCAGAGTTGGGAGCTCTCCCTGTGAAGAGGAGAGAGTCTGCCTGAAAGCAGCGTATTCCAGGCTGCTGTAGTAAAGGTAAACGCTAGCTTACACCTTGATAGGGTCAGCTGTGATTTGACATCAGGGCCGAGGCTGTAGTGATGTGACGTCATGTTTGGTCGTTAATAGCAGCCTCAAACCTTCATCAAAAAACAAACAAACTCAAAGAGAACGACTGAGTTTAATACCCGTGTGTGTTTGTAGTGTTTTGATTCGCTTCTTTGCTACAACTGGTGGGAATAAATAGTATAAAATGTGTTTGTGTCTCAGTTTCCCATTCATCGTTTGCTAAAAACGTGCACCAAATAGCATCTTTGTCCATTAGAAAGTGTGCAGTGGTTCTACTAATTTTCCAGAAAGTGCTTCTAGCTGACTGAATCAGAGCTCGGTCCATGCAGCTTGGTTCTCTGGTTCAAAGAGAAGTTGCTCAACTCATTTATTTGAACACCTGCTTGTGTTGAGTTAGGAGTTGTGTTTGCTGGGAGGGGAAGTGTCAATCAGCTCTCTCTATGTTACTGGAGCAATTATCACTCCAACACCTCCACTTCTCTATTGATAACAGCTTAACTAAAGCCCATACTTTTTACTCCTTGTTCTCAACCTTGTTTGGTGATAGGATGTAATCTACAAAAGTCTTTTTCACATCCCTGAAACCACTCCCTAAATTAAATGTCCTGCTTGCCTTCAAACACTCCCAAATCTTAACATCAGCCAAATACCGGCTGGTGCCAAATATCCTATCATTATTTTTGATTTCAAGCGCTCCGGGGGGATATAATGAACCATTTAGATATTACAAGGCTTCAAGGTGGTTATATTGCAAATATTGAAATCAGTGGCCTCTTTGAAGGTGATATGAAATGACTGTTTAGAAACTCTGTGATCTTTACCAAGTGAAAACTAATCCTTTTACTTTCACTTCTCAGAACAGCATTGTCACACAAATTCCCCATTGCGTTCAATCAAAATGATGATAGCATATAAGTCAAGTTACCTTCTGATTCTAATAAATATTTATAAGCGCAAAGATCTTACACTTCTCACACACTGGGACTTGGGACATGTTTTGTGTAATTAGTTTGTTTTGAAAAAGTTTCTCTCATGCGCATTAGTGAAGTAATCCTCTGCTTATAGATTCTCAGCATCATACGTGACCAGCAGCTCTTGAGTCAAACAACAGTTTAGACGGTGGAAAGTGAAACGCTAAGAGCACTGGGTTAGTGGGCTGGCTCCAGGTATGGCTTCAACAACAGCACTGAATTAATGTTAAAGCTGCTGTTTCTGTTGGTAACCAGCATCATGATAAATGTCCAATCTCCCACAGTTTCCTTAATAAAGACGCTAGTGTAACTGTGTCTAATTATCTGGTCATGTTCCATCATTATATGTGACTCATGTCTTCAGTTTGAATTTAAATATGTTGTAGATAGGAGTCAGAAAGCCTAGAGAATATGTTTTATTCTGAAAAGTCTCATCAGGTCAAACCATGAACATTTTTCTACTTTGTTTAATTTAGGCCTTAGATAAATACAAGTTTGAAGGTGGTCCACACTTGCGGGCGAAATGTTGTGGTAGAAATATTGACTGTGCTTGTGCAATGTTTTTCAGTGATTTCTTAATGCTGTTCTCCTATCACAGTTTCCTCGGAGGCTGCCAGGTGTGATCATCGTGTTGCTGTTAGAAACAGGAGGAAACACAGAACTCATCCCAAGAACTTCCAGTAAGTGTCTGCAGCAAACACTTCCCAGACTCACACCCACACCGCTAATAAACGCACATGGAGCATAACACCCATGACTATGAATGATGTTTCACACATCATTTTCCAAAATGAGCATAAGCACAGGGATATATTGACAAATTACACACAAACCTGTTTTGGCCATGTGCTAGAAGCTGCTTGAAAGCGTGTTAACTGCTTTTACGGCTGTTTTTTTAAGGGATCAGTCATGGCAAACCGTTGCGTGCATTTGTATAGCCTGCAGCTGGGCTTTTCTCGCTCTAGATACCATACTGTCTTGAAATGCTTTTTGGGACATGCCACTAGGGGGCACTCTTATGCTTTTTATTCCCCTAAGTTTGCCCAGTAGTGCACATTGACCAGGTGTTTTCCAGCAAGATGCTCTGGTGAGCTCTTCGTTCATGACTAGAAAAATATAACATAGGCATGGTCACACAAATTACAAACCAAAAGCTGTAAGGAGGTAAATCTGTGGGTGAAATTTCTTTCTGAGCTATATGGATGCATGCCTTTACACCAGTGATTTTCAACCCTTGGGTCGGGGCCCCACGTGTGGTCGCCTGGAATTCAAACTGGGTCGCCCGAAATGTCTAGTAATTGATGATAAAAAATACAGATTAAAAAAAACAACTAATTATTATCCTTTTTTAAATTATGATTTAAAACACGACACACAATCTTAAACAGCTGTATCTAGCCTATACTTTAACTTTCTCGAATATAAATCAAGTTCAAATAAAATGCAGCATATAAAAATATCTGAGCTGGCGCATCTTGATTTGTGATGTCAAAAAGGTTGGGAACCACTGCTTTACACACTTAATGCTAAGTGACCATAAATCCTTTCACCAATTAGAAAAGGTGATACCAACCATTTGGCTCTTTTTAAACTCCTCGTCTAAAGGGCAGCTGCAGTGTTAAATGCTTCCATTAACAGTTTATGGTCAGAGGTTATTTATTATACAGAACAAAAATGAAAAAAAAAAGTTCTTTGTTAACCCAACTGAGGCAGAAACACCTATTACATGTTTAATAAATATCAGTCAATGAATCAAATCAATAAACCCCCCTGGTCTTTTACCCATGAAAAGGGTTATTGCATAGTGCATACACATCCACTGGCTTGTTCAACATACAGTTTTAGTACAGCAATTAGTCAACTGCTGTTCAAGGAAATGGCTCAGTTATTTATGTAAAATGGCCATGTTGTGATTTGTTGTTTTCTTTTTTATGTAGCAGTAAAGAACTGGAGCTTATTCACAGAGCAGTTATTTGTTCACTTTCTGCAATTTAAAAAGCAACTGCAGCCTGTAACTGAGCCAAGTCTGGCCTGCTGATTGCTTCAAATAAATGTGTCCCAGTCTCAAATCTATTGCTTTGACTGTGCCCATGTTGAACACATACATTTTCTTTTAACTAGAATTTCTTTTTTCCTCCCTCCCTGTCACCCCTCACCATCTCTATCTGGTTGTTATATCTCACCCCACCCCTCACTCTCTTCCCCCTAAATGTCTCTGAATCCCTCCATCCTGGCCTTCCTGCTCCTATGAACAACTGGCCAGGACAGCTGGCTTTAACAGCTGCTTGTCATCTCATTTTTGGCCTGTCTCCATCTGGACAAGTTTTCCCATAGAGCTTCTCTTTTGTAAGCCAGTCATTCTGTTTCTAAATCAGTCTTTGTGCTATCTTTGTGTCACCGCCATTCAGCGAAAATGTACGCTAAAACCAAAATCCAGAGTTTCTCCTATTGTGCCTCTTGAAGCTGGAAGCTTTTTACGATGCCTCCTCTCGCTGCTGTGACCTGAATCTGTCGGCAAAATCTGCTGCGTCTTATAGAAAATGTCCTCTATTGGAAAGAAGTAACATTGAACAAAAATATCTAGTTTCTGCATCAGCACCCGTTGTGTCATCATCACCATTTCTTTGTTTCTCACTTGCCTCTATTTATCAACATTACCTTATGCTGACGACACTGGGACTCATCTCTTTTTGCCTCGGAATGAGTCCCATGTGTCATCTGTGCCTGGTCTGATTCGTCTTTTGTCCATCTGCTGATAATGTTCTGTAATCTCTCCTAATTGTTCTGGCATTCAGATGAGGGGAAATGTACCCTGGGTAGTAGCAGTAAAAGGGAAGCGAGATCAAGAGGCAAATACAAAGATTGTTCTGTTGTTTGGGGAAAAAAAGGCTTTGAAAGGCCTGTAAGACCTGTTTGAGCTTTACAATCTGCATTTGTACCCATAGGTCATGGATTATTGATCAATCTCATGGATAAGTATGCAAAATGAAGCAGATTAAAAGTTTGTCCTCAAAAAGTAATACAATCTTCATAGATATCTACAGTGGAGCCATGTAACATTTGTATTTCAAATGCAGGAAGTACAGTAGTTTGTGCCCATCCCTGAAAAAAGGTATAAGTCTGAGAAGGCCTGGAAACCTTCTCAGTGTATTTAAAAGGATAGTTCAACATTTTTTTTTGCAAATTTGCCCATTGCCATAATCCCTATAATCAGTGCATGTTGTTTTGAGATCTGCGGGGCAGAGACGTGAGCTGCTCAGTGAACACAATGGAGGTGAACGGTCCAGGTCATCTGTTTCACATCAAACTCATCAAATACACAAATCAACAACGCCAAAACGCTCTGGTGGACAAGTTGTGACCTGTACATTCACCACACTGAGATAATCATGTATGTAACATTACGAAACATGAAGCAAATACTCTACTTACTACTACTACTACTACTTACTCTCAAATACTTACTTGCTTTTGAAATCACTCCGCCCAGCAGTCGTGTCTGGAATGTAGTTCCGGCTGCATTTGCCTCTAAAACAACACTGTCTCATAATGTTACATGATTATCTCATAGCGTGGTGAATGTGCAGGTCACAACTTGTCCACCAGAGCGTTGTGGAGTTGTTGGATTGTGTATTTGATGAGTTTTGAGGAACAGGTGACCTGTACCGTTCACCTCCATTGTGTTAGCTGAGCAGCTCACGTCTCTGCCCCTATGATTAATTATAGAGATTGTGGCAATAGGCGAATTTGCCAAAATGTTGAACTATCCCTTTAAATGTATCGCTGCCATTACAACAGTATAAGAGAAACAGAGAGATGAGGGTGAGAACTAATTGGCAGAGATTAAACCTATTGTAACTTTCAGCTTTAATTCCCTAGGATAGGAGTTTGCAGTTGAGGGATTGAGCCATCAAATGGCTGCGTGACCTGACTGACCCGTTGTCCGGTCGCTGATGTGCAGTTGTTGGTATTGTAATTTATCTAGCCCCGCTCCGAGCTGCTGTCCCGGTCTCTCCCTCCTCGGGGTGGCACAGAGGTTAATCAGGCCGGGAGCTGCTTGCCACTGGAGGCATGACTGCACACTTGCTGTCTATAATTCAAACTGTTGCTCACTCGCATTCTTTTGATGTTGAGCTGAGGGATGGAGAGGGCGGGTGGATCCCGCGGACCATGGCACCAGCATGCCTAATCTCTGTCTGTCTGTGTAGAGACTTCAAACTGCTACACAGTATGGATTTGTGTCTCCTGGTGCTGACAGGCCACTGAGAGACAGAGAGAGATGTTCTCCCAGCTCTGAGGAGACGGAGCCTTTCACCATCAGGCTTGTCCGGGACCTGGATTTAGATCAGACTGAGATAAATATTTAGCTTTCAGTGAGGATGAAATCCAACTCAGGACTCAAATTTCAAAGTTTTAGTCCTGGGCTGGGGGACAATGGTCAACTATAGCCTGTGAAAAGATTTAGAAAAGGTCACACTGAGGACAACAGCAAGATTAACTTCAACCTACAAGACACACACATTATGATAGATGGAGACATAGTGAGTAATAAAGCCAACAGACTGTAATGAGAGGATTAAAACAAACAGATGTTGAACTTTTAGTGTTAGACAAAGTAAACAGGTTGTAAACTCAACTGGACTCCATGCTCCCAGACTGTATGCTCTTTACCAGGCCTCCTAAACTGAAACTTCTCTCTCTGACTTATCTGTTGTCGTCTGCCGTGTCTTCACGTCACCTTGCCGTATGGTTCCAGCTCCCACTGAACCTCGGTGGAGGGGATTCCATAAAAAAGGCCCCATGTGTAGGTTTCTACAGGTGGAAATGAGCTATTGGTCAGGCTGGGTGTTTCAAAATCAACTGTAGTGTGTGTGAGCAGGCAGTGGAGGGAGATTATCTTTGTGAAGTGATTCATGTTGCAAGTTTCCAGCTATTGATGGATTGATGGGTTGGCCCGAGAAAAAGGAAAAATACAGAAATGAAGTCGTAAGGCATATGGGGGGGGGGGGGGGGGGGGGGGTGAGAAGATTTAAGACACCGATTAGATTCAGTGGCTTGAATTGAAACTGGAAAAGCTGAAGAGGAAACCATAGAAAAGTTAGAAGAAGTTGGAATCTAATTAATTTATTAGTTGATTAAAGAGAAAAATTGGATATGATGCTAAATTCAGTGCAGCATGTCGTGTTTTGAGTTCAAACTTCCAGTCGGTAAGAGAATAATTCAGAGAAAACACAGTTTCCATGGGGATATCAGGGGTAGAAAGTAAGGGAAAAGGAGCTAATCTTTGTCTGCACATTTGTCTTGAACCTCAGAACATAGGGAGGATAAATAAAAAGATGACTAATAGAAAGAAATACGGTGTAGGTGAGTTTCACATTCACTCTGAGCTGAAAATAGATGTTTTTATTCAGAGCTAAGCGACTGAGTCACCAGGACTTTCTTAAATTGTTTTGACTACGGACGCAAGATTTGTCTACTGACTTCCTCCATCTCTTTCTTTCTCCCTCTCTCTCACACACACATGCACGCACACACTCGTGCATACCGTGTAATTTAGTGCAAGTATAGCGGAAATTCAGCATGCAGGCTGCAGCTGCCACACCCTTCATTTTTATCTCTTGTAATAGAGGAATTAAAGCTCAGCTCTCCCACAGTTCTGCCCTCTCTGGCTCATTTCTCCTTTAAAAGAGCCAGGTTTCTGGGGTTCAGCTTCCTCACACCAAGTGGATTATCTCATAGACAAGATATTTGAAATGACACCCAGCTATAAAGAAGTGCAGAATGCTCAAGCACGATCCTTCTACTTGATGATTACAGGCCATCTTTGACTTGGAGCTGGTTTGAAGTTTTGGACGGATCCTGTTGAGCCTGAGCAGACAAAGGCACGGATCCCATCACAGCATCTCTGAGAGGAGACCATCCATTACATCAGCTCCTATCTTTGCGTCTTTATGGACTTGGTAACTGAAAGCAGGCCGCCCGATGGGCCCTTTTCCTTCCACGTCGCCGGCTTTAGATTAAAGAAATCGATAGCGCCTGCTGCTCCTCAAAAAGCACATGTGAAATATTACGGTCTCTGGCCACTGCACTCTGCTTTCAGCTCTCTGACCCGAGCAGGGCCCTGTGTGGGAAGAAGCGACCCCCTGCCTCTGTCTTTTGCATCAGCCGGAGCCCGGAGCCCTGTCATATCGCTGCCTGCACCACAGCTGTCACTGTTTGTATATATGATATAGTGACGGATGCTGAAAAGGAACAGGTGTTGCGTATTAGTGCCACTATTTTATTCTACTGCCCTTGGAAAAAAAAAAAAAGTGGACTGCAGTCGATAGAGTTGTCAGAGTGTATCATTGTAATATATGGCGATCTGACTTTTAAACCCAGCTTTGCTACAAGGCATCATCCTCAATGTTTTTTTTTCCGAAGGAAAAGGAAGAGGCACAGAGGGAAAAATGAATTAATGTGGTTCAGGTGGACTGACCCCGAAGACAGATCAGAAACATGGGAATGTCTTTGAACGTCGACCCTCTTCTGTCCGGCTGTCTCTCCTCGCTAAGTTTTATTGGTCTGTATTGAGTTTGTAGGACTATCAACCGCAGATGGAAACTTTGCCATATATGGTTTTGACATGTATGTCTCATATATTTGTCAGAGGACTTTTACTCCACGGTGCTGTCTTGATTATTTCCTGAACAATGGCTTAACTAAGACTGATTTTCTTTTTCTTACATTGGAGTGTTCAGCAACACTGTCATACGATGTCTTCATGAGCTGAGCATAAATCTCAACGCTGGATTGGAGGCCATAAGCTACCTGTGCTTTCCTAACCTAACCTGCTGCTGTAGCCAAACAGACATTCTATTTATTCTAAGGGCCATCACTCACATACCTGCTGCTTAAAGGGATAGTTCAACATTTTGGCAAATTGTCGTCTCTGCTCCACCGTTCTAAAAATAGCTTGCACCGACAAATAAAGGTAACAAACCTACTGCTATGACTGTAGCGATTATGGCAATGGGCCAATTTGCCAACATGTTGAACTATCCCTTTAATATTCTATGGCTTTGTGTGAACACATTTTTTAATCCTTGGCCTTGCACGGGCCTACAGAACACAGTTTGGCCTCCCTCACCTCATCAGTCTTGGTTTGTGTGTGTGTGTGTGTGTGTGAGACAGAGTGAGAGTGTAAGCGAGTGTGTTGCTTCACTGCATCTTTCCTTGGTTGTGTAGCTCCGGAGACAAATCTCCACAGACAGGGGCCTGCTTCCCCCACAGAGAACAGCCTCATTAGGATTTGTTGCACAAACTGGAGAATGTTGACTGACTGAGGGAGGAACAAGGCCGTCTCCCTCCCAGGGACACATGTTCCTCGCTGCGGCCTGACCCTGCAGCTCTGGGCCTTGTCCAATCACATTTGGCTCATATGCCTCCGGGCCGGGGGCTCCGTTACCCCTGGACTAACCTCACGCTCCCTCACCCAGACATGTATGCAAAACTGAGCTTAAGGTTTTAATACAGAGAGGCTTGTTGAGGCAACATAGAGGGCTGATGTTACCGTCACAAGGTATGAGGTGGAGTAAACATTGCACCTTGTGCTGGCTTTGTGTTATTGGAAATCAAAGTTAAGTAGAACAAGATCTCTGTGGTGTGTTAAGAGTCAGGTGGCTCATCTGAAGGCAGCTTGTGGAAAAAAAAAAATCACGTAGCATAGGAACTGTTCAGTCTGGTTCTTCATTGATACAAATTCTCTCATTTTAGATAAACCAGCACACTTTCAATCATTTGCAGTTGCAGAACATTTTGGTTGACAGCATGGTCAATATCTTCTCTTCATTCTGATGCATTGTGTACCTGGAGTCACAACGATCTACAATGTTAGAAGATGGACTGCATGATATCATGTGTGATGAAACTGTTCAATATTTTTTTTTGTGATCAATTTTTTTAATTTTTTAATTTCATTTGCTTTGGTGTAAAAGTTACCAAACAGTCCATACAGATCATTATTAAAGCAGCACTAAGGAACTTTTCAACCTTCATAAAATATTTTCATAACTTTTGTGATGATACATCGACTTACAACAAGTTGAATGACACCTCTGTCATGGCCTGAGGGTGTCTGCATCTCTTTCTCTGGCACTAAGCAGCTTTGAGGAGCATGGTAGGAACCCTGCTCTCACGCTAGTGTTCATGGGAAATGGAGTCTTCCTTCACTTTCACTTTTGCGAGGCACAACAAGGAGGGAACAGGCAAAACGGCACTTTAGCAATGGATTATGTTTGTGTTTTCACTTTGAAATGATCCACTGGAAACAGAAACTTAGTTTTGATGTCTTTTGTTAATTTTAATGCAGGATATTTACGGGGCTTCATGCTAGTGTTCATGGGAAATGGAGTCTTCCTTCAGGCAAAACACTACCGCTTTGGTCCACAGGCGCCGCCAAACTCAACCAAAACTGAAAGTTCTTTAGTACTGCTTTAAACATACAAACAACAAAACCCCAAATAACTACCAATCATACAAAACAAGACAAGGACACAAAAGAAAAACAAACAAATAAGCAAAAAAGCCAAGGGAAAGCTTTGAGGGCAGATATCCTCAATTCTCCATAATAGTGGGCTATGTTATCTTCACTGTGGAACCAAAAATGTTTTGATCTTTTCTCTTCCCTTTTCCAGTACTGCTACATTCACCTGTTTGGCACCATGTATTTTTGCAACTGAAATCTCCAAGTTTAAGATATCCACAACAGATGTGAGCCATTGTGGGATGTTGAGTATATCGGGTTGCTTCCATCTGATAGCTACCATTTTTTTTGCTGCAGTGATGCCAGCTAGGAGAATGCAGCGGTTGGGAACTGAAAGATGACAATCAGAATCAACATTTAACAAAATCAGCGATGTAAAAGGTTAGGGAGAGTTTTGCCGATAATGGAGGACAAAAGTCAAAATTGAGATGACAATATCATTTATGATAAATAAGTGTGCATATTAACAGTTCCAGAGTCTGTCTGCTTTAATATAGGTACAACAACAAATTTGGTTTTTGATTATGTTCTTCATGGGTGAGGTTGTCATACAGTATAAGCCCTTTTGGGTTTCATACCTCCCCTCCGCACATCCCAATCATAGTAATAGTTCATACTAAATTAAATGATATGTTCGTTCAAAAAAAAAAAAAAAAAGTTTACACATTGCACATGAAAAACCACTCAATTAAAACAGAACATTAATTTACCCCTCAGTGCCTCATCTATCCTCTTAGATCCTCTTGCTACTAAATTAACACCAATTAACCTGCAGAAGGTGAGGGCAGCTGGGGGCTAAGGCCTTATCCACACGGAAATGGAGCATTTCCAAAAGAATTCCCAAGCAGACGCGTTTCAGACACCTTTGTCACCAAACAAACAAAGAGCACATTGTTGAGGATTATTAACCCAGGCATACTTGTGTTCAGAAAAACCAGTAACTTATGGTTTCCACAACAAACTCTAGACATGCACAACCTAGGTCTTAGTTAGTTATACCCATCACATAAAGGATTACTGTGTAATGGTACTATAAATTGAGATTAGTCTTTGAAAATGAACATTACCATACTTAAACTATGAGCCACTGATTATTGTAGAGAGATGGAGATGCTTTAATGGTTTTAGTAGTAGCCTATAGTTCAAATAGTTTTGACCAGTGTTGATTCTGTTGTACTATCATGTTGTCAGTGCAGCTGTTGGTCTAAGTCTTTTGCGAAAGTGAGGATATAACAGTTTCTGGTCAAGATCTATATAATAAGCACGTTTTACAGAGTGCGTAATGTTAGAGGGTTAACAGATGGTTTTGGGTTTTGCATTCTGCATTGCACATTTTCAAGCCACATCATGATGAGTCATTGTAAGGCAGAGGTAAAGCTTTTTAATTATGCAGACAGGCCACCTCAATCTACTTTATAGGGGTGTTCACAACTGGATGTAATATCATTGTCAGTCATGTTTGGCATTGACAGCCAGAGATCTGATTAAAAAGGCTGGATGGTTAATGAAATGGTTCCTCTGGGCAGTGCACAGAGACAGTTTCACCTTCACCTTGGATTAGCAAATGGAGAAAACCAAAGATTGATGTACAGGAATACCGTAAACGGCAATATCATGGGGGAGAAAAAAACAGTTGTTGTTGTGCACAGTGATGTGGATGGTCCACCTCTGTTCTCTCTCTCTCCACGTCCGCCTCCGACCGTGACTCCCACCACCTTCCTGTTTCTCACAGCACACAGAGGATATGGTGAAGGTGCTGTGAAGTCTTGTTCTCCGTCAGCGCATTAGTGTTGAATGGTTGAAAGCCCCCCCCCCCCCATAGGAACCGCTGTGAGCCAATGTTGAGTAATGCCGGACATATGGAATATGTAACTGGCCACCGAGTCTCTGGGACTCTCAGCAGCTATAGCCTCTGATTTCCAGCAGACCTTGTCTCGTTGACTTAATGTAGCTCTCCACCAAGAAAGGGCCAGGTTCAAAAGTATTTCATTTTTTAACAGATCCTTTATACTGTTGCCTTTTGATGTCTGTGATTAAGAAAGTGCTTTTCCTTTCGTGTTCTATCCTGTTTTACCTCACTAGGCAAACTAGAAACAACACAGAAATCAGTCACCTTGTGAGCTCTGTTCTGGTCCACTCGGCTTAGTTCAAATGCAAGCTGCGTGCAGAGGAGCAACAAAGAGAGGAGAACAAAAAAGTGTGACCGAGTCAACCACTGCTTCTCTGAACTCTGATAAAAAAATCAAAAAAAATCAAGTGATGACATGTTTTACTGGCTGCACTAAGAATTGAGTTGACTTTGGCATACACAATTGGATCAATGTCCTGTTCCTCAGACTGTGATTATACTGATGGACAAATGCAGGCCCTGCCAGCTGACTCATCAACAGGTACAGAGTACAGCAGGCCTTTAAAACCGGGCTGTTAAAAAAAGAACAACAAGCTCATAACACTTGCTCGTTTGTTTTAATTCTTGCAGTGTGTAGTTGTGTACCTTCTCTGAGCATCTCAGACTGCGGCTTGAGAGACCGTTAACAGCAGATTGCCTCAAAGGGCGTGTTCCGCTGCCGGTCAAGAAGCGAGAAAAAAGTTTTTTGCAGTCACTTGAGTGCTGCACCGATGACGTATTTGTATAGGCTAAACCGGAAAGTCTGCGTCATCCTCGATCTCTTGACAAAAAAAGCCAGTTGCTTTGGGCAGGAAATAAGCTCTGTCATGAACACAAGTTTATGATGATGCCGTGTTTTGTTCAAGAGGATGATCAACACAAATCGAATGATTTTGAGGCCTGAATCCAATGAGCACAAGTGAAAAGTTAAGTTTAGGCTGTAGACAAACTGCAACACTAGTGTCCACTCAACTTCCAATTTGTAGTTTAGCTCTTACCTCGCATGCCTCTCCTCTTTAGTTATCAGTCATTTGTAAAAGCGTGACAATGCCTTAAATTTGGACTGGTGACAAGATTTTTTGACCATCATTGGATGAGATGTAAAAGCTGGAAGAAATCAGGGCTGGGGTACGTAGTGATGAAACATGAAAATGCACTGAGCTTATATTAACCACAGACCTTATTTTAGTCTTCTAACCAAAACCACACAAAAAATAACCCACAGGCCTGAGGGCAAGGGACCCAGAGGTGCTAAAATATTATAATATACAGTATATATAAAATGTTTTGTCTAGAATCACTTTTTGTGTAGTTATGAGGCAGGAGAGTTTTGAATTCCGGTGCTGATTGGCTCAATTTTCCTTTTTCTTTAGTGTCTCACAGTGACGGCGCACGTGTTAACTGATATATAATAATCCTGCAGCCAGAAACATGCACCACACATGGGGAACAGTTGGCAGTCGTATGGGGTTACATGGGTGTATTATCAGTGGGTGTGGTGGTTGGGGGGGGGGGGGGGGGGGGGGCAGTGTTCAAGGCCAATCAAATTGTGACTTTTATTTCCTTTAATGGCATCGTGCATGAGCACTGCGGTGGTCTGGAAACTCGTCCTGTATGGATCCTTCAAAAATAATAATCAAAGAAGTGAAAATGTGGTAGCAGTTAGCAAGCAGAGCAAGAAGACACCATTTCTCCAACACTTTGCTCTGGTACTGGTGGAATATCTGCTACCAACTGCTGCTGATCAGTAATGATGAGTACTGAGGTTGGCAGAGAAGCACAGGGATGATTAATGGTTCAGGAGACAGACTGTGACATCCTTATGGGAACGTGTCTGATTCCATAACCTCCATTCTTTCCATTGTGACCCGCACTGAAAGACTGCTGTTGAATCACATTTATAAACATACAGTAGCCTATAATTTTTTTATTTTTTTTCCTAAGTTTATTTCGGACATGTTAAAAGAAATAAAACATAATACAGAAATGGACAGACATAACAAATGAAAACTTTGCAAAGACAACATATGAACAAAAAAAAAAAAATAAAAAAAAAAATTGAAAATAAAGATAATTAGATTTTTTGTTTTTTCATATCCGAAAAGGAGTGGGAAGAAGTAAAACTTCTTTACTCCCACCCCTTATTCATAAATTATCTATCAAGTTATCTAGTCATTATAGTCTATACAATAAATTAATTAATGAGTTATTTAACTGGATTTATTCTAATATATATTTATATACATATAGATTTATTCTAACATATGATTGCTAATCTTTATCTCTCTATATAGTCATATACAAACACATTCATACATACAAAGACAAACTACTACAATAATACCCAATTAAATAATAATAAGCAGCTTGTGGTTGTCAGACACCCTCATTTCTGTACATACTGAAAATAATTTCTTTGTATTTCTTTTTGAACTGGATTATGTTTGGACATTCTTTTAACCCCACATTCAAACTGTTCCATAGTTTATCATTGAAAAGAAAAATCTGAAAAATGTTTATCTTTTCTAACTTGAGGGAAATCAGTTTAGTCTTTCGATAAACAAGTATAATTTATTTAGTTTGGTTGGTATGGGAAATGTCACAGAGCAGAGCCCTCCCTCACACCGTGCACCATTAACCTTCTCAAAGCTGATGGACGGAACAGGTCCAAATTCCCCTAATATTTTTCACCAAATTGCACCACGCTGCTTAATCATTACTGACGGGCCCCGGCCTGTGCCAGTCCGCCCACTCACAACGTGGCAGATCACCAAAATATTAACCCGCTGCAGGAGAAGGGGAGGAAAGAAAAAAAAAAAAGCACATGTGACTAATCTGTATATCATCCTGCGTTACCACCCACATTGGCAAACACTGAGGGAAAGAAATGTTTGAAAATCAGCAACTGCAAAGATCAGACACTCCCCTGTGTCCTGTGGGCCTGCAGCACTATGACATAGTGTTTTGGAAAACGGCACAACTGATATTTTGACATTTTCGTTCTTTTGAAAGGCTTTCTATTCTGAAAATGTCACTTCCTGACCTTCTCGGTGAAACTTTTGTCATTACTCAGTCTCCTCGCACAATGTTCTCATTATTTAGCTTTAGCCTTTCCTGCGAGTCCCTTCACTTAGACTTGCGGACGCTGTAGATACCCATGATACCTGAGAATGTGCCCGGCCGACAGAGCCGAGAGGCAGCGAGGACCTTAATGATCACAGATGGAGAACTGGCTTCTCTTAACCCCTACAGAGCAAATGTTCTTTTTTTCCTCCTCTGGATTCTTCCATCAGTGGTACATTCAACAAGTGCTTTGCCATGAACTCAGTTTGCTTTAGTGGGCTGCTCTTGTCTTGATGGCTGTTCCATGGCACTGCTTGTACCGGAAAGGTACTGGAATTCATGACACTTAATAAAGAGAACGGCGGCACCTCATGCTTCCTATACTACTTCATAATGATTTCCAAGGGCAGACTCAGCCATTAGGCCAGGTAGGCAATTTCCTGGTGTCCCCTATTAAAAGGGGCCTGTAACGGCTATGAACTTCTGATTCAGTTTAGATGTAAAACACATAAAATCATGTTTGTGTCCTAAACCTCTATATAAGAACTAACTAATTTCAGTTCAAAGCACATTTTATTATTAAACTTATTTATATTATTTATAATAAATCTATAATTATAATATGAAGGTGCCACAGAAACTATTTGCAAGTTTGCTGACTTTTCCCTCCACATTGATTCACTTCCTAACCCACTCATCCCAGTACAGGAAAAGTATTGAGGTTGCTAAAATAGAAGTAAATATAGACATCCACATACCACATGTCAAGTCCCTTCTGTAAGGTCAGCATGTTATAATAAGTGCTAATAATGATGAGGAACCTGTACAAAGAATTTTGTTAAAGAGGAAGGAACTATTCGGGATTTTTAGCTTAACCATGCTACATTTTTACCTTAATTAAACAGCTTTGGAGTAATTGTGATGGTTTAATAAAAGACTTGGTAGAGGGAGAATGGAGGCTATCTGCCCGTCTCTTGGCTGATAAACAACTTTGCCAGATCGGAGCCTCCGACCCGGTTCCAGCTCTCGTCTCTGCGGCACAGCGACACAAACGTGCTCCGTAACCGTATATGATACGACTACACAAACATTTCATAATATTGTATATGATATATAATGTTATCTTTTATGTACCTCTCTATTGATTGATTTCTCGCTGACTTTGTTGTAACCAAAAAATGCACATGGCCAGGAGGAGGGTTAGCAAAACAGTGGAAAAGCAAATGGACTTGCAGTTCCCCTTTAAAGGGACAACAAGGAGTTTTGGAAAAGCGAAGCGTTTTCACACTATTTATGAGCCTCTGCGCGCACCGTGAAATTGTTATGTTTTCATTCATCAAGAATTAAAGTCAGACGTTCAAAGACGATCACATACCGTCGTAGTTCCGACCATAAACAGCGATTCAGCAGCGTTATTCTCATGACTCGCCACGAAACCGAAAGTAAAGAAACGCTGGTCGGCTCGAGGCCCCTCGTTGCCACCACTAATAATAACAAAATAACGATGGAGACAAAACGATATATTTATCGAAAATGGGCCCATTAACAAGTGTGGGTAGCATAGATTCATCCACATTAACGTGAGACTTTTTTATAACCAAATAGAAACTCCTCATTGTCCCTTTAAGTATAATGTTAAAAATACAGTATAAAGTCAAGTGTTAATGTTAACATTTTTGTTCCATCTGTAATAATACATCTTATTAAGCACTACAATGAGATACCAGCATGTTGCAGATTCAGATTTTACACATAAAACAGGTGATTTACAAATGTAGGCTATTATGGATTTAACCATCCAGCTGTATATGAAGGGGGTTGAATTTGCCCTGTGGAGACTGTGGGACTGTTGGTAAGTGCACACATCTGTTGTTGCAGTGTGAAGAGCTTTTGCATTAACAGTATTTGAATAGTTTAGAATAAATAAAAAGACCTGTCGTACTTTCCAACGGACAGATTTGTTTTTTTCTACCATTGTAACACATAGATGTATTCTCATAGAGGCTCAAAGGCTTCATTCCTCTGTTGAAGCATCACCGTCCCTCCCTGTGTGTGGGGCTGGGCGTATCAGCTGCCACGCTGAGGTCACAGCTTCATCATAAATATAAATGTGAACCACCACTGATTATTATCTCATGGAAACAAATGAGTGAAACTGTTGTGATTGCATCTTCAGAGTCGTCTGCGCTCCCAACATTCTCATCGTCATCTTCATCATCCTGAGCCTTCGTTCTCACAATGAAGCTGCTTCATGAAGAGGGACTTCCACAGATTTAGCCCTCCGTCTGACACGTGTATCTCTCTCTCCCACTCCGTCTCTCTCTTCTTCCTCCGCTGGATTCTCCTGAAAGGCGTCCAGGAGTCTGAGGCCTTAATTCAATAAGAGATAAATTGGAAAAATGTGCAAATGTGAGGCATATTTCGGGTTTTGCCGGCCAGAGGAACATTTTGAAAGTGCATTTTGTACTCCCCTTTGCAACTTAACTGCCCTCTTTCCTCCTTTTTTCTCTCTCTCTGTGTGCTGTAAATCTTCCCAGAGTCCCATCTGCTCTCTCGCCGCACAACAGTTAAGAGTCTGTTCATTAGACTGACACAAACCAGAGAGGGAAGGTGCTCCCAGGGAGGGGCACGAGCTGGGGAGGGAGGCAGGGAGAAAGAGAGCAGTCCTGGCCCAGACCCAAGCCCCGGACCCTGGAGGGCCTGTTGTTAGGGTCACAACTAGGGTTGCAAAATTCCAGGAATTTTCAAAGTTGGAAACTTTCCATAGGAATTAATGGGAATATATGGGAATTAACGGGAATATATGGGAATAAACAGGAAAAAATACGAAATTTACAAAATTGAAGGTTGGCCCATAACAGGGAACTTAAAGGAGAAGTAAGTGATCCGGTGGTTTTGACTAACTTCTTGTCAGCCGATGGAGTTAGCAGTCCCCGCCCTCGTCCCTACGTCACCACATTCACGCGCATCCCTTGGCTGCACACACAGAGAGGACCGCCCCTTTATGCCGTTCTCTCTCCTCATTGGATAAAGCTTGTAGGATACAAGGAAAGTTTTCTCCTCGGCTTACAGCAGAGCAGAGTGACTGACAGACCCGTGTTTCAGACCAAACACTCTATGTAAGTGATTGCTGTCGGAAGATAGAACTATTTAAGACTTATATTAACACAAACATTCTGCTTACTTCCGCTTTAAATATAGTTGGGGAAAATATATTGTAACATAATCTAAGCTAAACAATCAGATTTAATCCAATATAGTAAGTAATATTTTACTCAACATTCATGTTTTTGTTGTTCAGTAAAATAATTGATTGTTCATACAAGAATTAAAACTTGATAAAGTTCTACTCACAAATAAATCTGTTGAAATGTCATGTTTTTTAATTGTATTATTTTGCATGGATGTCTGCTTATGACAAAACAAAATATTTACATTTATGTTTGGATATGATATAGTTTGCTTAAATTACCCCCAATTTCCAGATAATTTCCAGTTAATTCCCATAAATTCCCATAATTCCCATGGAAAGTTTCCAATTTGGAATATTTCCCAAATTCCCCAGCTTAACTTCCCATGGAAAGTTTCTGGAAATTGCCCCTTTGCAACCCTAGTCACAGCACAGAGGTGGATGGAGAGATGCAGATGGCCTGATGGAGACGCAGGTGTCAGTCCAAACCCTCTCTTTTCTTTCACTCGTTGAAGACCTGGTTGTAGCTCGGAGTCTCATCATAAATTGGAGCGGCCGCCAAGCAGAGTGATTTAACATGCAGCCCTCCCTTCCTCTCTCTCTGCCTCTTTCCCTCCCTTTCTCTTTGTCCTTCAAGTCAGTCTCTTCCTCCTACGTCCTTCCCTTATAGTCTCATCGCTATCATCCTCATCTTATCTCTGACTGCTCTGAGAGCTCTCCTTTTTACTTTTACTCATTCAGAGAGCAGAGCAGTGGCCTTTTCTTTCTTTTTTTTGTAGAATTTCATTGTGCAAAAAACTTGACTGGCTTGAATTTTGTTACCATAAAGTTAGGTTTCTGTTTTTGTTTTACACACTTATTGCTTTTTTAGCCTACTCTGAAGGAACCTCCTATTTTTCTTTCTCAGCCTCCTGCCATGTGGATTAAAGTTGACAAAAAGCACGCTCGCTCTGCTGCGTGCCAATTTGATAAAGTTATGTGGACACACCTGCATGCAAACAATCACGTATGTGCATTACAGAGTTGTGGATGTGCTATACGCATACATGTCAACACAAATGGACTGCAGCAACATTTGGCTTGCATTTCCTTGGCGGCGTCTTTCGGAGCGGCGGGGTGGAGCCCGTTGAATAGGAACTCATGAGGGGAACGGCACTTCAAAGCACTCTGTTTTTAGTGGCCTTTCTCTAATGCTTATTTTGTTTTGGATTCCTGGTGGACACAGCAGCTCTATGAGCAGGCAGCAGCTTGGAGCGGTTGACTGTGACCCAGGCTCAGGCTAGTGGCTGCGGGGAGCTGAGGGTTCTGGCAGAGCCGCCCGCTGGCTTCAGTGTGTAGAGTATATTTACTAATGGCACTAGTTGGGTTGTTGGCGACTCCTCGATGCCTATTATATGGTCTCTGTGGTCCGCGCTGTATGATTGTGTTGGGTAGCGGCATGATGTACGGAGCTGCTCTTAACACAGGCCTGAGCTCCAAGCACAACTGAGCTGCACCTTTTCATTGCAGTTTCCACTCCTCTGGATTATTTTCTTTCCGTCGTTTATTTTAAACTTCTGCTGATAGTGGTCTCTTTTATAAAAACTGTATCAATAGACGGCCGTCGGTGCCATCAGTTTCTCAGGGTTTAGATTATTTTGTGTCGAAGGAGTTTTTTCTCCCACAGTCTTAGCTGTCAGATGGACTAGTGGATTCAAACTGTTGAAACTATGAAGTTCCTGTTGAAAATCAGCATTTTTCCAGTGCTGTGTGGTGGACGAAGGACAGGGAAAGGACTCAGAGACTATAGCTTCTATTGATTTAATTAATTTATGTATTTAATTTTCTGTATACAAATTGGTTAATTGACTAATTCAGCTTCATTTGGAGGTTCTGTCTTTCATTCTCAGCCAAGGCTGATGGGTATTGTAGACATGAGTGTCATCAATGATGACACACATCACTGGTGTGTGTCATAGCTTAAAGGGATAGTTCAACATTTTGGCAAATTGGCCCATTGCCATAATCCCTACAGTCATAGCAGTAGGTTCGTTACCTTTATTTGTCAGTGCAAGCTATTTTTAGAACGGCGGAGCAGAGCCGTGAGCTGCTCAGAGCTACGCTACGGAGGCTCATGGGATTTCTTGGTTTCCCTCATCAAACTCATCAAATACACAATCCAACAACTCCACAACGCTCTGGTGGACAAGTTGTGACCTGCACATTCACCACGCTATGAGATAATAACACAACGTTACCAGACAGAGTTGTTTTAGAGGTAAATTCATGCAAAACTGCTGATGCGCGTTGCATTCAGGGACAGTTTTTCAGCAAGCAGTCTCTGCATTTACCTCTAAAACAACTCTGTCTGGTAACGTTCCATTATTATCTCATAGCGTGGTGAATGTGCAGGTCACAACTTGTTCACCAGAGCGTTGTGGAGTTGTTGGATTGTGTATTTGATGAGGAAACCAAGAAATCCCTTAGCCTCCGTAGCGTAGCTCTGAGCAGCTCACCGCTCTGCTCCGCCGTTCTAAAAATAGCTTGCACCGACAATTAAAGGTATTGAACCTACTGCTAAGACGGCAGATTTAAAACTTCAAAGTTCAGAATGATTAACTTTTTTTTCTTTTTTTTTTTTTTTTTTTGCTTTTTGCCTTTTATTATAAGACGATGGAGAAACAGGAAAGCCAGTGAGAGAGAGGGGACATGCTGCAAACTATATGTTCAAACATGTGTGCTGTGCAGACAGTACATATACAGTATGTGATCAAAACAGATTTTATCTCAATTTTATCACAATATTTGGCACAAAGTGATGCTGTAATTGTAGCACGGCCCTTCCCAGAGATCACTTGGCATACACTCAGTCAATTACTGTATTTTCTGTAAGTTTAAGATTTCTCATGGTGATTTCCCGGCTCATGCCAGATACGTATTCCCTCCCATTTGTTCCAAACAAGCTGCTTTTACTGGAATTATAAAATGGGTAATTTCCTGCGTGTTGGAGGGTTTTGTGTAGAAAAGACCCACCACACAAAATCACATTTGTTTTAATGAAATGGGTGGGACTCCTATTCACTGTTTCACTTTGACACTTGGATTTAGAGAGAAACCATTTTCACACCTATTTTGAAAAGTGTCCTAGCTTGAAGCCAGACAGCTCCCTCTGTGAAGCATCAGAGGCCGTACATGTCCAGATGAACGCTGTCCTGTCCTGGCAACAACCTCCAAGGTTGACGTCACCCTGTAGGACTCTACTCTTGATGGTCCCTGGCTGCCAGCAGATGTGAGTCCTCTCTCAGGATGTCCTCAGCTGTCAAGGCCGAGTCGAGACTATGTCACTGTGTAGCGTTGGACTGTGTGTCTCTCTGTGTGAATGAATGCACAGTTCAGACGTCCTTGCGTGTCTCTCTTAGTTGTGTGTTTTTATGTGTTTGGTGATGTCAGACTGGACCAATTACATACTGCATAGCATACTATATATGTCTGAGTGTGTTTACACCGTATGAAGATTTACTGTGCTATGCAGTACATAATTGGAGAACACTGTAAAAGTCTGAAGGCCTTGAAAGCACATGGCCCCAAAGTCTGTCTTGACTGACTGTTTCTTCAATAGCTCAAAACTAAAGATTAAAAGCTGCGTGTGCCTCTTTGCATTCTTCTCCTGACAGCCGTTATAAAAACATGTCTGTGGTCTGAGGCAGAAACTATCTCCTGGTTTACACATCGTGTTATCGCAGGAGAGACGATAAGAATGATTTCAAGTTCTTATTTACAGCAGTAGAAGTAGTAGTGCTTTGTTAATGATGCTGGATAATAACTCCACTGACAGACTGTATGTAGACATACTGGTTGCACTCTTACAAGTCCCAGAGTGCACTGGGTCTGGGCTCTGTCAGCTGTCAACAAAACCCTGGCAGCTCTGACCTGAGCCGTGCCATCCGCTGTGTTCCCGTACGCTCAGCAGCTTTATAGACCTCTGGAGACGGTGTGCTGCAGTCGGCCCCGCTGCTTCATTTGCTCGACTTAATTGTGATTTGTGGAGTTTTTGTCTCCGGGGTCAATCACCTTCTCATTTGGTGAATGACTGTGGCTCAGGTTAATGTTGTGATTACCCCCGCGTGTCATGGATCCTTGGATTTTTCAGTGACGCGCTTTCGGTTTTGATTTACAACACGAGGCCGCTTTCTCTCATCCCTGCCTCACTTTTTGGAGATACTGTCCAGGTGGGGTACTCTGAAAATCTATCTATCTATCTATCTATCTATCTATCTATCTATCTATCTATCTATCTATCTATCTATCTATCTATCTATCTATCTATCTATCTATCTATCTATCTATCTATCTATCTATCTATCTATCTATCTATCTATCTATCTATCTATCTATCTATCTATCTATCTATCTATCTATCTATCTATCTATCTATCTATCTATCTATCTATCTATCTATCTATCTGGGGTGCACCGAATGGCATTTTTTGGCCGAATACCGAATAAAATCAAAACGCTTGGCCGAATAACCGAATAATACCGAATACCGAAAGTGGTTATAAAGTTTTTAAATAAAATATTTTTTTAAACTTAATTTTCAAAGAAAGTAAATGTTTATTGACTATTCTGACAGTTTTTGAATATTCCAGTTGCCGTTGCTCATCAAAAAAGCACAAGAAGTTAAATAAAGTTTTTCATTTATATCGGCCCATTGTGAGTGCTGAAAGATCTATGCAAGTACATTCCAAAAAAACCCAAGTGTCTTTTAAAACAGTGGTTCCTAACCTTTCTTGGTCAGATTTTTTTTTATTCATCAATTAGGCTGCTAGACATTTCAGGCAACCTCATTTGAATTTCAGGCGACCCCACGTGGGGTCCCGACCCCAAGGTTGGGAAACACTGTTTTAAAAGACGTCGGCCACGGACGGAGTGGGCGACATGCTGGGACGAGGAGCTTTCGTTTTAACTGCTGCAGCCGTCTCTCCCTTTCGTAGCCTACTCAGCATGTTGTTGTTTGGTTTTTAAATGATTAATTAAAAGGCGCGTTCCTACAGGAATGGTCCCCTCACTCAGCCTCTCAGTAGCCGTGTCTCCGCTGCAGACAGGACGCACCGGCACCGGGCTCTTGGAGCGACGTGCAACGGTGCGCGCGGTCGCTGTGCAGCTTCCCCCCCACTGCTCTTGTTGCTGTTGATTTTCTAACAGTAGGAGTCACCTACTAATAAAGCTCCATGGGGTTTAAGCTGCCGTTTCCATCGTCGCGCGATCGCGTATTTATCAGACTTTTTATTTATTTATTTATTTTTTTAATATTCGGCCTTGCTTTGCGCTCATTCCACCGAAGGCCGAATGTTGCTTTTTTTTCAATATTCGGCCGAATATATTCAGTTACCGAATAATCGGTGCACCCCTACTATCTATCTATCTATCTATCTATCTATCTATCTATCTATCTATCTATCTATCTATCTATCTAGTACAAAAACATGGGCAGCAACAGTGTAATGAATAAAAGTAGTGTAGTGCCCTACAAAAGACACAACAAAAAAGGAAAGAAGAAGAACAAAAGGTATACATGTCTGTGCAACTGATCTCACGTGTGCACATGTTCACTTACACCCATATGTTTAAATAATCATCCACATATTCATATACAATTGCACACATGCATATGAACACTCATAGAGAACCGTGGGGTTGTGAGTAGGTCGTATGTTGCATACATTACAGCAATATGGTCATTGTTTTTTTTAAACCAAAATATACAAAGCATTATGGATGATTATTACCTCTACTTGTGATATAGGTGCTCATTGTTTCCCAGAGGGCATCACCTTTGTTGCATCAACTATATTAAAACATGGTCTTAGCTCATAGATACACATCTGTGTCTTGTTTTATTGTGTAGTCTTCCCAGAAACACTAAAAGTTATATGAACTTCCTCTTAGTTGATGTTTCCCTAATAGCTTCATAACTGAGACTTATTTTTCCTAATTCCCCCGAATCCCTCACATAACGGCTTATTATTACAAAACTGCTGTCACACTCTGATACACTTCCATCACACCCTTCCTTCTTCCATCCTCTCTTATTAGAGAAACAGAACTAGCTTTGTTTCAGTAATAATCACTCGGGCCTAAATTACATTTCCAATGCTCGGAGGTCACAACAACTTCCCCTTTGGGGTTTGATTTAAGTGGCACTTAGGCCCGCTACTGTAGCTAATCACAAGGATTTATGGAGTGCATCACCAAGGGGCCGAAGGACCCAGGAATGTTTGCTGGCACCCTGCTGCAGGTGTTACAAACCTCTTTTCTTTCGTCCCGTCTCTCTTTTTCCTGCTCTATTATGGCTGCTGATGGAAGGCAGCTGGAGGACCTCGCTTGTTCTCCACTTGTTGGGTTAAAAGGGGTCTCTGTTGGCGGAACATAATGCTGGCAGCAGCCTCCTACTCCTGTCGCCGGTCACTGCCCAGTCCGGAAAGTCCTTCACGTAAAGCTTTCATAATTACATTGATCTTGAGGGGGCATTTTACGAGCCGCTGACGCATTCAATCACATTTCAGCGAGGCTCTTGTTAAGGTTCTCCTGTGTTTTGCATATTCCAAGTTCATGTTCAGTCGTTAGCAGTTCTCGTGTTTCTGGTAATTGGGAGTTTTCACATGGCCCTGAAGGAGAGGGGTAAAGGACGGAGGATGGAGAGAAGGCCAGGAGGAAGAAGCAGACAGGAGGGGGGAGGGAGCGGAGTGGATGGACGGGGAGGGGAGGGGAGGGGAGGGGAGGGGGGTTGTTGCTGAGTTCAGAGGAAGACTGTCAGAAACTCCAGAGGCATGTACTATGAGATCCAGATGTTGTAACCCCCAACATTTACCCAACCCCGTCATCCTCTTGTCTACTGTATGTAACCATAACGATGGATTACATCGCGTCCTCTTTGTGTTCGCACCAGCGTCCATTGCTGTTTTGTTTTCCAGGCTAAATACAGGAAGCCATTAAAGGCTCTACCTCATCCAAGGACGCATATCTGCCCCCCCCTCCTCCTCCTTCCTCCTCTTTGCCCTCTTTGAATTTCCACCCTATCACGTCTTTGGTCTAGTCTGAGTGAATGCAACAGCAGGCCAGAGCTAATGACCTCGCTGTGATATAAGAGCAATGCCATGTATAGACATTGACTCCAGCCTGTGCCACATGCCAAACACTTAACCTGGAATCAGGGCGGAGTGATAGATCCTCACTTTAAAGCCTCAAAAAGGCCTCGTTTGATTCAAATCTTACTGCTTACCAGTTGTAGCGGAAAGAAGTGTCTTAAAAAAGGCAGTTTGTGTAATTTGTGACACAACTCTGCAAGAACAAGGCCAAAGATGGATGACGAGGTTAAATTAAAGTGAGGGGCGAGGCGTAAGGGGGTTGCTCTTAGTTTTTTAACACTTTCTCATCCGCCCCACTCCCCCGGCTCTTCCTAATCCCCCTTGCTCCTCCTCCCCATCCTCCTCTTCTCCATGTGACCTTTGGCATGAGAGGTCAGCGTTGTGTTCCAGCAGGGTGACCTCTGGTAATGAGAAGGCAGGTTAGCGGGCGACCTGGAAGCGCTTTGTCCACCTCTCCTGGGAATACAAACAGTGACGGTAGGAAGGCACACAGGAACAGCTGCAAGGCGGCCCGTCTTGTGTGCTCGGGCCCGCTCTGATGCCCATTCGTCATTTCACTGGAAAAATCACAACTATAAACAAAAGACAAATCTCCTCCACTGATTCTTGCAGGTTTTTAGGCACTAGATTCAGATCTTTGAGAAAGTTCTGGACTCTGAGAGAACTGATTTAGGTAAGGTTACTGAGGGTTACCCTCACAAATAGCTGCATGTTAACAATTAAAGGGGTAGTTCACCCAAAATTGAAATTTCACTCATTATCTACTCACCCTCATGTGGACTAAGGGCTGGGAGAAGTTTCAGAGTCCTCCGTGGCTTCTCTGAGTTACAGGGGGTCTCGGCGTAGCAGTGCATGTCCATATAACGGTTGCAAAAGGATACCAACTGTCTTCGTAACAAAAAGACACACCAAAAAACATCCAAATACCTCCATGCTGCTCGTATGTAATGTCCGTCTTGTATTGAAGCCCCGAAATGCAAGATTGTCCCGAAAAAAATTAAATAAGTCTATATTTCAAGCTTGTTTTGTAGCGGAAGCTTCTCTTCCCTTTGGACGAACCAGGGTCTGTTTTCTTCCCAGTTCGTCCAAGTTTGACGAACCGGGAAGAGGAGCTTCAAGAAGCTTCCACTACAAAACAAGCTTGAAATATAGACTTATTTAATTTTTTTCGGGACATTTTCGCATTTCGGGGCTTCAATACAAGACGGACATTACATACGAGCAGCATGGAGGTATTTGGATGTTTTTTGGTGTGTCTTTTTGTTACGAAGAAAAGTGGTATCCATTTGCAACCGTTATATGGACATGCACTGCTACGCCGAGACCCCCTGTAACTCAGAGAAGCCACGGAGGACTCTGAAACTTCTCCCAGCCCTTAGTCCACATGAGGGGGAGTAGATAATGAGTGAAATTTCAATTTTGGGTGAACTATCCCTTTAATTCACTGATAACATCAGGTGAAAAATGTCCTGTCAAAAGCCTCATGGGAGTGTCTTATTGATCTATCACTGTCCGATTTCCAAAGAGGCGGATCTTTAATGATTCCTCTAAAGCTGCTTCCTCAAACTTGATCTTTATCTGGATAAGATGTTTAAACAGCACCAGACTGAGTGATCCACCTACACAAGTATGAGCTGACAGGTGTGTATACGGGTGGATGTGTACTTGCTTGCATATGTGGGTGTTTGTCTACTGCACTTCTTTTTCTTTTTTCTTTTTTCACTTCTAGCACTTTGGTCAAAACCATTCCAAAAGTCTGTTAAGGTAGGTTCAATCAGGCAGCTTATAAAGTTTGTAATCAGCTTAGCTCTAAGGGCTGACTTCACCCTTAAGTTCATTCATCCCTTTTAACCCCAACTTCTTCATCCTGTGATCATTTCATTAGTTTTAGTCCACATTACTACAGTCTGTTTTGGTCTCCCTATGTTGCCTTTCTTGACTCTCTCCCTGTGCCACCCCTTTCATCACTGGAGATCTCCCATGATGATATCCCTATGTTATTTGATACAGGCTTCATTTTTTTCTTTTGAATTGACTTGCTCCTGTGTGCTTTACATATCTGGCATGAAATCGAACAGCTGAAAAAAGACACAAGTGTAGAGAGGAGCCGGGTACATGCTTCTTGGCCAGCATCCATGAGGTGCAAAGATTGCTAATCTGCTTGCACAGCCCGTTCCACCTCTCTTACCCTTGAATTTGGAGCGCTTGAGAAAAGAAAAAAGGTGCATCCTTCAATTCTCTTTAAAGCACACATAGCATGTAAATTCATGACACATCATTGACTTGCCAGCGGAAAATATCAGGGAAGGGCCTGAGAGAAAGGGAGAATGGCAAAGCGCCATGATAATTCTTGGCATTGATCCCTTATTGAACAAGCAAAGTTTTCTCAAGGCTGCTTGAGTTTGAGTTGATCCCATTGCAGAGAGAGAGCGTGCTCTGGCTTTTCACGCTTTTCATTTTCTACTTGAAAGTGGAGCAGTTATGAAGCTGCTTTGATCCTCTTAGCATTGGAAGAGACTTCATTTGTAGAGAATGAGACAGTAAGCCTTTTGGAATCCTATCGGCAGTTTGTCATTTCTTCAAAGTACAACTCAAAATCATCTTTGAAACTAATGAAAGAGGAGGGATTACAGTGCGCTCCAAGATAGTTGGTGTCTTCCTGTGGATGACTTTTTTTTTGTATTGCTAGCTAATGATTGGGTGCCACTCATTATTCAGACAAAATAAATAAGTGATGAGTGAAGGGCTTTCGTCCTTGTTGAATCGGATGAGGTAATCGGAAAATATAGTTTTACGGCTGATTGGACATGTTTCCATGTATTTCATGTCCTTACCCGTTTTCTTCAGGTTATGAATAGGTCCGGCTGTATATGTTGAGTGTACGCGTATGACGGCGTGTCCCTTGACATAGAGACATCGGTGTATAACATGTCTGCAGGACTCTGGCTAACCTGGAGCCAGAGGCGCAGGAATAAAGCAGACTTCAGTCATGTCTTGTCTGTCTGGAGATGGCTCTCACTCAGAGGAAATGAGTCTGTTACACCGGCATTGCTCAAATTCCTCCCCTTGTGTCATCGCCGCTAAAGCAAATAGCGGCTTAGGGGAAAGGATTCTGCCACTGAATCAACAGATTGTTTGTGTCTTCACAGGCTCAAAGGGAACATTTTCAGAATTGTGGAAAGGTAGGAATTTGGGGAGTAGTAGCTCTCAGCCTATAGCCCTCTTTTTGTGAAACCTTAATGCTTCTGCCTTCAGTCTTCAAGTTTTCATGGGAGTCTGGCTTTGGGAGGAAGATCCCCCCCCCCCCCTACCCCCCACCCCCGAGTTTGAGTGAGTCTTTTGGAAATGAGAGCAGACTGTGACTCGAGCCATTGGATTAATTGGGGCATGCATGTTTGGCCTGGGCCTGCCACTGACCTGTAGTAGATGGGAATTGTCTGCAAGATGGTTGTATGCCAATTAATTGGGGTCAACCTGGGTTTTCTTGTTCCTTCCTAAATCAGCACACTGAGCACAGAGGCCTTGGCTTTCCCTCTCCAACACACCGTTGTTATACAGTGGCATGCAAAAGTTTGGGCACCCCTGGTCAAAATTTCTGTTAATGTGAACAGTTGAGCAAGTGGAAGATTAAATGATCTCCAAAAGGCATAAAGTTAAACATGAAACACTCTTTTTCAGTATTTTAAGCAATGTCAGTGTGTTGTTTTTGTTTTCTACCATTTTAAAAAGTGAAAAAGGGAAAGCTGCACCCTGCAAAAAATGGGAAACGCATAGAGACTTGAGCTCTCAGATAACTTTGACCAAGATATCAGACAAGCTATTTACATGCTTTACATGCATACTATACAGGGTGGCCAAACCTTTGCTGCGCCATTTTCCTTTTTTGTCATTTTGACCAGGGGTACCCAAACTTCTGCATGCTGCTGTATGTTTGTAGCATAAGAAGGGAAATTGGAGAGAAAATTAGATAGAAATCCATGAGAGTACTTCTACATGATTGTGAACCTCATAGGGTAAGGTTCTCCTTTACCATTGGAAAAGTGCAGCAGGTGGGCGGGGCTTGAGGCATGCCCAAGAGCAGTGACTGTTTTGTTGTGAAGTGTGTTACAGAAATCCTGACAGCTCTTTTTGAACACGAGTTGTATATATTTATCTGTTGACTGAGCACTTTAATACTTTCACATTATTGATATAGAACCTCGACCTGCTGAATCAAAAGAGACACAGAAGTCTCGCTTTACACAACATGGGACCTGTGATGCATCATTTTTGCTTTTTTCCCCCTATCCTCCACTATCCCTATCAAAGTTTATCTTAGTTTAGTCTAGTCTACCCACTGTACAGGTGTTCTCTTTCCCGTGAGAAACCACTCAAAAGTCAAATCCAGACAACTGTGTTGGAAGAAGCAGCAGTGAGTTGTCTAGCCAAGGGTCATCTATATTGTCTTCTTGTATCTCTGCGTCTGCGTCGGTGACGTCAAAACTGGATTTATTTCTCTGTCAAAAATGAATAACATTCCTTTACATTTCCTGTAATACAGACCACATGTGACACACAGTCAACACTCGGTAACCATACAACATAAAGTCATATCTAAAGAAGAAATAATATATGCAATATGTTCTTAATTAAAAAGTCATTCTTGTATTACATACTAGCCTGGTATGTGCCAAGTTGTAAAAAAAAAAATATATGATGGTTTGAGCAGATCTTCTATGTCAACTCTCAATAACATGTTGTCTACATGAAAATGCTCTTATATATATTTTTTTATTTCAGAATAGTTGTCAACACTGCCACTGTTTGAAACGGGGAGTCTGGGGAAGAGCTTTGAAGCACTGTGCTGGGTTAAACACACCCCTCTGACCTGAGGTTGTTACTCATAATTGGCTAAAAGTCCCTCCCCCTCCTCATCTGTCCATATTTAAACTCCCTCTGTGGCTCCCACTCTCTTCATCTTCTCCCTATCGACACACACCTTGGTAATTGGTGATGTGGACCATATGTTGGGCTTGAATGGCCTCCTGTTCTGCAGGGCCATTAGACCTGCTCAAGGACATATCACAACCTTGTTATCAGGCTACCTGTTCTTTCCTGGCCTGGCGTCGTGGACAGGGGGGACATAGTCTCCCAGTCTTTTCACCTCCCGTCAAACCTTCTTATCTCCTCTTCACATCAGCTGTCAAATCATCACCTATGCAGGAGTTTTCCTGGCTCAGAATGAGGCAGTGGTGGTATCCTGATCACGTGTACACACATGCATACATGTGCTGTGCCTTCAACAGGCTGAAACTCATTTGACACAACAACATAGAGTTTCTAGTGTAGTGTATAGTGTTCTTCACAACATTGCAACATTTAAAGGAAAAAAATAAATGATTCATTGAAAAAACAACCAACACACCACTCAAAAATGAAAATAATCTTGGGCTGAATGAGAAAAAGATGCATTGCTCATGTTGTTTGTTAAAGGGATAGTAGCATTTTTTTTTAAGTGGGGTTGTATGATCTACAAATAGCCCCTAAGTACTTTAATTGCAGTAGAAGACTCTCTGCACTCCTCCCGTTAGCAACGCCAGCCCATAGCCCTGCCCAGAGATTTACAACATACAGTGTTGTGAACAGACCCAAAGAAACGGCCTATTTTCACGGCTTAAAAGAGGTTTTACCTGAAAAAAAATACACAGTTCCATTGTTCGCTATAATATAATTTAGCGGGTTAGCGCCCGCCGATCAGCAGTTGGTTAGGTCCAAATAAAAACTGTGTTTTTCCTGCACTTTGAGTGCAGAGAGTCTTCTACTGCAATTAAAGTACTTAGGGGCTATTTGTAGATCATACAACCCCACTTTAAAAAAAATACTACTATCCCTTTAAAGTCTGATATTTCTTACAGTAATAAAAGAAGCACTGCCCAGATGTCCACAACAAAGGACTATGTTTTTGATTTTGTTAGTTGTCTTTATCTAATATCCAAAATACACAAAGTTTAATTATTCCCGGTCTCTGGAGAAACTAAAATCAGGTAGTTTGGAGAAGATGGAAAGATGAAAAAAAACCTTGGCAATAGGATATGCTCCCCTTGTCCTACAGTTGTGTGTCTGTCAGTATCTGTCTCCATTATACTGGGCCGTTTCACTTTTTGTGGTTGTACATTACTTCCAGACCTGACCTATCCGTGACGCTACATCAGTAATGTGAATTATAACATTAACTGCCTGATTCTTCTCTCACTTGTTCAGAATGTGATGTCAACTTAGGAAACGTTATTTTTTTAAGAAACTGGATGACACAGCTGCTTTTATAGCTATGAAATACCAGATCAGGGTTTCGGACACCTCCTTTTTCAGTCAACTCCTTGTGTAAAATTCCAGCTCATTTATCCCTCACTGGCCGTTTTGGCAGCAGCTATGATATAATGGTACCACATCAGTGTCATGCCACAATCGCAGTTACAAAAGACAGTAGTTGACCAGGTAATGCTGGTAGAAAATGGTGTCTTTCCTGGAGATGGTTGACAGTTTAAGATCTGAAAGTGATGTGAAATCTGACGGAGGCAGCTGCATAGTTGCTCTCAGTGGAGGCTGAGAATTAAAATCAGTAGCATTATATTCAAAGACTTAAAATCATAAAATGTACCTGCACCCTGGCAGGTGCATCAGAGGCCAGACAGGTCTTGGTACTACGGTTGCTTCTCCACTGTTTGTTTTCAACAAAGCCGGCGAGAAAGCAATCCATGGAGCGGTGGATGATTTTATTTATCATATATGCATTACAATGTGTATATTTGTGTAGTCTTATCTGTCATAAACAAGACATACGGTGGATTACGGGCCGCGTTTGTGTCGCGTTGCTGCTGAGACGAGAGCTGGGACACCAGGTCGGACACACTGATCTTACAAGGTTGGTTTTCAGCCAGAAGACGATACATGGCAGGCAGAGAGCCTCCATTCTCCCTGGAACTATTTACAAATCATTTTTTTAATCATCACAATTACTCCAAAGCTGTTTAAAGCAGAAGTAAGTGGAATGTTTGTGTTAATATAAGTCTTAAATAGTTATATCTTCTGACAGCAATCACTTCTATAGAGTGTTTGGTCTGAAACACGGGTCTGTCAGTCACTCTGCTCTGCTGTAAGCCGAGGAGAAAACTTTCCTTGTATCCTACAACCTTTATCCAATGAGGAGAGAGAACGGCATGAAGGGGCGGTCCTCTCTGTGTGTGCAGCCAAGGGATGTGGTGACATAGGGACGAGGGCGGGGACTGCTAACTCCATCGGCTGACAGGAAGTTAGCCAAAACCACCGGATCACTTACTTCTGCTTTAATAAGGTAAAAATGTAGCATACCTGTAGTTAAGGTAAAAATCCTGCATAGTTCCTCTTTAAACTAACTTGCTTAATAAACCCTTTGTATTTTAATGGCCCCTGGTAATTTCTAATTTCTAAATTCATCTTCTGAAACAACTTACTGTCAATGTCTGTGATCTGGTTGTGATGTTCCATGTGTTTTATTATGTAAAATGTTATAGCACCTCCTATGGTTCATTAAGAGGAATGCAGCTCTTTTCACAATATTTAAGATGTTTGCATTTTCATTGGTCGTTCAGGTCACATGATTAACCAGGTCACATGATCAGTGGTAGGAAGTAAGAAAAAACTATAGGACCGCATGGGTTGAAATTTTCTCCTTTTTTACTCGGTCTCATCTGATTGTGCAGAGCTTGGAGCAGCTTTGTGTGTGAGTAGAATGATTCATCTGTGTTTATAAAAATTATTTCTGCTCATATTTTGTTGTATTTCATAAGATGTATTTACATTATTTCATTGCTATTTTTGTGTTGGTTTATTTACAGTTTCACATGATAAAAACAACTCTTCATAAAAACGCTGTACCTTCAATAAAACGGAGTTCATCTTGACAGCACGTCTTGCCTACTCATCATTGAAGATACCTAGCTACTTCAGTCGAGTTAAAAAATGTTTAGCTGTCTGGTGATGTGTGCAACGCTACGCGCTCAGGTGCCAGAACAGTGAAAACACAGCTATTCAGCGGGTTCTACACAACAACACGCTAGTGAAAAGAGAAGTACAACTCATTAGCGGCTTCAGCAGTGCTAGCCTGATCTCCCTATACGTTTTTAGATGGATGCCACGTCGCCTACAGAAGGACAGCAGGCAGGCTCATCAGCTAAAGAGGGAGCTACTGCCAAGTCAGTTTCTAGCGGATCCAGCTCAAGCTCAAAAAGTTCATCTGCTAGCTTAGCTGCTGCTAAGGCGAGGGCTAAGGTCTTAGCTGCACGTGCCTGTGCAACTTTTGTTCAGAAAGAAAATGAACTGCTGGTAGAAAAGGCTAAAATGGAGGCTGCTCTCGCTACATTAAAGCTAGACAAAAAGATTGCAGCTGCGGAAGCAGAAGCCAAAGCTCTCGAGTCTACAGCAGCAGATATAGAGAAAGGCTCCAGAGGCTCCAGAGCTTCCAACATCTTCCTCCTTCCTCCTCAATCCCCCCAAGAAAGGACCAACGATTATGTTGAGCGTCATTCACAGGAAGACTCTAAGCCTCCACTCACTGAACCACCACAGAGTCAACCTCAACTATACAATCCCGCCATCTTGAGCAGTGCCACTCCAAACCTCTACGATGGTCCTGCGGATGTTAGACCACGTATTCCAACTACTCACCTATTGAAGCCAGATCCTGATGCTAACCCTCATAGCTTCTACGCCACGAGGCCACAACAACCATTCACACCCACTCTCAGCAACCAAGCTCCTCACACTCCCTTTGCTGACCGTACAGGCTTTGGTGATATTGCCAGATTCCTCGTCCGTCGGGAACTGCTCAGCTCCAGTCTCACCAGATTTGACGATCGTCCTGAAAGCTATTGGGCATGGAGGTCGAGCTTTCTAAACTCCATTGAAGGAACAGAACTAACCCCAAGTGAAGAGCTCGACCTGCTATCCAAGTGGCTGGGTCCCCAGTCTTCAGCACATGTGAAGAGGATCAGAGCTGTACACATCAGCAACCCGGCTCAAGGTCTGAGAACGGTGTGGTCTCGTCTTAATGAGTGTTATGGATCTCCAGAGATGATAGAGAAAGCTCTCTTTGACAGACTGGAGAAATTTCCCAAGGTCACCAATAAGGATCCTCAAAAGCTACGAGAGCTCGGCGACCTGCTACAAGAGTTAGCATCAGCACAGCGTGAGGGGAACCTACCTGGACTGGCTTGCCTGGATACTGCGAGAGGCCTGATACCCATAGTAGAGAAACTGCCATTCAATCTCCAGGAAAAATGGATCACTCATGGGAGTAATTACAAAGCAAATTACCAGGTACATTTCCCGCCATTCGCCTACTTTGTCGAGTTTGTCTGTAGAGAGGCCTACATCCGGAACGACCCAAGTTTCTCTCTGTTCTCTTCTGCAGACACAATAATGAAGCCGAACAACACAGTAAAAAAGATGAGTAGCTCTAGGAACTTCGTCTCCTCACACAAGACAGAGGTCTCTTCTATGCTTGACCCCGACGACACAGGGACCCCTAGTGTTAGGCCAGATGTTAGTAGGCAATGTCCTATTCACAAAAAGCCTCACCCCCTTAAACACTGTAGAGGCTTTAGAGCGAAAGCAATCGAGGAACGCAAGGCTTATCTCAAAGAAGCTGGCATATGTTTTAGATGTTGTTCTTCAAGCAAACATTATGCCAAAGATTGCAAAATCGCAGTACAGTGCAGAGAGTGCAGCAGCGACAAGCATGTAGCGGCTCTTCATCCTGGACCAGCTCCGTGGCTTAGCCAGACCCCTGAGTCAGAGAAAGGCGGGGAGGAGAAGGGTGATCAGTCTCCTACTGTGAACTCAAAGTGCACGGAGGTTTGCGGAGAGGGTAACGCCCCACGCTCCTGCTCAAAAATTTGCCTTATCACAGTTCATCCTAAGGGTCAACCAGACAGGTCAGTGAAACTTTACACCATTCTTGATGATCAGAGCAACAGATCGCTTGCTCGATCAGAGTTCTTTGACCTCTTTGGACTGGAGGGCACAGAGTCACTCTATACTCTTAGGACATGTGCTGGTCTTACTGAGATGTCTGGGAGGAGAGCCACAAACTTCATTGCAAAAACTTTGGATGGAAGCTTCAGCATAAATCTCCCGACTCTCATAGAGTGTAACTACATCCCCGAGGATAGGTCAGAGATTCCTACTCCTGAAATCGCCAAGTATCACACTCACCTCAACTCTGTGGCTGAGCACATTCCTCCCCTTGATCCAGAGGCTCAGATCCTCCTTCTCCTTGGTCGTGATGTTCTGCAGGTCCACAAGGTGAGAGAACACCGCAACGGACCTAACAGCGCACCATACGCCCAACGCTTGGACCTCGGTTGGGTCATCATCGGGGAAGCCTGTTTAGGCACAGCTCACAAACCCAAAGATGCTAACGTGTTCCATACTCACATTCTTGAGAATGGACGTCATTCTCACTTCACACCCTGTCCGAACCATCTCACTCTTAAGGAGAAGCCCACTGTGAACAGTCAGAAGTCTCACAGTCCTCATAGTCTCAAAGGCTCACCACTTTCTCTTATGACAGTCCAACGCACTGAAGATGACTCTTTGGGAAGTAAGATCTTCCAGCGCACAGAGGAGGACAACGAGATTGCCCCCTCTATTGAAGACAAACAGTTCATCGAGCTAATGGACAAAGAGATGTTCATTGACGAAGGAAACAACTGGGTAGCCCCACTCCCATTCCGCCCTTCAAGAGTACGTCTACCGAACAACAGGGAGCAAGCTCTGAGTCGCTTTAAATCTCTCTGCCGCACTCTTGATAGGAAAGCAGAGATGAAGCAACAGTTTGTCACCTTCATGCAACGGATCTTCGATCAGAATCATGCAGAACTGGCTCCACCATTAGTGGAGGGAGAAGAGTCCTGGTACCTCCCTACATTTGGAGTGTACCACCCGCGCAAGCCTGGTGACATCAGAGTCGTGTTTGACTCCAGCGCAAAACATCACGGGGTGTCTCTAAATGATGTGCTGTTGACCGGGCCAGACCTGACCAATAGATTATTGGGGGTTCTGATGCGTTTTCGACGTGAACAGATCGCTGTCACCACAGACATCGAACAAATGTTTTTTAGTTTTCTCGTGAGGGAAGATCACAGGAACTTTCTTCGGTTCATGTGGTTCAAGAACAATGATCCTACAGATGAGGTTGTCGAATACCGGATGCGGGTTCACGTATTCGGTAACAGCCCCTCTCCAGCGGTGGCGACCTATGGCCTCAGAAGAGCTGCGCTGTACGGAGAACCGGTGTTTGGCTCTGCAGCAAAGGAGTTCATACATAGAGAGTTCTATGTAGACGATGGCCTCACATCTCTGCCATCAGAAAATGAAGCTGTCAGCTTACTCAAAGCGGCACGAGGTATGCTGGGTATGTCTAACTTACGCCTCCACAAGATTGCATCCAACTGTCCCGCAGTCATGCAAGCATTTCCGGCCTCCGAGTACGCCAAGAACTTGAAGGAACTCGATCCTGATAGTGATTCTCTTCCAATGCAGTGTAGCTTAGGACTGAACTGGGACCTGTGCAAAGACACATTCACCTTCCGGGTCTCCAGCACCGAAAGGCCTTTCACAAGGAGGGGTGTGCTTGCTACTGTAAACAGTTTATTCGATCCGCTCGGCCTAGTAGCACCAATCTCCATTCAAGGAAAGTTTCTGCTGAGAGAACTAACCCAAGACACCATCGACTGGGATGAGCCTCTCCCAGCAGAGCAGGAAGGAGAGTGGATCGCTTGGAGAGATTCATTACACGCTCTTGAACACTTTGAGACTCCACGTTGTTACACTAGTGCATCTATCTCCAACGCCCAGCGTGTTGAGCTGCACATCTTCTCGGATGCGTCTGTAAAAGCCATCGCTGCAGTGGCCTACTTGAAGGTGTTGGATAGCAACGGCACAGACCATGTAGGATTTGTGATTGGGAAGGCTAAATTAGCTCCTTTGACAGTCCATACGGTCCCACGTCTTGAGCTGGGAGCTGCGGTCCTCGCTGTTGAGATTGCAGAGCTGGTGTCAAGAGAATTGGATGCCAAGATTGATGACATGAAGTTTTACACTGACAGCAAAGTCGTGCTGGGTTATATCCACAACGTTACCCGCAGATTTTACGTGTATGTCAGTAATAGGGTAGAGCGCATCAGGAAGTTCTCAAGCCCTGAACAGTGGCACTACGTACCCACCAGTCAGAATCCAGCAGATGTAGCGACTAGGTCAGTACCTGCGGAACTTCTCTCAACCACCAGCTGGCTCACCGGGCCCAAGTTCCTGCTGCTACCCATGAAAGAAGATGCACCTGTGGAGACATCTTACGACCTTGTGAACCCAGACTCTGATGCAGAAGTGCGTTCTCACCTCACGGCATGCACCGACACAAACCTGGGCTCTCAGCGATTTGAAAGGTTCTCAACCTGGCAGTCTCTCATCAGAGCTATAACCACTCTGATCCACATCGTGGAGACCATGAGAGCCAAGAGTACAAGAGGAAAAACAGAATGTAAAGGTTGGCATCAATGTTCAAAAGTCCACACATCTGACAATCTGCTCAAAGCGAGACAGGTCCTCATCAGATGTATACAGAGTGAAGCATATCAGACTGAGATGTCTTGTCTGAAGCAAGGGATGGACATCCCGAAGAGCAGTCCATTGAGGAAGTTGGATCCTATGCTTGATAGTGATGGACTCTTGAGAACTGGAGGCCGACTTCGTCACTCGACTCTCAAGGCAGAAGAAATGCACCCTCTCATTGTCCCTGGTCGCAGCCATGTCGGTGGTCTACTCATCAACTACTATCACGAGAGAGTTAAGCACCAAGGCCGGATCTTTACAGAGGGAGCGATACACGCCGATGGCATTTGGATGGTTGGTGTCAGGAGATGCATTGCGAGACACCTGTACAAGTGTGTGACGTGTAATAAGCTCAGAGGAAGGACAGCCGAGCAAAAGATGGCTGACCTCCCTTCAGATCGGTTAAGCGAAGAGCCACCATTCACCAACGTAGGCATTGATGTATTTGGGCCTTGGAGTATCTCTACTCGACGCACACGTGGAGGTGCCGCTAACAGCAAGAGGTGGGCAGTGATCTTTACCTGTCTCAGTGTGCGCGCTGTTCATATAGAGCTGATCGAAGCCATGGACACATCGAGCTTCATAAACGCCCTTCGTCGATTTTTCGCCATTCGGGGTCCCGTGAAGCTGATACGCTCCGATTGTGGCACAAATTTCAAAGGGGCATGCAAGGAGCTGAAAATACTCCTTCAGGACGACAAGGAGCCTAACGTCTTCCGGTTCCTCAGCAAAGAAGGCTGTACATGGATCTTTAATCCACCTCATTCCTCCCACATGGGCGGCGTGTGGGAGAGGATGATTGGGGTCTCCAGGAGGATTCTGGATTCCATGTTGTCCCAGATTCAGCCATCTAACCTCTCTCACGAGGTTCTATCTACAGTCATGGCAGAGGTGTCCGCCATAATTAATGCCAGACCTCTGACGACCATCTCTACCGATGTGAGTGCTCCATCGCTCCTTACTCCAGCCATGATCCTTACCCAGAAAGTTTGCAGTCCTCCTCCTCCAGGCTGCTTCGTCGATGCAGATCTACATCGCCAGCAGTGGAGGAAAGTCCAGCACTTGGCCAACACCTTTTGGGAGAGGTGGAGGCGCGAGTATCTCCCTATGCTCCAGAGTCGGTCGAAGTGGCAGAGGAGCCGCCCCAACATCAAGGAAGGAGACATAGTGCTTCTTCGTGATACCCAGGTGGAGAGGAACCAGTGGCCCATGGCGCTGGTCACAAAAACCTTCCCTTCGAGCGACGGGATGGTCAGGAAAGTGGAGCTCAGGGTTGTCAGAGGAGAGACCTCTAAGACCTTCCTTCGCCCCATCACGGAGGTGGTGGTGCTAATGTCTCCCTAGGATGACATAGACTTTTACTTAACTCCCTAAGTGTTTGTCTTTCATAGTGGTATTGTGTTCAATACCAGGCGGGGAGTGTGATGTTCCATGTGTTTTATTATGTAAAATGTTATAGCACCTCCTATGGTTCATTAAGAGGAATGCAGCTCTTTTCACAATATTTAAGATGTTTGCATTTTCATTGGTCGTTCAGGTCACATGATTAACCAGGTCACATGATCAGTGGTAGGAAGTAAGAAAAAACTATAGGACCGCATGGGTTGAAATTTTCTCCTTTTTTACTCGGTCTCATCTGATTGTGCAGAGCTTGGAGCAGCTTTGTGTGTGAGTAGAATGATTCATCTGTGTTTATAAAAATTATTTCTGCTCATATTTTGTTGTATTTCATAAGATGTATTTACATTATTTCATTGCTATTTTTGTGTTGGTTTATTTACAGTTTCACATGATAAAAACAACTCTTCATAAAAACGCTGTACCTTCAATAAAACGGAGTTCATCTTGACAGCACGTCTTGCCTACTCATCATTGAAGATACCTAGCTACTTCAGTCGAGTTAAAAAATGTTTAGCTGTCTGGTGATGTGTGCAACGCTACGCGCTCAGGTGCCAGAACACTGGTTATTTATATAGTACTTTTGGGGGTGTTGCCTCTAACTGAGGTGAAAGGGTTTATAGATTAGACAGGGGTGAGTGAGGCAGTGGATGAGTATCTTAGAGTCCAGATGCAGTCAATCAGGGGACAGGGTCTGGGCTCAGACCTGTTGAACTGTTTTCCAGCCTGAGCTCTGGATGAGATTGTGGTGGGTGGGGGACTTCCCTCTGTCTATCCCACTTGCCTTTGTCGCCACTGCGTTTCCTCTGAGGCTCCTTGGGGCATAGTGAAGAGCAGCAGCCTGCTGAGCATCCCATAGCTGGAGCTGCAGTGTCATTGTCCAGCAGTAGAACAAACTTTCTGGCCACTGCCTCCACAACTTTGCTCTTGAAGTGGGAGAGTTGATGCGAGGAGGCCCGAGACGCCTCCTAGTGAAAAGTCAAAAATATCGCATTGCTCTATTATTTTACCTGGCACAGACAAAGTTTTTAGTAAGTGCTTCCACATTGTCAACAAAAAAAAATCGTTTGCACATCTGAACCTTCTTGCCCTTGGTCATAAAAGGAGACACAGTCCAGAGAAAGTTTTTCCTTTTCCAAAATGAAATCCTCTGGCTTCAGGCAGCGCTCCATCAGCACAGGACTTGAGATCCTGAGTGTAAAATGACCGAAAATCTGGTTAAAATAAATAAAATATTACTGAAGAAGAAGGGGGCAGCCATCTTGATGTCGGTGAACAATATGTTTATTGGGGTTTTGGTATTGTTCTGTTGAATGTGTGTGAGGTCCCTGGCAGCTCCTAAAGAACACGTTCTGTCCTTCTTCTGTATCATCTGCCAATTAAAATAACACAGGCCAGACTCTGGAGCTGGAAAGTGTTGAATTTCTGTCTTTCTGGCAATATGGTTTTTTTTTTTTTCCTAGTTTGGCATCGATGCGCCCATGGCAGATATATTACCCAGTCTTGGTTTTAATTGTGATTTTAATATATCCTGAACAGCTACCAATGACAATTGTCTTTGTTTTCCACAGATTGACCCTGTTTGTGAGGATTTCAAGAGTCTGAACGCATGAATAGCTGCAGAGCATGGTCGGTTCTCATCCCACAGGTAATCCACTGTTCAAGATTCAAATGTCTTATCACTGAGCAAAGCAGACGACAATAGAGTGTCTTTTCCACCATGTTGTAGACCATTCCACATATCCTGTTTCCCTTAATACTTAGTGTTGACACTTGCATTGAACGGATATTAGCAGACACGTCTGCTCTAATTTGGTATGCCCTATGAGGTCCTTTGTTTCCCCTAACACAGTTTGACTTGAGCTGCAGCAGTTTGTTATTAATGAATAAGAGAGAATAGTGAGACAGAGGATTTATCCCACATTAGGACTGATTCCTATTTTGTTTAAGAATTTAAGAGGGAGAATCGTGGTGATCAGTCTGAGATGTTAACTCATTGAGTGCCAGCCCTTTTATAAAATGGTCAGTGCCATGTGCCAGCGTTTTGGGGCATTTTGACTAATATTTCAAGACCCAGAGAATATTTTGTATTATGACTCTGTAAACAGCTCAAAGGAAAGAGGAGACTCTCTATTTAATTAGGGAAAAAACCATTTGTTTGTACCTTGTTCCATTATTGATATATCTTAAGTTGAATAGAGCCTGGTTGCACCAAAGCTGAGAAAAATAAATTTTTGTGAAAGAGAGTCTCTCAAGAAAAAAAGTGATTTATCCGTTTTAATTTTGGCTTCAAAAACATGTAAGACATCTGAAAATTTCATTTCACATGTTTTTTCATTGACCCCCCCCCCCAAAAAAACAACAACAACTAAAATACAAGTACGAGCAGTTGCTGCCCCCTCACCCTCTCCTATAGATGGATGTAACCTCTGTTTTGTCATCCATAGATTTTAAAAGTATGGTTTTGAAGCTTAGGGTGAGCTGCTTCGCTGTTGCCACCTTGGCAGTTTAATCTCCACCTAGTGTCTGTTTAATCCAAAAAAGAGGTTGTGACGTTAGTGCAGCCTAAATTTTGGTACATGTCGGTAAGTGAAAAGCATATTTCACTCAACTCTCACTCAAAGCAGCACACTATCAACTCTGCTTTAACCCTTAATAAGGTTCAAACTGGTAAGTAGTTTAAAATCTATAATTTATATTAAAAATATGAAGTTGTCAGTAGAAACCAAAACAGTTTTTGTACTAGTCCAGTCATGTGTATTTCTGCTGTAAAGTGGGACCTTTTGACCATGACCCTAGGGGATTGTCTCACTTCTGCAGTTGGCATTTGAGGGACTACAGTTTTTGGCACTTTAGAGTTGGCTTCTACACACCAGATGGTTTGTTATACAGAACTATCCGTGAAGGCTGCATTGGAAACTGGAAAAGGGCATGCACTTTCAAAAAAAAAAAGTACTTGGACGCACCATCTGTCTATCCACCTGTTATAGGCTAACTTCAACCAAACCTCTGCCAAAGGCAGTTAGGAAAAGCCAAAGAGAAGCCATAACATCTTTTGCATAAATTAATGTTGTGCTGTGCTTTTCTTTCAATTGGGAAATCTACAGTTCTGATATCACTGATGCTATAATAACATGTATGCTAACCTTTAGCAGCTACCATTACTGGTAACCAGTCACATGTCACTGTCGTCACACCAAAAACACTTACTGTTGTTTCCCCCTTATCCATCACTGATTGGTCCAAACTAGTGGTTAGCCTGGAGCCTGGCAAGATGGAGTCTCACATGTGAGGAAAAAGCTGCCTTGTGAGGATATACAGCTCTGGAAAAAATTAAGAGACCACTTCAAAATGATCAGTTCCTCTGGTTTTACTATTCATAGCTATGTGTTTGAATAAAATGAACACTTTTGTTTCATTCTATAACCTACTGACATTGACTGAAATTTCTCCCAAATTGGAAATAAAAATATTGTCATTTAGAGCATTTATTTGCAGAAAATGGCAACAGGTCAAAATAAAAATAAAAATTCTGGTGTTTTCAGACTTTGTATAATGCAAAGAAAACAAGTTCATATTCATTTTAAAACAACACAACAATACTTTTTAAACTTTAGAAATCAAAATTGGTGCAATAATTCCAATTTTTAATCGCAGTAGTGTTTTTTATTTATTTATTTATAATCTTTCTTCCTCATTAAATCTGATTTGGTTCAGGTGAAGTAGAGTGAGGTGCTTGTGTTGGAGTTCAATAGACTAATAGTTCAATAGAATCCATGGCTGTTGAGAAGCTGATTTATTAAGAACATTTTGGAGTGGTCTCTTTATTTTTTCTAGAGCTATAAGATGAAACTCGTGGCTAAAGGGCTTCTGATTTTTTTTAAAGGGATAGTTCACCCAAAATTGAAATTGTCCTCCGTGGCTTCTCTGAGTTACAGGGGGTCTCGGTCCATATAACGGTTGCAAATGGATACCAACTGTCTTCGTAACAAAAAGACACACCAAAAAACATCCAAATACCTCCATGCTGCTCGTATGTAATGTCCGTCTTGTATTGAAGCCCCGAAATGCGAAATTGTCCCGAAAAAAATTAAATAAGTCTATATTTCAAGCTTGTTTTGTAGCGGAAGCTTCTCGAAGCTCCTCTTCCCGGTTCGTCAAATTTGGACGAACTGGGAAGAGGACAGACCCTGGTTCGTCCAAATTTGATGAACCAGGAAGAGAAGCTTCTGCTACAAACAAGCTTGAAAAAAAACGTTATATTGACATGCACTGCTACGCCGAGACCCCCTGTAACTCAGAGAAGCCATGGAGGACTCTGAAACTTCTCCCAGCCCTTAGTCCACATGAGGGTGAGTAGATAATGAGTGAAATTTCAATTTTGGGTGAACTATCCCTTTAAATTCAAGACATAGCTTTACTGTACTAATGTAACATACATTACATACTAATGTTACTGTGCCAATCCTTTGCAAAAAACAAACAAACATTTATTACCATCCAAACTCTCCAAGCCTCATAACTGCAAGGACTAGTTTAACATCAGAGCATCAAAGTAGAAAGTCACTATCCCATAATCAGTGTCCTTTAACCACAGGCAGCCTAATAAAGAAAAGCAGGGGTGTTGGTCGTCTCTGTCTGCAGGTCCAGACAAGCCTCCGGTAGAAGCTGAGGATGTTTGTTCTTCACCTCGCTACAACTGGGTCAGCGAGCGAGCTAAAGGTGTTTACCTACGGCTCAGAGCTCACAGCGCCCTCATGCTCTCACAGTCCTTTTTAAGATGAATTCATATTCTGGAGAGAAGCAGTGCCGGGAAAAGACACACACACACACACACACACACACACACACACACACACACACACACACACACACACACACACACACACACACACACACACACACACACACACACACACACATCTGTCAACCGCTGTTTAATGATGATGGGATTTGCGTTGTTTTAATGAAATTCTGCCCATTTCAATTGGGAAACTCAAAAGCTGCTTAGCTGGATGATGTGTGGCTCCACTAGTGTGTGACTGTGTACCACTTTTCACAAATTATCCCCCCCAAGAAAAACAAGTATCAACAGTTGAGGGTGAACTATGGTCCTGTTCCTCTGCCCAGCGCATGACTTCATGTTGAAGTGTGTATAGCTAAACTCGGCCAGCCTGGCATACGCAGGTAATCACCAGCGCACACACACACACACACACACACACACACACTTCTCTCACTAACCTAGTTCCACACACATTTCTCCTTCACGCTCACTCAGTCTGTCTCTCCGGTTTGTTCTGCCCTGACCTGCTGAAAGCCTCTCAGGGCCGTGTCAGTCAGCCAACAACTCTCTCCGCTCACAGTTTCAGCAGGTTCCAGTTGGACGCCGGCCTGTCCTCTCTCCTTATTCTTTCACATTGGCTCCCTTGTCATGTTGGGATGTCGGGAAGTCGGGAACCTATGCGCAAAATGGGTGCTTTATACTTCAGCAGGCTGCAGTGAAAACAGGTTTGCGAGTGTACACACAGGTTTAAAGATCTGACTGTGTAATAGGTGCGTGCCTGGCTTCATTTATAATTGTATGTGATCATTGTGTGTGTGTGTGTGTGTGTGTATCATCATGGGTGAATTTGCCCAACAGTTAGAATAAAGCAGCTGTGGTTGCTTTGTAACATAGACAGCCCAGATTCTACTGCCTGCAGCTGCTCAGACTCTCCCTTAAATAGATTTCATAGCCCGTGAAAAGCTTTTTAGAGCCCTCGAGGAAGTCAACGGTGACCTTCTTCCAAGCTTAAATTCATCACGTTGTTCAGTGTAAAGCTGTGAAGAATGATTATCAATTATTTGTAACTATCTTGTGATATTTTACAGTATATTTTCAGTCATCTCCCTCTGCTTGTGTCCTCCTCTTCGATCGTGATCTCCTGCAGCTGTAACAGGATGCAGAGCTCCTTTCTGACATGTTGTGTGTTGTAAAACATGTCACGTTTGTGTATAATGAACGTCTGTTGCATGAAGCTCTACAGAGAGGCTGCTGTCTCACTACCTGGTCCCTATTGGTCACCTGTTTCATAACAAACTGAAGATTAATTCACACTCCTCATCGTGTAATATCAACACATCATTTGTGCTGTCGATGTGCCTACGTCCCTATGTGGCTGCCTGTGATGTCAACTTGAGTCGTACAACTTCACAAACACAAATTTAGAGCATCTTCTTTTCATGGTGGTCACTGCTCCACGTTAAAGGGATAGTTCAACATTTTGGCAAATTGGCCCATTGCCATAATCCCTATAGTCATAGCAGTAGGTTCGTTACCTTTAATTGTCGGTGCAAGCTATTTTTAGAACGGTGGAGCAGAGCCATGAGCTGCTCAGAGCTACGCTACGGAGGCTCATGGGATTTCTTGGTTTCCCTCATCAAACTCATCAAATACACAATCCAACAACTCCACAATGCTCTGGTGGACAAGTTGTGACTTGCACATTCACCACACTATGAGATAATAACACAACGTTACCACACAGAGTTGTTTTAGAGGGAAATTCAGAGACTGCTTGCGCGCAACAGCAGTTTTGCATGAATTTCCCTCTAAAACAACTCTGTCTGGTAACGTTGTGTTATTATCTCATATCATGGTGAATGTGCAGGTCACAACTTGTCCACCTGAGCGTTGTGGAGTTGTTGGATTGTGTATTGAGATGATGAGTTTGATGAGGGAAACCAAGAAATCCCATAATGAGCCTCCGTAGCGTAGCTCTGAGCAGCTCGCGGCTCTGCTCCGCCGTTCTAAAAATAGCTTGCACCGACAAATAAAGGTAACGAACCTACTCCTAAAACCATAAGGATTATGGCAATGGACCAATTTGCCAAAATGTTGAACTATCCCTTTAACATGCAATGCAAACACCTGGAATATCCCAGTAACGATCCAGAAACTCACAGCTTGGAATCAGTCTGTCACCAACACCGTTCTACATGGATTCATGTAATGAGTGAACAATGGACCCCAGCCTAGTATGGCAAGGGGATTTAACATTTAAAAGCTAAGTTTGACTATCCGGAACTAACATCGTAGATATCAACAACGTCTTTCTGACTAGTCGTAATTACATTTTGAATAGTTGGATTTTTTATTCAAGATATCTGTAATTCAGTTTTGCCTAGTCAAAAAGAACATTTCAGATATCCACAACTACGTTCTTCCTAGGACAAATGACGTCACTGTAACCATTCATGTGTATGGGGTTTGTCATTACAGATATCTACAATTCAGTTACAGATATCCACAATGTGAATTACGGATATCTGTAACTGAATTACGATTAGTACTAATTCCAGTTTGAGATATCTACAACGTCATTTTGTCTAGTCAAAACTTAATTTCAGATATCCGAATTGAGATGAATTAAAGATATCTTGAACTGGAATTAGAATCAAATTGTAGATATCTCAAACTGGAATTAGTACTAGTCGTAATTCAGTTACAGATATCTGTAATTCACATAGCGGATATCTGTAACTGAATTGTAGATATCTGTAATGACAAACCCCATACACATGAATGGCAACAGTGATGTCATTTGTCCTAGGAAGAACGTAGTTGTGGATATCTGAAATGACAATTGTGGATAGGAAGAATGTAGTTGCAGATATCTGAAATGTTCTTTTTGACTAGGCAAAACTGAATTACAGATATCTACAACACATATCCAGTCTGGCTTTTAAATGTTAAAATGGCTTGCCATAAGCCTATAGCACAGAGCAGCACCTACACACTGACCCATCCAGACCACAGGCTGGTCGGAGGGGAAGGGAAGGTTTGCGTGATTTATCCTCATGTTTCTGAGCTCTGACTCAATCTGGTCCCGTAACCAGTGACTGATCCACCCTCCCTGCTGTCCACTAGCAGCTGTGTTGACTGTCTTTTGCATGGGAAGCCTTGATTACTAGGTCGACTGTACATTGGGGCTGAGCCTGGCAGCCGGCCTATTGTACCTCCCTCTCCCACACACACACACACACACACACACACACACACACACACACACACACACACACACACACACACACACACACACAAAACACACACAAAACACATCCCCCTCGACTTTGATCGTGGAGAGTTGTAACCAACTTGTGCGCCATCATCCACAGCCTCGGGCGATCCACCACGTCTTTATTAGTGTTGGTGGATGTGTGTCTGTCCTACAGTAGGCTGCGTCTGTCTGGAGATGCCTCTGGCCGTCGTTTCATGTCCAATAACCTCGCGTTGGCAGAAAGTCGCTCTTTTTTCCTTCATTAGAAGCTTCAGCTGTGAGGACTCGCGATGATGTCTTCATTAAAGTTTATGATTTGTTGATTTTAATAATCTGCTGTGTTTTCTTGATGTGATTGTTAACGGGGCGTTAGGAAAACATCGCTCTGTGATATAACAAGAAACAGGTGTAAGTGAAATGACATCAGTGTGTATAAGCTCAGTTGGAGGCAGCGCCGCAGCCAGAATATGATTTGACTTGAAATGCATCCACAGTGTGATTTATGATTAATCTCTCTCTGTCTGTGAAACCACAGCTTAATATCAAGGGACAATATATGTGATGAAAAATAGCTAATGTCGGAATATTTTGTAATAATTCAACGGCGTCTTGGTTGATTATGAATAACAGATGCTTTTAAAAATCACAGCCTTCATTTTCCAAATATTTGGAAAACACAGAAATCCATTGTAAGCACATTATTAGGGTTGGATGACTACATCAGCCAACAGTCACTCTATTAGCCAATTTAACACCAATTCATGTGGTTTTATATTTCTGCCTTATTGGAGATCGAGGCAACAAATATGACAGATAGATTAACCTCTAAAATCACACTTGGATGGTTGACGGCTCCACAAGTAAAATGACGGAACCATAATTACCGGTCTTGTATTACGAACACATCAGAGCATTTCCTGCTTGTTATATGATAAAACAAATAATGTGAGACACAATCCATCTGGCATGACTCTCATGAGGTTATTAGAGGTAAAAAAAAATAAAAAAAAAAGTATACAGTGTGCTCTGAGAATGGAGGTTTAATGAAGCACATAGAATCATCAGAGCCTGCTCTGCTATTAGATGTTCTGCTCGTACCAGATGTTGCGTTCAGCCAGGTTATTGCACTGTGTTATTATGCACAATAATGGTTGTAAAAATGGCTTTGTAATGTAGAGTTTCCTCACTACTCGACTGAGTATCAGTGCTCAGGGTGCAGGGGTGTGGCAGCATGTCTGAACTCAGCGTCCTTCACACTGAGCACATTATACTGTAGCTCCTCTCCTTCATTTTTGTTGGACCTATTTTTTTCTTGTTTGGGTCATTTTTTTTTCTCTAGTTCCCCCCACAGTTCGGGAATACATTTTTTCACTGTCCGAAAAAACTCACCGCTAAAGGTGCAGTCACACCGGGCCTTTTATTTTTTTTCGCTGTCGCTCGTATCGCAGATTTGTTATCTCTGTTTCGTTCAGCTGCAATCTCTCTGCAGTTTGGCACAGACTCGCATTTTGGCTTTGAGGTCGTCATGCCCACTGCCATGTCTCTCTGTATACATTTTTTTCGCCTGAGCGAATATTCACTCAATTGCCTGTTTGCATTGACTTAATATGTAAACTCGTGGCCAGAGAAAAAAATTACAGGTCCAGTGTGAACGCACCATAAGCAATCCTTAGAGCGATGTACCGAGGTGGGTAAAGTTAACAAGAGATTACAGATTATTGGGTGAGATTGTGTTGTAGTGCTGTAAAGCAGTCCATGTTTCTCACAAGACGAGATCTGGGACACTGGGTTGAAGGCGCTGATCTTGCAAGGTTGATTTTATAGGTGGAAGGCAGACAGCCTCCATTCTCCCCTTAAAGGGACAACGAGGAGTTTCTCCAGCGGCAGAACGAAAAATTCCCCGACAATAAAAAAGTCTCATATTAATGTGGATGAATCTACGTTACCACTTTTCATTTTCGATAAATATATATCGTTTTGTCTCTATCGTAATTTTGTTATTATTAGTGGTGGTGGAAATGGTGGAAATGCTGGGCGAGCTGACCAGCGTTTCCTTACTTTCGGATTTCCCGGACGCTGCCCGGCGAGTCATGAGAACAACGCCGCCGAATCACCGTTTATGGTCGGAACTACGACGGTATGTGATCGTCTTCGAACCTATGACTTTAATTCTTGATGAATGAAAACATGAGTCTGTCGCTCAAAGAATTTCACGGTGCGCGGAGGCTCATAAATGTAGTGTGAAAACACTTCGCTTTTCCAAAACTCCTCGTTGTCCCTTTAACAAGTCATTGAACCATCACAGTTACTCCAGAAGCTTTGTAATTAAGTTTGAAATCTTGCATAGTTCCCCTTTAAACACCAGTTTTAATATTTGAAGAATATGAACAAGACATATCAGTGGCAAACAAAAATCAAATCACAACCTACAACCCACTCTCTAATAGATTAAATGCATTAATGGAAATAAATCCTTATAATAATTAAAACTAGTTTGTAACCTAGTGCAGTGGTGGAGTGTTGGAGTTTGCATGTTCTCCCTTTACTTTGCCAGCATTGGTTTCCTGCAGGTACTCTGGCTTCCTACCAACTACATGAGGTGAGCTTAATTGCCGATTCTAATTAGAGCATGACTGGTTGTTTGTTTCTGTATGTCAGAGCTGTGATAGAATGACGTATCCTCATCCTCATCCAGTGTCAGCTGCTGGCTTCTTCCCACACCCCGTAGCCATAAAAGGATTGGTTGGTTAATGAATGAATAAATAAATGGAAATTAGGTGGTTGTTCCCCTTATTAAGGCAACAGTGAAAAACACAGTCTTCAGTTCTCTCTCTGTTCTACTCGCTGACGTGGATGTTACTGTCAAAATAAAAGCCCTTCGTAGAAGCACAGAAACATACATTTCTTCCCTCTCAGATCACCAAGGTGTAAGTTGTGTGATGTAGTGTCTGCTGCACCGTCACAGATCAACAGTATGCTGTTTAGCCAGTCTTGTGTGTAATTCGCCCCTCATCCTAGAACCGTTTGCTTTAATTCACTGTCTCTGTTCATTTCCAAGCGCCTCTCAGACAGGAAGCAGATCTTACAACCAGGGAGCTGCAGAGGAAATGATAAACGAAGGAGAGGCACGGACACACGGCTTCAAAACTATGCAAATCTGAGCTGTTTATTGTCGTAGGTGCTGAGGTTTTGTAAAAAAAAAAAAAAGGATTTCTTTCTTTGATCACCGCAATAGGAAGTCTGACCCACACATTTGCTTTCTGACGCCTGGCTGACCCGCTCTACATGTCTGAGTGTGTACATGAGAGATTATTTTTTCAGTAACAGATATTCAAACATGGATTTTTTTCCCCCTCTGTGATGAAAAAGTGCTTCACCTCCTCACTGACTGTTAAAAGAGAACTTGTGAAGTGAAGTGTCACTGCTCTGTTGGTGACAGTGAGGACTTGTGGGGGGTTGGGAGGCTCAGTTCAGATCTTTGACCTGAAGGCTCAGACTAGAGAGCTCACTGCAGGATTTCCCACAGATCACTATGAGCAAAAATGATTATTATCTCATTTTTTTTTTCTTTTTTTAATTGTACTGTTACAAAACAAATAATGTTGCTTTGACGTAGACAATTTCAGATTGGCTTGCCCCTGAAAAGCCCTATTTTGTTCTGCCTTGCAAAAATGACTATTGGGTTTCCTTTGACAGAAAGTGGGTAAGTGGGGAGATGAAGCCCGGAGGGACGTGTGTATTCATAACACCAGTGCCTCTTTTCTTTCAGGCGGTATTGTCTGGTGTTGTGGATCTCCTTTCGTCTATTGTCTTGTGAGTTCTGCTGGTGGTCTGTCATGTAAACAGCTCTCAGAAGGGAACCTTCTCCACTTTCCTTTTCAAAAGCACCCTTTCTCTTTCTCTGTCTCTCTCTCTCTCTCTCTCTCTCTTTTTTAAATCTGGGCCTGGGTCTCTTTCTGTGGTCTCCTTCTTCACTGTCTATGCATGTCTCATTTTCCCATTCCCTCCATCTCTATCACGCAAACCGTCCCAACACCGGCCCTGGCTGTTGTGTCCCAGTGCAGACCTAACAGTGTATTGGGGCTTTAGGTGCCAGTGGGGAAGGAAGGACCCTGCTGGCTTGTCAGCATCTCTGACCCCTCTGTCACAATGGCTCCTTCTCCCTCCCACTCATTTCCCTGCCAAGCTGGGAAGAGTAAATATTTATCAGCCCCCACAACAATGGGCAGCTCAGAGGAGAAAAAGACTTTGACCAGAGCTCATGCGAGGCCTGTAGGCAACAGTGGTGTCTGTCGGGGCCTTAGGATGGGTTGTAGGAAGATTTAAATAGAGGCTCTGAATTATTCTGAAGAAAGGCATTCCATAAGTTAGTGGTTATGTTACAATGACAGAGCTGAAAGGCTTGAATTCAAGACTGGGCGCATTAGCAAACCAAGATTATTTACACAGCAGATTATACACATTTAGTTCTTGGGTGAAATCTGAATCTTGAATAACTATTTGGATCCTATTGTGAGTTCAACAACTTGAAATGACAGTATTTATAGCAACGACAGGCTCTTGATAGACTTTTAAAGGTGTTCAGAAAAGAAAATTTAATTTGATCCCATTATGGGTCTTAAAATGTGTGTAATTACTCATCTACCAGGCAATGTTGTCCAAACTTTGTGCAAAATTCTATTTTGAGTAAATCCGGGGTGAAAGTAGGGTTGTTTTTTTTTGCATTGGATAATGCAGACACGTAAATTATGCGTCACATTGCTCACGATTTATCAGCCAATGATCAGGATCCATCAATCAAACATCTGAGAAAAACCAGGAAGCTTTGACAGACTCGTCCACCACCACGGACACAAAACTCTCCTCCTTCACTTAGCCTAGCTAGCTAAGTTAGCAAGCTATAACATAGCTAGCCTACTAGCTAAGAGTTAGTTATGTTAGCTAAACACACTCGCACACACACACACACACACACACACACACACACACACACACTGAGCTTGGTCCCGCCCGCTTGATGACACCCAATCAAATTAGTTTTCTTTACTGGTGGAAGGAGGCGGGACAAACAGGACAAATGGCCATTTCTGAACCTTTAAGGTACAGTATATTGATATATTTTGGAACAAGGTGGAGGATCATACAACATTATTGTCTTTGCATCTCTTCTCTCTCACACTTTCCCCACACCCCCCGCCCATACTCTCCCATGCAACTGTGCCAAACCTGAGCCCACTCCAATACAAGTTTTTTCTCTGTCTCTTTGCATTTTATTTTGATCAGTCTGCTTTGATAAAAGTGCTTCTTATATGTGGCTGTGACTTACAGCTGAACATTTAGCCACTGAGATATATATTGTTTATTGCCATTCTACCCGAATAAATAGGCTGAGATTGGTTTGGTATCATCCAGCGCTCTCGCTGCCATCGCTCTCCTGATGGTAATATTAGTTGGATGGCTGCTCCACCACTTTGTTCCAAACTTAAATATCTCAATAATATAGTAGATGGATTGCCATAAATTTAGTGCAGACATTCATGGTTCCCAGATGATGACTTTGGCAGGGCCTTACTCTTCTAGCACCACCATGAGGTTTGTCTTTTTGGGAAACGTCTATTAGATGGATTACCGTCAAATTTGGTACAGATATTGTTGTTGCTCAGAGGATGAATCCTAAGGACTTTGGAGAACCCCTGAATTTTTATTCCCTGCCCTTGAGACACATTTCATATTCTTCCCCTCCCCTTTCCTCTGCTCACTAAGATTAGTGTCTATTAAACCTCCTACAGTACATCACAATTAAGAGGCACGTGTTGAGGAGGAGGGCTGGCTGAGGCTGAGTGGAAACAGTGCTGAAGAGGGTCTTTGTTCTCTGTGTCATGTGCCACCTCTCTCAGAGTGACATTAATGGCCTAAAGGTATGGCGACTGGCGCTGACGCTGGAAAATAGATGGACCCTTCATTGTTTTACAGTACAGGAAGGAAGACCGAGACCGATCGGAGGCGAAAAGAAGAATAACATCTGTTGTTTGACCTAAAAGAACAGGACTATAGGTGCAGACAAAGTAAGACATGTAAAATAGAAAGCAGATCATGTGACTGTACATGTCTGTATTAAAATAGTATCTTTGCAGCTGTAGGGAGATAAAACAGAAATTCCTTGAATATATTCAGCACACAGTGTCATGTAATCTACAATCGAGGAAACACCTGCTTTAATAACTAACATGGAGTATATTACAAGCAGGTGCTTCCACACATGTTCAGTATGAGGGATAATTAGGCAGTTACACATTCCTTATGGTCATGAGTATAAATGTTGGACATGCTTGGATGCCAAATATTTTGGCTTTTGCAAGCCAGACCACTTATATTGTGTTAGAAACAAAGATAAAGGTCAAAGTACCTACAGAGTCTTAGGGAAGTGGTGCAAATGTGTTTGTAAGAACAGTGATTTTTCAGAGCTTGGAAATGAACTTGCGTAAAGATCATGTAAGGAAAAACAGTGAAATGACACACATTGGTTAAGAGCATTCAAGGGAAACTGGTCACGCTGGACTGTATAAACCCACTCATTACATCCAGAAATAGTTTTTGACAAGTCTTGCACATTTTCGCTGGGAAGGACCAACACTTCCAGTACGTGCCGATGTCATCCTCTTGTTTATACAGTATCTGTTAACCTTCATCTCACACAAACAAACACACATCCTTCTTAATTGCAACATACACCTAACAGTTTTTTTTCAAAGGCAACCAAACGAGATGGCAGACATCAGCTTGCTGGCACATGCATGCCTCTCCATTGGCCCGCTGGCTTGTTAATTGGCTCCGATGCGATCCATATTGGCAGAGAGATCCATAACGAGACACTAATATGTCAGATATGGTGAAAAATGACGGGGGGGGGAGTGGAGGGTTGGCTGGGACCAGACCAGTGCCTGCCAGAAAACTGCATATTTATGAGATGTGGTTTTAAGGGTCTGATACATTATTTCAACAACTTATTTTTGTGGCAAACTCGCCATATTCACAGAGCTGGATCTGCACCAAAGCAGCCCAAAGCAGCAGATATCATTGGTCTGCCTCTGGCCCTCCCATTATTCTACCTTTTGGGGGGAGACCTGTTGACCCGAAGCATGATGTAATTCCATAAGCCTGTCACTAATAATTTCCCCCTTATTTTTAATGACTCTGAGATTACTGCCAGAGTAAAAACGGGCCTCCGTCATTTTCAGGGTGTGGAGTTTTTTTCCCCCAGGTCTGCTTTTATAGTAATTTTACACTGTTTATAAATATTTATGGACATATACAGACAGCTAATAAAGTCACCATTGGCTAAAGGAAAACATGGACAACTTTCCACTTATTTTCATTTTTTGAGCATTACTGCCGCCACCGCCTCCTGGTGCCAAAAAAGCTCTACCCACCATTTGAGTCATAATAATAACAACTTGTTTTCTCACATCAGAAAGAAAAGGAGAAAAAAAACCAAACTGCAAACAGACCCTCGGTCCAATGAGTATGCGTCCACATGCCTGCTGGAGACAAACATACCCTCATGTGTCGGCGGTTAACGTCTGCTGTGCAAGTGGTGGCATGGACCGACCTGACATGTATACACACACCTGTGCATGCCCGCACATTTTCACACAGCCTGGCCCACGTCTGTTGTGTCACACACACACCTGTACACACACACACACAGACACCTGTAGGCCCTCTCCTCCTCTGTTGTACAGTATCGGTTTTCTGTTTGATGTAGAATTTGCTTTTGGTTGTGGAGGCTGGCTGCTCCCCGGAGGAGTCAGATGTTGTGTGAAGTGGATGAGCTGTCAGGAGGAGAAAAGAGAAAAAAGGCACCGTTATTGTTTCAGTACAGTTTGTTTATTCTTCATGATGGCATCTTTGATCACAGGGATCTCAGACTGTCGAGTTTAGAAAAGGGGAAACACCCTCCACATCCATTTCTCCCCTCACATTGTCTCACTATTTCACACACACATTAAGCGCTCTCTGTCCACTCTAGTAGAACCGACTGTGAATGAATGAATGAATGAATTTTTATTTTGGTGTCATGCCACCACTGTGGCCCATCCCATATGGGATTACAAGACACTTTTACTGACAAATACCAAAACAAAGACTAGACCGTCCTTCCTGTTGGTGTTACCTGCCACACGGTGTGACATAAATAAACAATTTCAGATTACTTTCAGTACTCAGCTATATATCGCTCTTCATCTCATTGCCCAGGCCTTTTCAAGAAATAAAGAAAATGCAAATATATTCAACTGAAAAAGATGTTTTAGCTTCTCAGCATCGTCTAACCACACAAATTCCTTATTTGGATCTACTTTACTAAACAATTTTTGTCTTATAGAGTCATAGAAAGGACAGTAGAACACAAAATGAATTTCATTCTCCACCTCTTGGATGTCACATAAATTACAAATTCTATCGTCTTCTGCTGTGCCGACATATCTGCCTGTCTCAATATGAAGACCAGCTCATGTTGAGCACACAGGGATCTTTTCTTTTCAGACAAATTATACAAAACATCATTTTCTGGGCCAAATACCTGTTTTATTTCACACTAAGTACGCAGCTTTGGTTTACCCCAAATATCTAATGCCCATCTATCTTTACTTTGTTGGAAAATAACTTATTTTAATACGTTAATCTCCACTTTCTCTTTGTTGTAATAATGGTCTTCATATCCAGCTCAGCAAGATGTCATATATGTCCCTATCCCATGCCCCATTAGTCTGTGTGTGTGTGTGTGAGAGAGAGACTGTGTGTGTGGAAGTAGCAGGACATATATGGGATTATTTGTAGGGTCCATTTGTCAAAGCATACATTTATCATGGAGCTCACTGGTGTCAGACCTGCTGCTTTCCCACCATGTCTCCATTACACTCTGCTGGTACTCGCTTAGACACTCAACACCTGACCCGACACACACGGTTAGTCACACACAGACAGACACAAGCAGGCTCACACCCCGACACAGAAAAATGCACACATTTACACTACAGGGTCTGGCCCTGCTACACACTTGAAAAAGAATAAAACATGATAAAAGATAGACTTGTGAATTCATCTCAAAAACCCAGTGTGTTACAGTTCACGGTCCTACTGTGAAAGTCAATACCGAGTCATTTTCTTAGTTTCCTTTTCTTCTCTGCCATGATTTCTTTTGGCCTGATTCGGGGTTCTTCTTGATGCTAAATGCATCACAGGCTTCTTTGTGTTCAGTCCCCGCTCTGTGTTGCAGCAATAAAGCCGGATTCCACCCTTATTATTGTTAACATTCACATTGTGAGTTATCATTAACTGGAACCATGAACTCAGCATAGCATCCTTCAGCTGCTCCTCAAACACAAGAGCTGGGCTCAAGCTGTCCTGACAGCAGCATCTGCTTGGCTTAAGTGTCCTTGAGCAACTTTGTCCCTGTAGACCTGTAAACAGGACGAGGTCCGGCCCATGTTGTGTGGCTGGCTGCACCGCACATGGTCATCGTGCAAAAAATTAAGGACATAGTTGAAAGTTGTTAATGATTGACGTCGTTGCTTTGTGTTTGCATTTTGCCCAGTGTCAGCTGGTTTCGACTGTTTGCTGCTCTCTAAGTCTCTCATAGATGAGGTGTTTTCTATTGTCTATTGTAAGGACAAGGTTTTTAAATGGTGACTTAAAGGGACATTGTGTAACTTCTCCTGTTATCTGTTCACGATAATCAATTATTTGGTTCAAAAGTCTGTTTTTCATTCATCAGTAATCCCCCCATCAACAAAGTGAAGTGTTCCTTTCAGCTCTGAATGAGCCGTTCATATCATTCATATCTCCATGGAGCGGGTAAGCTCGGTGCTGCTGCCATGTGGTGTCTCCATGTTTTTACCTTCAGTGGCAGCGTGACGGTAGGAAACCACGGAAACTCACCGGAGCTGTCGGCTCAGGTGGAGGTGGCGTCTGTGAAGAGTCACCGCGGTAACGCAGTGAGGAGGAATGGAGCGTTACACTGATGCTGCATTCACCTGCAGTCGGGCAGACGGCCGTCGCTAACAAACCAGATGTCATTTTAGTCACAGAAGTCCAGAGAAAGCCGGTAAAACGTGGGTCAGGTAAACAATACCACATCGCCATGACAACATATTGTCACGTGTATTATTTTGCCTCGTGCTGACGGAACACTTGTTTACATAGAGGCTTGTTTATGCCGTTACGTGCAGCGGCTGTCGTCTGTCTGCCGTCTGAATTTCACAGAATGCAGCATGAAAAATATGATTGAGTTGCTTGCGATATACAACCGTAATGCTAGATGGGAGTAATTCCTACACAATGTACCTTGAAACTCTGTCAATTAAGTCTATGTTGTGGACCAAAAGTCATTTCCAAGCTGTTTTTTTCATTTTAACAAAGTGAGGGAGAAACAGTTGCTGAATGAAGTTTGAATAAGTTAGTGTCCGTCTCTGATCTATGAGACATTGATGTATTGATTCATTCTTATAATAGTGTCTCACTGGGCACAGACACACACAAAAAATTGAATTATATCATACAATTCTTTTAGTCTTTACAAATCTGATATGGGTAAATAAATCAAATTCTGAGGAGGTTTAATTGTCCAGCTCTAAACCTGCCCTTCTCTCTTGTGCCTTGATCTGCCAGTGGATGGGGCAAATAGAGATTAATAACGCAGCAGTATTGCCAGGCAAAGTAATGCATTCTTTTTTTTTTTTTTTTTTTTAAGTATATTTTTGGCTTTTTTTTTTTTGCCTTTATTTGATAGTGATGACAGTAGAGATAGACAGGAAAGGGGGAGGCAGAGAGAGGGGGAATGACATGCAGGAAAGGTCTGCCCGACGCGGGATTCGAACCGGGGACACCTGCGTTGAGTACTATAGCCTCTACATAGGGTGGCCGTCTTAACCACTGCGCCACGCACCGCCCCAGTAATGCATTCTTTGTCCACAGTATTCATTCAGTCACTCATTCATTTAAAACAAAGCAGAGAATACAAGTAAAAGCATACAAACATGGGGGGAAATAGGAAATTACTGTAATAAGCTCCAGCCTAGGGATCCGGTCACGCCAGTACAAGATGCCTCGATCCTAAAACCCAATACATGATACATACCAAACATCTATCCCATTAGTCCAAACATTAAAGGTATAATAGGAATTCCCCCCATCTAGCGGGGCGGTTGCATATCGTAACGTATTCTTGATGTTGCATTCACGTGAAATCAGGCAGACGTCAGACAGACAACAGACGCTGCATGTAACAGGATAAACAAGCGTCTATGTAAACAAGTGGTCCGCCAGCACGAGGCAAAACAATACAGGCCTGACAATATGTTGTCATGGTGATGTCGTATTATTTACCTGACCCACGTTTTACCGTCTTTCTCTGGTGGAGTAAAATGACATCTGGTTGGTTTGCCGACGGCCGTCTGCCTGACTGCACCTGAACGCAACATCAGTGCCTCCGTCCTTCCTCACACTACACAGTGGTGACAGTTTTAACAGGCCGAGCCGACAGCTCCGCTGAGTTTCTATGGTTACCTACGGTCACGCTGCTACTCAACGTAAAAAATGGCGATGCAACATGGCCGCCTCGGTTCGGTGCATCGCCCACTTATGTATTTGTAACGACTTGTAACAACTCATTCTAAGGTACCAGAAAGCTTTCATTTGTATGCGGGTGTGATTCCACTTCAGTGAAATATGTATTTAGGAAAGCAATGTTTGATTTTTGCTAATGAAAAGCCAAATAAGTGACACACTGGGGCTTTAATCCAAAAGGCAAGAAGTATGTCAGTCTCATGAGACGCAGATTTTGGAAAGAATGAAGAGAAAAGTCAAGGCAGAATGTAGGAAACAGACTGAGATCGAGAGACCAGGCAATGATAGATGAAAATGTCAGGTGTGTGTGGGGGCTTGTTTTACTACTGGACACGGGGAGTCCACTGCTGGACCTCATAAGTTTAAACGTCTGAGTCAAAGCTTAGTTCTAGGGTTAGGCCTAGAATTAGGGTTAGTGGGTATGGAATGCATTATGTCAATGACATGTCCCTAAGAATATAGTAAAACAAGTGTGTGTGTGTGTGGAGAGCAGCTGCAGAGGCCCTGCTTCCCTTCTCGCTGGCGCACACCTCTCCACAGGGAGCAAGAAGGGCTCCAAGTGCCCTGAGCTCGGCTCTAACTGCCCCCAGATCTGGAGACAACCCCCTCACACACACACACACACACACACACACACACACACACACACACACACACACACACACACACACACACACACACACACACACACACACACACACACACACACACACACACACACACACACACACACACACACACACACACACACACACATGCATAGTTACTCTACATCACATGTACACATACCTCATGCACTCAAGGCCCCTGCTTGCTTGTTTTCTGCCTTACTTCCTCTCAGATTTAGTATTTTTGGCCCACTCTTTCATTTCGGTTCAGTTCCTTTCCACAACCTTTCCCGGCATGAGGAGCATTACAGCAGCACCCAGGAGGAACAGGCTTAGTATAACAATAGAATGTATGCTGGATATAGTTTATCTCTCTATCTCTTACATGCACAGAGAGCAGCTCGCTTGAGCCAGAAAAGGCTTTTAGTAAATCTATTCAGCTTCCCTCCCCCTCCCTGGTTCCGTGCCCCCGTCAGCCCTCCAAGAGCCCACTTGTCCTTCAGTGAGATGACACAGGATGAAGTCACTCCATTTGCCTTGGCACCAGCATCTTTGTTTTAGGCACTGTGGTGGTGTGCCAAGGGCTATGTTCTCACAGCAGAGTGTTCTGCCCAGTCCTCTGTGAGAGGGACAATGCCATAAAAACTCAAGTATCTCTCTGTGCAGCACAACAAATTGCTGTGTAGCACAGAGCGTGCAAAACTCAACCTTGGCCGGAAACTTTTTTTTTTTTTTTTTGGTCTGTCATCACACAGTTTAATTTACACTGTAATTCTGCTAGTCTGATTATTTGTTGGTAAAATACACCAAGTATTCAAGCAGCCTGTCAGCTATCTTTAGTTTTCTATAAGGTTATATACTCGGGGTGTTCAGCCTCACCTAAAATGACAAATGTCTCTGATAATATTGGAAGAAACGTAGGAGATTTTATGAAATATATGATTTGATATTTATAATAAAGGTTTTCTGGAGCATTTTTTTACTGTAATGAATGAATGAAATCATCTTCACTCCCCGATTGCATCCAATCCATTTAATGTTTCAGCCGGCCTGAACGGACAATCCTGTAAAAACACCATCTAATCATTTTGAACGCCACGAACAAATTCATTGGATCGTGATGCGTCAATCAAACTGCCTTCTGCCCCTCCCCCTCTGCGAGTCAACCCTCTTTGTGCACTAATCTTGTACTTGCTCAGAGTCTTCAATGATTTACGATACGAAAACGACGACGCCAAAGCCAGAGCTATATGCTAACTTGCTAAATTCACAGAGAAGTCTGAAGAAAAAAGAGGCTTGGACTTTTGAATTGTGTATTTTCAAAATGCAGCCTGCTCAAACTGTTTTTCCAGGATAAAAAAACAGCAGTAACGCTACATCACTTAGCTAAGTGTTAGCATTTGAACTCATCTAACAAAAATACTCCGACACATAAGTATGATTTAACTCGGCAGATGATGGAGCACTCCATGCGTTAGCTACTCTGCAGCAGTTGCTATAGTTTTCAGTCAAAAATCGTGGTTGTATGAGCATGTGTGTAGCAGCTTTCACAGATTCTTGAAGGGGTTAACTGGCAGGTTCATTAGAGGATGAAGCAGGTACAAAACAGAACCATGGATACTGTATAACATGTAATTATCTACAATGTAATGCAATCCAGTACTGTAGCTACAACTGTTCTGCCACTCAGTCGTCTTTTATTGTGCTTTTAATGTTCACTTGTTCTTTCACTGTCATGAAGGTGGATTCATTGAATTGCATGTTGTAGCAGATTAGGTCATAGTAATTGAAATGTTGAGAGTGTTTATTATACTGGGAGTGGTTCCTGATTATATCCTCCTTTGCTTGGATGTGTGTGAATGGGACGGATACAAAAATAACACTTTTACACTTTTAACTACAACCTTGGTGATAACATGGGATAGAAAACAAATCTGACAGTGCCAACAAAACAATAAAACACTGAGCTATTGTATTGATTATTGTATTGAATCACATTAGAGTGTATTGGTTCATACAATATAGTGGATTTAAATGTCAGAGTCTTTGTTCTGAGACCTCTAGCCTGGTTGTAGTCCCTACCAGCAGCAGCAGAACAGACAGTCACTATTAGAAATGTGTTTTTTCATATTCTTGTGGTTAGTCAAAAATAAGACTGTGAAAAAAAACAGTGCAATGGATAAGATCTGTTCACATGGAAAATGGTCCCACACAAAATAGAGGAAATGAGCCGGCTATGAACATCCTGTGGAGTTAAATTTTACCTCGTATATTAAGCTCATCTGTCCACAATAAAGCTGGTGACATGAAGGTCTTGGGAGAGCGGAGGATGATTTAGATGGAGAAAGTGTTTTGAAGTGGCCTGGAAGTCAAGGAGAAGTCTCTCCACCGGCCTTGTCTGCATTCCAGCTGCTGACTGTGGTGACACTTCAGTGACACTTCAGCTTCAGTATGTCTAGCGTGTCTGGAGTTTCTTATTTGTAGAAAGAAAGCGAGTGTGTTTTATTAAGCTCTCCTCTGTTTCACCCTCCTGCACATCTTCACCTCTGTCAGAGCGTCTGACCGCCAGAAGCTTTATGGCGGCGGGATGTGATCTCACACCTCCTTCAGCGTTTTCAACCACACAAAAAAATGTCATGATTTTCTTTCTGTTTTCCTCCATGAGGCCATCTAGTTTCACCCCACCGCACCCCACACACACACACACACACACACACACTCTCTGAGAGACCCTCAGTGGCCCCCGGAGAAATTTGACACACGGATGTGATCTTTCAAGTTTTATCACAGTTTTTCTCCAGAGCCATGTTAGCCTATTTCTTACTGTCTGACATTACTTGGGCCTTTGTTTACTGCCTGAAAATGAATTTAATAATCATTTACATTTAGATTGTGCATGATGGTTGTATTGCCCCTTGGTGCAAACGTACCGTGAATTTTCTCAAAGATCAACTTTTGACAAAAGTCAGGAAGAGTTTAAAAGACAACCCTGCTATTATGCCAGCAATTGACATACTGTATATCATTAGATGCTATGATAAGTTGATTAACAGGAAATTGATCAACAACAAATTCTTCCAGCTCCAGAAATTATGGTATTTTTCATTGCAATTGATAAATCTACATATAATACTGTAATAGAACAAATGTAATAGATTGAAAAATGCAATATATGAATAAATATTTAAATAAAACATATATTCTATGTGTTGTAATGAAATTCAGCCACCCATAAGTATGACAAAAAAGTTTAGGCTAGGTTAATAATGTATTATTGTAAAATAACATTTTAATTCAAAGAGAACAGACTGAGATCAGGGTGTATTTTATATTTTAAACTCTAAACCACAAAAGTAGGATTGAAAAATAGTATTAGCTGCCAAAAAGTTAAAAAAAAAAAAAAAAAAAAAAAACAGAAAAACTAGCCTGCAGGTGGACTGGAGGCTCATGACAACATCAACTCTGTCCTGTTCCTTTGCTGCATCAAGCTACCAAGATTTATAGCAACCTGCCTTGAAAGTAAAACATGTTATCTGTGTTTATAAGACCTTAGATGACACTGTTAAAATGAACAGTGAATACACATCACCATGTGGCCACAGTTGCACAAAAATACCCCTGCTCCTTTCCCATACACACACACACACACACACACACACACACACACACACACACACACACACACACACACACTATGTTTGTTGAGTTGGGGCTTGGGGGGTGTTAAGTGTAAAAAGGTTGCTGGCTGTGTGTGTGTTTGGGCAGTTCCTCAAAGGCTGTTCTCCTCCTGATGAGCAAACGCTAACTCTGGTACCCTCAAAGAGGAACTCTCCTCCACACAAATCTGTCCTCCAAATTCCTCCTCAACAGCCCTTTGTCCCCCTCGTCCTCTGTGTGTCTGTCAATCTGCCTCTGATCTGTCTCTCCTTCAGACTTTCCCCTCTTTCCACTCTACACAACTTTCTGCTCATCCTGTTTGTGTCCCAGATCAAACCAGGTCTCTGTTCAAACACATGAAGATCTCTTTTCTCCCTCTCTGCTATTTGGGTTGGAGACGCTCCTCATTTGCAGGACTCTTCTCCTCCTCTCTCCTTCTTCTGCTTCCTCTCTTCAGCTTGATAAGAACCCTGTGGTTGCATTCCATCACTCACTTTCCCTTTTTTCACTTTCTCCTCTCTTGCTCTATGCCCTCCTCCTCCACTCCTCTCCATCTGAAAGACAATAGAAAGAGGAAGAGTTTTGATGGAACCGTGTTTTTTCCCAGACGAGGAAGTTGTTCAGGAACTTGAAAAAATGGGAAAGAGAGGAGGTAAAGAGGAAGGGGGTGAAAGACCGGGGTGATCTGTGTTAAAGAACGACAAAGGCCTGGTTGAGCTGCTCCAAAGCCCCTGACACCATGTGAAATCCTTAGGAAAAACAGACGTAATTAGAAGGCTGAGCCTACCCCCTTTTTTTTGCCAAAAGTGTGCATATTTTAATGCGTTAAAGCAACAGCAGTAAAACAACAGGCCTCTGTTTCTAATTTCTAAACACTGTCTTGTTCCTCTGCCAAATAATAGCAGCTGGCCAGTATGAATTCTGCATGCAATTCGAAAACCTGATGGCACTGTTTGAGTTTGGCCTCAAAGTGAAGCCTGTTTCTTTCCACTTTCTATACGCCAAGAATCATAATAGAGCTACTCTTGGTTTTGGATTAGTGTTCATTGATTTTAAAGAAAAACTTAACACAGGAGTCATCCTCCATCCTGAAACTGATATACCACTCTGTCTTGATGGTTCTCCTTAGGGATGGGGGGTTACATTTGAAAGACAGTTTACGTTGGGTTTCACACTAACACTACGTTTACATGACACTTGAAAAAAAAACTAATTTTGGCCTTAATCCGTCTATAATTGGACAACTAAAGTGCATGTAAATGTGTTAGTTCAATGAAAACTGGACTTCTCCATATCTGTTAAAGCAGAAGTAAGCGGAATGTTTGTGTTAATATAAGTCTTAAATAGTTGTATCTTCCAACAGCAATCACTTCTATAGAGTGTTTGGTCTGAAACACGGGTCTGTCAGTCACTCTGCTCTGCTGTAAGCCGAGGAGAAAACTTTCCTTGTATCCTACAACCTTTATCCAATGAGGAGAGAGAACGGCATAAAGGGGCGGTCCTCTCTGTGTGTGCAGCCAAGGGATGCGCGTGAATGTGGTGATGTAGGGACGAGGGCGGGGACTGCTAACTCCATCGGCTGACAGGAAGTTAGCCAAAACCACCGGATCGCTTACTTCTGCTTTAATGTGATTGGACACCGATTTTCCACTGCATGTATACATGGGGTTAGGGTTAGGGTTAGGGGTGCTCCACAAAAGTAGCGACGGCACAAGGTGCAGCATAGAAATCGGCCTGATAACATGGCATTATTTTAATCCTACTGTAGATTAACCGGGTAATAATTGGTAACCGATTAGCAGATTGCCTACTCGGGTCTCGAGTACTCAGGTAACCGTGTACATGCCTAAACCAGCCCGGACCAGTATGTCTGGTGGGGTTGGTTGAGCCTGCCTGGCCCGGCCCATAGCCAACTCTGTTGTTTACCAGGTGAGGGAATAGGTCAACCAGAAAGGGATCCCTAATATCTTGCGCATATCGCCACCTGAGGAGGCAAACACGTGGCCCGGCCACTATTCGATTTCACCTTGTCCCAACTGGGACAAGAACAGAATTCCGATGAGACGCCCAGCTTGAGCTATTTTAGCATATGATGCATAAAAACGTTAGTTGCACTTACCAGCAGGTTCTGACCAGTTCAACCAAATACCAATTCCTCCTTGATTGTTATTTGAATCTGTTTAAAGGCCTGACAACGTGAATGTTTTCTCATAATGAGGAAAGAAACTGATTCTTTTGAAGTAGTTGTGATCAAATGCTTTTTTTTTTAGTACTGTTTTTCAGTTTGGCACAGACCGGCCAAGCTGCTCAGTCAGTTCGACGCTCTTTGCAAACTGTGAGCTGAGTGATGGAAGGGACAGCATTTTGGCTCGTCCATCTTGGTTTATTATTTCAAACTGTTTTGAAACCGTAGCACATTAAAATAATTTCATCATCCACAAATCAACAAGTATTCTTGCCTTTGGGTTTTGCACCTGCTGTCCAGTTTGAGCCCAACATGTGCATGTGATGTCATTCGCACCTTTGAGTTGCTAACACCTTGGAGAAGAATGTTGACTGGAAGTGGAGCTAGACCTCTCTGCCAACCTCTTATAGTCTGAGCCAAAGGTTTTCGCTTCATTCTTTCTTTTCTTTCTGTCTCCCTCTCGTGTCTGTCATTTTCTTTTATCTCTGTGCATGAAAGGAAATGATAAGAAACAGACAGATAGGTCATCTGGATACAACATGTCTCTGCACAACCACAACAGCATGGTCGCTCCTCTCCCTGTTCCACGCTCACCCTCCAAATCTGCCAGGAGGAAAATATCAGGCATAATCCAGTACATGCACCCGCTGTTTGTCACAGGTCAAGTGTCAAACCACAGACTGTAGAGCATGTGTCATCTCACTGAGATGCAACTCTTTGTTTGTCATCAGAAATCTTTATTGTACAGCTGTGTAATACAGCTGCGGTATAAACCCGATCAAAAGAGAAGGACATTGAGTGCGCCAGCGTTTTTAAAAGCAGCTCAAATCAAAAACAGTATATTTCAGTGGAGTCCCTGCAGTGACTGGATAGTCTTGAAGAAAAATAATTAGATATACTTTGTGCAAAATAAATCTCACATTGGTCCCTTTGACCAATCAAAAACCATCGTGACAGCACTGAAAGTAGAGAACCTCAGGGTCCAAAAATGCTAAGAGCTACAGTAGTATATCAGCTGTCATATTAGGCTAATGACTAAAACTAATCACTGCATCACTTGAACATATTTCACATCTCTTTAGAATGAGCTAGACTAGACTGTAAGAACCAAACTTAACCCAGTCACACCTTTTAAGATGCACGGCCAAATTCATCCACCAATCTCTCTAAAATATGTACAGAATGTCCTGGTGATCTCTCTGAGGACTAGTTATGGAGCGATGGCAAGCTAACTGCTAACATGAGAATGAACCAGGATTATACCAGCACCGGGGGCTCACAATAACTCCCTGACTCTCTCTCCGTTTTCGACTGTACAAGGCTGTTTCTCCCCCTGGAGTTTTGTTCTCAGGATTGCACGCCATCATACAAAGAGTCATTGAGGAGAGGAAAACAAGCTCTCCCTGCCTTCTCTGGCACAGTCGCCAAGGGGTCAGTAAGTTCACACAATTCATTCAACAAACATATTATGTACAATTGATCCTGTCCCACAGTCTAAATATCACTCTTCCAGTTTGTACTCCAAGAGAAGAGGTTAGCATCATCCAGCCAGCACGCTGTTGCTCAACAACTTGCTTTCCCCCGCTGAGATTTCATTGGATTGACTTTCTTTTTATTTTGCTGTGAAATTTCATCATCATCCTGTTTTAATATGTCAAAGTATACATCAACATAGTGATTCTGACACACAAACTGGACTTAACTTTAAGACAACAGGCCCTGAATCAAACTTCCTAATGTTCAAGTCCAAACTTTAAGACAGTTAGATGAAGCTCCACAATACATTTTATCGTATGTACACGTCTTTGCAAAAGTTCACATAGAAAATGTTTAGTCATTTTTAGCATTTGCCCATCTCCTTTAAAGGGATAGTTCAACATTTTGGCAAAGTGGCCCATTGCCATAATCCCTATAGTGATAGCAGTAGGTTTGTTACCTTTAATTGTCGGTCCAAGCTATTTTTAGAGCTACGCTACGGAAGCTAGTGGGATTTCTTGGTTTCCCTCATCAAATTCATCAAATACACAATCCAACAACTCCAAAACGCTCTGGTGGACAAGTTGTGACCTGCACATTCACCACGCTATGAGATAATAACAGAACGTTACCACACAGAGTTGTTTCCGAGGTAAATACACAGACTGCTTGCTGAAAAACTGTCCCTGAAAGCAACGCGCATCAGCGGTTTTGCATGTATTTCCCTCTAAAACAACTCTGTCTGGTAACGTTCTGTTATTATCTCATAGCGTGGTGAATGTGCAGGTCACAACTTGTCCACCAGAGCGTTTTGGAGTTGTTGGATTGTGTATTTGATGAGTTTGATGAGGGAAACCAAGAAATCCCATGAGCCTCCGTAGCGTAGTTAAAGGTAACGAACCTACTGCTATGACTATAGCGTTTATGGCAATGGGCCAATTTGCCAAAATGTTGAACTATCCCTTTAACAAACTAGAACATGCACATGACAGACATGTGGTGCTAATTCAATCTCTCCTTGTGCATTTTATGTATGTATTAAAATTTGCATTATAAATCAGAGGGGCAGAAAAGAAACTGAACCATAAATAAATCTGTTTGAAATTTTGAATGCAGGTTAACTCAAACATCAGCTCTCATTCATATTTCAGTCTACCCCCACCCCACCCCACCCCCCCACCCATCCTCAGGTCATTATAGGCCAACTACGGGCATATCAGCACTAATCGGATGGGAGACATCCGTCTTCACCTCCAAGGTGTTGAAGGGATAAGGTTTCTCAGACCTACAGAAGCCATGGAGCAGTACGGCCCAGGAGCGCCCTGTCTGCTGCTCCGTCTCTCACCCACCCAGTCAATTACAGTCACACCTTCTCCTTTTCTCTTTGTTCATTCAGATATGCACACACTCATACACCACCTATTTAATACAGTTTTTCAGTTCTCACTTTATTTATGCATTCATTTTCTTTCTTGCTCGCCATACATTATTGCATGCAGAGGTAGCTGTAATGCTCCGAGGGTTTCTAGGGTTACCTGCTATGTGTCAGAGCACATTACCATCCAGTATCTGAACGCTCTGCTATTAGATCACTGTTAATGTGCTTTTAAATCACACAACGAGTTGGGTCATGTTTAAACTTACAGGATGACGGCTTTTGTGAAGATTTTTTTTTTCCTCTTCATTCCGTTCTTTTGTGCAGCTGTTTGAGTTTTTATGCTCCCCTCTCCGCACTGGGCACAGAAAGAAAACAACAATTTGCCGTTCAGCCTGCATGTTCTCTCCATGTGCCACATTTGGTACAGTTAACGAATCCAAAATGAAAGGGAATGATAGTTATTCTAACCCCAAAAATTTGGAATTGCCCTCGGAAAAATGATTTAAAAGCAAGTTTGAAGGCGAATTAAGCATTATTTTTGACATTCCATGCCAAAGCCTTAAATTGTTTAGAAACATCTTGTCCTCGTCTATCCTCCTCTGCCCTCTTTCTTTAACTGTTCCCCCTGCTTCTTTTTTTTTTGTTGTCCGCTAAACCTGTCACTTTGATGAGTTGTGTGCAATCATCCCAGAGGCCGTTGGGCTTTCACCCGGGCCTCCGTCCTTCCTGGTACTGTGCGGCCTTTGATGTGGTTCCCTCCTTAGCTCCATGCGGGCCAACCTTGGCCCTGACTGGCTAAACCTAAACCCAGTTTCTCTAATGTTGTTCAACACCACCTATCAACTCAATGTTGATCTTGGTGGCGGTAAGAAGCTGGACTGTGGTGTTAGCGCTGAAATGCCTTTGTGTTGCAATTTCAACAGACTGTCCTGTGCTCATAGGCTGCATGAGCACCGTCGGTGGGCCGGCGGACGGCTGTGTAATAATTCACAGGCTGCTCCCTCAGCCCTGCACCCACAGCCCACAGGGAGCTAGCTCTGCCTCAGCTGGATGATAGGAAGTATGTTCAGGACCTGAAAACAACAGCACTGACATGTTTCTGAGAGGCTGCATCGCAATGGGTAGACTAAGTCTTTTGATAGATAGATAGATAGATAGATAGATAGATAGATAGATAGATGATCCTAAGCTGGGAAATTACAGTTATTAGTTTTTAGTCTATTTTTATGATATAAATCTAAATTTAGTATGTGCTATTACACACTAACTGCTAAAAACTACCAAAGAACAAGCTGTAGGCTATAGACCGAATCGCCTTGTTGTTTACAACTCTATACTTCCGGGTAGAAAACCAGCACGTAATTTGAATGAAAACAGTAACGAACGTGAGTTTAGCTAGGCTATATCATATTTTTCACGCCCTATCACCGTTTAGACAAATCTGAAATGATTGAAGAAACATTTTATTTCTACGTGTGTGTTTTGTGTTGCTAGGCGTATGTGTTGTACTATTTATTCAGTTTGGGGGAATGTGGCTCAAATGACAGGGACAGCTAACGGCGGTAGCTAAGCTAACGGCGGTAGCAAGGCTAACATCAGAACGTCAGCTGTTAAAACCCTCCCGTTGTCGGACACGACATGAAACTACTCCAGTTAGCTCAGTCATGTTGTAACTCAGATATCCGCTGGAGAAAATATTTTTTCATGGACCATTTATTGAGTCACTGAGTTATTAAAGTTAAACAGGTAACCGTTACCATGACTAATTACAAAAACGTGCACACATAAATATTTGTCCAATCATTGGTTTTATAGACTTTACAAACATCAGATTAGTCTAAACGGCGATACAGTGACATGAAACTTGTATAGTGAAACTCTCGTCCTTCACTATTGTTCTCATGCTGGTTTTCTACCCGGAAGTAGTTGTAAACAACAAGGCGATTCGTTCTATAAACACGTCATATCAAACACTAGAGTGTAACAGACAAAATAGTGACTGAACAATGTCTTGTAAGATATAAGGAGAGCGCAATTCAACTTTACGCAACTTATTAGTACAAGGTTATTATTATTAGAGACAACTACAAAGCACTAAATGGCCTGGGCTTTGACTGGCCCTGGGGGGCAGCTGTGAATTAGTACCTCACTACTGCAGATGATTACAGCTTGCTATATGAACTGTGTCCTAATCCTGGTGGACAGCTGAAATTAAAGCCAGGTATGGCCCTCTGCTTCCCAGCATTCCCTGTGATAAACCTCCCCCCCTGCTGAGAAGAATCAGTTGTTTGTGTGCAAAATGCGTCCAGGAGAGCCTCCACTTTCTAAAGTATTTCTTTTAGCAAATTAGAGACCACTGATGAAACTGAAACATTACAATCAGCATTGTTCCCAGCCTAAGCTTACAAAATACTTTGTCCCAAATAACATCTGGAATTGTCTTGTGCAGCTCTCTTGCCTGTGCAGACATTATACTCAACGACTTAAATGATTTTTCTCAGTCCCTGAACAAAGACGTGACATAAATAGACCTTTCTTTATTTTGTTCCCATGTTCTGAAATCTTCTGAAAAACTGCATCATTTGAATAGCAAAAGTGTGAGTGTGAGCCATGTTACTATAGGCTATAGGAGGTACGTAATGAAAATATAAAATTGAAGATGTATTGACTTGGACAGTTGCAACCTCTCTGAGGTTTGAATGAAACCACAGGGCTTTTGTTGCCTTGGGTGGAGATGGAGAGCGGAAAGAGAGCATTTAAAAGTAGTTATTAAACTAAACCCAAAGGAGCAGCCAACACATCTGAGCAGCAATCTGTAATTTCAGTATACCGATGTGTGAAGAACAGGCGTGGCTATATTAAGGAATTATGCGGTAGAATTTCAGATGATTAGAGGCCATTTGGTGTCTCTGTATGGAGGGTAGCAGACAGCCACACTCTGGTCATTTTCTTTCAAAAATCTACTTAAAAGAAGAATGTATGCACCTGAACTCTTTAAGTTATTTATAAACCTATATTTTAGTGTTTCATAACTGTTTCATAACTTTATGTTTGTCTTATACTGGGTATGGGATAAGCCAACAAAATGCTCAGGATGTTGAGCCAAGAGAATATTAGTTTTAAAAAACTTTAACTATTCAGGTAAAATACAGTTTTAAAGTTAATTTATCGACCAGTATTTTTGTTGTTGTTTCCATAAGCTAGCATGTCGGTCACCTAGCTTGTTGTTGTTGTTGTTGTTAAGGTAGTCCTAGTGCAGGTGAATAATGAAATAAATGAACTTAGAATGTGAAATGGGTAAGAATGGGTTTTAAAACTAAATGAAACTCTAACCACCTGGACATCTAAAAGCATCCACATGCACCCATGGGTATCTATTGCTAGATTGACCGATTTAGGTCACTGGTTCCCAACCTTTTTTGGCTTGTGACCCCATTTTGACATCACAAATTTCTGGCGACCCCACGATCACGTGATCATCGCAGCTGTCAATCGAGATACGCCAGCTCAGATATTTTTATATGCTGCATTTTATTTGAACTCGATTTATATTTGAGAAAGTGAAAGTATAGAATACAGTTGTTTAAGATTGTGTGTGGTGTTTTTTAATCATAATTAGGCTAGTTTAAAAAAAAAAGTTTTTATCAGTATTTTTTTTAAAACCAATTACTAGACATTTCAGGCGACCCTATTTGAATTCCAGGTGACCCCACGTGGGGTCCCGACCCCAAGGTTGAAAAACACTGGACTCGGTATTGTTGTAGGCTATGTGCTTTCTTAATGGTTGCGTCATTCCATTTTTGATTTTAATTTCTTCCATACATGGACATTTTCAACTCATACATTATCGAAGACAAATAATATAATAAGAATTCACATACTGTAGGGCAGGCCATTCAAAGCACGGAAAGGAGCAAGATGAAGAAACCCCCCCCCCCCCCTTTTTTAGTCCATTCTTTCATTGATGCTTGTTACAGTTTTAACCCCGTTGGTCACATCATGTTTTATAAAAAAATGTTGTGTGTGTGTGTGTGTGTGTGTTTTAAGTGTTGTGATAACTTGCGGGAGAGTTAGTGTGGCGCGTGCCAGCGGTGCGGCAGTGAGCGGGTTAAAGCTGACAGTGTGACCGTCCTATCAGTGGTGCTCGGTGCAGTCCAGCCCACCAGAGAGAGAGGAGGGAGGGGGGGCAGCGAGAGGGAAAGAGTGTGTGTGAGTGTTGTATGTGTGTGCGCGCGCGTGAGGGAGAGAAAGGGAGAGAGAGAGAGTCTTGACTGTGTGTGTGTGTGTGTGTTTGTGTGTGTAGCTGTTTGTCATCCCGGCAGCAGGACACACTCCAGGAGAAGCAGCCCGCTCCGCTCCGCTCTCAGACCTGTTGCTGCCGCTGCCTTCTCTGTCCTCGGGCTTGTATTGTTTGGTCGCTGGCTCGCGGATATCTGACCTCAAACCGGCGGAGTCTCGTTTTGTTTTATTGTCGGTGCTGAACGAAGCGCCGCGTGCTGCTACAGCCCAACCGGCGATAACAACACGGTAGGATACATGTAGCTACACTACCAACACTTGTTGTAAAGCAAAGCGCTGTTTGTGTGGAGCTGCTGTTGAGCTGCTCTGAGGCTGTGGGACGGGGGTCTGGAGCTGGAGCTCAGCTCGGTGAGGTGAGCTGACCAGCGGAGCGGTTCATGTGTTGAGAAGAGCTGCGGGTCCAGACCGCTGCGGGTCAGTGCATCCTGTTGTTGAGCGTTAGGACGGAGGAGGGTCGGTGTCGGTGTCGGTCTCACTTGATCTCTTTTCACCTGAAGAAGGTGGAAGTGGAAGTGGAACTATGTTTTGTGTGTAGCTAAATGACCAGATTCATAAAACAGAATCTGTCAACTGAAGATCGTAAGAAATCTATTTACTGTAGTTAGGCTACACTGTTTCGCTTGTTTGTGTTCATCCCTCCTCGTCAAGTTTGTTTCATGGAATAAACCAACCTTACTATAACATTCAGTTCAAAGGGCTTAGGCAGTTTGTTACCATGATGCATTATTATCATCCAGATTTAAGATCAAGCTCAAACTCAATTTAAGTCTAATATCAACTCCATTCATAAATTAAAATCAATATCTTGTGTTTTCATTGTTTTGCCTATGGTGTAAATTAATATAATCTTTATTATGGACTCGAAAAAGTGGTCCACTCTCATACACATACACTTAACATACAAGACAAAACAAAGCAGACAAACAACCAAACAAATAATATAAAATACAGTACTTTGTCACTGTTAGTTTAAAAGAAACAGTGCAAACTATTGTTAAATGTCACTGATGATACTAGATAAATACCTACTGGGCTTTGTTTTTTGCTTGGATTTTCTCTATTTACCTTTCGACACAGATTAGGCTATATATTTTTAGTAGGGTATATTAGCATCTTAAGTTTAAAACAAATATTTGAATGTAGTCAGAAGGAAGAAATCAATCAGTCTTATTCTCACTATCTTACTCCAGGTGTCATCCCAATGAGTATTTTGGACATCTGAGTTGAAGGAATGATAAAAATGTCAGGTTAACTCAGTGTGTTCACCTAATTTACCTTTAGACTCAGGGCTGTAGCCTTGAGCCAGCAGCATCAGATTGGTATGTTTAACAGCCCAGCTGTGAAGAAAGTGCCCCGAGGAGGTCAAATATGTCCAATATCTCTCCTGACAACCAGAAACATCTCTGAGTATGTGACTCTGCGTCCTAAAGCCACGTCAAGTGGGCGCGCACCTCACAGGGACGACTGGCTGTTGTTGATGTTATTATTATTGGATGCAATGTGGTTATTAACCATCTCTTGACTGATTCCTGGTAATTGCTGCCTATTAGTTTTAATTAAAGGGATGCAGGATGCCTTGCCTTGTGTTGCGTAGCTGCCTGTCGCCTGAGGTCTCGCCATCTCTCTCACACCCCATAATCATAAACTTCACATGAAAGACGGCAGAAGAAGCGCTTCGTCATCACCTGCGCTGCACCAAACCAACTCGCCCTGGGAATCATGATACATGTTGATCTGTGATCCACCTTCTCGCTGATTTAAAGCTTTGCACTTAATAATTCCTGTGACCACAGAATCCAGGGGCTCAGTGCAGCCTCTTCTCTTTTAAAGCGTACGCTTTGCTATTGAAAATTGACTCAGCTGATACTTGGTTTCATGCTTCTTGATGAAATGCAAAATCAGTCAGAAAGCTGACTTATAGCAGAACAATAACTCAAATAGTTCCTTGTTATATAGGTTGAGTTTTGACCTTTGTCCTTCTTGTTGTCCCTTTTCCTAAAACCTTTCTCAAAGCTGATATAATGAAGCATAATTTCAGCCTGATTAAAGGACAGCAATCCACATGTAATGAGACAACTGAGAGGATAAGGTAAAGACGTCCAGAGGAGGAACATCTTGATTCCACTAATACACCTCTCCTTTTCTTGGTTGCTCGCATTACCCTCTTCTTTTCTCTTACACTTAATTACTACCAGGCTACATTCACCACAGAGCCGATGTCCTTGAATTCAGTTATTCTGGTTCTTTAATCAAGATAAATTTCCTACGGAAACAGATTGAAGAGTGGGGGCATTTCTGAGCCTCAGCTCCAGTTGTTGGTGGTGCAGCCTGGTCCAGCTGTCAGCTTTTATTTTGAAGAGAGACACAAGACCCTGCTTGTGTCCGCACAGACTTCCCTAGATGTCTCACCTGCCTGTCAGCGCTCGGTATTGGCGGCGCACACACACACACACACACACACACACACACACACACACACACACACACACACACACACACACACACACACACACACACACACACACACACACACACACACACATACACACATACACAGAGTGTTGAGGCAAAATTCCTTTACATCCAAACAGAAAGACACACTCGGTTGCACATTTATATGACGCTGCAGCGCCAAACCTCATTCTATATCTACCACTTTTTTGTACTTCATCTCCATTAGACTCTCCCGTTTCCATCCAGCCTTTTTAAGTCATTACAGGCTCTTGACAGCTGTGGGAGCCAGACTAATGACTTCATCTGGATTTCCCTCAGCACTCTGCTATTCTGAGCTCTCCGGGCTCCGGAGTTATTCTTCCTCTCCGCCCCTTTTCTCAACCCCATCCTCCTGGGCACCCCTGACCCCGCGGGCCTGTCATGCTCATGTTTCACCGCTCACTCATGTGGAGGTGTCACCGAGCGCATTGGTCACATACGCCGCATGTCTTCCGCTCGGAGTAGGATGGGAAAAACAGGGCGCTGTGATGTATCGCTTGGCGGGCGAATGCAAGCACATCCATTTTGCGTCAAAATATTTTTCAGGGGTCATGTGTGTGAAATGTAAACCTGTGTGTGTGTAGGGTTCTTGGAAGGGTAAAATAAGGAGCTGAAGTAGTTGAACTGAAGGTGTCTGTCAGGGCTGGGACGATGTGCTCTTCTCCTGATTCGATTCTTTTACGATGTTTTGGGTGCTGATTCGATTTAAATTTCGATTCTTCGATATTGCAGATTTTTGCGATTTTTTAATTAGCTTTTTTTAAAGGGACAACAAGAAGTTTTGGAAAAGCGAAGCGTTTTCACACTACATTTATGAGCCTCCGCGCACCGTGAAATTCTTTGACCGGCGCAAGACAGACTCATGTTTTCATTCATCAACAATTAAAGTCAGAGGATCGAAGACGATCACATACCGTCGTAGTTCCGACCATAAACGGAGATTCGGCGGCGTTATTCTCATGACTCGCCACGAAACCGAAAGTAAAGAAACGCTGGTCGGCTCGCCCAGCATTTCCACCACCACTAATAATAACAAAACAACGATAGAGACAAAACGATATATTTATCGAAAATGGACCCATTAACAAGACGTAGATTCATCCACATTAATATGAGACTTTTTTATTGTCGGAATTTTTCGTTCTGCCACTGGAGGAACTCCTCGTTGTCCCTTTAACACCAGACCATGTGAAAACATAGAATAATGATAATCATGTCCACAAACTATAGCTATGTTTCCATCCACTTGTCAATCGAATTCTCTGAAGATCGCCAAAAATATTATTGCAAATAAAGCCTGTGAAAGTGTGTTTCCATCGAAGCGCTTTGAATCGAATAACTGCCTGTGTGTAATGACACCACTTGCTGTTTTACAATCAAACTGGTATAGGGAATAGATTCCTTGCATGTTATTTTTGCACTGAATCGCAAAACCAAACATGCCCAAGCCAAGTGCGACAAGCCGCTGGAGTCGTTGCCTGGAAACCACTGAGCGATAGGAATTGCCTGCCCAGTTATACTGGTGCTTATGTGCCAACTAATTGCGACATACCAAGCTTTGATCAGAAGTGCAGATGCACCTAGCGCTAAATGCTACACAACAGCAGAGGCAACCTGTGGTGTTGGACGGCAGCGCTCCCAACAGTTCTTGGAGATGGTGGTTGAAGGACACTTCATCGTTTACTCCCGCCATGTCTTTGAAAAGCCGTAAATACGTAGCGGTGTTGACGTAAAACGTGATCGCCGAAATGTATCCAGCAAACAACAGTTTCCACATGAGCCTTTTATTGATTGAGAGAAAATCCGATGAGATCGACAGTACGAAGTTTACTGTTTCCATAAGGCATTTTTAATTCAATATAACTTAATGCGCATAAAAACATGTGGATGGAATCATTATGTCTCTATTAGAATGTATGTATCTCATAAGTCATGTTTAAGTCAGTTCAATCCCGATGTTCAATGTGCAGATTTACAAGTAAAAGGCGTGTCTTCTGAATCAGTTTGAAGTGGCTTCAGTGACAATGACTCTTGAGTGGATATTGTGGTAACACAAAGGAATCATGTTTCATGTGATATGGGTGCAAAGGACCACAGTAATCAGTTTAGGTCTGCAGCATCTGAAACATTTTCCACGTCATCAGCCTCCAGTTCAGGGTTTTATCTCCTGATGGCATCACAGATAGTTGAGCCTTGGCTCTGGCTTCATGCATCAAAAGTGAGTTATTCACAATACACCCAGAGGCAAAGTCAAATATGTGATGTTTAGAAGTTCTGCACTATGGAAATAGAGATGCAGTACTGTAGAGGTTGGTAAAGTAATCTGAATAGGAGCTGATGAAGAACAAGACCACCTCCTAGTGTAATGTTTTTTTTAAGTGTTTTGTTGTAAAGTCGTCATACTAATGGTGAATTAGAAAAATAAGTAACACATTAACATGTTGTGAAAATAATCATTAGTTGCAGCTCCATGGTTCCAGGTCTCAGACACATACTGTACTGTATTGGCCCAGATGTCGGTCAGTGATGCTGGGGCAGCATAGGATCTCTCACTATACAGACACTTAACACTCTTTGTGCTGTTGTTTCAACTTTAAAATGTTGTGCAAAGCAGAAATGGGATGGAAAAATAATTGTGTGCATTCTCTTGATCAATGTAATGGAGAATTCAGTTTTTATTGATTGTGTCTGCTCACAAGTCGGGAATGAGGTTAAACAAAGGTTCCAATGAAGGTATTAACAAATCAAATTTCTTTCTTTCTTTCTTTCTTCCTTCATGTGCATGGTTTTGGTGCACAAAGAAATGTTGAACTTGTTGAGACTTTTGGTTTGTTGCTGTTAGGGCTTCGTTCGTTGCCATGGTAATTGATCATGAAAGTCCGTGATCGATTTTTTTCCCCCCTCCTTTTTCCCTTTTTGCCGGCCGCCGAAGCTTCGATTAAAATCGATTTTATGTCCGCGAAGCTTCGATTATCAAAATATGATAATCGGGTTGCTGTGTACTGTAGCCTGGCCTCCCACCTGGTTCTTGGTGCCAGCACGCAACAGGTCACCCAAACAAAACAACATGTTGATTGTGCAGAACTTTCACAAAGTGTGCGATAGTGACGAAGTGTGCACCATCAGCAGTGCATGTCAACACTGACCAGTGTCAGTGTTGCCGATCACTCAGAGGATCCATCAGTACTAGAAGCAGAAGAAAAGTGTGACCATGAAGGATTTTCCCTGCGTGCTTCCTGTCCTGTTTTGCCTAGGATGTTTTTCCTCTGAATATGGACTCTATGGGATGTTTGTCCCATCCAGTGTGCTCACTCACTCACACTCTCTCTCTCTCTTGCTAGCATCAGGCCTCTGGTCTCTGTGGTTGGGTCTGTGCGTCGGGCTCTCCTCCAACACCTCCACCCTGCTTTACCTGTTAAATACAACTCAGCTGCTTTTGAAGTGTATCAAGCGTATCACAACACAAAGCTGCTTTTTCTCTCTCTCTCTCTCTCTCTCTCTCTCTCTCTCTCTCTCTCTCTCTCTCTCTCTCTCCAGCTTTGCTTAAACAGCCCACAGAATCTCATTTTCACATTGCGGTCTCCTGTGAGTATTTTGTAATTCAAGCCGCAGCATCAGGGCTGAAACTGTAGCATAACATGAACCTTCTGTTTTTTCTCACCCTGGAACCGTTTGTTTAGCCTCCTGATGCGGGAGCGTCCCGAGCTTTGCAATCTATAAGAACACTGCCAGCTCATGCTGGCTCTTATTCATGCTTGGTAAATCATACTGATCAGAAATGGCCCCTATTTGACGCTTGTGGCTCCAATAAGAAGACAGAAAATTAGTTCAGCCAAATATTTCAGTGGTGAATCAGTTAATCCTCAAAAACATCATCCTATCTAAACTTAAAGGGACAACGAGGAGTTTTGGAAAAGCGAAGCGTTTTCACACACTACATTTATGAGCCTCCGCGCACCGTGAAATTCTTTGACCGGCGCAAGACAGACTCATGTTTTCATTCATCAAGAATTAAAGTCAGAGGACGATCACATACCGTCGTAGTTCCGACCATAAACGGCGATTCTGCGGCGTTATTCTCATGACTCGCCACGAAACCGAAAGTAAAGAAACGCTGGTCGGCTCGCCCAGCATTTCCACCACCACTAATAATAACAAAATAACCATAGAGACAAAACGATATATTTATCGAAAATGGAGCCATTAACAAGTGGTAACGTAGATTCATCCACATTAACGTGAGACTTTTTTATGACCAAATAGAAACTCCTCGTTGTCCCTTTAAGTGATGGTGCTTTTTTTTGTTTTTCTTGCCAGATTAACTTTTCTTTGGCAATATCAGTACTTTACACATATATATATATTTTTACTTGGTTTGTAAAATGTGTGTTTTTCACTTGGCATTCAAATGTGTATCAGTTCAGTGCCAAACTGGACATTGCACATCAAATTAGAAGTTGCACTGTTTGGGTTGACAAATCACAGTTGTAAATGTTACTTTACTGAAGTTGAGACGGCTGCTTTTGACTAAATGTTAATGTGTTTTGCAGTTATTTTTTGCTGAGTGTGCACGTATACAGAAAGTTTTGTCAGACAGTCTCTGTCCTCGCTCGGCGCCTCTCATTCTGAATGGAAAAAGTTGTCCTGCTCAGTCTCTGAGGGCTGACTGTTTTAAGGTCTTAAAAGATTGAGGAAGATTTTACTTAGATACCAGATGAACAAATCAGACATGCACACCGCAGCTTACTAATATTCCACCTTTGGTATAGACCAAGTCATCTGTCAGTGCCTCATCTCTGTGACCTGGTCAGCCACATGAAATGCTGACACTACATACCCACTATTCTCCTTTACCTCCTTACCTTCCTGTTTGCTTTCACAACCTTCCTACCATTATTACCTCCACCAAAGAGGGAGAACTAGCCTAGCTATTTTTATACATTATGTGTAGTGTATATATGTCTGTATGTAAGGACATTGTGTAACTTCTCTTGTTATCTATTCATGAAAATCGATTATTTGGTTCAAAAGTCTGTTTTTCATGAATCAGTAACCCCCCCCATCAACAAAGTGAAGTGTTCCTTTCAGCTCTGAATGAGCCGTTCATATCATTCATATCTCCATGGAGCGGGTAAGCTCGGTGCTGCTGCCATGTGGTGTCTCCATGTTTTTACGTTCAGTGGCAGTGTGACGGTAGGAAACCACGGAAACTCAGCGGAGACACCGGAGCTGTCGGCTCAGGTCGAGGTGGCGTCACATCGCCATGACAACATATTGTCACATGTATTGTTTTGCCTCGTGCTGACGGACCACTTGTTTACATAGAGGCTTGTTTATGATGGCTGTGGTCCGTCTGCCGTCTGCCCAATTTCAGGTGAATGCAGCATGAAAAAAAAGATTGAGTTGCTTGCGATATACAACCACAACGCTAGATGGGAGGAATTCCTACACAATGTACCTTTAAGGTTTTGATTATTGGTCTGATTTGGAAATCACTTCATAGAAGAGTTGCAACTTGAAAAAGGAAAGATTTCCTGAAGCAGCTCTCTAATTGTTTCTTTCTCATTACCACACTCTTGTAACCTCCTTTGATTAGTTTTATCGCTCATGGTCAAAGAGCCTAACCTTGTTCTTCTTCTCCTCTGTTTCCTTCTTCTCTCACAGAGGAGTGACAGTGTCCCTGCCAGCCTGCTGGGAGAGGACCATGGCCCTGAGCGATGCGAGCCGAGACCCTCTGGCCCTCAGTAATGGAGGGCACCATCCTCTGGGTGCCAATGGAAACACTCCTTCAAATACCAGTCCGCCAGGCAGCAGCTTTGGGCAGGACCCTCTCACAGCCGCCTGTAACAGTGACGGCCTCACAGCAGACGGAGATGAGCATGTTCCACTTAAAGACGGGCCGTGTAAAGCGCAGCAGCAGAAGCAGCAGAAGCAGCAGAGATCGATGGCCGTCCAGAGAGCAAACAGGCCGAGCCAGAACGGAGGGGTGGTCCAACAGAACGGCTCCCTGAGGAACCGGCCCCCGTCCTCCCCGGCTGCCACCGACTCCCAGAGGCCGGCTCAACGCCATCTTCCCTCCACACTGTCCCCGTCCTCCTCCTCCTCCTCCTCCTCCTCCACCACCTCTCCTCTCCAGCCCCCGCCACTTTGCTGCCAGCACTGTCACTTCCACACCACCCTCTGCTGTCCCTGTGGACAGCAGGACTGCCCACTCTTTCAGAACCCAGGCCCGGGTCCGGGGCCGGGGCCGGGCTCGGTCCCCCACCCTGGGACGGCTCCGTCCTGCCCGTGCTGCCTCTCCGCCTGCACGTACTCTCACCCCCACCCCCATCCTCCTCACTCGCCCGCCCCGCTCTGTCTCCATCAGCACCACCACCAGCGCTGGCAGGAGCATCTCCAGAGTCACACACACGCAGCTGGAATCAGGTACGGGGAATCCTGGTTTTGATATGTTGATTGTGATTTGTATTTATTGACCACAAACATATCCTCCAGTTTGAGGACTGAAGGGTCTCTACAGCCCTCCCATATGTGTGGCGGCCTGGAAAAATCCATCAGAAGTCACTGATGTTCTATTGTGGCAAATATCCAAAATAGGTGGAAAAGTACTATTCCCACGATATATTTTGTGTGATTCTGGTACTTCGAACTCCCTACTACATCGTGGTGAATAAATATTTTAAGAAAACAAAATGGAAAGTACTTATTTTTATGTTTTTGTGGCGAGTAAAGCTGAGCCACAGCACAGCTGAGCTGCAGCAGCAGCGCTAGAGGAGAGGAGCTCTGTTGTTATTGTAGAGGTAACATTCAAGGACCCTCGGAAAGCAAAACAAAGAATCCCACGATTCAGATGTTTTTTTACAGCTCGTCTTTATCATAAACGGTTCGGAAATTATAATATGTTGTTGATGTTTTGTAAAACATGTGCAAGCATGTACCACCGTACCACCGTACCACGTGATTACACGCACCCTATACGGTCCCTTCTTGTCATAGAGGCACCATTCAAGGACCCTCGGAAAGCAGAACATCACACGATTCAGATACAGTTTACAGCTAATCTCTATCATAAACGGTTCAGAAGTTGTTTAATGTTTTGTAAAACACTCGTCTTTAGAGGGTTAAAACAGCAACGTTCTAGTTAAAACCATTTTTCTAACTTTTCAGTTTTTTGGTCATAATAGATTAAAATGCCCATAACTTTTGATCTGAGAGGGATATCTCAGTTATTCAAACAGTTGTGAATAGCTGAAACTATTCTAGTTTATGGAAATATCAAAAAATGAAAATGTCTAAATCCCGGCATGTGAAGGGTTTTCCCAGACCACCACACACATGTGATAACATGATAACGTGTCGGGTCCATGTTCAGGGATCATGTTAACTGGACTGCAGGAGGACATGGTTACGGTAGTTAGGGGACAACACAGAGAAGCAATACAGGTTTATTTTTCCCAAACAGAGTCTGACACATAATATGACCACTGGGTTACCGGGGGGACGGCAAGCTACTGATGTAACACAATAGTAATAATATTATCCAGCCATATACATATACAACTTAGCTTTTACATTTGGTTCTCTTAGATATTCTGTGCTACACACACACACACACACATACAACACACTGACCCACACTCCTCCACTGTGAAGACTCCTCACACACGCAACTGATTATCACTGAACATGTTTCCTGAATCAAGGAAACCAAGAACTTGAGTGTGGCTGAAAAACAGAAGCCACAATGCCTCCGAGTCTTTAAAAGAGTGAAGATACTGTTACAAACGTTGTTTTTCTATATTTAAGGATATAATTCTTTGTGTGCTTCAGAGTGTGTGTGTGTGTGTGTTGTGTCTTCACACTGCATGGCTTAGTGGAGCCGTTCCTTTCACCATTTCTAGGCCGGGATTCAAACGCAGTTGGACACGGCCTCCTGGAAACATGGGCGGCCCCCACACAGACAGATCTGTGATGAACTGTAGCTCAGGGTTTAGTGTATTTCATAGTGGACCCCCTCATCCCACTCTGTCGCTGGTATTTCAAAGTCACTTCACATGCAAATGCTGCAGATAGAACTTGTTTGCGAACGGACGTTTTTGTATTTGGTACAATTTGTTGTTTTTTTATTGGTGGTGTTTGCCATACAGCCGACAGCCAAAGTAAAGTTTATCTTCAAGATGAGAGAGGAACTTTGCAAGTTTTTCTTAAAATTAAATGAATCCTCCTGCAAGCAAGCACACACACACACACACACACACACGCGTATACGTATATGTGTACACATGTGGCGACCATGCCTCCTCCAGTCGAAACAGAATGTCAGCATTGAACTCATTTGTTGGCAAACTCCTCTTTTTTTCCTCCAGTGATCCATATTTAGTGAGTTTCCCTTTTTACTCCAAAACCACAGCACTTCCACCGCATTTGAAACTGGAACCATTTAATGCCTCGCATAATCATTTGCATAATCCCATATTTACCATCTCCACGGAGAAGGGGGGGGAGGCAGGAGGTGAAAACTCTGCAGAAATAATTATTTACTCATGTCAGCTCCTTTTTATTGCAGCAGCTCGTTGTGGGGAATCAGATTTGCATGAGACTCAAGTCGACTTCTTCTTACTCCTTCGACATGGAATTTTCCTCAGTCAAATGAAGTCGGATCTCCCCCTTGTAAGTTTCATTAGAACGACAGGCGTTGTGGGTGGCGTTTGAAAGATGAGGTTTGCGTAGCCACAAGTGGGTATGTACACCAAACTCTGGGTGGGCAGAGGGAGGAGAGGCACAAACAGGATTGTGTTGCAGGCATTTACATGCATTCACTGGCATCTACTTTTTTTTCTCTTTTCAATACACGCTACTGCTTTTCGTGCTTTTTCTTTCAGTTTTCCTCTATTAACACTCATTCCTTCTTCATTTCCCCCACTCTCTCTCTCTCTCTCTCTCTCAGTCTGTCCCTCCCTCCTCCGTCTCTTGTTCCACATCAGAATGGAGAGCAGATGTGGCGTGGGACGTATGTGTCTCCACCGTCGAGCTGCTCTCTTATTTACCCAAACAGGTCTCTCTTGTTCAGCGATGACAGGTTTGAATTACAGGGCCTGGGTTCGCTCCAAGACTGCACCCCCCCCCCCCCCCCCCCCCCCACCCCTCCTCTTTCCTGTACAGTGGTGTGTTGTGTGTGTGTGTGTGTGTGTGAGGATGTGTGTGTGTCAGATGGTAGGATTAGATGTAGGAAACAATATACCTGCCTCTGTTGTGTAGTTTTGCCCTGAACCCAGACGTTAAGGGGAGACACTACAGGTGAATAGGGTAAACATTTTAAATAACAGATATCACCATGAAACTTCCCAAGTTTATCACTTACATTAAGACAAATATTTTTTGTATTACAAGTTTTGTCAAATGTTATGTTTAAATATGTAAATGAGGCAATATCTGATGAAATATGCGCTAATTTGCATACATTTCCAGAACCGAAAGCTGAACAATGGATAAAGCCACTTTCAAAATTCTTGTTTTATTTTGTTGACATATTGGAGTCAGAAGTTTTTACAGAGGGGATTTTGGATATCTCTTTTTGTCACTCTGTAAATGAGAACTGTCACCAGCCCTTAAAAAATCAAATTTTGCCACGTTTTTAGTAATAAAATGTTGTATAAATCAGGTTTTGGATGATATATCGACCATCCCCTCTGTAAAAACCTTCAGAATATAGACAGGAATAAAACTGGAAGGTTTGGTGTCTCTAAGTGCTGCTGAAGTGGAGATTATGGGCCCAGAGTCTGAGGAAAAACTCATTTTGAGAAAACAGCCTTTAAAGACTTGTACTGTAAAATTCCATAGATTGTTAATGTAAATCATACTTTTACTATTGGTTGCAGATACGGAGGAGATGACAATTTTTCACAGCACATTATGTCACAGTAGCATGTTAACTTTTGGCAAATTTAGGAGAAATCTACTGACAAAAGAGACAAAATGAAGTAAAATAACCAGCTTAATGTGGATTTTCTACTCTTTCTTTTGACTTTTCGGAAAGAATACATGTTAAGGAAGAAAAATAGCCCAAAATCTCAAAATTAATCAGTGCATGAAAAAAACAGGGTTTTTGCCTGTTAGTGTCTCGCCTTAACAGAAAACCTTCAGACCTCGTCTCCTTTTTTTTTGGTCCTCCACTCCTCTACTCCTCTACTGAGGGCTGCTGGAGTTTGGTAGTTAAATATCTATATTTTTTATCACTATTGTCCTGCTGTCTGCCATTGTGTGCTCCTCCTGACACACACACACACGCATACACACACACACACACACACACACACACACACACACACACACACACACACACACACACACACACACACACACACACACACACACACACACACACACACACACACACACACACACTTACACACTTACACACTTACACGTGGACATAAACCATCCCATATTCACCTAATACCCTGGATAATTTGAGGGTGTGGAGTCAGACAAGATGGTGTCAGATTTGGTTTGATGTGCCTCAGGGCTGTGATCTGACAGATTAGCCGGGGGATTACATCCATGATCACAGCACACTTACATCTCACACACACACTCCCTGTGTCCTGCACATACACACTGATAAGACGTAACATTAGCTCGTTGGGGAGACCTTTTTATGTGCATTTCACAACAGGGGGATTTTTATGCCTCTGTTCTCAGCTTCACAAAACATTAATCCATTTACTGAGATTAGCCCATACTTTTGTTTCCTAAGTTTTCTATTTTGAGAATGATCAAAAGGGTTCGGTTTTGCTGAGGGGTTAGGCACAACTCAGCAGTTTTCTGTAGCGCAGCTTGAAAAAAATCAGATTGGGCCGTCGTATATCTGTCTCTGGTGTTTTTTACTGGGTCTGTTTAAAGCATTAGGAACATGCCTGTGTCACCGCTGTAAGATTATCTCTCACAGCCATTTCATGTGTATTATTTAAGATTGGAAGGAAGCATGGTGTCCTTGGGATGTCAGCTGTTTTGGCCTGGGTTGATTTGGTGTATGCCAGCAAGGTTTAAAGGCCTCAAGTGAAAGCCTTTAAACCAGAGTGGAAGTGTGGAAATACCTGAACCCCAGTCCCCCCCCACTCCCATGCTACGGCTGCTCCTTTCAGAAGTCTGATTTCAACTTTTTTGGAAAGCATCCAATAGCTGCTGTGAAGTAAAACCCCCCAAGCATATAATCCAGAAATCTTAATCTGAAGTTAAGTTATGCACACTTAAAACCGGAGCTACTGTTTTAAGACTGAATTTAGAGTTTTAAAGGAGACATATTATGCCCCTTTAAAAAAAAAAAAAAAGTTCCCAGGTGTCTTAAAGCCCCAGTATGTAACTTATTTGGCTTTTTATTAGCAAAAATCAAATATGTCTTTCATAAATACGTAGAATCACACCCGCATACAAATGAAAGCTTTCTGGTACCTTAGGATGAGTTGCTACAAGTTGTACATAAGTGGCCGATGCACCGAACCGAGGCGGCCATGTTGCATGGCAATTTTTTCCGTTGAGTGTCAGCGTGACCGTAGGTAACCACGGAAACTCAGCGGAGCTGTGGGCTCGGCCTGTTAAAACTGTCACCACTGTGTAGTGTGAGGAAGAGGAGGCACTGGTGTTACATTCAGGTGCAGTCAGGCAGACGGCCGTCGGCAAACCAACCAGATGTCATTTTACTCAGTTAAACAATATGACATCACCATGACAACATATGTATTGTTTTGTCTCGTGCTGGTGGACCACTTGTTTACATAGACGCTTGTTTATCCTGTTACATGCAGCGTCTGTTGTCTGCCTGACGTCTGCCCCATTTCACCTGAATGCAACATCAAGAATACGTTCAGATATGCAACCGCACGGCTAGATGGGGGGAATTAATACATCAAGGATCAAACATCACAGCTCTTTTCATCTGCTCAAAACAGCCCTGTTCAGAATGGCTGGTTTCAGTGCCTGTCCCTTTAAATGCAAATGTGCCACTGCTTGCCCCGCCCCACCCCACGGTCCCAAGTAGGGGTGGTATTATGCAAATTAGAAAACTAATGACATTGTATGACAACTAAGGCAACAGCTCGTAAAACCATGTGGATTTCAACCTAGGGAGTCTGCACATTACAGATTTTTTTTGTCAGCTCTCACATTTAGGGGGCTGGAAGGCAAGACAAACACCCAAATATATGTTAAAGAGCCTTCAAAAAGTGATATTTCCCCTTTAAGTGTGCACTCACGGTAGACGAGAGCTGTGTCAGGAGTAAAAAAGAACCATAACACAGATGAAGTGGAGCTTCAGGACACGTGAGGTTGAGCTAACCTGCTTCTACCTGCACAGAAGAGCGCTGCAACAGCCACACAACACCTCACTGCCACTCAACCATCCGGGGTCATGCAGAGTATTTAACCTCGCTCTCTGCTCTCCCGGAGCTTAATGTTTCTGCCCCTCTTTTACCGATGCCTCTCACAGCAGCTCCTAGTTGTTTATGGCAACCGCAAGTTTGGTTTATATTCGGGTCTTGTCAGATAGCGAGGATTCCTGCATCTCACTCCCTCTGCCGCTGTCTCAGGGAAAAGGTCAGCTTTTATTATGTGGAGTAAGTCAGTATTTTGTAGTATCTGCAGGCGGCAGGTGGTTTGGTTGCTATGACACAAGGGAGAGACTGTAGAAAAAACATGACAAATGCAAAGTGCTGAGCAGTTCATCATGTGTAATTTAGCAACTTTTTATCAGTTTGCTGAGGCCAAATATTTTTGGTGGACCACGTGTGTGTGAACTGTGTTGACCTTCCTGAGTTATTTCTCTGCCGTTTGTGCCAGAATTTCAATCTCCAGATTTGTCTTGATGTCTTAACATTCTTTCTTTGTCCTCCTCCGTGTCCCTCTGTCTCTTGCACTCTGTTAGACAGTTGCAAGGCTCAACCAGTAAGGGTTTGTATGAAAGCGATCCGTGCGCTCTGCATTTTAGGGTGTCAGCTTGACAAGGCTTTGCACATTATCAAGAATAACAACTGTTTGTGAGGCCTGTGGAGTGTATCGCCTGCTTTCTCAATGGTCTCTGGACCAAATAAGGGTTCGTTCTGATGCATTTTCTGTTGCTTCTCAGTGGAAAAACCTTTGTATCATAGATCTCTGTGAGTGCTTTGTGTCGGCCTTCAGTCTTACTGACTAAATCTTCAATATAGCACGCAGGTCGGTTGCTTAGTCATAAGGTTTTATGTTCCCAAAACAAGGGGAAAATGTCAATTATGGTTTCCCTTTGCACTCTTGTTATTTTATAATCATCTTTTAGAATCAAATTCCATTTTAAGAGTAGACTCAAATGCAGAAGTTTCCCTTTTCTGTCTTTTTTCAACATAATAGTTGTGGTTGGTATTATTAAATGAAATATAACACCATATATTACTGTGTTTTATGTGACAGGTTTAAGCGACACAGCCTTTAAAGAGCACTTTAATGTTTATTTGTTGCATGCCGAGGTACAATGCTTGCACAGTAAGTATATCAGTAAAATGAGGGTCAGCCTTGGCATCAGGACAGATGTAAAATGGATGATATAATATAATATGGAATTGGGAAAAAAATGCAACTCATAGGAATTATTTTGATATTATTGAATATCGGCCCAAGCCTAACAGTCATAGCAACTGCTCTGGGAAAAACAGGAGCTAGAGTGGTGAATATAGAACTAAATAATGGTATATCACATTATTTTACTCTCTTCTTATAATGACAGATCAACAGACTAATTCCACAGGTTTGGTTGAGGGCAAAACTGTGAGTGTGGAGTCGGCCTTTTCCAGATCTACACACACTGTGGCGTCTGTGTTGCGCAGGGTTTTCAGCTCATACATACCTCGACACAGGACCTACAGAAGCAGGTCAAACAGAGCCTTCTTTCTCCTCGGGGAGCCGTTCATCACCTGCTCTTGACAGTTGAAAAGACTTTTACACTAATATTTTAGGCATTTAGCTTCAGAAAAAAGAATGACTACAGAAGCAGAATAAGCCCTAATTTGTCAGTCATTGCTGAAGAATCATAGAACAGAGGGAATTACATGAAGAGATGAGCCATGTGATTTTATTCTGTTGATAAAAATACAGTCACGTTGAAGTACATGAAACGTATATGGGGGAGCAGGAGTCGAGGAGGGAGTCACTTGTCTTTAAGAAAGACACCTTTGCTGGTTGTAAAATGCTGATGCTATGTGACCCCGAGGCCCCTTTACCTTCACACTTAATTTGCAAGCAGAGAAACTAGCAATCTGGGTCTGGTAAAAGCCCGTAGCCTGCCTTTATTCCTTTGTTTGCAGGCTTTTTATACACAGCAAGTAATATCCCAAGTTACATGTTGTTAAACTGAAATGACTGCATTTGAAGAGTGTGTGTGTGTTTGTGTGTGTGGGTATGTGTGTGCATGTTGTACTGTACTGTAGCTTCAGGGGCTTGTATGAAGACTGTGATGGATAGGAGAGATTTCCTCACACATCCTGTGTCTAATCTTCTCTGTACTACAGCAGAAAACACATGCAGGTACAAGGTTAGCTCAGGATAAAGGTGTGATACATGCAAACACTTACTAGATATACTGTACATGCATGGTGACTTAGCTGTCTTTTTCAGAAACAGTATGTTAGTTTTAGTTAAAATTGTGTGGTTTTCCTTTTTCTGAGAATTGTTTTTCTGTGTTAGATCATTTTAAGGTGCCATGTTAATCCTGTGCAGACCACAAACAGCTTTTGAAAACTTTTTGAAAATTTCTTAAAAATCAAAAACTGTTCATCTTGGTTGGAGATCCTGTTTAGCCTGCATGAGTCAACCTGTGGAAAATGTAGTTGACTGGACATGGCAGATCAGTAAGTCTGCAGGACATCCCATCAGGCAGCAGCATAAAGCCATTTCTCAGAGCTTCAACAATCCTGCCAGAAGGCCCACCTCATCAGCAGCACTTTACCTTCATGGTAAAGTGGAAACCCTCCTCCAGAGCAGTCATGGTTCACCTTTGAGCGAGACAATGGCCTGAATCATACAGTCTAGAAAATGCCACCTAACTTGGCACAACTCTCTGATGTTCATAAGCAGTTCTGCCAAAGCTTAGGCCCCGTCCAGACGAATCCGTTTTTTTCGAATCCGGATAAATACTTTGTCGGATCGGCCTCGCGTCCACACGAATCCGGCGTTTTCAGGGGGTGAAAACGGTATTTTTTGAAAACGGGTCCCAGAGTGGGAAAATTTGAAAACGCCGCCCCAGCGTGTCCGTCTGGACGGCCAATACGGCTTTTTCAGAAACGATGATGTCATGATGCCCCCCCGCCGCTCTACCTGTAACCTGAGACACACACACACACACACACACCGCTGCAGCAGCTGCTCACTGACAATATGCACGTAACAACAACGGCCGACTAACGTCGCGTCGCTCAGACGCTGCGGCTGAATCACGTCTGTTTAATCATCACTGACCGTAATATTTACTCTGACACGACTCCCTGTCAACATTTAATCCATGTTTGAGTTTGAATACAGCGGGGAACTTCTTCTATTGAATTACAGCGGGGACTTCCCGTCTTCTTCAGCTGTTTTAAGTGTTTATGTGTGGCAGGCAGCGCTACAGCGACACACACGCTCCACACACACGCCTGCAGTATGTAGGTACTACAGCGTTTTGGGTCGTTTTCAGGTGATCATGTGGACGCAGATATTTTTGAAAACGATGCCGTGTTTACGGAGATTTTTTTCAAAACGATTAAGAAAAAGATCGGATTCGGTGAAGCCGCGTATTCGTCTGGACGGGGCCTCAGACTCGTAACCCCCCCAAAAATCTCTGGAAAACCCAGAAGATGGCACTTCCCAACCAGTTTGGTGGAACAGAGGTGAATAAACTGTCAAATGCAGGAGTGCAAAACTGAACCTGAGACTTGTTTGAGAAGTATTTACCAAGACGACTTCCATAAAAACAACTCAGTCTAATTAATTAATTAATTAATTAATTACATTTCTAAATTTTTTTCACTTTTTCATAATGGACTCTTGAGTGTAGACTGAAGAGGCAAAAAAGCAATTTTATCGATGAAAAAATAAACTTTCCTTCTTTCTTGCAATTGGCATTTCTCTCTGTACCTCTCCTGTGGCCCACTTAGTTGCACAGTATAGTTCCTGAGTATGAAGCAAAGCCCATAAAGATAGCCGTGGCAGATCAAAGGCCCATGCTGTCCCATAAAGCAGGATCAAAGCCTGAAGTGAGCGCAAAGTTGTCATAACTTCTTGTAAGCCGGCTGAGCAGCTCCCCAGACCTCAGCGTTGCTGCTGCCTGCTTCAGAATACGGTCACACTTTGAAAAGGATGAACTGCTACATGTGTCCAGGCTGTGGAGAAACGTATTTAGGTAGGTCTTAGTTTTCTTTCATGGTTCTTCTACCAAAGTTAAATTACACTGCAAGTCTCTGCAAGTGTTTCCGTCTGCCTTCTAGAGACGTGAGACTCATTTCTGGAGTTGTTTGTTACTGTGGTGTCGGCACGTGTTCAGATAAAATGAGCACTAGCTTTATGGAAGGAAAAAAAAGTTGCTAACGGTGCTAACGAGCCTTTCTTCTTCTTCCAAATGAGCTGACGGAAGAAATACATCATAACTCACCAAAATGATGCTACCAGCTCCACCACATGGAACTCAGGTGGTGATTGGAAGAGCAGCAAGGTGGAGGAGGGAGGTGTTTGTTAAGAAACAGCTTTTATAGAAATGTAACTCATCTCTTAGTTTATTTAGCTGTGGTTGGACTGTATGCTATATAACATACTGTAAATGAAAAGATTCAGATTTAAACCAAAGATCAAAAATCAATTGGCTCACCAAATAACCAACACCATCTACACTAACATGTTCTTCCTACAGCTCAGAGCGTTCCTACTCCTACTCATCACTTTGCAACTGATATGAGTTTCATTAGCAGTTAATCTGTTAATCAGATCCTTGATTATTTGTTAAGCTGGTAAAATGTCAAAAATTAACATCAATTGCAGGTTCCCATAGTCCAAGTTGATGTATTAAAACCTCCACCTGTGGGACACTTTGGCAGTGAGACTTTACAGATGTTTAAATCTCATCATCAGTCTATCTGCAGAGGGCTTCAGCCTCCTCACATCACTGGAACAGCTGTTGACTGAGTTGGTTCAGACTTGTGGCTACGGCTGCAGAGTTTTCCACACAACAGGTACGGCTCAGATATGTCAGACCTGATATCCCTTTTTAATGTCAAAACAAATAATAATATATCCTGTATGGAGAAAAATATCCTACATTTCTGTCATGTTTGTGCTTCTGTAGCTGCTGCTCAGTGTGTCTTATCCTCAACCTGAGGTGTTTTGGTTGTAAAGCTTAGCGTTGCATTTCACAGGACACCAAGGTTGTGACTTTGAGCATGGCTCTGCTTAGATTGGCGCTGTCTCCATGACGTTGGCCCGATGTACTGTAGATCTGCTTGTTGCAGTGTGGTGCCGCTATAGTTTTGTTGGTCATTTTCCCAGCAGTGTCAACCCCACACTGCTGGAGGCTCTGGAGCCATCAGTCATCACTCAGTCAGCATGGCTTTGTTTGAATGTCAGGTTTTATTCATCAGCTTACTTAATTGAGCAATTACAGGGTTCCCACTCGTTCTGGAAAACCTGGAAAACCTGGAAAATGGTTGACCAATTTTCCAGTCATGGAAAACACATAACACACCAAGTCAAATGTCCTGGAAAATGATTTATCCTAGTGACATCAGCTACCAGAACACTTTTTCAGACCCCACTAAGAATTTGTTTTCCAAAGAAGTGACGAGTGAGAAAACTAGAGACTTTAGTTGGTGAGTGTTAACGGTGTTGGACCGGGAGCATGAGGGTTTTCTCTGCTGAGGGACAGATAGAGGAGCAGCAGAGAGCTGTAGTGGGCCTGGTTTAAAAACAAAAACATGTTTTTGTGGTGTTCTATGATAAATTTGTCATAATTTCTAAGCATGAAAGAGATAATTTCATACATAAGTCAGAGCCACAGACTGCTTGCTGAAAAACTGTCCCTGAATGCAACGCGCATCAGCGGTTTTACATTAATTTCCCTCTAAAACAACTCTTTGTGGTAACATTGTGTTATTATCTCATAGCGTGGTGAATGTGCAGGTCACAACTTGTCCACCAGAGCGTTGTGGAGTTGTTGGATTGTGTATTTGATGAGTTTGATGAAGGAAACCAAGAAATCCCATGAGCCTCCGAAGCTCTGAGCAGCTCACGGCTCTGCTCCGCCGTACTAAAAACAGCTTGCACCGACAATTAAAGGTAACGAACCTATACTGCTATGACTATAGGGATTATGGCAATGGGCCAATTTGCCAAAATGTTGAACTATCCCTTTTTATCAGACTTCTGGGGGTGAGAGACTAATAAACATAGAAACAAACTGGTTAAATGTACAAAATAAGGTACAACTGTTGAAAAGAAGACATCTTCAAAGCATGAATGGGACAGGGTTTGTATTAGTGTGACGTAACAACATGTCGGTCAGACTGTAGCAACTGAAAAATGATTTCAAGAAAAGAGTGGGAACCCTGAATTAGTGAGTTTTAAGCTATATATTGTTTATATATGTATATACACCACCACGTTCATATTGGTGTTTGTTTGAGAGGCCCAGAGGCAACACCACTTTTTATTTTTTTAGCTAGACAACACATTGCTTATGAACCACTATTTATCCTGTACTTGTATTTCCTCTGCTGCACTTTGTGAACTTTTACTTGGAATTTTCCAAACCCCTCCACCCCCCGCACACTCCCTTCCTAACACACACACACACACACACTGTCTCTCTCTTTCTCTCTTACACACACACATGGTCTCTCTCTTAAGGAATAGGGAGGACAGGTTTGGACTCAGCCATCATCATTAAGGCTGCTGGCCTCAGGGCCTCAACTATGGCCAAGTTTCCTGACATTGTCCTGGTGAGAATAACCCAGTCTGATATCATCTTTATTCCGTTTCAGATACACACAGACAGATAACAGTTGATTGTTTAGGTCACTATAAATAACTGAGGCTTCAGCCACTCTCAGAAACACTAGGTGTCATCAGAGTTCACAGCCACAAAAACAGAAAATGGGAAAGAAAAAAAACATCAGTTTAAAAGAATTGACCACATAAAAGGCGTGCGTAGAGAAAGAGAAGATAGAGTGACCCTGCAGCTCTCATGTCCTCACATGGCCCACAGTCACACACAGCAACAACAACAACAGAGGACAGAAGATGGATGGTGTGGTGTGATGAGGTAATAATGGAGCAAGAAAAGTCGTGTAAAGTGAAAAACGACCCTTCTTAAAAAAAAAAAAAATTGGCATTGCTCTTTTTTTTCTTTCTCTACTCTAACAATGAATGACATCAAGGAGACGGAGATCACAGGATTGAGGAATTAGTAACAGGATGAAATTCACTGCAACAGAATCCACAGGTGTTATGACAGTCATCTTATTTTGGCTTGGATACACTTTATTTCAGATGAAGGAATATGAGGTAAATGTGATGATTTTTTCGCTCTGAGGTTGTTTTTATTGGCTGTACAGGGGAGTGATTCATTGCTCTTTGCCTGCAGGGTTCATTGCCATGTGTCTTTCACCTGTTCATAAAAATATTATGGTTATGCTGCCCACATGGTAATGTACTGGTGAGACTTAGACAGATCCCTGGCTGAAACGTCCGTCAAATAAGAACTGTTGTCTTTGCCTAGACATATATCTCGCTCTTTATTCACGGTGAAGCGCTTGGTTTACACAAACCCTTTTAATTAAATGACTCATCTTGTTTTAACACAGCGCCTTGGCTTTAAAAAGGGGGAATACACCGTCTCAAATAGATGGGCTTTGTGTTTGGAGAGGCGAGGCTCTGCCGGGCTGAGCCAAGTGTTGCTCTGTGGGCTGCGGATTATGTAGATCTTTGGTTTTGTGTTTTTAAAATTCCTGCTCCGTGGTCACTGCTGTACACATCTGGTATACATGGCTTGTTCAAGCAAGCTGCACTAAAACCGAGGAAGTTAAAGGCTGTTTTGGTGCAGCAGCAGGTGTAAACCATTGGTTCCACCTCTGGAGGTCTTCTAGAGAAGTCTGCTGCACTCAGCGACCACACATACCCACTTACAGTCGCCTTGTTTACAGTTGTACTCAACCATGCAGTGTAAGGTTAGCAGGTTTCAGATTTATTTAGATTTTCTATCCATGCACATTCATCCATTCATTCATGAATCCATCCATCATGAATCTGGTTCTGCCCACTAATAACTGATGGTTTTTAGATCCCGACCTGTACCAGGTGACCCCCCCCTCAGCCTCGCCTGCGTGCACAGCACTGGGACTGTGAGCTTAAAGTCATAAAGATGAGCTGTGGAACAGCCCTAATAAAGACGTCATGCTGACTGACAGCTTGTAACTATTGGCTACAGTGCTGCAGTCCTGCCTGTATGTGTGGAATTTGTGCGTGTCCATATTTCACCTCCAAGAATTCAGCGGAATGGCAGGTGCAACCAGAAAAGGCCACGCTCGCCCCCACACACACACACAGTCAGCAGAGGGCCCACGTTTATTCTTCACTACTTCACAATATAGATACGATCAAATTATCTCACTCATTCACTATGAAAATTCACCAGCAACAGTTGTGACATTAAAAAAAAAACAACCTAGTTTCAGGTTCTGATTTATGCAAATGTTTTATTTTTATTTTCTTCAACTGACATGATCTGACCATGTTTTGGGCAGTTTGACATTGTCACCCTGAGCTTTTGTCATTTTACTGTTTTTTGGTATTTTATAAATCAACCAATTAGATAAGTGAATTAACGGCAATTTTTTTTGCTCTATAGAGCTACTTAAAGCAGAAGTAAGCGATCCGGTGGTTTTGGCTAACTTCCTGTCAGCGGATGGAGTTAGCAGTCCCCGCCCTCGTCCCTACGTCACCACATTCACGCGCATCCCTTGGCTGCACACACAGAGAGGACCGCCCCTTTATGCTGTTCTCTCTCCTCATTGGATAAAGGTTGTAGGATACAAGGAAAGTTTTCTCCTCGGCTTACAGCAGAGCAGAGTGACTGACAGACCCGTGTTTCAGACCAAACACTCTATAGAAGTGATTGCTGTCGGAAGATAGAACTATTTAAGACTTATATTAACAAACATTCCACTTACTTCTGCTTTAAGCAATCAATCAATCACTAGTCATTAGTTTTCTGTTGACCAACTAATTGTTCCCGCTCTGAAATGCAAAGTGATAGTTACTTTATAGTCCAGCTGCCACAGTAGAAGTTGTAGTTTGGGTTATTTGTTGTGGGGTTGTGTACCTGCTAGAGGACTCAGATCAGTGGACTATAGGAGCAGCCGGAGCTGAGTGATGTGCTGCTGATCAGTTGAGCAACACACTGACTAAAAGTGTTGAATTACTCAAACTACCACTATAAGTCATGTGTGGTTTTCAATATGTGCCATGGATAATAAAGTTACTTTTCCACTGTGATACATATTCAGATCACTGTGAAAACATAGAGGCTCATCATTTGTCTTCTGCCATGCAACATCCACACACGACTGTTATATGAGAATGTACCTAAACGTACACAGGACATAACAGATTCTCCACAGTTGATACTCTCTCTCTGTGTGCTAACGTGTCTGGCTGTGTTTCCCTCATGTGATAATGAGAGGAGAGTCCCTAGTTGACCTCCATTTAAACTCTGTGTTTAAACAGCACAGGCCTGATCCAGTGTTTATTGGAGGCCTGTTAGAAATGCGATGCCCTGTGAATCACACTGTTACATCTGAACATGGAGTTTCCCTCTAACTTATTATCAACACTGATCCCAGGGGTGGCCTTTAGATTTCATCCATCACTTCAGTTGTAAGAATTTCTCTAATATATTTGTATCTGTCACATACTTGAGTGGAGAGCAGAGTGGAAAAGTGTTTTGGAGAAAACATTGGAACCCTTTGAATACACAAAGTGTCCACTTTATAGCACTTCTCTGGACACACTAGTTGAGTTATTCTCTTATCTGTTGAGTGATAGCAATAAAGGTGTTTACACTGTTGGGTTTTATTACCTGTTTACAGAAACACAGCTCTGCTAACTATTGCCTCATCCCAATTCATTTACAGGCTTTTATGACAGACACAAATAACTTTGTCCCATGCTGCTTTAAACTGATACATTAGCTACTCTAGATGTTTAGTTTACATATAGATATATTCATTATCATTCAAACATTAAGATTATTTAGTTTACTGTTTCTATTTCACAAACCATTAGCTTTGATGTGGTTTATCCTCCACCCCCTATGGGCCTATTTAATATTTACAGTCTTATTAATGTCATCCTACCGTACACAGAGCTGCACTTTGGGGGATTGTTAATATCCCTCTCAGTATTCAGCTTCAGCCATGAGAGACTTTGTGTAAATATACACACAGGCCTACTTATCAGCAGTGCGGTGTTTTTTTTTCTGCCTAACTAGACTCATGATGTCATTTGGATGGGAGCGCCGGTAGCCCGGGCCTATTTCACGGCTAAGTCGAGCCTCTAATTGTGTGTAGCGTTCCAGCGAGGCACTAATCAGGGCAAGGCAGAGCCAGCAGCCTGACGGTTGACACTAATTGCTCTTGCTCAGACATGAATGCCTTGTTCATGAAATATTTACCCACCCATCTGTTGACAGTTAACCCCCCCCCACCCCGCCAACCCCACCTGGCAAAGATATAGACACTCATGTTCAATAACACACACAGGTGTAGGCCCGTGTGCACACATGAGTGTGTATGGTCACATTTATTCATGATCATTGATGGAAGTGCTCTGGTCAAAGTTGTTTCTTCTTCGAGTACCAAAGTATTGACTTTCTGAATAATACTTTTTAACTTCAACTACACAGTGTGTGTACTGTGTACAAGGTGATGGGACTTCTTCACAGTGATGGTCACACTTTGTATCTGACCGTCTAGCGTCCATCCTGTTAGATTTTTCAAAAAAAAAAGCAAACAGGCTGCTGTTTTTGAAAATGCAAACAATTACTGAGAATACCTATGGTGCATTTTAAAGGGATAGTTCAACATTTTGGCAAATTGGCCCATTGCCATAATCCCTATAGTCATAGCAGTAGGTTCGTTACCTTTAATTGTCAGTGCAAGCTATTTTTAGAACGGTGGAGCAGAGCCGTGAGCTGCTCAGAGCTACGCTACGGAGGCTCATGAGATTTCTTGGTTTCCCTCATCAAACTCATCAAATACACAATCCAACAACTCCACAACGCTCTGGTGGACAAGTTGTGACCTGCACATTCACCACGCTATGAGATAATAACACAACGTTACCAGACAGAGTTGTTTTAGAGGTAAATTCATGCAAAATCACTGATCCATGTTCCTGTCGGGGGCAGTTTTTCATCAAGCAGTCTCTGTATTTACCTCTAAAACAACTCTGTCTGGTAACATTGTGTTATTATCTCATAGTGTGGTGAATGTGCAGGTCACAACCTGTCCACCAGAGCGTTGTGGAGTTGCCATTAGCCTCTGTAGTGTAACTCTGAGCAGCTCACGGCTCTGCTCCGCTGTTGCTGTCTTGCACCGACATGAACCTACTCCTAAAACTATAGGGATTATGCCAATGGGCCAATTTGCCAAAATGTTGAACTATCCCTTTAAGTATATGTTTCTGTGCTACATTTCCTATTTGACAAAATTTGGTGTTGAGGTCCATTACAATTAGGACACAGCTTGGCTCTGTGACTAAAGGCTTCATCACGCCTCAACAAAGCGGCCGTTGTAGTCTCCAACCTCGTCTCACACCTCCTCCACAAAAACCTGTCCAACTTCACAACTGTAGGAACAGCGTCTAATAATCCTGGTAACTTTCCCAAACTGACAGTTCCAACATTTATACCCCATTTCTTGCTTTGATCAGCCCGATGTGTAGAGGTGTGAAAGTATGTTTCCCCCGCTACTACTGGCTGACAAGTGACTTTTTGGTGCTGGATGATGTGGCATGTGATGTTGGAGCAAAGTTAAGAGGAGGAGAGTGAAACCATGGTTGTTTTTAGCTACAATTTACACTTGTGACCTAAACAGCTGGCATGCAGGCTTTCTGTGGACGCAGCCGCACTCGGTGTGTGTCCAAGAAAGAGTAAAGAAAAATAATGTTAATATAAGATGGAGTGATTTCATCTATCTTGATGTGCCGGCCAAGTAGAGAGTCTATGTATAGGAAATGCTGACAACTTAATTTTACCTAAATTGTGTACAAACTAGTGCAACTCTGTGGAATCCTTCTAGAGGAGGAGACTAAAATGTGTGTAGTTATCCCTGTGTGTTCGATTCGATAAGTAGGAATTCCCCCCATCTAGCGGTGCGGTTGCATATCAGAACGTATTCTTGATGTTGCATTCAGGTGAAATCAGGCAGACGTCAGACAGACAACAGACGCTGCATGTAACAGGATAAACAAGCGTCTATGTAAACAAGTGGTCCACCAGCACGAGGCAAAACAATACAGGCCTGACAATATGTTGTCATGGTGATGTGGTATTGTTTACCTGACCCGAGTAAAATGACATCCGGTTGGTTTGCTGACGGCCGTCTGCCTGACTGCACCTGAATGCAACATCAGTGCCTCCGTCCTTCCTCACACTACACAGTGGTGACAGTTTTTAATTGTTTTCATTCTATGTAGTGTATTGTTATTTGTGTTTTATTTATTTATTTATTAGGGACTGCGGATGTAAATTAACTACACTGTTATAATCTGGCATATTTACTATTGTACATTAAAGGGACAACAAGGAGTTTTGGAAAAGCGAAGCATTTTCACACTACATTTATGAGCCTCCGTGCACCGTGAATTTCTTTGACCGGTGCAAGACAGAATCATGTTTTCATTCATCAATAATTAAAGTCAGAGGTTGGAAGACGATCACATACCGTCGTAGTTCCCACCATAAACGGCAATTCGGCGGCGTTATTCTCATGACTCGCCGTCGTCGCAAAAACCGAAAGTAAGGAAACGCTGGTCGGCTCGCCCAGCATTTCGCCACCACTAATAATAACAAAATAACGATAGAGACAAAACAATATATTTATCGAAAATGGACCCATTAACAAGTGGTAACGTAGATTCATCCACATTAATATGAGACTTTTTTATTGTCGCGGAATTTTTCATTCTGCCGCTGGAGAAACTCCTCGTTGTCCCTTTAATATGCACTGTCCCTATTCAAATAAAGGTATTATTATTATTAACAGGCGCTACCTGGAAAACTTTCTCCCCGAGCCGACAGCTCCGCTGAGTTTCTATGGTTACCTACGGTCACACTGCCACTCAACATAAAAAATGGCGATGCAACATGGCCGCCTCGGTTCGGTGCGTCGCCCACTTATACAGTATGTATTTGTAACGACTTGTAACAACTCATTCTAAGGTACCAGAAAGCTTTCATTTGTATGCGGGTGTGATTCCACTTCAGTGAAGTATGTATTTATGAAAGACATATTTGATTTTTTCTAAAGCCAAATAAGTGACATACTGGGGCTTTAAATCTGATTAAATAATATCTCCAAACATTTTTCCCTTCAGACATGGTTGGATGATACGTTCTACATCTCTCACAGTGCCGCCGGTTTAGACAGATCTCACCACATTCCTCTCACGGCCGCTGACTGTAGCTCTGGGCAGCCCAAAACCGCACAGCCTGTACGGCGTTTAGGCAGACACACACTCGTACACATAGCTTACTCTCAATCACACTCAGCCCCCGACTGCGTCTCTGTTTCTCTCCTCTGTCAGCGCAGTGCTGAGTGAGCGGCTGGTGGTCTGTGTTTACCGTATTAATTAGCCCAGTGATCCAGAAACACTCTCCCTCTGGTAAATAGAATAACACTGAAAGGTTACTCTGGGCCGGGAGCAGAGGGTAAAGAAAATATGAGACAGGGCAGGAGCCAAGGAAAGGAAGAGAGAGGAGTAGGAAGAGAGAGAGAGGGAGTGTGTGCATGTCTGCATTTTAAGTTTGCATTAGAGCTGTCATGAGTAGAAGTGATCAGAGTCGGGGAGGAAACCTGACGCGGTGGGTTGTCATCCTGCAGAATTTAGAGGCTGTGTGATCATCAGTCATCACGGTGTCTCTGCTGCTAGCCATCAGCCACAACACCACCTGCCGTCTTCTATACCCCCTCATTTTATTTCTGTTCTGTGCAGACACACAGCAGAGGGTGCTGGTGCTGTAGCCCTGCTTCCTTTGCTTTTTCAGAGTCAGAGTCAGTTTATTTGCCATTTGTGGAAGGAGACCACATTGGAAAAGGGTTTGCGAGAGCTCAAAAAAACACTTAAAGGGATAGTTCACCCAAAATTGAAATTGCACTCATTATCTACTCATGTGGACTAAGGGCTGGGAGAAGTTTCAGAGTCCTCCGTGGCTTCTCTGAGTTACAGGGGGTCTCGGCGTAGCAGTGCATGTCCATATAACGGTTGCAAATGGATACCAACTGTCTTCGTAACAAAAAGACACACCAAAAAACATGCAAATACCTCCATGCTGCTCGTATGTAATGTCCCTCTTGGAAGTCCGTCCGCGGAAGCCCCCGAAATGCAAAATTGTCCCCAAAAAAATTAAATAAGTCTATTTTTCAAGCTTGTTTATAGCGGAAGCTTCTCGAAGCTCCTCTTCCCGGTTCATCATATTTGGACGAACCAGGGTCTGTCCTCTTCCCAGTTTGTCCAAATATGACGAACCGGGAAGAGGAGCTTTGAGAAGCTTCCGCTACAAAACAAGCTTGAAATATAGACTTATTTAATTTTTTTCGGGACAATTTTGCATTTCGGGGCTTCAATACAAGATGGACATTACATACGAGCAGCATGGAGGTATTTGGATGTATTTTGGTGTGTCTTTTTGTTAGGAAGACAGTTGGTATATGGACATGCACTGCTACGCCGAGACCCCCTGTAACTCAGAGAAGCCACGGAGGACTCTGAAACTTCTCCCAGCCCTTAGTCCACATGAGGGGGAGTAGATAATGAGTGAAATTTCAATCTTGGGTGAACTATCCCTTTAAGACAATAGAGCAATAGACAACCAATAAGCTGATAAATAAACAATCAATAAACAGATACAATAGATAAAATAAAAATGGACAATTTGCCCCCATGGATAGGCTGACGGTCACATAGGAAAAGTACAGTACATATAAAAAATGCATACTTTGTAAAGTGCAAAGTGCACTTTATGGATCACAGCGTTGAGAGATCGATCTCTGCTTGTTAAACCTTGAATTCGTTGCCTACATTTTCGACCAAAAAGGTCACCTGAGTTTTACAAGACCAGGGTGAATTATTGCAGTTAACTTGATGGATTCTTGAGCTGCCTCATCTCTGTCGTTTTTTTAAAAGTCCGGGGCCAAATGGCCGACTCAGGTATGCTCCCCATCCTTCCAATTGGCTGAACTGCATCCAGATTGGAGCGCTGCAGAACAAAATTCAAAACAGACCTTTAGTAGACAAATAGATACGCCTTAAAGCGCTTTTATGAATCCATTCCAACTATTTCCAATAACTCCGCTCCCCCATTTTTGGGCCATATCGCTGTCCTGAGGTCTGCAGTTCCAGGCCATACATGGAGAGCCAAGAGACGGAGCACAGTGAAAAGAATTACATTAGCAATACAGAGTTTTCCCTTGGCTACTAGTTCAAAGAAGGGCAGGGGAAATGTGGTTTTCATTAGGCATTGTTGGTTTAAACCGGGGTAAAGGTCACTTTTAAAAAAAAAGTCTGCCTCCCAGAAAAAAACGTTTTAAAATCATGAATAATTCATTATTTAAGTGCAAGGACAAGTTTCCCAAAGCTGGAATCCAAAAGATGTGATTCTTATCTATAATTTAATTAAATAAAGTTGAATATTTTTCACATATGTATCTCTAGAGTAGGAAAACCAAATGCCTCTTTGTTTGCGTGTGTACTAGTATTTTGAAACTGCCCTCTAAACCTGTGCCACTTGACATCTGGCTGTCATGTTAATGTGTCCAGTGAATCTTTAAAAGGGATTTACTACCCTCCTACAACCGCCCCTGTGGAGTGAAATTCCTCGCCAATAGCTCTAGTTAGTTTGTGCTTCCCATTACCGCTAATTATGACATTCCATGACTTTACTTTGACGGAAAAAACAGACCAAAATACAACAACCTCCGTGGCCCCTCTGGACAGATTGCTTAAATCACAGTGCAAATGTCCCGAGTGCTAATGACCTAATTGGCTGTGGCAGAGAGCGACCTCGGACCTCACTTCCTGTTCTGTGGTGCCATTCGGGGGGTAAATTAAGGCCGCTTTCTTTACAGTAATGATGTGAACAGAGACTTTGATTTACTGGGATGTTTTGAAAAGCTTTTAGCTTTAATTTAAGGTTATTAAAGCAGAACATTCATCTTTACAAACAAGATTTGTCAGAGAACTTATAATTCAAGGAGTGGTCCATCTGCTCCCTCTGTCCTGAGTCTGGCTGATTATTAATAGCATCACAGTGCAGACTCCACTCTCCCCTTCACTGATCAGCTTTAGGATCTCTACTCCTACACGCCGCATTAAGGTGGAGGGTTTTCACTATTTCATTGTTTAGTATCTTGTCCTGACACATAGCAACCAAAACAAGAGCCACACTGATGATGAAAAAACACACATCCACACATTCGGGCTTCAGGACCTAAACCAAGGAACACCGACCGACTGACTAGTGAATGAGCCGCTCTCCCACGTGAGTCTCAACCGCCCCCTGAAGTTCATTGAATTAAACGGTTGCCTTTGGGAAACAGTGTCATGTATCATTTGTAACTGGAGCCAAAGATAAATCGGTTACACTAAGTCCTTCAAAGAGGCAACAATCCTCCGTTTACACCTGGCATTAAGCAAACACAGTGCATCAGAGCAGTTAGACCACATTTATTGGTGGTCAGGTTCACATTGTCATCAAATCTCAGCCAGGTGCAGATGTGATCCATAAAGCTTGACCACATTCTTAATAAAAAAAAAAAAACTACCCAATGAACTGAAAGGTTAAAAAAGTTCACCTTTTCATGCTGAGACTAACTTCTCCTCAGCAGAAGACTATCAGGTGCAGCAGGCAGGAGATCTATGCATTTTAATATGAAGATGGATAGATAGAAGTCTTTATTGTCAATCAGATATTACATCGAGATGTACTGCACAACGAAATTACTTTCAAATATGTCTTTCATAAATCCGTATTTCACTGAAGTGGAATCACACCCGCATACAAATGAAAGCTTTCTGGTACCTTAGAATGAGTTGTTACAAGTCGTTTCAAATACATAAGTGGGCGACGCATTTTTTATGTTGAGTGGCAGCGTGACCGTAGGTAACCACGGAAACTCAGCGGAGCTGTCGGCTCGGGGAGAAAGTTTTCCAGGTAGCGCATGTTAAAACTGTCACCACTGTGTAGTGTGAGGCACTGGTGTTGCATTCAGGTGCAGTCAGGCAGACGGTCAGGTAAACAATACGACATCACCATGACAACATATTGTCACGCCTGTATTGTTTTGCCTCGTGCTGGCGGACCACTTGTTTATCCTGTTACATGCAGCGTCTGTTGTCTGTCTGACGTCTGCCCGATTTCACGTGAATGCAACATCAAGAATACGTTCAGATATGCAACCGCACCGCCAGATGGGGGGAATTCCAATTATTATTATTATATTATACCGTGAACAGAAAAACACTGTAATAAAAATAACCGGGTTAAAAGAAATGGTAGAAAAATATATAATATAAATACAAATACACGTGAAGAGGTGTGGAATAGGTATAATAAAGGACATTTAACTCTTTTTACTGTCTTAGTTATTTTAGCACGTTGACTTTACAATCATTTACAGATTTGAGGGTATCACTCTGTCACTCTCCTCCTACTGTGTGAGTCTCACACACACCAGCCTGTGTCTCCCCCTGACCCCTCCACCCTGTGTTATTCATCTCCTGCAGCCCTGCTGTGATCACATGGCCATATCTGATTCTCCAACTTCCTCCTCCTCTTCCCTCCCTCTTCTCCTCCACCCGGGGTGTTCACTGCACACAGCATACCGGACGCTGCCCCATCGCTCCCTGGAGGAGCTAACGAGAAGTCCAGATAGATCTGCAGCAGCTGAACGCTTCACAAGTCTCTTTGTGTGTGTGTAATGATAGCCGGTATTGCGGAATATGTGTTAGAGCTCTTTATCTAACCAGAGGTTTTTGCGAGGTTGCACTGCATTCCTCGTGTAGTTTTGTAAGTTTAAATTCAGATAAATAAAAAAAAGTTGTTGAACAGTCACTGGCAGCATCTGGGACTTTATTTCGGTTGAAGCCGACATCCATCCCGTTGTTAATGTTTATTTCTCGTATGTCGTAAGTCGTCTGTGTGTGGCTCGTGTTGATTAAAAACAGAGCTAAGCTTGTCTGTCACATCTGAAAGGAATTTGAAAAAGGAGCAAACGGTGTTGTGATAAGATCAGTGAAAAGTGCTTTTGACAGCCACGTCAGTTTTAATGATTTCAGTGGTCCAGTACCAAGGTGTGTGCTGCTGCAGCTGGACAAAGAAAAGACAGCAGATCATGAGGAAAAGATGTCCACTCGCTCAGAGGTCTCGGGAATCTGTTTTTGATTGGCTTCTGCTTTGACTCGAAAATATAAACCTGATTTATCTCCCTCTTTCTGTTTTTCAGCCCTGCGAGGCCTTTTCGATTCCCAAAAAGGTAAGACCTGCCAAAAACGTATTGCAAAGCTCTGCCTTTTATTCCTGTCATCCATCCATTACTGCTCCTGTGGAGCCATCATTCCTCAGTCGTGAGTCATGAGAGTTATCGATGAAAGTTGTGCGTCTCTCTGTGTACCTGGCCTTTGTTAGCCAGCAGTTTAGATCTTCTCATCTCTCCATAATACTGCTGTTTGAAGTCTACTCCAAGAGACTGTTTAATAGAGGATTATGACTTTGTCAGGGCTGTCATAGAGGTTTGGAGTTGCAAAATCTCAAGTATGTCAGGTTTTTCTAAGAGACGGTGACTCAGTGTACAAAACCTGAACCTGAACCAACACTGCAGCTAATCAAGCAAGACTGATGAGGCTACATTTGATGTCTGCAGTGTTTTCTCATGTCCCCTTTTTGTTCTTGATTTCACTGACTGTAAGTCTCCTTCCTGTTCCAGCTATGCTGAGCTGATAGCTGATTGGCCGGTGGTGGTGCTGGGTGTGTGCACAGTGCTCATTGTGGTGTGTGCCCTGGTGGGTGTCCTGGTTCCTGACCTCCCGGATTTCTCCGACCCACTGCTGGTGAGTACAGTAGCCACAAATGTCAACACCCTTCCTACAACACAAGGCTCCTTAAAGGGATAGTTCAACATTTTGGCAAATTGGCCCATTGCCATAATCCCTATAGTCATAGCAGTAGGTTCCTTACCTTTAATTGTCGATGCAAGCTATTTTTAGAACGGTGGAGCAGAGCCATGAGCTGTTCAGAGCTACGCTACAGAGGATGATGGGATTTCTTGGTTTCCCTCATCAAATACACAATTCAACAACTCCACAACGTTCCGGTGGACAAGTTGTGACCTGCACATTCACCACGCTATGAGATAACAGAATGTTATGAAACAGAACGGGAAACCAAGAAGTCCCATTAGCCTCCGTAGCGTAGCTCTGAGCAGCTCACGGCTCTGCTCCGCCGTTCTAAAAACAGCTTGCACCGACAAATAAAGGTAACGAACCTACTGCTATGACTATAGGGATTATGGCAATGGGACAATTTGCCAAAAAAGTTGAACTATCACTTTAATACCCAGCCTGATCCCACATCTGAAATACTAGGACAAGTTGGTTACAGCCCAAAAGCTTTTTAAAATATTAGTGTGAACCAGTGATTTCATCTGTATTTAAGAACCATAAGTGTAATTTCTGGATTTCCACCTGAACTTGTTCATATGAACAGTGACACCTCTGTAACTCTAACCTGTGTCCTCCTGTCTCCTCCTAAAGGGGTTTGAGCCACGGGGAACAGCCATTGGCCAGCGGCTGGTCACATGGAACAACATGGTGAAGAACACAGGCTACAAAGCCACACTGGCCAACTATCCCTTCAAATACGCTGATGAGCAGGCAAAAAAGTAACTTCACACACACACACACACACACCTCTTACACCACACACACACTTAACTCTTCCTTCACATTCTTTTTGAAAGTATGAGACAGAGAGATGCAGCTGTTGAAGAGTGCAGGAAATAAAATAAAAAAAGAAATAAAGAAAAAATAATGTTGTTCCAAACATTTTAGTCTCGTAATGCAAGTTCAAAATTGTACTTGTCCCACTGAGGAGTGTGGGATGAGGGGAGGAGACAGAGGTTGAGGAGGGGAGTAGGGGTGTGTGAGATGGATGAAAGGGGGGAGGGGGCCAGAGGAGTTGAGGGATACCGTTGACAGACGCGCTGAAAAGTCTGAATCCCCTCCTGAAAGAGAAGGGGAGCGATGTAGAGATCCGTCCATCCACAAGGTCATCGTCTGTCTCCTGTCAGTGGGAGTCTGCTCACTGATCAACAGCAGGTCTTTGCATGTTTATGTCTGTATGACTGTTTTGTACAGCTCACTCTGCAGGCTTTTATCATCATTTCTTTATATTTGATTTTTAAATTTAATTAAATTAAATTTATTTGTTTATTGTTTAACGGGACTCTGCATATTCATGAACATACAATATGTAAATATGCCAGATTTTAGCTCTGAAGCTAATTTCAATCTGCAGTCCTGCAGTTCACAAAAAACAACATTAGACAAGGACAAGAACAAGAACAAAGCACAACATGGTACAAAAACCATATCACAATATATACAATATATCACACAGTAGCTTCAGTCAGGAGGAGCAAGTAGTAGTAAAACTAAAATGCATTTAATCGACAAAGGTGTCGTATAGTGCTGTTAAGATTCATTAAAGTGCATCTGTTATAAAGTACTATTTTTTAAAGGGACATTGTGTAACTTCTCCTGTTATCTATTCACGAAAATAGATTATTTGGTTCAAAAGTCTGTTTTTCATTAATCAGTAATCCCCCCCATCAACAAAGTGAAGTGTTCCTTTCAGCTCTGAATGAGCCGTTCATATCATTCATATCTCCATGGAGCGGGTAAGCTCGGTGCTGCTGCCATGTGGTGTCTCCATGTTTTTACCTTCAGTGGCAGCGTGACGGTAGGAAACCACGGAAACTCAGCGGAGACACCGGAGCTGTCGGCTCAGGTGGAGGTGGCGTCTGTGAAAAGTCACCGCGGTAACGCAGCGAGGAGGAATGGAGCGTTACACTGATGCTGCATTCACCTGCAGTCGGGCAGACGGCCGTCGCTAACAAACCAGATGTCATTTTAGTCACAGAAGTCCAGAGAAAGTCGGTAAAACGTGGGTCAGGTAAACAATACCACATCGCCATGACAACATATTGTCACGTGTATTGTTTTGCCTCGTGCTGACGGACCACTTGTTTACATAGAGGCTTGTTTATGCCTTTACCTGCAGCGGCTGTCGTCCGTCTGCCATCTAACCGATTTCACGTGAATGCAGCATGAAAAATAGGACTGAGTTTCTTGCGATCCACAACCGCAATGCTAGATGGGAGGAATTCCTACACAATGTACCTTTAAAGTGCCATGTTGTTCTATTTTAGTGGTTGTGATCAGGCAGAGCCACTGACTCCGGGGTTAGCGGTCCTATTCTCAGCTCCCTGCGGCTGCATCAGGAAAAACATTCAGCATGAAACCTGCTAAATCAAATATGCAGATGGTGATCTGCTGTTGTGATGCTGATTCACCTAATGGAACCCAATTAAGCATAACCACTAATGATGCTGGCATATTTATGACTGATTGTATCCATCTTTCCACCTGTTTTGGCTTTTAATTAGTTGCTTTTTCCGATGTAACGGCCGTGGATGGTGACAGGCGTGGACGCTGCAGTGAGGTCACGGCCCTCGGAATCTGATTTTATCCCCGTGGCCAAGATTAGAAATTCTAAAAATTGCAGCTCGGCTCTGCTGATTAGAAAATGGATCCTTTCAGCTGCAGCCCGGCTCGTCCTCTCTCCGTCTCCGTCTCCCGCTGCGTCTGTGTCTCTCTTTGTCTTCCTCTGTGTCTCGCTCCACATGTCTGTCTGCAGATGTAATTGTCTACTTATATGTGTACGGTGCGCACGAGGCCTCTGCTGCTGTCAGCGAGCTTCCCTGCCTCATCCCTTCAGTCTGTCAACCCCTCAGTCTCTGTCTGACACACACCTGATTGCTCTGCCTTCCTGTTTGGAGCTGAGGATGTGATCCACACAGGAAGGCTGAAGCATAATCCTCACTCCAAACTCAGCACGACATTACCTTATTTTTTGCTACATCACACAAGTACACATACAACACACACACCACAGAGACTCACACTTCATCAGGCCCGCGCGCTGAATCGGAGCCAGTATTATTATAATAATGAGGGGAATATCCCAGCCATGTAGGGAACCATTCATCTGGTTTTGGAGGGAGCAGTAATTACTGCTGCTTATTTCATCACTGAGCTTCAAATCTGCTTCCTTCATTTTGTATCAAACGCACTCTGCAGCGGCGGACACAGCAACGTCTCTGTTCTCTGTCTGCATGATTTCATAAAATACACAACAGGCTGTGGTCCGGTGCCACTCACAGGGGTTTGTTTCATGTCTAACCTGTCATCATTGAACTTTTTTTATTCTATCAATGTGACAGCATACTGTAAATCAAACCAAACTGTCTTCCACACAGAGACATTATTCTATCATCACTTTTTTCAAACTTCTTAGAGATTGCCATTGTGGCTGATTTAATGAACAACACGCCTAAGTTTCCAACTTTATTGTTTTGCAGTCACCAAGAGCCCAGGTGGCCTGAAGACCACTTTGACAGAGACAAACGACAAGCAGAGTGGGACTTCAGTAAAGAGTTTTTCTGTGATGTGCCTGGTAAGTTATTATGATTGAAACATTGAAGAAATTGAAATTGAAAAATGAAAAAGACCTCCCAAAATGTGTTTTTTTACACAGACTTCTGAAAAAAATGACCATAACTAAGCTGTCGTAAATCATGTTATTGTGTGATATGTTCTTTGTATCAAAGATTCAGTTCATCTCAACACAATAGGATAGAATATTAATTTGGGAAAAGGTGGAGCAGTTATGATTTCATAGATTATATATCTTGATAAATAAGAAATTATATTAAAAAAAATAAAAAATACACAATCCACCCATTAGTATCAGCCTGTTTCCAGCTGCCAGGTCTTTTCCAGACTGATGGTATAAATGTTTTTGTCTCATATTTCCCAACTTTTATTATTTCAGCAAAGCTTGTTTTCTCCTTTGAGTGATCAAAGCTTTTTTTCTTCATGCAGGTGACAGTTACGCCCGCCTGGTGTTCACATCAGCTGAAGGGAAGAACCTGTGGAGTATTCAGGCCATCAAATCAATGTGCAATCTGGACAACACCAGGGTGCGTTTAAGGACCAGCAGTAAAACCTGAGGCATTATGCCTGAGTGGCCAGCATGTTTTTTTGTTTTTTTTGTTCTTCATCCACTTGTTAAAGGGATACATTGAAATTTCACTCATTATCTACTCCCCCTCATGTGGACTAAGGGCTGGGAGAAGTTTCAGAGTCCTCCGTGGCTTCTCTGAGTTACAGGGGGTCTCGGCGTAGCAGTGCATGTCCATATGACGGTTGTAAATGGATACCGACTGTCTTCGTAACAAAAAGACACACCAAAAAACATCCAAATACCTCCATGCTGCTCGTATGTAATGTCCGTCTTGTATTGAAGCCCCGAAATGCAAAATTGTCCAGAAAAAAATTAAATAAGTCTATATTTCAAACTTGTTTGTAGCGGAAGCTCCTCTTCCTGGTTCGTCAAATTTGGACGAACTGGGAAGAGGACAGACCCTGGTCCGTCCAAATTTGACGAACCGGGAAGAGGAGCTTCGAGAAGCTTCCGCTACAAAACAAGCTTGAAATATAGACTTATTTAATTTTTTTCGGGACAGTTTCGCATTTCGGGGCTTCAATACAAGAGGGACATTACATACGAGCAGCATGGAGGTATTTGGATGTTTTTTGGTGTGTCTTTTTGTTACGAAGACAGTTGGTATCCATTTGCAACCGTTATATGGACATGCACTGCTACGCCGAGACCCCCTGTAACTCAGAGAAGCCACGACTCTGAAACTTCTCCCAGCCCTTAGTCCACATGAGGGGGAGGAGATAATGAGTGAAATGTCAATCTTGGGTGAACTATCGCTTTAATGACTTCTGGTCTCCGTCCCCAGGTGCGTTCCCATCGGGACTATTGGAGCCTGTGCCAGCGCACCAACGACGCCTCCTGTTGCCCCAGCTGGACCCTGGGGAACTACATCGCCGTCCTCACCAACCGCTCGTCCTGCCAGAAGATCACGGAGCGCGACGTATCGCACACCCTCAAGATCCTGCGCTCGTGCGCCAAGTACTACCACAACGGCACCCTGGCGCCCGACTGCTGGGACATGGCCCTGCGGCGCAAAGACCAGCTCAAGTGCGCCAGCGTTCCCCGGAAGTGCACCAAGTACAACGCCGTGTACCAGATCCTCCACTTCCTGGTGGACAAGGACTTCCTCAGTCCCAAGAGCCTGGAGTTCCCTCCGCCCGTGCTGAAGTACAGCATGCTGTTCTCCCCCACAGAGAAAGGAGAGTCCATGATGAACATCTACTTGGACAATTTCGAGAACTGGAACTCGTCGGACGGCATCACCACCGTCACGGGGATCGAGTTCGGCATCAAACACGACCTGTTTCAGGATTACCTCCTCACCGACACCGTGTACCCCGCCATAGCCATCGTCATCGTCCTGGTGGTCATGTGTGTGTACACGCGTTCCATTTTCATCACGCTGATGACGATAATAGCCATCATCAGCTCGCTCATCGTTTCCTACTTCCTCTACCGGATGGTCTTCAACTTTGAGTTCTTCCCCTTCATGAACCTCACGGCGCTCATCATCCTGGTCGGCATCGGAGCCGACGACGCCTTCGTGCTCTGCGACGTGTGGAACTACACCAAGTTCGACAAACCCCACGCGGAGCTGGCGGAGACGGTGGGCGTGACGCTGCAGCACGCCGCCCTGTCCATGTTCGTCACCAGCTTCACCACGGCCGCCGCTTTTTACGCCAACTACGTCAGCAACATCACCGCCATCCGCTGCTTCGGCGTCTACGCCGGCACCGCCATCCTGGTCAACTACATCCTCATGGTGACGTGGCTCCCGGCGGTGGTGGTGCTGCACGAGCGCTACCTGCCCAACATGTTGACCTGCGCCAAGCCTCCGCAGCAGCAGACGGGCTGCTGCACGCGCACCTTCTGGGCCGGCGTGTGTCAGAAAGCCAACAAGTGTCTGTTCACCGTGTCCGAGGCCTCCAGGATCTTCTTCGAGAAGGTGCTCCCCTGCATCGTCATCAAGCTGCGCTACCTCTGGCTGGTCTGGTTCTTCGCCATCACGGTGGGCGGGGCCTACGTGGTCTGCGTCAACCCAAAGATGAAGCTCCCCTCTCTGGAGCTGGCAGAGTTCCAGGTGTTCCGCTCCTCTCACCCGTTCGAACGCTACGACGCCGAGTACAAGAAGCTCTTCATGTTCGAGAGGGTTCACCACGGCGAGGACCTTCACATGCCCATAACCATCATCTGGGGGGTGACGCCCGTGGATAACGGGGACCCCCTGAACCCCAAGAACAAGGGAAAGCTGATGTTGGACAAGAGCTTCAACATCTCCAGTCCAGCATCTCAGCTGTGGATCCTCAACTTCTGCCAGAAGCTGAGGAACCAGAGCTTTGTCTTTCAGTCAGAGGAGCAGGACTTTACCAGCTGCTTCATTGAGACATTCAAACAGGTCAGTCCATCAAGTCTGATTTATTTGAATGTCTTAAAGGGGACATATCAAAAAATAGAAAAACGCCCGTGCACAGCCACAGTCGAGGTGCCGGTAGTGTGGCGAAGGAATAAACTAGTTAAGAGAGCCACTAATAGTGGGAACATACCGCACACTGGACTGGATTATGAGGATCTTTTTTTTATTTACTTCAGAGCAACGCGTTTGGCATGTGAGCCTAAAAGAAGCCACATCCGAAACGCGTTGCTCTGGAAAAAAAAAAAAAAAAAGATCCTCTAGTCCAGTCCAGTGTGCAGTATGTTCCTACTATTTCTGGTTCTCTTAGCTCTTTAACATATAGTTAGGTGTTTGTCTTGCCTTCTGGCCGCCAAAATGTGAGAATTGACAAAGAAATCTGTAATGTGCAGATTCCCGAGGTTGAAATCCATGTGGTTTTACGAGCTGTTGTCATTCAAAGATGTCATTAGTTTTTGAATTTGCATAATACCACCACTACCAGTGAGTACTGGTACTGGTAGAGGAGGTGAGGCGAAGTGAGCAGTGGTTCATTTGCATTTAAAGGGACAGACACTGATTAAAAGAGAGTTGTGATGTTTGAACCTTCAGGTATTTTGACTGAAGCATGTCACAGACATATCTTTAAGACACCTGGGAACTATTTAAAAATTTGGGAAAGGGGCAGAGTATGTCTCCTTTAACTTCTAAAAAAGCTGCAACAACGAAGTGTGATTAACTAGAACCAAGTTTAATCTTTGACTGTCACTTTTCTTTTCACCCGGTTTTAACAGTGGATGGACAACCAGGATTGTGCCGAGGGCTCCATCTACCCCTGCTGCAGTCAGTCCACCTTCCCCTACAGACCTGACGTCTTTGAGTTGTGCATCAAAAGAGCAATCATGGAGCTGGATCGCAGTACAAACTACCACCTGGACAGCAAGACCCCCGGGCCCCGGTTTGATATCAACGACACCATCAGAGCCATAGTTCTAGAGTTCCAGAGCACCTATCTATTCACGCTGGCCTATGAGAAGATGTTCCAGTTCTACAGAGAGGTATGGTCTGCAGCGCTTCATACTTTATGTTAAAGGTATGGTTCACCCAAAATTCAAATTTCACTCATTATCTACTCACCCTCATGTCAACTAAGAGCTGTGAGAATTTTCAGAGTCCTCCGTTCCTTCTCTGAGTTACGGGGGGGTCCGCGCAGCAGTATTTGTCCATACAATGGCTGTGAATGGACACCAACTTTCTTCGTCCAAAAAGACACACCAAAAAACATCCAAATACCTCCATACTGCTCGTCTGTAATGTCCCTCTTGTATTGAAGCCCTGACATGAGAAATTGTTCCGAAAAAAATTAAATAAGTCTATATTTTAAGCTTGTTTGTAGCGGAAGCTCCCAGTGTCTCAGTTCACTGCTCTTCCTGTGTCAGTGCAAATCATTTGCACTGACCGGCGGAACAATTTCTCATGTCGGGGCTTCAATACAAGAGGAACATTACAGACGAGCAGTATGGAGGTATTTGGATGTTTTTTGGTGTGTCTTTTTGGACGAAGAAAGTTGGTATCCATTCACAACCATTATATGGACAAATACTGCTACGCGGACCCCCCCGTAACTCAGAGAAGGAACGGAGGACTCTGAAAATTCTCACAGCTCTTAGTCGACATGAGGGTGAGTAGATAATGAGTGAAATTTGAATTTTGGGTGAACTATCCCTTTAAATAGTTTCTCTGTATGTTGCACTGACTGGACTCTTGGACTGAACACAGCTGTAATTCTCCTGACATGAATGACTGTGTGTGTGTGTGTGTGTGTGTGTTAGGTGGACGCCTGGATCACGGAGGAGCTGCGCTACGCCCCCGCTGGTCTGAGTCACGGCTGGTTCATCAGCAACCTGGAGTTCTACGACCTGCAGGACAGCCTGTCGGACGGCACTCTGGTCGCCATGGCGCTGTCGGTGGCCGTGGCTTTCAGCGTCATGCTCCTGACCACCTGGAACGTCATCATCAGCCTGTACGCCATCCTGTCCATCGCCGGGACCATCTTCGTGACGGTGGGCTCCCTGGTGCTGCTGGGCTGGGAGCTCAACGTCCTGGAGTCGGTTACCATCTCCGTTGCCGTGGGGCTGTCGGTGGACTTCGCCGTGCACTACGGCGTGGCCTACCGGCTGGCCCCGGAGTCGGACCGCGAGGGGAAGGTGATCTTCTCCCTCAGCCGCATGGGCTCGGCCATCGCCATGGCGGCGCTGACCACCTTCGTCGCCGGGGCGATGATGATGCCCTCCACCGTGCTGGCCTACACCCAGCTGGGCACGTTCATGATGCTGATCATGTGCATCAGCTGGGCCTTCGCCACCTTCTTCTTCCAGTGCATGTGCCGCTGCCTGGGCCCCCAGGGGACCTGCGGACAGATCCCCCTGCCCAAGAAGCTGCAGTGCCAGGCCTTCACCGAGGCCACCGCCTCACACCCCGCACCAGGAGGGAAAGGCTCCGGTCAGGCCAAGTACCAGCTGGACGGCCGGGGGGGGCAGGTGGAGCACTACGAGCTGGAGCCGCTGGCCTCGGGGCAGAAGACTGAAGACATACCTCGAGACGAGCACGAAGTCTGTACTCAGTTTTATAACGGAGCCCCCCCCCAGCACCACACAGCCCCTTACTCCCAAATCCACTACAAGAACAAGACTGAGCCTGAGAACGGACTCGTAGCCACACTGAGCACACCGTCCAGGTGCCAGTACTCTCAGAACACTAGCTGCACCTGCGGGGACCCGCCCCCTCCTCCTCCTCCTCACCTGGCTCAGCAGTTGACCCCCCACCCCTGCACCCAGCCCCCCCAGGACTCCACTTCCTGTCCCCCCACCCCGCAGCTCTTTCCTCGCTCAGGAAACACACCGTGCAAGCAGAGTGTTCCCCTCTTACCTTCTAACCTGGACCCAGTCTACACACACATGGAGTGCCGCATGCACTACGTCCACTGTCCCCCCGCCCACTTCCACCACTGTCCCCAGGGCCGAGTGGCCCCCCGCCAGGGACCCGCACACAGCTGCCATCTCAGGAAGTACTGCGTCCACGCGGCAAACCTGCAGCCCGCCTCGGCCAGAGAACAGAGACCCACGGCCTCGCCTTCAAACCGGGACACGGGCCCAGCTGCAGGTCCAGGTCCAGGTCCAGGTCCAGGTCCAGGTCCAGAGGAAGATCACAGACATGAAATTAGTCAATCGAGTCTCGACAGCGGCGCAGCCCCGACTCGGTGCCCCTCCCCCTCATCACACACAGCCTGTCACGAGAGACAGAAGGCGAGGGACAGAGTCCACTGTTGTGGCGACAACCACGTATCCGCCACAACCACAGAAACAACAACGCAAACAGACGCTTGTTGTAAAATCCCTGGCAACCAGGAGAAGCTCGAAAGTATTCCCGTCACACGGGAGCAAAGTGTCAAAAAGTGCAAGCAGACCTCCAGAAGCGAGCGGGCGTCCTCCGCCTCTCCAAAGAAGCTCTACTGTTTTAACAGGACATTGAAAGTGAAGTGCAATTCAGCTTCAGAGTTTAACATGCCAAAAAGTGAAACCAGTGTGCCTCCTATTGCAATAAACACTAACCCCTCTTCAGAAAGCTTATGTTGACCATAAATTGATATTTTACTATAACTCAATCTGGAACAAAAAGCAGATGTCTAAGAAGAAAAAAAAAAAGAGGAATGACTCACTCGATGTTTCCGTGCAATTAAACAGTGTTTAGTATGTGTTTGCTGACCAAGTGCCTCAGTGTGTTTCATAATACAGCACGGACCCACTAAATATATTCTGTTTACATTTTTCTTTTTTGTACTCACCAGTTCTTCACATGTCAGATTATGTTTGATTTTACAGTGAAACACACACTCACTCTCTTGATGAAGCAAATCATTTTTCCCTCCACACACATTAAAATCTTGCAGACGTTAAGTGTTAAGTGTACAGCAGCCATTTGCACCGTCAGGAAATCGTACAGTAAATATTGTGATATTGTGTGTAGTAATAAATATTTGTTGTTGGATATGATCACATGAACTTTAGCAGAAGTGTGCCACATTTTACAAGCTGATAAAAGAGTTGTTGCCTGACACTTTTTTTTTTTGTATTTGTGGGAGCTAGTGATGAATTCTCAGTGTGCTCTTGTCTTCAAGTCGCCACATGCCTCAGATAAAAAGATGTACTGTATGATTAAAATGTCTTTTTTATCACTATTGTCCTGCTGTCTGCCATTGTGTGCTCCTCCTGACACACACACACACACACACACACACACACACACACACACACACACACACACACACACACACACACACACACACACACACACACACACACACACAAAGCATAAAATGAGTGGAGGCTGCAGTGGAAGAAGGGGTGTATCTTTAATCATAACAGTGCTACACCTGTTCCATTGTCTCAGGACTGCCGGCGCCTTCAGTGCTATCTGTTACATCTGGCCTGAGGTCAGTGAATGGATCTGAACTGGGCTGGGCCGCCTGTTCTCTGGGTTCACGCAGACTTGATTTACACAAGAATAATGGATCCGATTTTATTACGAGGTGTGATACAGATCTCATCGTCTGAAGCCCATGAGTCAAAGAACATCAACTGCGTTTCTATTGGCAACCTGTTGAGGTTTGGAAATGGGTTTGGGAATCACATCAGTACGTAGATATGATCATAAAATGATTATTTTTTTCTAGAAACAGGGGTGAAAGAGGTTGCCACAGATACGTTATGAGCTTGTGAGGCTTAATAGATGTAAGTGAGAGGAGCTCTGAGCTTTAAGGCCTGCTGAGGCAGACAGCCTTAATTACAGGGAGACAACGCTCTGGCACAAAGCACTAAGAAAACAGCCCAGCTGCCATTAGCACTGGCTGTTTTTTTCTTCTTTTTTTTTTGCTTGTCTAACAAATATATATTTTGAATGAGTTACTCTTTTGTAATATTTCCTTGGCAACACTGGAACAAAAAAAATCTGCTGACTGTTGTTCCTGTTTGCACATTGAATCAAGGCTGCGGTTTGTCTGTTAAAGTTTTCCAAACTGTTGTGAAAATATCAAAGCAGAACTGAGGCTTTTCATGTCCAGTTTTATAGTCACTGGAATTAATATATTTTCAATAACAATGCAAGGTATGAAGATGATCCCCCCTCAGCTCCCCACCACTGTACTGACTGTTAGACTTTCAGCTTCTCCCTCCACCTCACTGTTGCGGTTCTCTCTCCCTCTCTGCTTTTGTATTCATGTAACATGCTATTTAGCAACATTTTGTTTGACACTGATAAAATCACTGTTGCAACTTTCCCAGCACCAAACTACAGACTAGCAGAGTTAGCTGCTAGCTGTGGAAGACAGGGTTAGCAGGTGAACCAGGCTAAAAGAAAATCTTTATTGAGCTTTTTCACCAGGTGTGCTGGACTGTTGGTAAACTGTGAAGAGACCATGTTCATTAGTTCATAGCTTATTGCCGCTGCCCCCATGTGGCCAAAAACTCTGTTAGTGTGTGTCTGCTTCACTTGGTAGGCCCTTATGACCGCTCCTGCATTGTAGAGCTTCACTGGTGCGACTGGAGGTCAAGTCAGTTACACAGCAGCTACTTGACAGTGCAACAAGTTCTATGGATCAAAACGCTCCTGGATTCAGCAGATTCAGATTTAACCCTCGGATGATCCTTCAGTTTCTACCACTTCCATGACCCCTGGACAAAATTTCAGTCATTTCAATCAGTTACTCCCAAAATACATTTGTGATACATATAGGGCTGGGTCTTGACTAAACATGAAAATCAGTTTTGACATGGGTTTCAACATTTTTAACCCCTTCCTGGCCAGTTGTTTTTGCTGCAAAATTTATATGGGGCTCTATGGGCTTTATGGCTGGTGACAGTTGATAAAAACAGATATCCAAAATCCCCTCAGTGAAAACTTCTGACTCTAATATGTCAACGAAATGGAAGTATCTGTATTATCTATTGTTCAGATTTCAGTTCTGGAAATTAGTGCATATTTCAACAGATATTGCCTCATTTACATGTTTAAACATGAAATTTGACACAAAAAAAACAAGTTTCATGGTGATGTTAGTTAAAGTTTTTACTTTAATTTTACATTAAAAAACCTATTGGACATTTATGTCCAGTGAAGGGTCATGGATGTGGTTAAAATTCATTACGGGTCCAAAAGATGGACTTTAATTCTGAAATTCGGGACATCCAGAGACAAAAATGTCCAGGGGTAGAAGGAGGGGTAATACCCCCCCTCTCCTTTTCATTCCTCTTTCCTGCTCCTGATCCCTTTTACCTTCGCTTTCTTCCTCTTTTCTTTCTGATACTAAACTCCATTCAGACCACGGTGCAGAAAACACCTGTTTCCCTCAGAGCGTTGGGAAAAGAAGCAGTCCCCTCTGATCGTCTTTCTGCCGACGTCTGTCCTCCAGTGTGGAATGTGAAGGCCGCTCTGCTCCCAGTGGGCTGATGGTCAGTTCCTCACTGGGTTAGAGCTGGGGGGGGGGGGGGGGGGGGTTGTGGCTGCTGACATTCACACTGGGACGCCAAGCATGAGTTCATTTTATCTTTTTGGCTGTTTGTTGATCTGATTGTTGAGTGAAATGTTCCAGAGATCCCACATCTCATCAACTGTCTTTTGATGTGGAACTCCAGCGCCAGTCAGATTTACTCTCTCATTTAGTGTCCCAGACACTTCGCATAATTAACTCATCATAAGACATTAGTCTCAGTGTGAAACGCTATCTTTGGCTCAGAATAACTGCTGGAGCATGGGTGGCTGATGGTGGAGGAAAAGTACCACTGAACCCCCCCCTCCCTTAACCCCTTCACACCCCGTAACCCCAAAACAAACTTCAACAAACAAACAAGTTGTATAAAACACATTACATAAGTAAACCACCCACACTGGGCTCGCTTGATGCTTCTACGTTGAAGGAAAGATCTTATTTTGGCTCATACAGCTCAGACTTGTGTTCCCCTCGGCCTCAGATCCCCCTCAGCTGCTTCCACTCGGCCCCACGCTCAATCACTGCAGTGAAGACGAGTCCACTTCCCCCAGAGGAGCTCTACTCAGGCTTGCGTGAGCATCCCTGTAATTATATTTGCTTAAACAGAGGTCAAATATTAACTATGGCCATGGGGCAGGGTTTATTACATTTCCCTGCGAGGGGAGAATCTCAGCAGCATGTGTGTCTGTTCTAAGTATATTCTGCAGGCCTGAAATAACTGTGAAGAGCCCACAGAGCTGGAGAGCTTGTTTACAAGGTAAACATTTGCTTCCACTTTTCAAATTAGATTTTGGTGGAGCCATTGGACTGGGCCAGATTCATGGAAGTGAAACAGGTTTTCCTTCTTTCTTTTAAGCTCACTGGAGGAACTGAAGTTTTCTTCTTTTTTCCCCCAATATTAACTATTCTTTCACTTCTGCTCCATAAATCTACATTCAAAATAACACTAAAAGAACACAGCATAGAAAATTACAAGAGAATAGGCAAGGCAAGGCAAGGCAAGGCAATTTTATTTGTATAGCCCGTTTTTACAAACAGTTTGTCTCAAAGGGCTTTACATGGCATCATAACAACATCCTCTGTCCTTAGACCCTCACATCGACTGAGGAAAAACTCCATGGAAAACCCTTTTAACAGGGAAAAATCGGAGAAACCTCAGGGTGAGCAACAGAGGAGGGATCCCTCACCCAGGACGGACAGACGTGCAATAGATGTTGTTACAGACAAGAAACAGTTTACAGAATAGTCACCTATGAAAACATCCCATTAAATCAGTAGAGCTACTGGCAGATGGATGTTTTCATGTTATTATAAAACCAATAGAACATGAGGAAAACGTCTATACAGAGTTAATCTAACCTCCCAAACATTGTGTTTTATTTTTACTGCTGCAAAACCACACCATTTATTTATATATTTTACTTTACTTGGGCTCAGAAAACTTCTTTTCTATTACTTCATTATGGCAAAAACAATAATAATCAGCGCATTAAAATGTAAACAGACGGAGCAAGTTTGAATACATTTCATCCTTTAAACTCCTCTGTTTATCTATTGCTGTTATGTTTAGAGCCATGCTGACAGTGTGGCTGAAGAGATGGCAATTTTGTTTGGCCTACCACTTTCCACATTAATAAATCTTGCCTTGTCATTTTAAATGGAGGTTCACGTTCTGCAGAGGATGAATCTGACTCCATGAGCACATAGTTAACATTTGTGGTTTTGAGCAGTGATTTCCCTGAACTTTGGTACAGACGTTCTTGATTAAATCAGGATGAACTACAATAACTTCCCCTTGCACAACATATCTAAATAATCCCAAACAACAACTGAATTGGTGTTATCTGTATTAGATGCAAACTGAACAATAAAAATGTTTGAACATTTCATTTTATGATAAATACATGTTTTAATAACACATGCAGACTCTTTTTGGGGCCCTTCATTCTCTCAGGCAAAACTACATCTTAAGGGCACTAACAAAAATCCCAGAAAATATTAACGGCAGTGTAATAAAAGCAGACTGGGCAGATATTAATGTGGCACTGGGTTCAGATTAATGGACTGTCCACAGTGTATAAGCAGCAGGAGCCTGCAGACAGGCTGTAATGTTCAGAACAGCTGGCTCATAAAGGCTGGGAGGATGCAGGCGGCCGGGGCCAACAGGACGGAAGCTTTCCTCTGCCCAGTAGCTTCCTGTTTTCAGACACAGAGCTGGAATGAAAGGAAACGGCCTGACCTCTGATTCACTCTCATCTTACAGGCCGACAAACCCAAGCGCTTAGGGAGATGATATCATTCGCAGTTGCTGCTGAGATGAAATGGCGTCATTATGTGACACACCCAGGGCAATTATAAACAGTCTTCATGTGGCACCAGTAGACTCTCACTAATTAACACCAATCACTCACTCATGGCTGACACGAACAGCCAGAGAAAAAAAACATCTGTCTATCTATCTATCTATCTATCTATCTATCTATCTATCTATCTATCTATCTATCTATCTATCTATCTATCTATCTATCTATCTATCTATCTATCTATCTATCTATCTATCTATCTATCTATCTATCTATCTATCTATCTATCTATCTATCTATCTATCTATCTATCTATCTATACTCTTCAGCACTCAGGAACCAAATGACTCCACTCAATACTGGAACGTACAATCTTTATTGTTCTTCAGTTTACGTAAAAAAAATGTAAGGGCTTAACAGACAAGTTTTTATAATTTTTTATAAATCATATGTCATTGATAAAAACATCAAACATGTTATATTTTTGCAAACTGGCTATTGTTGTGGCCTGCAACAACAGCCAGTTTGCCAGTTTGCAAAAATATAACTCAGTGGTAGGACTTAGTCTTTTTGAGATTTTATATACAATTAAAGAGAAAAAATCACTGCTCTGCAAACGAATGCCCTTGTGCAGTATCATGACCATTAGATCAACATATTGACAAGCTAAAATGCTCAAAACTGTTATTGCACTTGATTTTTCATTTTACATAATAACAATCATTTCTGTACATGTAATTGGGTCATGGAGTGTTGTAAATATTTAGAATAACAGCTTCCTCCTCCTACTACCTCGCCGTGACACTGTGGATGTTGATATCAGACAGTTATAATGTATTCAAAGGTTAAGGTCAGATTTCTACAGTTCACACAGCAACCGCTCTGATGTTCTCCAGCTTTATGTTGTCTTCATGCTGACGCTGAATGTTAGGCTCGACAGGCTGCGGTCTGTCCTCCGCCATCTTCTTTACTTTGGTGTCTTTGAGGATCTTTGAGTTCAGTCGCTCATAAAACCACTCCAAGTCCTGAGGGTCCTCTGGCCAGGTGAGATATTCTCTCCTCTGTGCAAAAGCCCTGATTGCGTTGTGCTTCATCAGCTGGTAGTGAGCCACCTTTGGTTACATTTCATCAAAATAAAGATTTAGGTCAGAAGTGAAGATGAAGAACTAAAGCTTTTCTATTTCAACTCACTAAAAACTGCAAGGCAACAGTTCTGTGAAGCAATGTCCATTTAAATCTGTACAAATCCTGCCATCTACTGGTGAAAAGAGGGCACTTTTCACCAGTAGATGTGTGTCTTTGGTGCAGCTTGCTCTCTACAGAGTAAATTCCCAGCTAAATCATTTTATCAGGGGATAATGTGTTGATGTTGAGTGTACGAGTTGCAAAATAAAATGATAAGTCAGCAGGCTAGTACACACCTTTCCTACCACCAGCATTATCAAAATGTTCTTCAGCTCCTCCAGCATCCGGCCCTGGGCCAAGGTGAACGCCTCCAAACACCAGCCATCTACAGAGACCCACAGACTGGTTAGTTTTGCTTGTGTCATGATCTCGTTTTATTTGCTTTGTGACTAAAAATGACAGTTGTGTTAATGTGAGCCTTACTATGGCTAGAGTGTTAGCTTGGTTTAATTTCAGTTAATTTATTGGTTTATTCGACAGGGACAGTGCAACAAGCATGAACAGAATTTAAAAGAAACTGCAAGTGAGCCAGAGTTAGCCAGTAAGGCAAATTTTCATCCGTTCATCCGTCCCTGGCCAGATGTTACAGGCAACCTAAGGGCAACAATTAAGCAATGCAAAATACAACTTACTTATCAATTCACCTAATAAAAGCTCATAATAACAAATGACATGTATATATTTATATATGTATATATACATGTCATTTGTCAAGAGCAGGTAGGTGACTCATAGCAACACCGGCATGCAGACATAACATGCAGACAAAGAGAAGAAAAAAAAACCCAGTTAGAAACACATGTAGATAGCACATAGAGCTATGACATTAGCACACACAATAACAGGCATTAAAAAGCAGGACATCCAATAATGAGCATTGAAAAACAGGACATGAACTTGTACAAGTGGGTACATGATTGATTATTATTATTATATTAACCACTGCCTTATCTGCCTTTTAAAGGAATACTGAGTATTTGATTCTCTAATGCCCTGGTATTGAGTTCCAGTCCTGTGCTGCTTTTGCTGAGAAGGCAGCTTGGCCAAAAGCACTCTTTCTCATGGGGACAACACAGTCTCCTCCAGCTGATCCTCTGGTTGCCCTGTTATTGTTTGATCTCTGGGTTATGAATGTTTGAAGAGGAGGAGGGGCAGTATTGTGCAGTATTTTAAAGACCGGGCAGAGATTTGCATACTTAATTAAATTATCCCAACTCAGAAGATTATGCTTTTTTAAAATAAGGCAATGATGATAGGAGTTGGGTTTTCGATCCAGGACCTTAAGGCTAAACCTTAAGTGGTTTAAGAGTGGTCTTGTTTGCTTGTGCAACACTCGTCAAACAGTATATTAAATGTGAAACAATCATTGCATTTATATATAATAGGCTAGTAGCTCTCAAAAATGAAGTCTGCGTCGAGTGTTTCATTTGATGTTTTGGGAAACACATCTGTTCATTTTCTTGATAAGAGTTGGCTGAGAAGACTGACACCACCTTTATGTCTCTGTTAAATACAAAGCTACAGTCAGCATGCTTAGATTAGCATAAAGGCTCAAAACAGAGGAAACAGCTAGCCTGGTTTTAGCCCAAAAGTTTTAAACATAAGGCCATGGCACCTCTAATGAGCCAGGTTGTATAACCTGTTCAAAGGCAAACAGTCTTTATGCTAAGGTAACCTGCTGTAGCTTCTTATTTGTGTCGGAGAATGCTATCAATGCTCTCCTATTATACAGTACTTGGCAATAACAGAAATGAGTCTAGTCTGAAGTGTTATACCCTTTTGACCGGTAATACAGATCAAAGAAAAGATGTTCTACCTTTAAGGAACTCGTTGGAGATGATGCACACCGTCTTCCTACTGCCCCAGACGGCGTCTCTGATGTTTGAAAGGTGATCCTCACCTGGCAGAAAGTCTCTGGCATCAAAACAACAGTGGAAGGTGTTCTCCTCTGAAAACTGGTTGTCAAGCTTATTTAACAAAGCGGCCTCCACCCACAAATAGTCACTGTTGCTGAAGCAGAGGAAGACATCGTACTGCACGTCTTCCACAGGAGGTTTCTGTTTAGGGCCCGCAAGAACCCTGCCAACCATCTTTTTGTAGACAATGAATATCATCCCCCTGAAACGTGCATAAATGATCCCACTGAGCAGGGCAGAGAGGATAAGGGGGGCAGAGAGGAAGAACAGAGCAAACTTAATGTGCTGGACAGCTTGTTCATCATCCTGTTCACATGGTTGGACCATCGTGGTGTAGGACTGCAGAGGAAGGTTTTGGAGAGGAGCTGGAAACTCACATCTGTACTCCTCAGGGCCCAAGATAGTGACGTTGGTCTCATTCAGCCACTTCAGGAAACTCTCCAGGTTACAATCACAGTAAAATCGATTTGCTTCCATGTTGAGGAAGAGGAGAGACTGAAAGGTTGTTGGTTCCGGGGAGGCCAGGAAGTTGTTGGTGATGTCAAGTCTTACTAAGCTGGCAGGGAGGACATTCGGCTGAAGATAGGTCAAGTCATTAAATGAAAGGTCGAGATTTATGACGGAGCTGAGACCTCTGAAAATACCTTCTGGAAGAGTCGTGAGTGAGTTGAAGCTTAGAGAGAGGACAAGAAGACTGTCAAGCTGATCAAACAGGTCAAAGCATTTCCCTTGCTCCCAAATAATCTGCAGGAAACTGTCATGAAGATCAAGCATTTGCAAACTATTTTTATAAGGTACTGTAACATTTCCATTTAGTGTGCACCACTTGACTGAGTTGCCGCTGTAGAAGAATCTCTGCAGATGCTTAAATGTGCTCATTACGAAATAAAAATCCTCCAAGTTTGTTAATCTGTTGTCCGTAACATCCACAAAAATGCAGTTCATAGCAAATTTAGCAATGCCACTCAGTGATGTCAACCTATTGTCATTTAAAAATAGATATTCCAGGTTTGGTAACATTGCAGGGAAACCCAGGCCTTGCAACGAGTTTCCTGTCAGATATAAGAATCGTAATTTGGGAAGACCACTGAAGGTGTTGTATCCCAACACACCAATGTGGTTGAAAGATAAATCCAACAACAAAAGCTCTGTCAGGCTGGTAAAAGTGTGAGACTGTATTTCTCCTAGCAGGTTGTATGACAGGTTGAGCTGCCTCAGATGTCCCTGAAGACCACTGAAGGCATTCCTGTTGATCTGATTGATTTTGTTTTTGGAAATGTCAATAATCCTTGCAGCCTTTAGGGGGCTGAAAACAGCCCTCTCCAAAGCAAATATATAGTTTTTAGAGATGTCAAAAGTGAAAACTGAACTGTTCACAAGGCCTTCGAATGTCTTTTCACTTGGATCAGGTAAGTTGTTATGTGAAAAGCCTTTGCCTATGTGTCCAGACAATATCAGATGACCAATTGGAGTCCCTTGTATTGCTTTGAAAAACTGTGTTGTTGTGTTCATGTTAAACCCATTGGAGGATAAGTCAAGGGTGTTAAAGGCCATTCCTCTGAAAGGGTTCCCACAACTAATCATGTCAAAATCTCCATCATACATTCTACCTAAGCGGTTGGAGTGCAGGTCCAGGAGTGTGAAGTGCTTCCCCCTGAAACCAGCCAGATCCTCTTCACATAATCTTTCAATCTGATTCAATTTGAGCTTTAATTGTTTGAGCTTTGTGAGTTTTGAAAAGAATAGTCCAGGTTGGAGTCTCTCTATTTTGTTACCAAACAGTTCAAGTGTTTCTAAGGACATGAGTGGCTGCAGAAAATTTTCTGCCAGGATGGATTCTTTCAAATTGCAATGATCCAAGAAGAGGTGTTTTACATTAAACAGTCCTGCAAATGCATTTGGCTCCAGCTTGAGACCGTTATCGCCCAGAACCAACCGTGTCAGTTTTTTCTGCCTGAGGAAAGCGTAGTTCCTTATGACAAGCTGCACTTTCTGCGATCCTAGATCCAACTCTTGCAGCTGGGTGTAGTCTCTGAGCGAGGTGCTGTTAATCTCACTGATGTAGTTCAGTTCCAGGTACAGGTGGGTGATGTTGGGAGGTAAAGCAGGAACCCGGTAGTGGTGCTGTGATGCACAATTAGCATTAAGGCCATGGGCACGTAAAGTACATGATGGGTAGCACGTGGTTACCTGCAGGTTGGAAGATTAAATTAGTTACTGATAAATAGCTGAACTCTTACAGTTGAAGGAGTTCCTTTTTCACGTTTTGCTGTGAATCAGATAAGATGATTGATGTAACCCTGATGTTTCTGCAGCAAATGTGTTGCTGGAAACAGGAGCCAGTTAGCTTAACTTTGCACAAAGACAGGAGGAAACGTCATTATTTTAAAGTTCCAATATTATATATAGGTATATGCACATGTCTGTTTTGTGTTTTGATTATGAAGCAGTCTTGGTTCTATATGATACTATGAAGGACTGTAACTTTGTATTGCCACACCCAATCAGTCACTGCTCTAAGCCCTTGCCCCTTTGCAGAATTTGGTTTCTGTGAGTGTTTGTCTGAAATCTCATATATTCTTATTTGATCACTCCAAGAACAGCCAGTCAGAAGAGTGGATCAGAGCCTCCTCTCCTTGATTGGCTAATAAGAACATAGGGTTTAGGCAAGTTTATCCTCACTGTAGTTTCTACGATGAAATACGGTGAAATCAAAGCACCACAAACACAAGATAAAATGGCAGTGCAGTGATAAATTAAAGATATCAGCAGACAGAGCATTTAAGATAAATACATAACAACATAGGTTTGTGTTGTCAGTGACCTGGTGCTTTAGAGTTTCAGATAGAAGCCCAACAGACATGTAAAACTAGATGATTCTCTGTACAAATCCAGAGTTTACATGATACTACAAGTGCCTGTTAGAAACTAGGCATCCTCCTGGCTTACAGACCTGATGATGTTTCTTAATCATGAAATGATTGATGGGAATGAAAACAGGAATGAGAGGCTTTGTTTACAAAAGATACACCTACTGTACAGACCGGGCCAGTCCAACTGTTTCCTCTGTTTCATGCTCTGCAAAGCTAACTGGCTGCCGGTCGTCACGTCTACCACACAGACTGATCTTTTCATCTGACTCAACAAACGAAAAACAAAATGTTACTAAATCAATTTTACTGTAAGAGTGATGTTCCACACATACCTGTAGGTATAAACCAAAGAAAACCAACAGTAGATCTGGAGTCCACATGATGTCGTCGCCCTATCAATATATCCACAGAGAAAGTCAAAAATTAGAAGAGCTTAGCAGATGTGCTGTTGTTGCTTTGTCTCAGCAGAACAAATATTTAGTGAGGACAGAAGAAGGCCATATACTGTCGGACTGTTTGCTTTGGCAGGTTCAGAGTTCACTGGTGCAGCTTCAGTGTCATGCTGCTCAGTGCACGACACTGCATCCCTCATATCAGCTTTAATAATCACACTTCACATCGCATGTGTGCTAGATAAGCTCAAGATGCTTAGAAGTGAAACTACAATCTTCACCTCTGGTTTGATCTATGCATTTAATTATTTTAGTCCTGTAATGGAGGTGCAATAGGCCACTAAATACTCCTTTAATAACACCAACAGATGGGAAGAAAATAGGTCAAATTAAAAAAAGAAATAAAAACTATATAAGACATATAAATAGGAAGAAGTAATGAAGCCTTTATTGTCAGAAGCAAACAGCTGTTTTGCAACACACAGTAGAAAAAAAAAGGAAATTGTGTAAGTCAAATAGGGGGTGGCAAAGCAAGGCAATTTTATTTGTATAGCCCGTTTTTACAAACAGTTTGTCTCAAGGGGCTTTACATGATATCACAACAACATCCTCTGTCCTTAGACCCTCACATCCACTGAGTGCATCACCTCCACATGTGCTTACCATCTGAGTCTATAACCTCTGCTATAATAAACTACGCTTCTCCTCATCACACGTCTTCTCAACAAGCAAACGTTTACAGTGAGTAAGAGATGGACTTCAGTGTTGGCACAGTCACTGGATTTAAACTGAAGGATCAACGTAACAGCACAGATTCAATGAGCTTATTGCACAATAGGCCTACTGGTTTATTTTGAACTACATTTGTAAAAACAGCAACAACAAATAGAACGGCTGAAGACTTGCTTTTACTTTCAAATGCTCGGTTTTCCTGCCGCACCCTCCTGACGGTCAGACAGGGAGACAGAGATCTTACCGTGTTGCTCTTGTACTATCAGAGAGAAGCTTCAGTGTCCCTCGTGCAGGAAGAGACGCAGTGGAATACCTTCTGGTGCAGACCCTCCTCGCTCACACACCAGCTGGAAAACTTGGACAGCGAGAGATATCTGCTCTACGACCCTGAATAATACCTGCCATGGGTTGTCTGTGGCTCTGACTAAACAGGGGATGTCACAATTTCCCATATGAGCAAATATCTTCTTCCTCTTTCGAAGACAACTTGTCCTAGTTTTTCCTGTTTCTTCTTATTGTGGACTCAAGTGACACCCACCAACCTCTATCTCCATAGCTCACAGCTCCTACCACTACAACTACATTGTAGTAACCATACTGCTGTTACTACAACTACAAAGTAATACTGTGTTGTTTCTGTTTTTATTTTATTTTATTTTATTTTCACTTTCTTAAAGCAGAAGTAAGCGATATTTTTGTGTTAAGTCTTAAATAGTTCTATCTTCCGACAGCAATCACTTACATAGAGTGTTTGGACCGAAACACGGGTCTCTCAGTCCCTCTGCTCTGCTCTGAGCCGAGAAGAAAACTTTTCTCGTATCCTACAAGTTTTATCCAATGAGGAGAGAGAACGGCATGAAGGGCTGTGTGTGCAGCCAAGGGATGCGCGTGAATGCGGTGACGTAAGACGAGGACTGTTATGGTGCGTTCAAGGCAACTCGTAACTCGTGTTTTTCCGACCTGTGAAGTGGTACCAGTTCGATCTGGTACGAGTTCACGGGTCAGAAGTTACGAGTGGCTGTTATAGTGACTTTCACAGGTAAAACAGGTCGGAAAAACACGAGTGGGTTGCCTGGAACGCTACAAAGTCGTAAGTCGTGACTTGAAGCTGTAATTTACGGTTTCAAAAGCCTGCCTGGAACGCAGCATTAGCCACAACGACCGGATCGCTTACTTCTGCTTTAACTGACAAATCAGTGTAAGGCAAATGAGGGAATGTGCATTTTATTCATTTCGTCCACTTGGGGGCAGTGGAAACCAGCTGTGAACATCATGATGAATCCAACAGAACTGAAAATAAGTGTTTACTTAACAGTTTCATATTTTATTTAGTCATATTTTAAGTCTAATATTCTCATGTTCTTGTAGCTGTTTTTTTGGCCTTTAGTTGACTGCTCAGTGCTGCTGGTCTCTGTCTGTTGCTGCTTGGTGCAGGTTAGAGGAGATGGACACCTTTGAAACTGAATCCCCTCAACCACTTGGAAATTTAACACAGGTACAGAATTGTTGGGGAACAATGAGTAAATCATGTGGGTCGACCAGAGATATCTTCAGAGATTTCTTCTCTTTACCACGTTTATTCTAACACTGCTGTAACTTCAAGCATAATGTTCATGTGAAGACCGGAACTGTCCCTGTGCTGTTACTGCGGTCAGGACTGGAGGGCTCTTTGAATTGTCAGTGTCATGGATGATAGTTTTTCACCCTGCCTGTAGAGGAGAGCACCCAGCAGAGATCCTTGGATGGAATAACTCCAGATTGTTTAGGAGAGAGAGAGCTTTACAGTGATACCTGAAATGACCTGGGTCAGACAACAGACAGCACATTATGTCACAGTAGCTGTTAACTTATGGTGAATTTAGGAGAAATCTACTGACGAAAGAGACAAAATGAAGTAAAATAACCAGCTTAATGTGGATTTTCTACCATTTCTTTTGACTTTTCTGAAAGAATACATGTTGAGGATGAAAAATGGCCCAAAATCTCAAAATCAGTGCATGAAAAAACAGGGTTTTTGCCTGTACTGTCTCGCCTCAAAATGTGAACTGGGGACACAGTAGATAATAAATGATTTGCTAAAAATACTGAGCATATTAATCATGTCTGAAGGACATGTCAGTAAAAATCTGCGTGTGTTCTGTGAGAGTTTAGTTTTTGGCACAGCTCTGTCTCCCCAAGAGGCTTTACTGTAACTTTAACTTTATCATCTAGATCTAGGAAGAGAGAGGGTTTGGGATTGTGTTCAATCTCTCATTAAAAGTATGTGTGTGTGTGTGTGTGTGTGTGTGTGTGTGTGTGTGTGTGTGTGTGTGTGTGTGTGTGTGTGTGTGTGTGTGTGTGTGTGTGTGTGTGTGTGTGTGTGTGTGCGTGTGTGTGTGTGTGTGTTAAACAGAATTACAAATTTGAAGTAAATAACATTTATTGTGATCAGAAGGAGGAGACTTCGGTGTTCAGACTCCAGCTGGGTCTTCCTAAGGTGCTTCATTTATATGCATGAACGTGGATGGATGCAACTGGTTGAAGATGGTAAAGTGCTGAAATGACAAAACAAAGAAGAGATAGAGTGAGCATTCTTTAAGTTTGTCACCTGACACGTGATTGGCTGAGGTTCAGTGAGTCAGATCATGATTGGATGGGGAAGAGAATGAGCTGATGGAGTAGGACTTAGAGGTTTAACGCCTTCGCTGGAAACATTTCTTACACTTAAAAAAGTTTGGATTGGAAAGTTGTGAAACTCAACAACAGGCCAACAGGAAACGTGAGACAGCTGAATACTGTGAGTTAGTTTGGAGTTAGTTATATCACATGATAGTTAGTTCTAGCAGTGCTGTTGTTTCCTTGTGGAAGTTCTTCATAAATGAGAACATGAGATGTTTCCATTATCATGAGAAGGTTTCTGCCATTGACCTCCCACCTCCTCCTCCTCTATTCCTCTTCCTCTTCTCCTCATCTGTTCCTCTTCCTCTTCTCCTTCTCTCCTCCGCCTCTCCTCTCCTTCCTCCTTTACTCCGCTCCTCTTGCTTCTTCCTCTCCTGCTCATCCGCATTTCTTCCTCATCCGATCTTCCTCTTCCTGCTCTAAACGAAAAACAAGAGAGTGGCAGATTAAAGTTAAACCTCAGAGATCAGGGGAACACAGGTTCTATCGAAAATCTTATAATAACACAGAATATTTACCTTCAACATGAGAAACTTTGAGGACATGTGCCCCCACCATCCTCTTCCTCCTCCTCTGTTCTTCCTCCTCCTCGTCTTTCATGCTTCTTCCTCCTCCTTTCTCCCACTTCTCCTCCTCTTCTGCCCCTCTTCTCTCCAACCCTCTCTCTCCTTCTCTCCTTGTGTCTGGTATTACTATAATATTCTACTGTAATTTTGACACTCGCCTTGCAATCAATTTGTTAAATTCAACTATTTTCTCATAAATTCAAAGTCAATAAACCACAAAGTTTTTCACTACAACAGCCAATAAATGTAAATGAATTCAATCAAATATGATATCAAACAAATTACAGTAAATGATTCGATTCAAGTAAATAAAGCAATTCATTTGAACTGAGTTTCAAGAAAAGAAAGAAAGTAAAGAGATTCAGTTAAAATTGTTTCAAAGA